>NC_090648.1:37105000-37713484 GCF_040937935.1 Hyperolius riggenbachi
CTCCGGGATCCATGCCTCATTCATTTTGATAAAGGTGAGGTACTGAACACTTTTGTGACTTAGGCAACTTCTCTTCTCAGTGACAATGGCTCCAGCTGCGATGAAGGTCCTTTCTGACAGGACGCTTGAGGCAGGGCAAGACAGAAGTTTGATGGCAAATTGGGACAGCTCTGGCCACAGGTCAAGCCTGAGTACCCAGTAGCCCAAGGGTTAGTCACTGCTCACAGTGTCTACATCCACACTTCAGGCCAGGTAGTCGGCTACCTGCCGGTCAAGGCGTTGGTAGAGGGTGGATCCGGAAGCGCTAAGGTGAGGCATTGGACTAAATAATGTCTGCATGTCCGACATCACCATGAGATCGCTGGAGCGTCCTGTCCTTGCCTGCGTGGACATGGGAGAAGGATTACTGGCAGTGGTACCTTTATTGCGTTGTGCTGTGACATCACACTTAAATGCATTGCAAATCATAGTTGCCAGCTTGTTCTGCAAGTGCTGCATCCTTTCTGCTTTCTGATGATTTGGAAACATCTCCTCCACTTTGTACCTATACGAGGGTCTTGTAGCATTGCCACCCAGTACAGCTCATTCCCCTTGAGTTTTTTTTATACGGGGGTCCCTCAACAGGCTGGAGAGCATGAAAGACACCATCTGCACAAATTTGGATCCAGATGTACTATCCATCTCCTCTTGCTCTTCCTCAGTGACGTCAGGTAAGTCCTCCTCCTCCCCCCAGCCATGAACAATACCATGGGAACGTTGAGCAGCACAAGCCACCTGCAACGCCCGCTGCGGTTGTTCTTCTGCTGCCACCTCCTCCTCCAAAGAAACACCTTCCTCATCATCCGAGTCTGACTCCTCTTCCCCACACGACTCTTCCTTCTCCTCACCCTCCCCCCTCTGTGCTGCCGCAGGTGTTGAGGAAACATCTGGTTCTGATAAGAATTGATCCCACAACGCTTCCTCCTGTAACTGTTCCTGTTCACACTCCTCCACAGCTTGATCCACCACTCTACTCATGGCACTCTCCAGGAAGAAAGGGTACGGGATTGAGTCACTGATAGTGCCTTCACTGCGACTCACCAGGTTGGTCACCACCTCAAACAGCTGCATTAGCCTGTATGCATTTCGCATGAGTGTCCAGTTGTTGGGTCAGAACATCCCCATCTCCCCAGAGTGTGTCATTCTGCTGTAGTTGTAGAGGTACTGGGTGACGGTTTTCTCCTGTTCTAGCAGGCAAGAGAACATAAGGAGGGCCACATTCCAGCGAGTCGGGCTATCGCAAATCAGGCGTCTCAATGGCAACTTGTTTCTCCACTGAATATCGTCAAAGTGTCCCATGTCCGTGTAAGACCGCCTGAAATGCCCACACACCTTCCTGGCCTGCTTCAGGACGTCCTCTAAGCCTGGGCACTTTTTAGAGAAATAATTGCGGCCTGGAATCTTCCGCTGCAGTGTACCAATGGCCACAAATTTACGGAAGGCCTCAGAGTCCACCAGCTGATATGGGAACAGCTGGCAAGCTAACAGTTCCGCCACGCCAGCTGTCAGACGCTGGGCAAGGGGGTGACTGGCAGAAATTGGCTTCTTCGCTCAAAGATTTCCTTCACAGACACCTAGCTGCTGTGGGCAGAGGAGAAGGAACTGCTCAAGGTCAGAGGCAGAGTGGAGGAGGGTGGCTGTGAAGGTGCAAGGGAGAAAGCGGCTGAAGATGCTGCACCTGAAGGAGAAAGAGGAGACGGAAGGTGGCTTTTCTTTTGTGTGCTGCTTTTGCTCAGGTGCTCTTCCCATTGCAGTTTGTGCCTTTTCTGCATGTGCCTTCGTAAGGCAGTTGTCCCTACATGGGTGTTGGCCTTTCCATGGCTCAATTTTTGGAGGCAGAGAGAACAGATGGCATTGCCCTGAACTGAGGCAGACACATTAAAACATTTCCAAACCGTTGAGCCCCCCTGGGGTGATGGCATTATGGTGGCATCAGCAGCTGACATTGAAGGGCATGTTGGCTGGCTGTCCATAGGTGGCGATACATGGCGATCGGAAATTGCATTTTCGCATTGGAATGCGGAAATCGGTAATGCAAGTGCTGTAGGCGGATTTCAGCCGGAAGTCGCGGAAATTTCCGCCGGAAATCGTGGAAATTTCACCCAACTTTAACATCCATTTTCTCAAAAACTCTAAGGTCTTTTTGAAAACTTTTTTTGCATCTTGTTTACAAGATTCAGTTTAATAAACCCTGAAAATTTGGTGTTTCTAGGTCTTAAGGGGGCTTTGCTATTAACCGCTAAAGTAGGAAGATTTTTACTGTAATGTAAAATGCAGAAAATCTGCATCTCCCTATTTTCTGCATTTTACATTACAGTAAAAACCCTGAAATCAATTTTCAGGGTTTATTAAACAGAATCTTCTGAACAAGATGCAAAAAAATGTTTTCAAAAAGACCTTATAGTTTTTGAGAAAATCGATGTTAGAGTCGGGCGGAATTTCCGCGATTTCCGGCGGAAATTCCGCATTGGAATGCGGAAATTGGTAGCGGAAAGCAGAATCGGTAATTGGTACATGACGGAATGCGGATTTACCGCGGAATCGGAAATTGGCATTCCGACCATCCCTAGTCATCATCATAATCATCCTGCCCAGCTTCGCTTGCCTCAGACACCTCATAAACTGCACCAACAGCAGGTACTTCATCATCCTCCTCCTCACACGTTACGTCTATAGTGTCGCCTAACTAAATAGTCAACCACGTCTTGACAATCTTGGGAGTTGATGGGACGTGCCTTGTTCTGAGCACTGTACTTTGGTCCAGGGTTGCACAAAATCACATCAGCACGACCTCGCACAGACCTGCCGGGTGGCCTTCCTCTGGGTCTGTCTTTACCGCTGCCTCTACCTGTTTTGTCCGTTTTGTCCATATCGGGGGGGGGGGGGGGGGGGGGATGAAGTGAAAGGTGTGCACTGACTTGACTGATATAATGAGCAGTCACACAGGCGCAGTTAATAGGTATGCACAGAGTTGTTTATCACACTGCGTGCGCTCACGCACGTAGGTGGGTGCACTGAACTCAACAGGTAGGTATATGCAGTGATGGGTATTACAAATGTGCACCTGTCACACACACGTACTGTGAACAAGTACAGTGACTGGTGGTATTAAATAGCACACTGCGTGCGCTCACGCAGGTAGGTGGGTGCACTGAACACAACACAACAGGCCGGTATATGCAGTGATGGGTATTACAAATGTGCACCTGTCACACACACACGTACTGTGAACAGGTACAGTGACTGGTGGTATTAAATAGCACACTGCGTGCGCTCACGTAGGTAGGTGGGTGCACTGAACACAACAGGTAGGTATATGCAGTGATGGGTATTACAAATGTGCACCTGTCACATGCACACACGGGTACCGCCGTGAACAGGTGCAATGACTGGTGGTATTAACAATGCGTGCGCTCACATAGGTAGGTAGGTGCACTGATCATTGAACAGGTGCAGTGATTGGGATGGGATTACAAATCTGCAGCTGCCTGTCACACACACAAGCAGGGCCGGATTTATACTCTTTACTGCCCAAGGCCACTGTCACCAGCCGCCCCCCTTTGGTATAGGTAGCGAGATGACCCCTCTTCCCCTTTCTTCCAGTATAGGTAGCCAGATGACTCCTCCTCCCCTTCCCTCTAGTATAGGTAGCCTGATGAGCCCCCAAGTTTAGGTGGCCAGATGACCCCTCCCTCTTTTCCCTCCAGTATAGGTAGCCAGATGACCCCTCCCCCTTTCCCTCTAGTATAGGTAGCTAGGTGACTCCCTTAGTCCCTCCTCCCCCCCCTCACACCTTTCAGTATAGGTAGCCAGTTCGCCTTCACACCGCAGCAGCCATCAGTGTCACTCATTTCTCAGTTTGTCTCCAGTGCAAAAGCTTCCTCTTCCTTTCTGTTTCCAATGCTGCCCAAGTCCATAGCCACCATCCACAATGCAAACATGCACAGAGAGCAGGATGGCTGCTGCACGGGTGGCTAGTAGCAGAGTACTGCGGTCAGGCGCTTGCCTGATCTCCCCGCATTGAAGCATTTGCAAGAATGCACCAGTTTAGCCTGCTGCTTTGGTGCCCTTGCTCCTGTGGTGCCCTAGGCCATGGCCTAGGCGGCCTTGTCCTAAATCCAGCCCTGCACACAGGTAGTCCCTGAATGTGCTGGGCCTGGCAGTGGCACAGTAGGAATTACACCAAAAGCCAGCTGCAACTGACTGACAGGGCTGTATATAATGCAAGTGGACCACACACACACACACAAAAAATAGATCACAAGAACAAGTTTAGCTCTCAAAAGAGCTGTTGTGGCTATGGGGTGCTTTTTTTTAGCAATAAGAATCAGCAAGGAGCAAGCTAACATGCCTACAAGAGCCTAACTAAGCTTTCCCTATCAGAGTCTGCAGCAGCTCTCCCTTCTCTAATTAAGCTTCAGGAATCAAATCTCAGTTGTTGTGAAACATTCCTTCTTTCACCTAAGGAATATTGCAAGGATTAAACACCTAATTCCTTCAGAGGATCTTCCAACCCTAGTTCATGCCTTTGTCACATCAAGGTTAGACTACTGCAACGTCCTCTACACAGGCCTGCATAAGAAAGACTTACGCCGCCTGCAATTAGTACAGAATACCGCCGCAAGGCTGTTAACGAGCCAACCCCGCCATTGCCACATAACACCAACCCTGAGCTCACTCCACTGGCTACCGATAAAATGGAGAATTCTGTTTAAGATTGGCTTACTGACATTCAAATCCTTGCACAATCTGGGCCCTGGATACCTGAAGGACTTGTTGCAACTACATCACACCCCCCACAATCTTAGATCAAAAGGACGTAACACCTTGGTCACCCCCAGAGTCCACCTCAAAACCTTTGGAGACAGAGCCTTTTGTCATGCTGCCCCTACACTTTGGAACTCCCTGCCACACCCAATCAGGACAGCCCCATCCCTGGAAGCATTTAAGTCTAAACTGAAAACCTACCTTTTCAGTCTGGCATTCATGAACATCTGACTATCTCCTCTGTAACACAACCCAGCCTGAAACCCTGTATTAATCTGAGACACAGCTATGCGCTTTGAGTCCTATGGGAGAAAAGCGCTTTACAAATGTTATTGTATTGTATTGTATTGTATTCTCTAATTACTGCAGGCACACAAGTGAGTCCAATGCCTGACACTGCCTGACTTTTATAAGGGGAATGGGGGGGTGGCTCCAGGAGGGAGTGTAGCCTGATTGGCTACAATGTGCCTGCTGAATGTGATGTAGAGGGTCAAAGTTGACCCTAATGATGCACTCTGGGGACGAATCGAACTTCCGGAAAAGTTTGCGGTTCTCCGCGAACGCAAACCACGGAAGTTCGCCAGGAACCGTTTGCCGGCGAACCGTTCGGGCCATCTCTAACACACAATAGTATGTTTTATTTTAAAACTATAATCGCTAAAAACTAAGAAATAATGTTTTTTTTTATTTTTTTCTTATCATTCCCAATAAAATTCCTCCAGCAATCATCCTGTGTCTGCGCTGTCCTCCCAGGACCCTTCTTCAGCAAGCAGCTTGGTCTTGGTCATTCGGAGGCTATTGCACAAGTGTAGCCCCAAGCCACAACCACAGTGATCGCGTTCCCATTGATGGGAGCCTTATTCACACCCGCAGTATTGAGTTTCCCATACTACACATGTGCAGTATACTGCGGTGTGTGGGGACGCGATGAGGAGGTGTAGGGGGCGTAGACATACGCCGCTCGCTCCCGCTCACTCCCGTGACTGCTCCCGTGCATGTTCTCGCCACCGATCGTTAGAGGGGAGATCAATGAAGAAGAACGCAGTTCCCGTTCATTGATCTAAGACCCCGTGTCAATGATTGCTGGCATCAATGACATGCCTGTGTCATTGTTACAAACGTAATTACCCATGCACAAGTGAGGACATCTTGTAGGTCATAGTATTCAGGGATGGTCGTAATCAGCCAACTTCGCTACGCTGGAACTACGTGTAGTTTTACGCAATTACGCTTTGCCAAACTATGGCTTCAAAATCAAATATTCCCTTTGTATGCATTTCGTACACTATGCATTAAAATACGCAATTAAGCGTAGTGCGAAGCGTAGTGTAAGCGGACGCTTATGCCCTTATGCGAAAAAATGTCCGCATTAATTCCTCTGTAAATTCTTTTAACAGGAACTCTTCCATGGGTACATTCCCATTTCCAATGCTTAATTTTGTAAGCATACAATTGTACGCTGAAAAATAGACATGAGTATCGCATTTTTAGTTTACATCAAAATACACATGTTAACTACGTGCAGTGGATGTAAACTATGCGTAGCAATACTTCGCTATGCGTAAATTCATAAGCGTAGTTTTGAAACTTCACCTACAAACTACGATACGTAGATGCGAACTACGATGCATACATTCGCACTGGTGTAGTTTCTGCTCATTCCACAAAAAGAAGGAATGACTAGTACTTCAGCCTTGTAAATGACCAGCAGCAAATATATTTAAGAGGCTTCCATAGGCTCACATACACTGTGCAACCGCCATAGCATAACTTTACATCAACAAGTAAAAAATGGAGAAGGCGGGCACCAATGCTCGTGTTGCCATAAAACCAATTTATTGGCAGCAGATGATAAAAACCAGAGGAGGCCCCCGATGGAGACCGCTCACCCCTACCTGACAGCTGTTTCACAACAAGCGTTGTTTCATCAGAGGTGTTTACGGGGGTGCAGAGAGGCCGGTGACTGCGTTGAATAATGGCCGCACTTTGTATCCAAGCCGCGTGTCTGACGTCACCGCCCGCTCCTCCCACCGTATGTGAAGGTTCTCCCCTCCTCCAATCGGGCACCTTGTGTACATTCTACGTGGCGCCGGGATGCGCCTATCCCTACGGGGGGCGGGACAAGGATCAACCAATCATTGGCCGCAAAATACGAGTGATACATGCGGCTTTTTGTACGGACTCCAACGCGTCCCAATTCACTCCACCCGCTGGGTGGCTATGGCACCAACAAGCACACATTGCCCATAGGAGGAAGGGATCTCCCACATAATACAGCCAAATGCAAGGAGGCCAGAGTGCAAGTGGACACAGCGTCTAACAGTATACCCATCACTAGCATTTAAAAGAAGCACAGAAACTAGTGCAGAAGATGCGGGGAGCATGCATTATATCATACAGTAACCTACCTCATATTACACCATAGAATCCCCTATAAGGGGGTGGGAGAGGAGAAAAAGAAAAGAGAACAGGGCAACCCAGAAAGGCAAGACTTATAATCTACTAACACTACACTGTACAGTAAATAAGTCCGTCCATTAGCCAAAAATAAAAAAAAAATATTTTTTTATTTTTTTTTCAGAAAAATTCAAAAAAATTCAAAAAATATATATTGGACGACAACCAGAGAGAGTCAATAGGGCTCCAAAAAACAACTTAACTCATTTTTATCATTTAATCCTTAATTCCCTACCGCATTTGTCACAGCAATAATTTTTGCCTCCCTCTGCAAAAGTACATTAATTCTATTACCACCCCTAGCTCGGGGTTTCACAGTACACAGACCCACAATTTTCATTGCTGTAACATCTCCACCATGACTCTCATTGAAATGTTCCATCACCCTCGGACAGCCGTGTCCTGAACCAATAGACCTCTTGTGTTCCTAGAGCCTTTCTCTCATCTCTCTGGTAGTCATCCCTATATAAAATCTACCACAGGTGCAATAGAGTGCATACACCACATATTTTGTACTGCAGGTAATAAAGTCCTTGATCTCAAAACTTTGACCACCCAGTATAATACTTTTACGTTTCTCGGTGAAGGGGCAGGTTGAACAGTGCCCACATGGATTATTTCCACTCGGTACATAACCTGACAACCAAGTCATCTTGTTTTTACCTTTAAATTCACTACACGTTATTGTGTCACCAATTGTCCTGCACCTTCTAAACAAAATCACTGGGGGATCCCGTACCTTATCTTTTAGGAATGGATCATCTCTCAACATTGTCCAATTTTGATTAATAGCCTCTTTAATCTTTCCTGCCATTGGAGAAAAGTCAAACGTGAAGAATGATCTCCTGGAGGATTTATTCCCCCTTTCCCCTTGTTGATTTTTCACCTTTTTATAGTAATCAACACTTATGGTCACAATATTTCCGCCTTTGTCGGCTTTTTTTACAATTAAGTCCTCCCGTGATCTAAGCCAGGACAGTGCCTTAACTTCCGTAGATGTTAGGTTTGGTTTATCTTCTGGATATATCAAAGCCTTCATTTCCCTCAGCACAGTTTGTTGAAAAATGTCAAGAGAGGATCCCGCTGTTACTGGGAAGGGTTTAACAGATTTACATGGTTTAAATGCTTGCTGGGCTTCCTCAATCTGTTTGTTCTCTCTTAGTAGATCTTCCAGGACCTGCAAACATTGCAAGTCCTGGGTATTCGATAATTTTGGAGGTATAAAGCTCAGATTTCCTATAATGGGATCTCCCTCATGTTCACATCCTTCACTCTTTGACTGCTTAATGGCAAAAAACTTGTCAATGTTCAGTCGTCTAATGGCCATATATAGATCCACCTCAAATCTGAAATATTCGAATTGTTGGACAATTGCAAAGTTTAGACCCTTCTTCAAAGTCTGTATACATTCATCAGGTATATGCTCTCCACTTATATTTACTATTTTTAATTCTTCCGTATTAGGAAAGGAACCCATTATTTCCTAGTTTCTTCCTGTGGCAGCCCCTTCCAGGTTACCTGTCTCTTCTCTCCTCCTCCCCCTTCATCCTGCCCCCTCTCCTTCTCCTCCTAAAGGGACATCTTTTCTTTTGGGGTTACCCTTCTTATTGGGTTTCTTTTTATTTGATCCTCCATCATTGGAATAAATCCTCCAGGAGATCATTCTTCACGTTTGACTTTTCTCCAATGGCAGGAAAGATTAAAGAGGCTATTAATCGAAATTGGACAATGTTGAGAGATGATCCATTCCTAAAAGATAAGGTACGGGATCCCCCAGTGATTTCGTTTAGAAGGTGCAGGACAATTGGTGACACAATAACGTGTAGTGAACAGGGCCGGATTTACAACTTAGGAGCCTATAGGCACAGAAGTTCTGGCGCCCTTAACCCCGCCCCTTTGCACAGGCCACACCCCTTTTACAATCAGATTTTACCAAATTTAGAGCACGTTGTCTCTATAAAGAGCAGTGTGGTGCATGAAAGACCAGCCCCAAATGCCAGTCACAAGCGGGTGTAGGTTCCTTGCACACTGCATGCGATTCCGATTCCGCTTTTTAATATTTTTTACATCCAATATCCGATTTTTAATCTTTACTGCATGCTGCATTTTTTGATCCATTTTTCTGTTGAATGTATTCAGGGAAAATCGGAATTGAAAATCGGAAACGGAATCGCAAAACTGATTTGCAGTGTGCAGGGCGCCGTATACTGGCAAACTCTGGCCAGCCTGTCCCCATCTTGATCTATCCCCCAACCCCTCATGCACTGCCAGGCCATCCCAGGTCTCCCTTTGACTTGGGCTCCATGGGGGCCCCTGCACTATTTTTGCCAGCGTACCATCTCACCTGTCCTGGCGCACTGCTCTATTAGTTCGTACACTCTCGTCTTCATCCTTGCTAGTTATTACATAATGACATGGGCCAGGTTACTGAGATGATACAACTAGCAAGGATGAAGACGGGGAGTGAATGCACCAGGGCAGGTGAGTTGGCACACTGGCAGAAACGGCGCAGGGGCCCCAGGGAACATAAGTAGGGAGAGACCTGAAATGGCATGGCAGCAGGGTGAGCCCTCACAAAGATTTACTTCCAGAAAATTCAGGTATTTTAATAATCTTTGTTGAAAATGTGAGAACACCCGTGCCTGCAGGTCTAAACAGCCACAGCACTTTACAGCAGATATTAATGGCTGCAAGTTCGGTGTTTCTTCCCTCCCGTGCGGCATGCAACATGACTTCATGGCTACAGCAGGATACCTTTTTGGTGCATTTCTCGCAGCAACACAGCCACGGCTTGTGTAACAGTGTTTGGATGGTGGTGGGCATAGCTGTGTGGTGTGGATGGTGGTGGGCATAACTGTGTGGTGTGGATGGTGGTGGGCATAACTGTGTGGTGTGGATGATGGTGGGCATAACTGTGTGGTGTGGATGGTGGTGGGCATAACTGTGTGGTTTGGATGGTGGTGGGCATAACTGTGTGGTGTGGATGGTGGTGGGCATAACTGTGTGGTGTGGATGGTGGTGGGCATAACTGTGTGGTTTGGATGGTGGTGGGCATAACTGTGTAGTGTGTGGATGGTGGTGGGCATAACTGTGTAGTGTGTGGATGGTGGTGGGCATAACTGTGTAGTGTGGATGGTGGTGGGCATAACTGTGTGGTGTGGATGGTGGTGGTGGGCATAGCTGTGTGGTGTGGATGGTGGTGGGCATAACTGTGTGGTGTGGATGATGGTGGGCATAACTGTGTGGTGTGGATGGTGGTGGGCATAACTGTGTGGTGTGGATGGTGGTGGGCATAGCTGTGTGGTGTGGATGGTGGTTGGCATAACTGTGTGGTGTGGATGGTGGTGGGCATAACTGTGTAGTGTGTGGATGGTGGTGGGCATAACTGTGTAGTGTGTGGATGGTGGTGGGCATAACTGTGTAGTGTGTGGATGGTGGTGGGCATAACTGTGTAGTGTGTGGATGGTGGTGGGCATAACTGTGTAGTGTGTGGATGGTGGTGGGCATAACTGTGTAGTGTGGATGGTGGTGGGCATAACTGTGTTGTGTGTGGATGGTGGTGGGCATAGCTGTGTGGTGTGTGGATGGTGGTGGGCATAGCTGTGTGGTGTGGATTGTGATGGGCATAGCTGTGTGGTGTGGATGGTGGTGGGCATAACTGTGTGGTGTGGATGGTGGTGGGCATAGCTGTGTGGTGTAGATGGTGGTGGGCATAGCTGTGTGGTGTGGATGGTGGTGGGCATAACTGTGTGGTGTGGATGGTGGTGGGCATAGCTGTGTGGTGTGGATGGTGGTGGGCATAGCTGTGTGGTGTGGATGGTGGTGGGCATAACTGTGTGGTGTGGATGGTGGTGGGCATAACTGTGTGGTGTGGATGGTGGTGGGCTGTTATGGTGGTGGGCAGCTCAGCAGGCAGGGGAGGGAGGTATGCACATACTTTACCTGATTCAAAGTCCGTAGGAGCCCCTCAAGCGTCTCCCATTTTGCCCCTTTAAAAATTCAGTTTGCCCTGCCATGGCCACCCGTGGTTGTATAACTGTGTTGTGCGGATGGTGGTGGGGTAAGTCAGCAGCTCAGCAGGCACAGGAAGGAGGCATGTGGTTTATATGGTTCTCGTCCTGCCTGGTAGACAGTAGCGGCGCTCTCTCCGATGCTGGAATGTGACATCACGTCGTGGGAGAGCGCCACTGCGTTCCAACAGGCGGAAAGGGAACCATGGAAACCATGATGCAAAATAGGTAACGTATGTATCCCTGCCTCCCTCTCCTGCCTGCTGAGCTGACGACTCACCACACACTACTATCCACACAGCACAGTTACACAAGCCACGGGTGGCCGCAGTGGGGCAAACTGAAGGAGCAAAATGGTATATACTTGAGGGGCCCCTACGGACTCTGGTGCCAGATGGTCATGCCCCCCTTGCCTATATTGTAGTGCTGGCCCTGCACACAAACACACTCTCTGGCACACACATACACACACTGTGGATACACACACACACACACACACACACACAAAGAGATGCACACTGGTACACAAAGACACACACACACACACAGGTACACAAAGAGACACACACACATGCACACACTCTGACACACACACACACACACACACACACACGTACACACACGTACACACACACACACAGAGACACACACACACGTACACAAAGACACACACACACACAGAGACACACACACACGTACACAAAGACACACACACACACACACACACACACACACACACACACACACACACACACACACACACACACACACACACACACACACACACACACACATGCTGTGGACACACACAGACATCCTGGCACACACATACACATACTGTACACACACCCTGGCTCACTCAACACGCATACATACAATGTACACACACTTTACAACCCCCCACCATCCCCCCCTAAGGCTCCAGACAATCAAACTGCTAAAAGAAGAATAAAAATACTTCACCAGCACAGCAGAGACCGCCTTTGAAGTTTCCTTGAGGAGAGGGAGGAGGATCCCACACTCTTTCTCCGGCTGGAGCTGCAGCAGCGTGAAGCCTGTCCCCTCTCATGCCTGTCCGGGGAGAATGCTCTGCTTGAGCGGCTACACACTGTCCGAGAGTCCCGACGGAAGTTTGGGCACACCGCCCCTCCCTCTCCCCTGTCGCAGGAGCTCTGTCAGCAGATGCACTGAGGGATTCAGTGCAGAGTTTCTCAGTGCAGAGTGGGGCGGCATTGCATTAGATATTAGCGCTGCGATACAACACCAGATGAACAGCAGGGTGGGATGTGGAGCTGGGCGCGCTGTCATGGTGAGTGAGGACAGCTGGAGAGATTTGCTGCGCTGCTGTCTGCCGCCTCTGTAGCACATGGCGCCTGTAGGCACGTGCCTACAGCAGAGCCGGGACAAGGTCCTCCAGCACCCAAGGCTGAGACACCAAAATGCTCCCCTCCATCCCTCCCACCCCAGCCGTCACACACTGATTGCTATTAGACTAAGAGGCAGCCCAGGGCCCCCAACACCTTAATCTCTAGTTATCTGGCTTGTAGTCACTACCATGTATCTCCTTTTCTTATTTCTTTCTGCTTCAAACACAATTAGGAATGACAGCTGAATGAATTGTGCGCCCCCTCCTACACTGCGCCCTGAGGCTGGAGCCTCTCCAGCCTATGCCTCGGCCCGGCCCTGGCCTACAGTGCCTAGTGCTAAATCCGGCCCTGGTAGTGAATTTAAAGGTAAAAACAAGACGACTTGGTTGTCAGGTTATGTACCGAGTGGAAATTATCCATGTGGGCACTGTTCAACCTGCCCCTTCACCGAGAAACGTAAAAGTATTATACTGGGTGGTCAAAGTTTTGAGATCAAGGACTTTATTACCTGCAGTACAAAATATGTGGTGTATGCACTCTATTGCACCTGTGGTAGATTTTATATAGGGATGACTACCAGAGAGATGAGAGAAAGGCTCTAGGAACACAAGAGGTCTATTGGTTCAGCAAAAAAACAATTAACCCTTCGCACACTCACATGCAAATGTTCAAACAAATGCATTCACAGATTTACTCCTCCAGGCACAACTGTTATCCCTACAGCTAAATTAAAAGCCAGGGTTTTAGTTCACAGAAGAATGCATTCTTATGCTTAGTCACCTATACTGCGTAGAAGTACCCAGGTAAACATAGGTGTCCAAACTCTGGCCCTGTAACATGCATAGTGCAGACATGCAAACACATTCATTGCATCAAACCTATCAATGGATTAGGAGCACACATCCTGACGTCCTCTCCTGGGACAGACAGTGCATCTTACCAATCGCACAAGGGAGCTAATGTTATGTGTCCATGTGCACCATGCGCATACACCAGCATAAGCTGTCTGCATGCTGACAAACATACAGGGGAAGGGGGGAGTGCACAGAATTGGACCCTAGCCACAGGGGTCAATGATAAGAATAAACATACATATATCCAGGCACATCGCCTCTAGTTAGGACATTAAATAAATTATTAGGGAAAGGGAGGTGCTGAAGGGGGTGTGGCTAGAAACAGCAAACTTCAGTGTGCGAAGGGTTAATTGTTTTTTTGCTGTTTCTAGCCACACCCCCTTCAGCACCTCCCTTTCCCTAATAATTTATTTAATGTCCTAACTAGAGGCGATGTGCCTGGATATATGTATGTCTATTGGTTCAGGACACAGCTGTCCGAGGGTGATGGAACATTTCAATGAGAGTCATGGTGGAGATGTTACAGCAATGAAAATTGTGGGTCTGTGTACTGTGAAACCTCGAGCTAAGGGTGGTAATAGAATTAAAGTACTTTTGCAGAGGGAGGCAAAAATTATTGCTGTGACAAATGCGGTAGGGAATTTAGGATTAAATGATAAAAATGAGTTAAGTTGTTTTTTGGAGCCCTATTGACTCTCTCTGGTTGTCGTCCAATATATTTTTTTTTGAATTTTTTTGAACTTTTCTGGGAAAAAAAATATTTTTTTTTTTATTTTTGGCTAATGGACGGACTTATTTACTGTACAGTGTAGTGTTAGTAGATTATAAGTCTTGCCTTTCTGGGTTGCCCTGTTCTCTTTTCTTTTTCTCCTCTCCCACCCCCTTATAGGGGATTCTATGGTGTAATATGAGGTAGGTTACTGTATGATATAATGCATGCTCCCCGCATCTTCTGCACTAGTTTCTGTGCTTCTTTTAAATGCTAGTGATGGGTATACTGTTAGACGCTGTGTCCACTTGCACTCTGGCCTCCTTGTATTTGGCTGTATTATGTGGGAGATCCCTTCCTCCTATGGGCAATGTGTGCTTGTTGGTGCCATAGCCACCCAGCGGGTGGAGTGAATTGGGACGCGTTGGAGTCCGTACAAAAAGCCGCATGTATCACTCGTATTTTGCGGCCAATGATTGGTTGATACTTGTCCCGCCCCCCGTAGGGATAGGCGCATCCTAGCGCCACGTAGAATGTACACAAGGTGCCCGATTGGAGGAGGGGAGAACCTTCACATACGGTGGGAGGAGCGGGCGGTGACGTCAGACACGCGGCTTGGATACAAAGTGCGGCCATTATTCAACGCAGTCACCGGCCTCTCTGCACCCCCGCAAACACCTCTGATGAAACAACGCTTGTTGTGAAACAGCTGTTAGGTAGGGGTGAGCGGTCTCCATCGGGGGCCTCCTCTGGTTTTTATCATCTGCTGTCAATAAATTGGTTTTATGGCAACACGAGCATTGGTGCCCACCTTCTCCATTTTTTCCTTGTAGTTTCTGCTCATCCCTGATAGTAATCACTTTTCTTGGCTATATTACTTTTCTTGGCTATATCACTTTTCTCAGCTATATCCAACACCCTTTTATAGCCCAAACAAATTTCAGGTATAACAGCACCCTTTCATAGCCCAACAAATTTTGGCTATGACAGCATGCTTTTTTTATAAACTAAAAAACTAGCTTTTTGGCTACAGCAGGTGACTTTTGTAGCCAAAGTTGGTATCTCAGCCACACCAGACCCCTTTTTTAGCAGAATCTGGCCTTTTTTTTCATCAGAGTCAGGTGCCCTTTTTTCCAGGCGCCTTTTTCAAATGTACACTTTTGAGTGGCCACGTATGGTGGAGGGGCGTCGTCTCTTGAGTGTACATGCTTCTCCCATCCTTCCTGTCACCGCGCATACTGTCAGCGACGATCGGTGTGATCACACATACCCGCATACACTTTTTTACCTTGATGGCACTGGGGATTAACTAACATAGGCTATATATAGTCTTTAGACCTTGCAGGGCAGCACATTTCATTGGTTGCCATGGCAACATTTACTCACTGCCATGGCTACATCACACAGGGTGGCCTGGGTGGACGATAACATCACAGGATGTGATGTTTTTGGTGCTTTAGACAGTCTGCTGGCCCATGATTGCCTGGCGTTTTAAAGACATTCTTTTGCTGGGGCCATGGCCTTTCCTGGGTCACATGACAGGCGGGAATGATATAAGCAGGTACCAGGGATATTTGATACTGAAGGCAGTTTATTGAGAAACCCATGTGGGCAGTCCCTCACTTATCAGGTGCCATATTTATAGGGCACTGGCATGCATTGACTTCCTCTCTGAGTTGAGCTGCTGCTGGGGGAATCTTTGATTGTGGTGGAGGGGCAACGGACACCTGGTACGGGAAGGAGATGGAGGCTGCGGGTGATCGTGGAAGGAAGGTGAGTTGTAACTAGCTATGCCCGCTCCCCCTGCCGCTGTGCCTATACTCGGGGCACCTGGGTGCAATTTAGCATAGAAACTGCCCTGCTTCTTGGCTAGCAAGCAGCTTCTGTTGTTTGAATGCTGGACAGAGATAACACAGATAACATTAGTCATTCCAGTCCCCCAGCCTATGTTAGAGAGTATTTCTGCAGCATTTGTTTTTAACGGACCAAAAAGAGTTACATTTACAGTGGCAATAAATCTTTTTGGGGCTACAGGGCCCCTGACCTTTTAATAGATCAAAGCAACTGCTTCTGATGCCTGGTAGATAATCCGGCTGTGGGGAGGAGTTGCTGTAGGTGAAGCCCTGCTGTGGGTGTACCCGTTTGGTTTGCCTGGGCCTAGCTGCACCCCTGTTCATGCTGATGTACTTTAATTTCAGCCTGATGTGAACTGTTCTATTACTCTTAGCTGTCTTAGGGCTTGTTCACACTATGAGCTTGTTTCACTAAAGCGGCTAACACAGTTAGCACGCCTAAAAGCTTTGCACGCGCAAAGTAGGGTGCTAAGTAGTTTGCACGGGCAAAGCTGTTACTGATCGCACGCTGTTTGGTGCACTGGAAATGTCGCACCGTCTGTGTGCAAAGTACGCTTATCACGCGGATGGTGTGACGTTTTGCGCGCACCAGTGCAAAGATTCGCACGCGCAGCGCTAAACTTTGCACACGCAAACCTTTGCGTGCATATGAGCGTGTACAAAGAGTGCTTGCACGTGCTAAGGGGCTTTTCACTGGCGTGATAACACACATTTTCTTTTAAGCGCTGGTATAGTGTTTTCCTGAGCACTTTTATGATTAAATACATTGTATTAATTAATTTTCGGGTCAAAGAGTTCATTTCCTGACTGACGTCAGGAAGTGAAATAATCCATCACTCCACAAAAGCGCTGATGGGAGCGTGCCTTCCTTAGATAGGAGCATGCCTTCCTTAGATAGGAGCGTGTCTTACTTAGATAGGAGCATGCCTTCCTTAGATAGGAGCGTGTCTTCCTTAGATAGGATCATGATTTCCTTAGATAGGAGCATGCCTTCCTTAGATAGGAGCATGCCTTCCTTAGATAGGAGCGTGCCTTCCTTAGATACGAGCATGCCTTCCTTAGATAGAAGCGTGGCTTCCTTAGATAGGAGCGTGCCTTCCTTAGATAGGAGCATGCCTTCCTTAGATGGGAGCATGCCTTCCTTAGATAGAAGCATGCCTTCCTTAGATAGGAGCGTGCTTTCCTTAGATAGGAGCATGCCTTCTTCAGATAGGAGCGTGCCTTCCTTAGGAGCGTGCCTTCCTTAGATAGGAGCATGCCTTCCTTAGATAGGAGCGTGTCTTCCTTAGATAGGAGCGTGCCTTCCTTAGATAGGAGCGTGCCTTCCTTAGATAGGAGCGTGCCTTCCTTAGGAGCATGCCTTTCTTAGATAGGAGCGTGCCTTCCTTAGATAGGAGCGTACCTTCCTTAGATAGGAGCATGCCATCCTTAGATAGGAGCGTGCCTTCCTTAGGAGCGTGCCTTCCTTAGATAAGAGCGTGCCTTCCTTAGATAGGAGCGTGCCTTCCTTAGATAGGAGCATGCCTTCCTTAGATAGGAGCGTGCTTTCCTTAGGAGCGTGCCTTCCTTAGATAGGAGCATGCCTTCCTTAGACAGGAGCATGCCTTCCTTAGATAGGAGCATGCCTTCCTTAGATAGGAGCGTGCCTTCCTTAGATAGGACCATGCCTTCCTTAGATAGAAGCATGCTTTCCTATACATAGCTACTATGTAAAGGAAGGCACACTCCTAAGGAAGGCATGCTCCTATCTAAGGAAGGCACAATCCTATCTAAGGAAAGCATGCTTCTAAGGAAGGCACACTCCTATCTAAGGAAGGCTCACTACCAGGGCCGGCCCTAGACTTTTTGCCGCCTGAGGGGTAGCGGGCAGGACGGGGGTATTGGGCCTAGTGGCGGGAAGGGGGGTCGGACCCCCCCTCCCTCGCCTGGGTCCCCGATCTGCGCTCCCCTCCAGCCTTAAATAGATCAGAAGCAGCCGCTACTCGTAAGAGGCAGTGGGCGGGGAGGACTCACCTCTTCCTTGCTCGATCCAGCGTGTGTTCCACTGACGTCACTTCCTGCAACGCCGTCCACTTACAATACAGTGGGCGGAGTTGCAAGAAGTGACATCAGTGGAGCGCACGCTGGATCGAGGAAGTGGTGAGTCCTCCCCGCCAGTGCCTCTTACGAGTAGCGGCTGCTTCTGATCTATTTAAGGCTGGAGGGGAGCGGAGGACGGGGGACCCAGGCGAGGGAGGGGGGGTCTGACCCCCCTCCCCGCCGCTAGGCCCAATACCCCCGTCCAGCCTGCTACCCCTCCAGCTTGGCGGCCGGCTCCCCGCACCCACCATCGGGCGGATGCCGCCCCTAGAAATGTGCCGCCTGAGGCAAAATCTTCATCCCGCCTCATGAGCGGGCCGGCCCTGCTCACTACTAAGGAAGGCACGCTCCTATCTAAGTAAAGCACGCTCCTAAGGAGGGCACACTCCTAAAGAAGGCACACTCCTATCTAAGGAAGGCACGCTCCTATCTAAGAAAGGCACGCTCCTATCTAAGGAAGGCACACTCCTATCTAAGGAAGGCACGCTCCTATCTAAGAAAGGCACGCTCCTATCTAAGAAAGACACCCTCCTATCTAAGGAAGGCACGCTCCTATCTGAGGAAGGCATGCTCCTAAGGAAGGCACACTCCTAAGGAAGGCACACTCCTATCTAAGGAAGGCACACTCCTATCTAAGGAGGGCACGCTCCTATCTAAGAAAGGCACACTCCTATCTAAAGAAGGCACACTCCTATCTAAGAAAGGCACGCTCCTAAGGAGGGCACACTCCTAAGGAAGGCATGCTCCTAAGGCGGTCACACTCATAAGGAAGGCACACTCCTATCTAAGGAAGGCACGCTCCTATCTAAGAAAGGCACACTCCTATCTAAGGAAGGCACGCTCTTATCTAAGGAAGGCACGCTCCTAAGGAGGGCACACTCCTATCTAAGGAAGGAACGCTCCTATCTAAGAAAGGCACACTCCCATCTAAGGAAGGCATGTTCCTATCCAAGGAAGGCACACTCCTATCTAAGAAAGGCACGCTCCTATCTAAGAAAGGCACACTCCTATATTAGAAAGGCACACTCCCATCTAAGGAAGGCATGCTCCTATCTAAGGAAGGCACGCTCCTAATGAGGGCACACTCCTAAGGAGGGCACACTCCTAAGGAAGGCACACTCCTATCTAAGAAAGGCATGCTCCTAAGGAAGGCACACTCCTATCTAAGGAAGGCACGCTCCTAAGGAGGACATACTCCTAAGGGAGGCACACTCCTATCTAAGGAAGGCACGCTCCTATCTAAGAAAGGCACACTCCTATCTAAGAAAGGCACACTCCCATCTAAGGAAGACATGCTCCTATCTAAGGAAGGCACGCTCCTAATGAGGGCACACTCCTAAGGAAGGCACACTCCTAAGGAAGGCACACTCCTATCTAAGGAAGGCACACTCCTATCTAAGGAAGGCACACTCCTATCTAAGGAAGGCACGCTCCTAAGGAAGGCACACTCCTATCTAAGAAAGGCACACTCCCATCTAAGGAAGGCATGCTCCTATCTAAGGAAGGCATGCTCCTATCTAAGGAAGGCACACTCCTATCTAAGGAAGGCACGCTCCTATCTAAGAAAGGCACACTCCCATCTAAGGAAGGCATGCTCCTATCTAAGGAAGGCATGCTCCTATCTAAGGAAGGCACACTCCCATCTAAGGAAGGCATGCTCCTATCTAAGGAAGGCACACTCCTATCTAAGGAAGGCACGCTCCTATCTTAAGAAAGGCACACTCCCATCTAAGGAAGGCATGCTCCTATCTAAGGAAGGCATGCTCCTATCTAAGGAAGGCACGCTCCTATCTAAGAAAGGCACACTCCCATCTAAGTAAGGCATGCTCCTATCTAAGGAAGGCACACTCCTAAAGAAGGCACACTCCTATCTAAGAAAGGCACACTCTTATCTAAGGAAGGCACACTCCTAAGGAAGGCATGCTCCTATCTAAGGAAGGCACACTCCCATCTAAGGAAGGCACGCTCCTATCTAAGGAAGGAACACTCCTAAGGAAGGCACACTCCTATCTAAGGAAGGCATGCCCCTATCTTAAGAAAGGCACACTCCCATCTAAGGAAGGCACGCTCCTATCTAAGGAAGGCACGCTCCTATCTAAGGAAGGCACACTCCTAAGGAAGGCACACTCCTATCTAAGGAAGGCACGCTCCTATCTAAGGAAGGCACACTCCTAAGGAAGGCACGCTCCTATCTAAGGAAGGCACACTCCCATCTAAGGAAGGCACACTCCTATCTAAGGAAGGCACGCTCCTATCTAAGGAAGGCACACTCCTAAGGAAGGCACGCTCCTATCTAAGGAAGGCACACTCCCATCTAAGGAAGGCACACTCCCATCTAAGGAAGGCACGCTCCTATCTAAGGAAGGCACACTCCTAAGGAAGGCACGCTCCTATCTAAGGAAGGCACACTCCTAAGGAAGGCACACTCCCATCTAAGTAAGGCACGCTCCTATCTAAGGAGGGCACACTCCTAAGGAAGGCACGCTCCTATCTAAGGAAGGCACACTCCTAAGGAAGGCACACTCCTATCTAAGAAAGGCACAATCCTATCTAAGAAAGGCACACTCCTATCTAAGGAAGGCACACTCCTAAGGAAGGCATGCTCCTATCTAAGGAAGGCACACTCCCATCTAAGGAAGGCACACTCCTATCTAAGAAAGGCACACTCCTATCTAAGAAAGGCACACTCCTATCTAAGGAAGGCACACTCCTAAGGAAGGCATGCTCCTATCTAAGGAAGGCACACTCCCATCTAAGGAAGGCACACTCCCATCTAAGGAAGGCACGCTCCTATCGACAGAAGGCACACTCCTAAGGAAGGCACACTCCTATCTAAGGAAGGCATGCCCCTAAGAAGGGCACGCTCGTTACATGGCTGCAAGTGCTGCTATGTAAGGCATGCATAAGCGGCCGCTCCTTCACATTAAGATGCGCTGCTTTAACAGAGCAGCTTAATGAATCAAACCCTCTGTTTATAGCCTGTGCTTTCAAATGGGCTTATCTGCCATCTCTGCCGTGGCAATCATGTGAGTGACACGGGGATAGATCAAATTACAACATGTGATTAGACACAAATGAGGGGGAATAAAAATTAAATTAAACAGGTTAAATTCCCTAAATGCCTACAGGGTGCATTTCTCTATGTTTTCCTTCAGTTCTGTGCAAGAGTTCAGGTCCACTTTAAAAGTCTTTTTATGGAAATAAAGAATCTTTAAAAATAAAATGTCAGAAACTGTCAGAACATCGTTCTCTTTCTCTATACACCAGAGAGGCCACATCTGCAGAGAACATGGTCACTTGGGTGAGTTTACTGCTAATTTCTGTAGCAGTCCACTGAGAAAGATGATGTCGTAATTGCAAAATAACACAGCAGGCATGATTTGTGAAGACTATGATGATGACAGCAACTGTGTTCCCTTTATAAAGAGTGACAACCATCACTCCCAAACAATAGCCTGAGCTGCTGCAGTGGAAGCCTATACATTGGCACAATGGCAATGCCAATTCACCTCTATTTGTAACTTATTATGAGGATAATGGCACTGTTTTTTTTCAGTACGTTTCACTCCATTTTAGGTCAGAGATGTGAGTTGCCAGCAATATCAGATCCTGAAGGGGTAACCCAGCCCGGTGACCTCATGCTTGGAATTTTGATACCGATCCATTCTTATGAGAATTATCAAAAAATCACCTTCACTAAAAAACCACCCAAAAAAACCTGCACGGTGTAAGTTTTTTTTTAACCCCCTTTTATTTAATGTTTTGCTTATATTGTGGTTGTACTGGGCTTGATTCACTAACCGGCACTAAGTGTTAGCGCCGGAGTAAAAAGAGTTTTCCGGCGCTGAGCCGGTTAGTGTGCCTTATTTGAGGTTAGTGTGCCTTATCTGAGTTAGTGTGCCTTATCTGAGGTTAGTGTGCCTTATCTGAGGTTAGTGTGCCTTATCTGAGGTTAGTGTGCCTTATCTGAGTTTGTGTGCCGTATCTGAGGTTAGTGTGCCTTATCTGAGGTTAGTGTGCCTTATCTGAAGTTAGTGTGCCTTATCTGAGTTAGTGTGCCTTATCTGAGGTTAGTGTGCCTTATCTGAGGTTAGTGTGCCTTATCTGAGTTAGTGTGCCTTATCTGAGGTTAGTGTGCCTTTTCTGAGTTAGTGTGCCTTATCTGAGGTTAGTGTGCCTTATCTGAGGTTAGTGTGCCTTATCTGAAGTTAGTGTGCCTTATCTGAGTTAGTGTGCCTTATCTGAGGTTAGTGTGCCTTATCTGAGGTTAGTGTGCCTTATCTGAGTTAGTGTGCCTTATCTGAGGTTAGTGTGCCTTTTCTGAATTAGTGTGCCTTAGTAGCTTTGTGCACACTAAAAGATGCACAAAGCTACATAGCGCACTGCACCACGCATAGCGTCCTTAAGGTCGCATCATGTACAGTATAGCGGGTGCAATGTGATCGTCGCAGTGAGCGATCGGTGCAGTGCGCGATGTAGCTTTGTGCATCTTTTAGTGTGCACAAAGATACTTAAGGGGCACTAAGTTCAGATAAGGCACACTAACTCAGATAAGGCACACTAACTCAGATAAGGCACACTAACTCAGATAAGGTTAGCGCTGTAGTTTGTGCCCACTAAGTGATAGGGCACACTAACCGGCTTAGCGCCGGTTAGTGAATCAAGCCCCCTGAGTCTTACGTCTGGTTTTGACCACACACCGGTAGGCTGACTTAGCAGATTTTTATTAGATCTGCCAAATGTTCTGACTGGTCACTGTGTTGATTTCAAACATCTAATCAGATGCTGAGATAATTTAAAAAAATGACATTATTTTATAGCAATGGATGTTTATTACTCTTAGCTGCACATTTGCTTACCGGCTGCTAAACAGGCACCCCCTTTTTACTCCTGACCGATGACTGATCCATAGATTGTCCATTAGTTGGGAGTATATTCTCAAATAAGACCAATCAACAGTCTTTTTACTGCTGGCTGAGTGATTATATAGGCTTGACCTTGATCATGTCTGCATGTCACACTGTGTGGATGTACAAACAGCCAATCAGAGCTTATTAAACCTGCAGGATAGCACTTGGCGCAACATTCTTTTGGCAACTGTGATTGATTGGTCAACAGTTAGGAGTTAAAGGGCCGATATCACAAAAAATTGTAAAATGCATGTAAAAACATACAAAGTAGAAGTATGTTCCTCCAGGGTCAAATGAGCTTTACATTACCATCCTCTTATGTTGCTGTTACTTACAGTACAGAAATCTGACAGAACTGACAGGTTTTTGACTAGTCCACATCTTCATGGGGTATTCTTATTATTTCATTTAGGCTAGGTTCACTTTATTATTATTATTATTTAGTATTTATATAGCGCCAACATCTTCCACAGCACTGTACAGAGTATATATAGTCTTGTCACTAACTGTCCCTCGGAGGAGCTCACAATCAAGTCCCTATCCTAGTCATATGTCTATATTGTGCATGTATCATAGTCTAGGGACAATTTAGGGGGAAGCTAATTAACTTATCTGTATGTTTTGGGGATGTGGGAGGAAACCAGAGTACCTGGAGGAAACCCCCACAGACACAGGGAGAACATAAAAACTCTTTGCAGATTCTGAACCAGAGATCCAGCGATGCAAGGCAACAGCGCTAACCACTACACCACCGTGCTGATCATACACACTATGTCCATACACATATGTGAATGATGTTATTATAGTGGATGTTTATTACTCTTAGCTGCACATTTGCTTACCGGCTGCTAAACATGCGCCCCTTTTTACCCCTGACCGATGACTGATCCATAGATTGCCTATTAGTTGGGAGTGTATTCTCAAATATGACCAATCAACAGTCTTTTTACTGGTGGCTGAGTGCTTGTATATGCCTATGTATGTATTGCGTATATATATATCGACATAGCGTGAAAATCTTCCGCAGGTGCGTTTTCATTAGTGTAATGCGTTTTTATTGCATTTTTGGTAAATTTGCTTTTTTTTCGCGCAGATGCGTTTTTTAAGGACTTTGCGTGCGTTCAATTGCGTTTGCAGGTCGCTAATACAAAATGAATACGAGTTTTGTATGCCTTTTTACATTTACATATATGCAAATCAATAGGAAGACAACAGGAAGCAGAAATACGTCAGAGATCTTTAATTTTTAATTAAAAACGCACTAAAAAATGCATTGAAAATGCAACGCATATGCGTTTCCATAGACTATCATTATGTGCGTTTTGGCAGCCAGCCTGCATATTATGCAACCAGCATCTGCAGAACGCTACAAGTGCAACGCTGGTATTTCTGCGTCCCATAGACTAACATTGCTGCATAAAACACAGCGTTTCCCGCTCCGCAAGTGTTTCTGCCATGAGTGCACCCGGCCTTATTCTTTACAAAAAGCACTCCCTGGAAAGATTCTAACACACACACACACACACACACACACACACACACGCACGCACGCACGCACGCACGCACGCACGCACGCACACACACACACACACACACACACACACACCTCTGTTTGCACACTACAACTACAGGTAGTCCCCGGTTAATAAATGAGATAGGGACTGTAGGTTTGTTCTTAACCTGAATCCGTTCTTAAGTCGGACTGCTGTGCCTTCTCTGTCCCCTGTACTTCCAGTGTCCCCCTCTGTGTCATCTCTGCCTCCCTCTGTGTCTCCTTGTGTCCCTATTGTGCCTCTCATGCCCCCTAAAGCAAAGTATGCGTAGCAGAACCCACTACAAGTCTCACCTTATCCATGGCGGCTCCGGGCCAATCAGCAAAGTCCTCTCTCCCTTCACCATTCCTCCCAGTGGCTTCACTAGTAGCGTCGCGTAATGACGCAATCAGAAGGAGCCGCGGGATCTCCTTTTGATTGCGTCATTACGCAACGCTACTAGTGAAGCCGCCGGGAGGAAGGAGGAATGAAGGGAGAGAGGACGCCGCTTATTGGCCCGGAGCCGCCATGGATGAGGTGAGACTTGTAGTGGCTTCTGCTGCGCATTATTATTATTTTTATTATTTTTTTATTTTTATAGCGCCAACATATTCCGCAGCGCTTTACTCTGCTTTAGAAAAGGGGGCACAAGAGGTGTTCCCCAGCTGCGTGATGTCATCGCGGCGGATCGGCGGGCATTCATATTAGCGGGCCGTTCGTAAGCCGGGGACTACCTGTATTCTGGCAGTTGGAATGAGCAACTGCCGTTCACTAAGCGTTTTTGAAAATAAAGAAAACCATTAGCAACCCCCTCGAGTAGATGGGCGAGTTCGAAATCTGTCAGTTCTGTCAGATTTGTGCTACCTCCTGTAACTGACAGCAACATAGAAGAAAAGTCATTTATAGCACAGTTTACTGTTAGAAGAATGTACTTTTTATTTATGTGTTTTCATGTGTTATAAATTTTACAAATGTTTGTGATAGCATTTCTTTACTTGCATGACAATCACACAAAAGGGTTCGTTCACACTAAGGGCATTTTTGGCCTTTTTTTCAAGCGCAGGCGATTTTCAAAATCGCCCTAAAAATGCTTGTGCAAGCGGTTTGTTTTTGATCCACTCAGCAAAGCAGTACCTGTACAAATTTTGCCTCAACAGGAGGTATAGGAAAAAACGCAAAACGCTCACAAAATCACTTTGTGCAGCGATTGCGTGAGCGTTTTTAAGAATAAATACATTGTATTTATTATTTTCCAGGTCAAATAGCTCACTTCCTGACTTGCGTCAGAGAGTGAATTACAAAACCGCTCTGGAAAAGTGCTTAGAAAAGCGCTTTTACCAGAAACACAGTGCACAATGGAGCACCAGAAGGGGAAAAAAGTGCACAAAAATGTTTTTTATTTTGGGTGTGAATGAGGCCAAAAGGTTGCCCAAGAACCAGCTTTTATTATTCACCTCCTCTGTTGCTATCTTCTGTTAATCTGACACACACAGATAAGCCTGCCAGTGTGTGGACAGCATTTATCTGTCCATCTGTCCATACATTATACTATATTGATGGTACAATCTTGAAAAACAAAAGCAAGAAACCGAGAGCCCAATCTGGTGTAGTAATTATTGTAGATTTTGAATATGTTTAAAGGTAATGGAAATATATTTACAAGTCTGGGTCACCCCACAGGCGACCACTGAAAAAACAAGTGGGGAGAATTATAACCTGACCCCACTCAGGTTTAAAAAGTCGCTCTCTGTAGACAGGAAAAAGAATGGGGATACACCCCTCCACCAAGGGTGGACTAGATAGTAATAATGCAAGTAACAGAGGCGCCAAAGTAGAGTAAAATATATTAAAAACCGTCTAAAAGGAAGGAAATGGGTGGATTCACCTCCCTCAGGTACATAAATGACCAAACAGTATAAGCCGTTTTTGGCCAAAAATTTTTTTTTTATTTTACAACAATTCTCCAGATTTAAAATGCTGCAACACGTTTCACGGGCCAAGCATCCCGCTTCATCAGGCAATTGAACAAGGAGAACTCAACTGTAGGTCTATCACTCTGTTAGAGCGCCTCTAAGTACAATCTTGTTCAATCCTACCACTTCCTTGATGTAAGAGAGATTAAGTAAACTGTCTGTTTAAAGAAATCTCAGTCGGCTCTGTTGGCTCTTATACTACATAGATGTGGTAAAACTGGATACGATTTGTTCAATCAAGATTGCATCATGCATGTCACAATTTAGTAAACAGATACAATTTTGATTAGTTAATTACTGGCCAATGTTACCACTGCCATGCAGTATGAGGTCCAACTGATTTTGAAAAAATATAAACTGATTGTGTGGGAGAACATTCATTGTACACGGAGGCGGTAGAATTGGCCAATGAATGACCGATCAAAATTGGATGTGTGTATGTGTCAGTTGTGTTAAATCATTGGGCCTGATTCACAAAGCGGTGATAACTCAGTTATCACGCCTAAAAGACTTTAGGCGTGATAACCTTTGCACTAGCAAAGTTATCACCGCTTTGTGCTATAATTCGCGCAAAGCTCCAGCGCATGCGCGCGCAAATGCGCGCGCAAAGTCCCATAGGGCTTAATGGGCGCTTTGCGCGAAGCGCGGTGCGCTGCGCGCACATTGCAGTGCGCTGCGCGCGCGCAAAACTTTGCGCGTGGGAGTTCGCGTGAATTCCTTCAGCTCACGCTTAAACTAAGTTTAGGCGTGATAAAGGGCTTTTCACAGGCATGCAAACACTTTGCACCGCTTTGTGGATCAGGCCCATTGTCAGAAATTTTCTGAGCGGATTCTGCCACCAAACAAATATAGGCCCACCTCAGTAAATTAGAATTTCATTTGAAAGGTTAATTTGTTTCTGTAACTCAAAAGTGAAACTCCTATATTATATAGATTCAGTACATACACAGTGATATCTTTCAAATGTTTTTGCATTGTTGCTTTCGCCTGCATGGTAATTGTATATCTGGCAGCGCTGTACAGAGGTGCCAGTAGGATAAAAGTCACTAAAACGTTTAAAACGTTCGGGATGCGGTGGTGGACCAGCCAACCCAAAACAGACACAGGTACTGTCGATTCAAGTAATAAATAATTTATTTATATACTCCAAAGACAAGTTGCAACGCGTTTCACGGGCAAAATCCCGCTTCCTCAGGCAATAAACAACTGGAGTAATACACAGCACGGAGTCCAAAATACGCTTGGCAGCATACATTCACGCACTGCATGCGATTTTTAATTGACTATCATTAGCGACAGTGAAAAATGTGCATGAAAAGCACTGCCCATTGCGCATAGTGTCCAGAAAAATTCTGTGCAGAAAATGGGCAGCTCTTTTGCAAATTTGCAGGTGTAGTGAACACATTGCAATGCCTTACTGTGAACATGGGATCAAAAGTGGAAACACCAAGTGAAAGGGTGCGTTTTAAATGCATTTTGAGTACATTTCTAGTGCGTTTGCGTTTTGCGTTTCGCACATCTGTTTTGTGGGTGTTTTGCTTGCGTTTTAATGCATTTGTGTTTTGCACATAAAAATCACATATGCATTTTTGTGCGTTTTGTATGCATTCTTACAGGCATTTTATGCAAATCACTAGGAAGTCAACAGTAAGCAGAAATACATGGTTTAAAAAAAAAAAAAAAAAAGCATACAAAACGCAATAAAACGTTACACCTCTGCATCACTATTAACATACGTTAGGTGCATTTTAGATGCGTTTTGGAAAAATATGCAGCAAGTTCAGCATTTTCAACCTCGTCAGGACCACAGGCCTCCCCCTAAAGACCAGGCCATTTTTTGTAAAAAAAAGGCCACTGCAGCTTTAAAGAGAAACTCCGACCAAGAATTGAACTTTATCCCAATCAGTAGCTGATACCCCCTTTTACATGAGAAATCTATTCCTTTTCACAAACAGACCATCGGGGGCGCTGTATGACTGATATTGTGGTGAAACCCCTCCCACAAGAAGCTCTGAGTACCGAGGTACTTCTGGCAGTTTCCTGCCTGGGAACCTTGTTGCATTGTGGAAAATAGCTGTTTCCAGCTGTTTCCAACTGCCAAAACAGCAAGCAGCAGCTACATCACTTGCCAGCAGTAAAAAATGTCACCATGTGATCAATGTCAGAATATAACTCAGGGATTTAAAATATTTTACAATGGGCAAACACTGACTAAATCATTTATACATAATTATTGTAAAAATAAAGCACTTTTTTATTACATTATGTTCACTGGAGTTCCTCTTTAAAGGATACCCGAACTGAAATGTGACATAATGAGATAGACATGGGTATGTACAGTGCCTAGCACACAAATAATTATGCTGTGTTCCTTTTTTTTCTTTCTCCATCTGTAAGAGTTATATATCAGGTATGTAAGTGGCTGACTCAGTCCTGACTCAGACAGGAAGTGAATACAGTGTGTCCCTCACTGATAAGAAATTCCTCTTTTTATCTCTTTTTTGCTCTCAGAAGCCATTTTCTGCTAGGAAAGTGTTTTATAGTTGGAATTTCTTATCAGGGAGGGTCACACTGTAGTCACTTCCTGTCTGAGTCAGGACTGAGTCAGCCACTTACATACCTGATACTTAACTCTTTCAGGCACAGAAAGAAAAAAAGGAACATAGCATAGTTATTTGTGTGCTAGGCACTGTACATACACATGTCTATCTCATCATGTCATATGTCAGTTGAGGTATCCTTTAAGACCTCACTGCAGGGTCACACAACTCAGCACACAAGTGATCCCCCCCCCCCCCCTTTCCTCCCCACAAACAGAGCTCTCTGTTGGTGGGGTCAGATCGTCCCTTAGTTTTTTATTTTTTTTTATTTTTTTTTTACAAAATGTTCCCATTTTTTTTATTATTTCAAATTCCCTCCCTAGCTCCTTTACCTCCCTCCTCCGTCTGCCTATCATAGCGGATTACTTCTGTGTCCCCCTGGGGGACAGCCGTGTCACACGGCTGTCCCCAGTACAGCGCTGCTGTAGATCGCAGCACTGTACATTCTAATTAGACAAATTAGTCTAACAGTCTCCAAGCGTCGATTGGCGCTGGGAGACTGAAGGCGGAGCGGAGCTCGGCATACGAAGAGGAGATGCACGCGCAGCGGCGTGCACGATCTCCTGCAGAGGCCAGCCCCAGGACTTCACGTCAATTGGTGTTAGGCGGTCCTGGGACTGCCACCGCGGTCACGCCCATCTGTGTGACGCGGTGCTCAAGCAGTTAAAAATGCATAAACATTTGCGTTTTTTTATCCAGAACATTGACTTGCATTATGTGTGTTAACGCTAGCGTTTTCCGCAAGGCTAGCGTTTCGGACTAGTGTGTTCCTACCCTATAGGTGGTGTCAGAGTGATAGGGGAGAAGTTTGAGCCATGCCCTTGTAGTTGCAGTTGTGATAAAAATGATTATTGGGAAAGGGAAATGTTACAACCAAATTTATACAGTGCTTCAAAACTTTGGAGGATTCAACAGGGACAGCAATTTATTTTTTTATTTTAATGCTGGTATTTTGTTGACTGAATTTAATGGACACATTTCATTTTGGCCTGAATTAAGTAGAATAAGAAATAAACAGATTATGCAATTATTGGTTAAGGGCACCGCCTTTGACATGGGAGGCCAGGGTTCGAATCCTGGCTAGGGTCAGTACCTATTCAGTAAGGAATTCAAGGCAAGTCGCCCTAACACTGCAGGGTGGCCTCTTGAGCGTGTCCCAGTAGCTGAGTCCGACAGGAGAAAAGCGCTATATACATGCTTGGATTATTATTATTATGCGCTCCTGGATGTGAAGCCAACAGACACTCGTGGGGCGCACATTAGCACAACTGATGTTCCCCTTCTCTTGCCCAACACGTTATATAGGCAAAGAGAAAATAGATATCACCATAGTGCATTTCTGTAGGAAAAATGGACCACCACCTTAAAAAATCACACTGCCTGTGCCTAGACACTCCCCAAGTGTGTTTGCACTCAACACCATGTCCTCCCTTATAACGGGAGGTGGGACCGTAGGAATACTTGCTTTAGGGGACTACAAGTTCAAGGACCCTCTTGCATAAATAAGCTGAATACTAAAACTGAAAAACTAATAGTGTAAAACCAACATTTATTCTATTAAAAAAAAAGTTTAAGATTATACCAAGTGTAGGAGAAAACAAGTGTAAGCAGCAAGATGTGGAAATAGAGTCCCTGGTTGCCTTAGCCACTGCTTTGGAGGGTACAGTGAAAAAATGGCGCCGGTTAAATAATGGCGCCCCCTTCTGCATGATATTTGTTTAAAACGATATTTATCGTTTTAAAGGTTATAATAGTGCAGCAGACCTTCTGAACGTAATTTATCGTTTTAAAACCTGCTTTTTTTTGTCCTGCCTGAACAATATTTATCGTTTTAAGCCTTGCTTTGCTGGCGTTTGGAAAAAGTCTGCCTGCCGACTTTAACGTTTAATAGCAAAGTCCCCTTAAAAGCTAGAAACACCAGATTTGCAGGTTATGTTAAAAAGAAAAGTGGGAACAAGAGGAATTTTTTTTTTCAAAAAGACATTATAGTTTTTGAGAAAATCAATTTTAAGCCTGCATAGGAGACAAGGGGCTACAGAGCCTCGGGACCCTACATCATTTTTTTTTTTCATTTGCTATCAACTTTTTTTTTATGTTCAGATGGTGGGATATATTTTTTTTTAAATAACGGGGTGTCCCCCCTCCCGTGGCTCGGTAGTCCCTTGTCTCCCATGCAGGCTGGGATAGCCAGAATGCGGAGCCCCAGCCGGCTTCGCACCCTGAGCTATACCAGCCCGCATGGTCCATAGTTTGGGGCGGGGTGCCGGGGGAGAGGGGTGGCCAAGCCTTCCCCTCTCCCCCGAGCCCTTGTCCAATCCGGGAGGAGGTGGGGGCGAGGACTCCCTGGGGGTGGTTCATGGTGGCATCTGGGAGTCCCCTTTAAGAATGGGATCCCCAGATGCCCACCCCCCTCCCAGGAGAAATTAGTATAGGGGTACAAAGTACCCCTTACTTACACATTTCCACAAAGGGTTAAAAAACGAAATAAAAACACAACTACGAAAAAAGTATTTTATTAATCTAAATTAACCATAAATACTTACCTGCACTTTTAAAAAAAGTTCCCACACCAATATCCTCAGGAAAAGGTCCCATGGCGACAGTATCCTCTATCTTGCGATCTTCTTTACATTGATTGAAGATCTCCACACACGCCGCCCCACCGCAGCTCTCAGCTATACAGTATAGCTGAGAGCGCGTCCTATGCGACGCATTACCACCGGCTCCCGCTGTCCTCCCTGCCTCCCCCACCTGTCACCCTCACCCATGCTAGCACCCAATGCACCCATGGGTGCCAGCATGGGTGAGAGTGACAGGTGTAAGAGAGGCAGGGAGGGCAGCAAGAGCCGGCGGTAATGGGTCTGCATAGACGCGCTCTCAGCTATACTAAGTATAGCTGAGAACAAAAGCATCTTTAAATTTTGGCTCCAAGGCTCCCCATTGGTTCCTTATCGACCAATGGGGATCCTCCTGATCCCCATTGGTCTGTTAAGGAACCAATGGGGACCATTGGAGCCAAAATTTAAAGATGCTATTTGCTCTCAGCTATACTATAGCTGAGAGCAGTTCAGCGGGGGCGGCATGTGTGGCGTTGGGTGCGCGCGGTGATCTTCAATCAACTGTAACAGAAGACCGCAAGATAGAGGATACTGTCGCCGTGGGACCTTTTCCCGAGGATATTTGCGTGGGAACTTTTTCTTAAAGGTACAGGTATTTCTGAAGATCGCAAGATAGAGAATACTGTCGTTGTTGGACATAACAGATTATAGTGCGGGACCTTTTCCAAAGATCTTGGCGTGGGAACTTTTTCTTAAAGGTACAGGTAAGTATTTCTGAAGATTGCAAGATATAGGATACTGTCGTCATGGGGCATAACAGATTATAGCGTGGGACCTTTTCCTGAGGATATTGGAATGGGAACTTTTCTTAAAGGTAAGTAATTCTGGTTAATTAAGAACATTAAAGGACTTTTCTCATTGTTGCGTTTTTATTTCATTTAACCCTTTATGGAAATGGGTAAGAGGTACTTTGTACCCCTATACTCATTTCTACTAGGAGGGGGACAGGCATCTGGCTTCCCCTTCTTAAAGGGGACTCCCAGATGCCATCATGAACCTCCCCCAGGGAGTCGTCACCCCCACCTCCTCCTGGGGCACCGGAGGTGGGGAAGAGCCCCTTGTGCATGGACTGGACAAGTGCTCAGGGGGAGAGGGGAAGGCTTGGCCACCACTCCCCCCCAGAGCCCCCCCATACCATGGACCATGCGGGCTGGTATAGCTCAGGGTGCGAAGCCACAGTCGGCCGGGACTCCACATTCTGGCTATCCCAGCCTGCATGGGAGACAAGGGGCTACAGAGCCTCCAAAGGAGGGACCCCACACAATTTTTTTTTTAATTCCCACACTCTGAACATAAAAAATTAAAATCAAAATACAATTGTTTTACTTTAAATATTGTTCCCAACTATCTTTTTAACATATCCTGCAAATTTGGTGTTGCTAGGATTTAATGGGCTTTTGCTATTAACTGCTGAAGTCGGCGGGAATTGTTTCCCTAAGAACTGTCATTACAAGATTCAAATGTATACTTTTTTTCTTAGAAATTTTAAAATCGATTTTCTCAAAAAGTACAAGGTCTTTTTGAATTTTTTTCCTCTTGTTCCCATTGTTCTTCTTAACATTCCCTGCAAATTTGGTGTTTCTGGCATTTGAGGGAGATGTGCTATTAAGCGCTAAAGTCGGCGGGCGTTTAATTTTCCCACGGTCAGAAGGAGAACTTTAAAATAGATTTTCTCAAAACTATAATGTCTTTTTGAATTTTTTTTTCTCTTGTTCCCACTTTTCTTCTTAACATAACCTGCAAATCTGGTGTTTCTAGCTTTTAAAGGGAACCAGAGAGGAACTCTATTTAAAAACAGAAAAAGCTTTTATACATACCTGGGGCTTCTTCCAGCCCCATACGCATGGATCGCTCCCACGCCGCCGTCCACCGCTTCCTGTATCGGCGGTACCGGGTCCCGTCACTTCCAGCGGACACGGCCAAATGTCCGCATGAGCAGGGGCTCCCTCCATACCCTTACACGTGCGGCTGCTCAGTATGCAGCTGCACGCGTAAGTGTATGCCGGGAGCCCCTGTGATGCAGACAAATGGCCGCGTCCTGCCGCCGACTGGCCGAAACTACGGGACCCGGTACCGCCGGGTACAGGAAGTGGAGGACGGCGGCGTGGGAGCGATCTGTGCGTATGGAGCTGGAGGAAGCCCCAGGTATGTATAATAGCTTTTTTCTGGGGCCTCTGGTTCCCTTTAAGGGGGCTTTGCTATTAAACGTTAAAGTCGGTGGGCAGACTTTTTTCCAAACGGCAGCAAAGCAGGGCTTAAAACAATAAATAACGTTCACGCAGGAAAAAAAAAGCAGGTTTTAAAACGATAAATTACTTTCAGATGGTCTGCGTTATTTTTTAACCTTAAAAACGATAAATAATGTCCGACAATGCAAGTTAATGGGGCTCAGTTTTTACACATCGGCACTGTGCGCCATTTTTAACTGATCCGGCTTTGAATCCCTGGGATCCACTTGCGGAACAAACTACAAGCTCTCCGCCCCTACGTGTTTCGTCAGGATAATGGCTCATCAGGGGCTAACGTCAGATGCAAGATCGGCATATTAAATACTCACTCTCACTGTTCTTACTCCCTCCCACTTCTAACTCTGCCAACCATACAAATGATTGCATCGTTTGCAAGGGAGTTAGCGCTAGTTAGTAAACCACTAACACAACTCCTTCAGTATTTATATTGCACATAAAAGGAGTGTATAACAACTAAATAAAGGTAGATCACTAAACATACACAAATGCACTACTATCACTACCACAGACAATCAATATGTAGACTTTAAAAAGATTACCATAAAAAACTAACTATTGTTAAAGAGACTCTGTAACAAAATTGTGAGCCTTATTTCTTCGATCCTATAAGTTCCTATAGCTGTTCTAATGTGCTCTGTCTTACTGCAGCCTTTCCTAGTTGCACAGTGGCTGTGTTATCTCTGTTATATGATCTAATCTTCTCTCCTCTGTCGGGTCTGTTGGGCTCAGGCAGTCAGGCTGGAATGTGCTGTGCTGCTTGTGATTGGATAGAAGCTATACACACCCTCTCCAGGCCCCCTGCACACTCTGTATGACTCACACAATGAGCTACTCTCAGCCTATCACTTGCTATGTCTTTTGTTTGTAAACACTGCATAAAATGGCAATTACAAGTCAGGATTGCAGCAGGGAGTGGCAGAAACAGCACAGAGGGGCCCAGGAGAACATAATGAATGGAAATGGTATGCTTTTTATTGTAAGAATTTTACAGTACAGATTCTCTTTAATAAAACAGTTAATGTCAAGTTCTATGTTAAGCCCTAAAGGAGCAAAGGTCTCCACATCATTCATCCACGTTGTTTCATTTTTAGAAACCTTGCACCCCCTATTGCAAGTATTGCATCATTACTGTTATTAAATTAACTCGTTAATTCTGGATCTATGTTCTCTCTAGGTCTTCAGGTCAGGGTGTATTGTAGACATTGAGGAAATAAATGCAAGAACCTTTTTTGTGTCCTGTAGTAATTAACGGACCACTGTAGCGAAAAACCGTAAGTGGTTGATTTCTGACAGAACTGACAAGTTTTAGACTAGCCCATTTCCTCATGGGGTATTCTTTGTTTTTAATGCATTTCGTGAACAGCAGTTGCTGAGTCTAACTGCCAAACTAGTAAGTACTAGCCAGCCTCCCTACTCACTTGCAGACTATTTTGGCAGTTAGACTAACTGTTCACGAAATGCTTTTAAAAACAAAGAAAAGCCCTGGCAGTCCCCCATGAGGAGATGGACTAGCCCAAAACCTGTTGGTTCCGCAGATATGAACTGTCCAGATTACCGGACTGAATTGTGGAGGATCCATAAGATGCAGGAGGATGGCGAGGGAACAAGCAGCTGGAAGGGAGCTAGAGGAAGCCCCAGGCATGTATATTTTTTATTTTGCCTGTCTCAGGTACACTTAAAGGACCACTTTTCGATTATTTATTTTTTAATTTAAAACACATGTGCACACATACTGTACATGCAAGATGTACTTTTGTTTGTAAAATTCACTGTAAATCATCTGCAACGATCCACCTTCTCCTAATAATCTTGTACTTGTTTTTTAAGATTCAGCTTGGACCAATATCGGACCCTTCAGACTGTCTTGTTTGCTGTGGAGGAAATAAACAGTAACCCGGATATCCTGCCTAATATTACTTTAGGGTTTCAGATGTATGACACTTGCAGTATTGCTCAATATGAGTTACAAGGAGCTTTAGAATTTCTTACAGAGTCCAATCCACTTGTCCCCAACTATCGATGTCCTTCTAAGTCACCATTCACTGCAGTTATTGGATCTGCTGTGTCTTCAAACTCCATTACCCTGGCCAATGTTTTAGGTGTCTTCAAGTACCCCCAGGTAAGTGAAAGCCCTTTTTTTTGGTCTCTTCATTTTCATTCTTTAAGTATATTCTAACAACACAAAGTATGAGGGTCGTTGTAATGAATAGAGGAGATGCCGCCGCGCAGACAAGCGGCAGGGTGGCTGTCTCCACGTTCAAGCCAGCGGCTGTTTCCGCGCAACAACATGTCGCTGGTTTGCCTGGTCCTTCTAGTGCACACAGATGGAGAGCTACGCGCGCGCGCGCGTCAGGCGACAGGACCTTTATGCCAGCAGAAGGGGAATCAGCTGATCAGGCCGATCAGCTGATCCCAGCTGGACTCCTGATTGGCTGAGTGGCTGGGCGGAGCTGCGGAGCGCTGGATGTATATATAGAACTTGCTTGTCAGTTGCTGGTTGTCTGCCGTTGTGAATACTCACGTGTGAGCACTCAGACCTCAGTCAGATCCTACAGTGTGTTAGAACCAGTTGGAACTGGGAATTCTCACTTAGCCAGATTCCGCTTTAGGATATTACTGTGTTATTTTTCAGTCTAGTTCCCGGGTGTTGAGACCAAGGACCTCACACCTAAGTCTAGGATATTGCTGTGCTATTCTTCAGACTAGTTCCCGGGTGTTGAGACCAAGGACCTCACACCTAAGTCTAGGATATTACTGTGTTACTTCAGACTAGTTCCCGGGTGTTGAGACCAAGGACCTCACACCTAAGTCTAGGATATTACTGTGTTATACTTCAGACTAGTTCTCGGGTGTCGAGACCAAGGACCTCACACCTCAGACTAGGATTGTGCTATATTGATACTTGTTATGATCTTTAGCTTTGCTGACCTCTCTCCTGCTTTCTGATTCGGTACCTCGCATATCTGACTACCAGTTACCAACCTTGCCTGTACCCAGTTACCGAATCAGCCTTCTGTCTCTGTACTTTATCTACTCGTGTGTTGCCGACCTGGCCTGTCTGACCCTTCTGGCTGTCACTCATCCCTTGAGTGATCAGTCTCACTGTACTACTCGTGACACTAACTCTCCAGGTGTAAATTAGCTGCAAGGGCTGCCTGCCCCTCAGGAAGTCCCCTTGCAGTTCAGTCAGGGGGCTCTACCCCAAGGAGTCCACTGGCTGCAGTACAGTCTGATTCCCAATCTATCAGGGAATCATTGGCTGCAGTACAGTCTGTCTCTCCTCCACTTGAGGAGGTCAGATACAGCACAGCCAGTGGCCACCTGCACCTCAGGGGTGCACTGGCTGCAGTAGAGTCTGTATCTCCCGCTCCTCGGGAGATAACCTTTCTTACTGTTGCACCAAACACTTTACCACACTAGGTGTCCTGTATCAAGCTATACTGGTATTATTGGTGATTCTGCAGATCACACATAATCGGGTATAGCCTCTGTATTATTGGTGATACTGCAGATCACCAATAATCAGAAATACTCTGTGTGCTGACACCATTCGTTACAGTCGTCTGAAAAGTAACATACAGTTAGAGGTGAGCGTAATGACTTAATTACGATTTCGCGAAATTTCGCGTTATTAGTGTAAGTACGATTATGGCCGTAAGTACATAATTGTAATGAAGAAGGATTTCACGAAATTCCGCATAAGCGTAATTTTCGCGTAGCTTTCGCATTACAGTGGGTATCGCGAAATTACGTTTGCCTTGCATGCAACCGTTTGTAAGCGTAGTTACATAACGTAATTTCGCGATAGTTCATATTACGGTAAGCGTTAATTTTCACGTAGTTTTCGCGTTACGGTGGGTATCGCGAAATTACGTTTGCCTTGCATGCAAACGTTTGTAAGCATAGTTACGTAACGTAATTTCGCGATAGTTCATATTACTCTCATTGATCACAGTGTAATTATTGCGAAAAAGCTTGCTCTATGCGTAGAAACATTCTTGTCAATACACCCTTGAACTGCGCATGCTTAGTTTTTACATTATTTAACGCGAAAAAGCGTTCATATGCGAAAATTTGTTAGCGTTCGTCTGACTACCACTGATTCGCTTCTGATTGGCTTGACCGTCAAACTACAATTGGTTGTTTAGGATGTATCTCAAAAGAAGCTTGTAATATGATTGGACAATCTCCAATACCCAGACACTTTCCTGTGTCTAGTAATTACTATTATAAACGAAATTACTTTCATTTTCAAAATTAAAATGCATTTCTTTTTATAGCTAACAAGTAATTACGAAATTCGCGAAATTACAAAGAAATGTGAAATTACGTTATGGTTTAACGTGAAATTACGGTATAGTTGTACGTGAAATTACGTTATGAACGAAACGCGAAATTACGCATTGGAAATTACGCTTACGGTATTATCAATTACGATTTTAATGGCAATTACGCTACCATAATTTCGCGCCGTAATAGCAAATTTCGCATGCGTAATTATAGTAACGTGAAATTTCGAAAATTTCGGCTCAACCCTACATAGTTATTAAATTATTTTGTTTCATACCAACGGGTGTACATGAAAAAAGGGCGGATGGAAATTTAAATTCTCAGAAATAGCTGATAGTAGACTATAAGTAAACTTTCCAATATTTTGCGTTTTGCAGTGATAATGATGAAAGTAAAATATCAATTATCGATACTGATATTTTACTAAGCGATGCTGCTTCAACCCCTGCTCTGAAGGCTCGGTTATGTCTGAGCCACACAGGTGCCACAAATTAATGATTGGCTACAGGATTAGCCCAATTTTACACCCCAGTAGTTGCAAAATTATATTTGGGTCTATGGAGTAGCTCTATGGAGTAGCTGAACAACTGGCACCGTGTACCAAAAATGATGGCTTTAGAGAAGAGGCAGATGCCAGCCTGCGTGCACAAATCACTTGACCCCACCCACCTCTGCCCTTTTTCTAATGTATAAATCTTTGTGCATAGCTTTGCAACATTACAATTAAACAGAGTTTTATTTTGCTGTCCCTGCTCAGCATGCAAAAAAATCATTTAATCCTTATCTCATCCCTACCAGTGGCTGTAAAAAGAGAGAGCAGAGAGAATCGGACTGAATAATGAGTAAAATTGGTTTGCGTATGTCACACATCATGCAGGCAACATAACACATGTTGTGCAAATAGTGCAACTCACATTATGTGCACAATGTGCACATTGCATGTGTATAGTGTGCTCTGCTATTTATGTAGCAGACGGTATGCACATTCTGTGCATTATTTCTTCTTTTTTTTTTTTTTTTTTTTTTTTTTTCTTATTTTTTTTTTTAACTCAGCACACAGACCCAAATTCATGAGTAATCAGTTACATGGGGCATTAGCAATTTCTTTTCTTGCCATACCCCTAAACTGAGATGTGTGATCATCATCGTTTATTCATCGTAGATTGGTAAGAGCTAAATAAGCATAACTTTAACTTTCTTCACCATAAAACTCTTTTTCCTCACAATTACATGAGTGTTGCTGAGACAGTTATCTATTTATCCTTCTCATATCACAATCCTATACATTTGCCCCGTCAACATCTTGTATATACTCCTCTCATCTCTCCATCCTCTCTTTTGAAGGGTATCTGTACCCTGTAAATCATCCAACAAACATAGACGTCCCAGACGTATCACTCACGGTCCCCCCATCATCCACTCCTTCCCAGAGGCCCATCATCACACTCTAATGCCGACCATCACCGCCCCCTTCCAGCCCCAACTGCGTTCGCCAGCGATTCCTAATTTTTAACTCAATCCCTCCCCGAATAAATCTAACTGAGGTTAGCTATAAGGCTTCTCCATGTTTCTTCTACTTTATTCGTAGTTCCCAGATCCTTGTTCTTACACAGTTCATCCATCCTAGCAAACCATTCTCCTATATCTAACCTAGACGGATTTTTCCAGTTATTAGCGATCATGCTTTTGGCAACTATCGTGCCATATTCTTTAATCAGAGAGCATCCAAGGTTTTCTTTTTTAGCTGTATAACTAAGGATTGCTTCTTTCGGTGTAAGTTCAAATTTTTCTTTTAGCAATCTCTCGGCCAAGAGGGTGATATCATCCCAAAATTTTCTAACTATCGGGCACTGCCACCACATATGTAAAGTACCACCGTCCCCCTGTCCACACCTCCAACACCTCACCTTGCGGTTCGCAAACTTACCAACACGGGATGGTGTCAAGTACCATCTACCAATTGTTTTAAATTGAGTCAACTGTAACCTTGGATCTTGGATTTTGAAAGTATTTACCCATATTTGTGGCCATAACCCTTCCAGGCTGGACCCCAGGTCAATTTCCCATTTCCTGCAATATGCAGGAAAGTCCTGGTCACAATCTGCTGCGCAGACATCTGAATACAAACTCGAAATAGACCTATTCATTTTTTTTCCCAGATAGAAATGTTTCTCAAAATTATTCAGATCCCTCCTCTGAACCACCCTCGAGGCAAATTTATAAAAGAAACTATGCATCTGGGAGAAACCCCATGAACCAATCTGGTCACTACACTCAAGAATCGGTCTAATTCCCAGCGTGGGGTTTCCCCCAATATTAACAATACGTGTTTCGCGACTTATATTATGTTTACCAAACCAAGCTGGATCAAGACCTGGGGGAAAGTCTGGATTGTCTCGTAGGGTTATCAAGGGGGAAAACCCTGTTTTTTTTTGCCATTTTTCAATTATCCAGAGCAGTGATTTCAGGGTTGGTTTAATCAATGGATGGGACGATAAATTATATACTTTATTTATATTTTTAATGATCCAAGTAAAGACAAGATCAAAGTCTGATTCTTCCTCCTCTAGCCGCGGCCATATCCTATTTTCTGCAACAGTGGTGGTCTCTATTTTCCATTCCAGAATTCTTGTCAGATGTACACTTTTGTAATAATTATATAAGTTTGGAGCGGCAAGTCCGCCCTGATCTTTTCTTTTCATAACTAGTTTATAATTTATTCTGTGCTTAACATTGTTCCAGATAAAATTCTGGAATATCTTGTGCCAGTTCTGGAACCATATATTAGGGATGGTTATTGGTAGGCTCTGCAACAGAAAAATAAGTTTAGGGAGGATCAACATTTTAATAATGTTAATCCTACCAATTAGATTGAAGCACGGACGGTCCCAGGATCTCAACTTTTTTTTACATTCACCGACTATTTTTAAAAAGTTATTTTTAAAGAGAGAATCAAGATTGCTGGTAAGGTTAATACCTAAGTATTTAATTGCATGATTATTACACTTAAACTCACTGCTCTGTTTTATCTCTTCCATGAGTTCTACCGAACAGCCTATATTTAAGATCTCAGTTTTTTCTTTGTTCAATTTAAAATTAGAATATGTTGCAAAAAGATTAAGTTTATCTCGACATTTTATAGTTGAATTAAGTGGGTCCGTCAGAATTAGGAGTAAATCGTCGGCATAGGCCAAGATCTTCATTTCGCCTTGCCTAGTTTTTATACCTCTGATTTCATCATCTTGTTGAATAGCTTGAATAATTGTTTCAATGCCAAGATTAAATAGGATGGGGGACAAGGGACATCCTTGCCTAACCCCATTTGAGATAGAAAAAGTATCATCAAGCTGATTGTTTACCTTGACGCCTGCACTTTGGTTTTTATAAAGTTTCTTCAAGTTCCCAATAAATATTGGGCCTAGTCCAAATTCTGCCAGCACTGCAAAGATAAAGCTTCTTGATATACGGTCAAATGCTTTTTCAGCGTCCACTGCAATCATCACTGCAACCTCCCCTCTTTTTCTGCACCTGTGGATCAGATCAATTGCGGTGTATATATTATCCTTAGTTTGTTTATTTTTAATAAAACCTGATTGTTGACTCCCCAAAAGATGACTAATTATTTTATTTAATCTATTTGCTAATATTTTGGCGTAAATTTTTACGTCACAATTTATAAGGGATATAGGTCGAAATTGAGAGCAACTTGGATTTGGTTTATCCCCTTTTGGAATTAAAGTTATGGTAGCTCGGTTTGATTCATTAGAGAAAATTATGGAGTTTTCGTCATTATTCACAAGCTTACAAAAGAGGGGTGCTAAGATGTTCGTAAATGATTGATAGAACTCGGCATTAAAACCGTCAGGACCTGGACATTTTTTTTTGGGTAATTCCCTTACAGTGCTGAAGAATTCGGCCAGGGATATCGGAGATTCCAGATCTGCTTTATCATTCAAGCTTACCTTTGGGAGGTTTATTTTGTCTAAGAAATTTTTTGGGTTTAGCAGGTTTGATTCATCCATATTATAAAGTTCCTTGTAGAAGTTAGAAAATTCACTTGAGATCTGTTTAGTATCATGGATTATTTTACCTTTTTTATCAGTTATATGGTGAATAATATTGGATCTTCCTTTATCTTTCAAAAGGGTAGCTAAAACTTTCCCTGATTTGTTTTTCCCCAATGTATATCGTTTTTTTAATTTTTTATGTTCTGATGAACATTTGTTATTCAGGAGATCATTAAGTTCTGTTCTAATTTCAGTCACAATTGATAAAGATGTTATAGTTGAGCATTTTTTATGTTCACTTTCTGCTTGTTGTAAAGATTTTAGTAAGTTATTAATTTTATTATTCCTTTCTTTGTTCACTTTACTTTTAATGCTAATTAGAGTTCCTCTAATAACGCATTTTAAGGTGTCCCACAGGATACCACATGAACTGACAGAGTTTTCATTCAGATCTATAAAATCTTTAATCGCACTTGCAATTTGTTGCCTATAATCAGTGTTGTCCAACAATGAAGCATCCAGTTTCCATTGTTTACCTTCAATGGATTTTTTCCCTAGTAAAATAGATATTATCACCGGTGCGTGGTCGGAGAAGGTAATTTGTCCTATTTTTACATCTGTCACTGACAAAATAGTATCCTGCTGGACTAAAAAATAATCGATTCTTGAATAATTATGATGGACATGTGAGAAGTATGTAAAATCTCTTTCATTAAGATTTTTAATTCTCCAAATATCGACCAATCTATTGTTACCAATTGTTTTTTGAACTTCTGATATTTCATTTTCAGACAGATATGACCTGCCCTTAGAGGTATCTTGTTCAGGATTTAAAGGTAGATTAAAATCACCTCCCAAAACTATCGTCCCTTTAGCTTTAATTTTAACTTTATTAATAAAATTGATCACAGCGGCGGATTGGCCTCTATTCGGGGCATATATATTAGCAAGTGTTACTGGGTCTCCATTTACCCTCCCCAATACAATAAGTTCCCTGGCATCATCATCCTTGTATATTCTATCCACCGAAAAATCGAGACCAGTTCTTATAATAATTGAAACACCACAAGTTTTCTTAACGCGGTTAGGATTATTGATCCACTCTTTATATCTTTTATCAAAGATTATTGGGGTCTTCCCTAATTGGAAGTGTGTCTCTTGAATAAAAGCAATATCAATTTTATTTTTTAACAACAAATCAGTAATTCTTCCTCTCTTGCAGCCTGAATTGGCTCCTTTTACATTCATAGAAAGGATTTTTAATTCACACATCTTTATTTATTTTTTTAAAAGCAATAGGCAAAAGAGATGGTTCGCGGCTAGGGGAGAATAGGGCAGGAGGACGCATGGAAGGAGATGTAGGCTGGGGGGAGGGGCTCCAGGGCAAGAAACACACGACCAACCCACCACACTCTCACTTCAATCATACCTAAAATGAGCATCGCACACAATCAAACAACAAACTCTCTCTTTTCTTTTCCTTTCTTTCTTTTTTCTTCCCTCCTCCCCCTCCCGACCTAGTCCGCTCTGTCAACCTTGTTGACTTTTTTTGTCGGACTCTTCTAAACCTGTCAATTAACAAAAATAACAGGAGTAGAGCCCCTGCTGCCCAATCTGACGCATACTCTCCCTCCCCCTCCATCAGTGATCATACTAGAGAAACAGGAGGAAAAAAAAAAAAAAAAAACACTATCCCTACACATCTGCTATGAATCAGGCCTCAGTATCTTCCCAGCCTGGGATATGTATTGTGGGCAGTTTTAGAGCCTTTTGGATATTTATCAGTGGTTCTCCATCTGTCAAATTATATGTTTTCCCATCTATAGTTACTCTTAAAGAGAAGGGGAAGCCCCAGCTATATTGTCCTCCTTTTTTTTTGATCGCCTCCAGTAACGGTTTTAATTGTCTTCTTCGATCGATAGTTCGTTTTGAAAGGTCAGGAAAAAGTTCAATTTTCCAACCCTTAAACTCGATATTGCCCAGGGATCGCGCTTTACCTAGAATTCCTTCCTTTTCATGAAAGAAGTGAATCCTACACAGGATATCGGTACTTTTCCCCTCTTTTTGTGATCTTACTCTACCAATCCTGTGGATTCTGTCAATCACAATTTTATTTTCAGAATCTTTATATAGCAAATCTTTAAAAAGTTCTTGTGCTAGTGATGGGAGTTCTTTGGCCGGAATGTTGGAGGGGACACCCCTAATTTTTATATTATTTCTTCGACTTCGGTTTTCAAGGTCATCTATTTTTAGTGTAATTTCTTTTATCATCTTATTATGTATTGCTAAATCGTTTGATTGCTTATTAGTGGTTTTGACCACTTCCTCCACATTTTTTTCCAGCCTGTCAACTTTGTCCATGAGCTGATGTAGCTCTTCTTTGATAATTTTGAATTCATTACTCACTGCTTCTTTAATAGTAGCTTGCACTGTTTCAACCATAGTTATTTTTATTTTGGCAGAGAATTCTTCCATTAATTCCTTTATGTTTATATCGGCTGTAGGGCCCTTTGGGCAACTGTTCTCACAAAATTCTTGGTCAGCCTCATTCTCCGCTGCCAGTGTGGTTAAATGTTGTAATTCTTGGGGAGTAGCTTGTTGTACCTCTTTAGCATTTTTTTCCCCCCGCCCTTGAGTTTCTTTAACTGATTTTTGGACCACATCACAGAATTCTGAAATTTTTTTGATGTGTTTATTAATATCTTGTGGCGTTACCGATCCGTGGGGGGAAAACATACCCTCTGCTTTTCTATTTGGCGTTGAGGGTTTACTTAAAGGGTCTTCCCCTTGACCTGCTCCCCCTGTACCAAAGCCAAAGTTATGTAGGCCCTTTTCGGGTTGAATTCCCTTATTTTTCCTTGTACCTGTAGCCATTGTTGGAGTTCAATCATACAGTCTTAGTCAACACTATACCGCAGACAGTGCACAGTAGACACACAATACAAAGCCTTTTGTTAAGAGAGGTTGTACTTAACTCTCCTAAAGTCTCCTTGCCGGGTCTTCTGCTATGATAGAAATGTACTTAAATTAGCTGAAACAGGCGTAATAGTTGCATTGCATAGTGTACGGCTTGACAGCTTGACATCTTGATAGGGCACAGAGCACAGGGCACAGCTTAACAGGGCACAGGGCACAGGTAACCTAGAAAACACCTAGGAACAACAATCATAGAACATAGAAGACAACTTAGGACATCCAAGGGCATCCCGGGGTACAGCTGCTCAACTGGCCAACTGCTCTGAGGCTGCGAGGCTACAGAGACAAGCCAAACCGCAGCTGCAACTGCAGACAACACCAGCCATAGGCAGCACCGAGCACCAGAATGCCTAACGGGCCGTCACATACGCAAAAATACTTCCTCTCCCTTCTCCCTTCCCCTACCCTATCACTCCAGCTACAACTATACAACTGTACCTGGCCCGCTGCAAGCACGGACAGCGGGCAGTTATGGATGAGCCTCCACAATGGGGAGCAGGTGCAGGAGCAGGAACTCCGTAGCAGAGTAAACAAGATCCGGGTGACAGGAGTCAGGCATCAGAGGTCAGGCATCAGAGGTCTGCAGCGATGACAGGGAGGGCGAAGGCGACCAAGGCGACCAAGAAGGTGGAGAACGGATGGGGAGACAGTCCATAGGCTAGATACCGCTGGATCCTCCGAGCGCTGTAACATCCGTGGGCGCCAAACAACCTAACAGCTGAGCTGAGCAGCGAAGCCGGGCCGGGCCGAGCAGGCTGGTACGATCCGTGGTGCTACGATGCCTACCAGCTGTATCTGGATCAGCAGCGGGCAGCGGGCAGGCGGGGGATTGCTCAGTAGAGCTGCCTAAACATGCCACCTAAACAGCGCAGGCCGCGCGGCAGGCCATGGAGCCAGGGCTTGAGCTACCCGTAAGGGCGGAAGCAGAGAGGGCGGAAGCGCGTCACAATCAGGAAGCCGGGCAAACAGGTCCTCACATCCTCACGTCCGTCCTAGTGCATTATTTCTTCTATCCTATAAGTTCTTATACCTGTTCTAATGTGCTCTGTCTAACTGCAGCCTTTTTTAGTTGCACAGTGGCTGTATTATCTCTGTTATATGCTCTAATCTTGTCTCCTTTTTTAGCTCTGTCAGGTTCAGGCAGTCAGGCTGGAATGTGCTGTGCTGCTTGTGATTGGATAGAAGCTATACACACCCTCTCCGGGCCCCCTGCACACTCTGTATGACTCACACAGTGAGATACTCTCAGCCTATCACTTGCTATGTCTTTTGTTTGTAAACACTGCATAAAAATGGCAATTACAAGCCAGGATTGCAGCAGGGAGTGGCAGAAAGAGTACAGAGGGGCCCAGGAGAACATAATGAATAGAATGGTATGCTTTTTATTGTAAGACATTTAGAGTACAGATTCTCTTTAAGCAAGTTGCGCTATTTGCGCAGTACATGCTAATTTGCTTGTGAAAATGCCAATAAAGGAATTACCATAGTTTTTACCATGGTTTATTATGCACTGAGTAGGGAGGAGCAGTAGCTGCAGTGCTTGGATGAGCAGGCAAAATTTGATAAGTCAAAATTCTCAACAAATCTGACTGAATCACATAAGGCTATTTGTTCATGAATCTGAATTTTTCAGTCAAGTTGCCCTTTTCCCTTTTCTACATCCAATGGAGTGTTCACAGATGCCCTTAAAAATAAATTGCACCATATAGAGCCTGCCTCTAGCAGCCAATAGGAAGTAGGACATCCTCATCCTTTAGAAAGATGAGGGTGGGAGTGTTTTCTCATTCTGTTTCCTGCTTTTACCCTGGCTAGAGAGAGGAAGTGATAAAGGGAGAGTTACACTGGATAGACAGGATCAGTGAGTGTATATGGACATTAGTAACAATTCAGTTTTTGCCTGTACACACGTTACACAGGCAAAGGCAATTAGTCACTGCCATTGCTGATGTATCATATGAATTTATATATCTTTTTAATATATTTTTTAAATATAAAGTTAATATTTTGCACATTTGTTGCACCTAATTGTACATTGCTACTGTTACTTTAATGCTAGTGTAACGATCGGTGTCAGCAACCAGAGAGAGAATCTGATCCTTGGCGATCCGCAGTATCCCCAAGAGTACAGATATACCCGATTATTGAGGATCTGCGGAATCGTCAATAATCAGATATGTCTAACCTCTAGAAACCTGAGAGAGTGTAAGTGTTTGGTGCAACAGTAACAACTCTGAGTGGAGACCACCAGAGGAGCTGGCGGCCTAAGACTCCTGAGGAATTCACCCCTGACTATGGGTGATATTCCTACAGCCTGTGGACCCCTGGGCGAGGTACCGAGACTGGGTTAACGTAACACAGTAATAGCAATACTAGTCTGGGGTGTGAGGTCCGTAGTCACAACACCCTGGAACTAGTCTGGAGCATAACATAAATGATAATACAATTCCCTAGTCTTGGGTGTGAGTTCATCAACACCCTGGAACTAGTCTGGAATATAACATAAAGACAATACAGTTCCCTAATCTTGGGTGTGAGGGCCTTGATCTCAACATCCTGGAACTATGCTAGAGAATACACAGAAGATACACAGTATTCCTAGTCTGGGGTGTGAGGGCCTTGATCTCAACACCCTGGAACTGGTCTAACAAATAATACAATTCAATTAGTACTTTAAGCTATCAACAGAATCTGGCTAAGTGTGAATTCCCAGGTCCACCTGGTTCAAACACACTGTAAGGATCTGACTATGGTCTGAGTGCCTTCACGCAAGTGTTAGCAATGGCAGACAACCAGCAACTGACAAGCAGCAGAATATATAGTTGCTGGACTCTGCCGCCCCGCCCGAGCCATTCAGCCAATCATGAGTCCTGCAGGAACAGCTGACCTTCCTGATCAGCTGACACTTCCCCTGCTGGTATAAAGGTCCTGAGTTCAGGCCCGCGCGCGCGTAGCTCTCCATCTGCCTATGTGCACTAACAGATCCAGCAACACCAAGCGCACGCTGCTGCATGCAAACCGCGAAAACAGCCGCTTTGCTGTCAGGACATGCGGCGGCTTTTCCGCAATCCACCATACTACCAGACGCGTGTCTATGCGTGCAAACCGCCGCGTCGGACGTGGAGTCAGCCGCCTTGCTCTTGGCACATGCGGCGGCTTTTCCGCGTTTTCTCACAGCTAGGTACACACCATACAATTTTCTATTAGATTTTCTGCTATGCTGGGAATACACGGGTCGTTTTCTGCGCTCGATTCTGAGGGCGATTCTCTTATCTTCCATTTGTTTTTCTTATCTTTTCCCATTGTTCCCCATGCAATATCGAGCGCAGAAATGATTGGGCGGGAGATCGGACATGTCAGAAATTATCTGTCGAGCCATCTAAATGGCTCAAAAACTAAAGGGGCCCATACATCTAATGATTTTCCCGCCGATATACAGCAGATTCGATCACTGTGATGGAATCTGCTGTGAAATCGTTGCGCAAATGCTGACAGAACGATCAATTTCCATCCGTAATCAATCATTCCCGTTGATTCCCATTGATCCGTCCGTGCGGAAGATTTTGCTCGATTGCCGGCGGGTCGGGAGAGCGTCGATAGCAGTGTTCGAATGCCCGACGACCGATGCAATACAGCGGCAATACATTACCTGCTCTGCCATCGCATGTCCCCACTCTCTCCGCTGTCCTCTTCTCCAAGCTGGGCTCCGAGTCCGGCAAGCTTCACTGAACTTCCTGTCCCAGCAGGAAGTTTAAACAGTAGAGCGCCCTCTACTGTTTAAACTACCCCCGGACAGGAAGTTCAGTGAATCCTGCCAGACTCGGAGCCCAGCACGGAGAAGAAGACAGCGGAGACCGGGGAAGTCGCGACGGCCGGATCAGGAAATGTATGCGGGGGGGGGGGGGGGGGGGGGGTCCGGCAGCAGCTGCAGCTTCACAGATTGTGATCGGTTTCATGCTGAAATTGATTCACAATCTGTTTGCAGTAAAGGCAGCCATACGATCCCTCTCTGATCAGACTCAATCAGAGAGGGATCTATCTGTTGGTCGATCTGATGGCAAATCGATCAGTGTATGGCCACCTTAATCGTCTATTCCCAGCATTATATTTACCTGCCAGATAGATCATTGCCAACATGTTGGAAATGATCTATCTAACCATCTATCTGCCTAGCAAATAGGCATTGTTTTATTCAGCAGGAGATAACCAGAAGACAATGCACCAGAGATAATGACCAGTCTCTACAGAAAATAATCTAACTGAAAATCTAACAGAAAAATTTAACAGAAAATTGTATGGTGTGTACTGGGCATAAAGATTACTATTGTACACATTTGTACAGAATCCTATATTACTACTGTTACTATAGAAATTAATATTTGCACCTATTTGAGTGTTTCTTCTTTTATCATAAAGCATAAGCATTGTGCATAATGGCTATTGTAAGAATCTATATAATGCAGATTTGCGCCTGAATGTACTTTACTTCTATTAACAGAAAGGTTTAATTTTGAGCACATTTGTGCTTAATTGTGCATTACTGTTATAATGAGAGTTTTGTGCCCTTAATTTTACATCACACTCACCTATCTTTGCAGTAAAAAGTTGATTGTGTATTCAACTACAGATTTGCACACCTTAAAGAACATGTGATCGTTTAGTGAAGAGTTTCTCAAATCTGTTTTTGGCAGATTTTTTCATCCCTACTGGACACAAAAAAAATACCCGTATATCCCGGCATATAAGACGACTTGGCGTATAAGACAACTGAGTCCCCAACTTTTCCTGTTAAACTATAGAGTTTAGGATATATTCGCCGTATAAGACTACCTCTCTTTGAACGCACACCAAAAAAAATTAAAAATGATATACTGGTGCTATGTATGAACAGATACTGGTGTTGTACTGTATGTGGTACCTAGTGTATAACAGTATATAGACGAATGACTAGATGTGATTGGTCAACTCTCCCCCTCCGTAAGCAGATTGGTCAGCTCTCCTTGTCTACCTGTTTATTAGAGCGGTATGGAAGCAGGGTTGGTCAGAACCCGATTACAATGACGCACCTTACGCAATATGTAGGAAACCTGGGGATGAGAATGCGGAATCATCCAGGATGATGATCTATGGCAGTCCAAAGTTAAAAACATTTTATAGCAGTAGCACAATTGTGTTCGAAACTGTATTGTATTGTATTGTGTTTTGTTTAACATTTACACTGTGTTTTTCTCAGCCCTGTATGCCAAGTCCAATTCCGGGCATGACCCAGTCGTGCTTGGCGAAATAAAAATGATTCTGATTCTGATGGAAGAATAGATTGCGCTGAGCCCATAAAATGCGCCTCTTTCACCCTTCTGGCCCCGCCCTTGTATCCTATTTACCACCTTCTCTGCCTCTCAGATCTCGCACATGTGCGCCTGCTCCGCTTCACTACAGTCCTTAGCAGCGAGATCTGAGAGGCGGTAACAGGATAGAGCGTGTCACCCGGCATCAATGACACCCGGCGTATAAGACGACCCCTAACTTTTCAGAAGATTTTCAAGGATTAAAAAGTAGTCTAATAAGCCAGAATATACAGTAATATTGTTCCACACAGAGAGAGTAAATGGGTGGGGTCAGTCAATCTCTATTAGCATCTTCCAAAGACTTATCTCGTTTGAGATAAGTGCACTACTTTTGCCCTTGGCCGACAGAACTCGTTGTGCTGTAGATTCTTGGAATGCTTCGATATCTCTCTGCTAGCAGAGGCTATAGAAAATGAAAGGAGAACTCTTCTGTTAATGCCTCACACTGCCCCCTAGTGACAAGTGGCCATAAATACAGCAAAGTAGCAAAGAAATGTAATGTTAGGGCTTGTTCACATCTCAAATCGAAATCGCTGACGGCAGTGATTTTCAATTTTTTGCTAATTTTTTTCCACCTCCCAGCGCTTACCTGCACACTTCGATTTTGTGTAAAGCGCTTTTCAAAGCACTTTTGCAGAGTGATTTGTTTTTTCACTTCCTGACGCAAGTCAGGAAGTGAACTCTTTGACCCGGAAAATAATAAATACAGTGGGCTCAATTCTGGTACCTATGTTAGGTGAAGTAAACAGTAGTCGGGAAAATACCTAATTCATTATTTTTTATTTTTTATTTTATTCTTGTACATTTTCCTGCCTGCTGATTATGTTCGGTAAATTTCTGACACGGGGAAAACATGCGATGGTCATTTGGAAAACTGTGAGGTATTTTCCCAACAGTCTTGTGAGGCACTTAAAGTGGTCTAACACCCAGCATTTCAACTTTGCTTTAAAAGATTGCTTACAGCTTAGAAACTATTATTCACTGAATGGGATTAACATGACATTTTAGTGTTGCATTTAGCTAGAAATCCGCATCCGTGCTGAGGTTTAGATACAAATGTATCTATTTACAAATGTAAATAAACAAACACCTCTCTGAGAGAGCACAGAGGGCTTCCCAGACAGGCTTTTCAGAGGCCTATTTGCATTCCAAACAAAGATACATTTGTATCTAAACCTCAGCACGGAAGCAGATTTCTAGCTAAATACAAAACAAAAATGTCATGTTTAACCCATTCAGTAAATTTCTGCTTAAAAAAAAATCTGGCATAATAATTTCTAAGCTGTAAGCAATCTTTTAAAGCAAAGTTGAAATGCTGGGTGTTAGACCGCTTTAAGCTTGTGGGAGTGGTAGTTGATCACCTGGGGGATTTTGGCACCACTGCAGCTTCCCGGCCCCCAGCCTCTCATAGTGCTGCGACCCCCCTCCCGACCTACAGCCTCTAAAAGTCCTCTGAACCCTCCTCTCCTGACCCCCAGCCTCTCATAGTGCTGCGACCCCCTCCCGACCCCCAGCCTCTAAAAGTGCTCCTAACCCCAGCCTCTATGTTGTTATAAGTAAAAGTGCTCAAACCCTCTTCATTTCTTCTCCCTGCGGACAAACCCCCCACCCTACCACGGCCACCGCACCATCACTCATGCCGGATCCCCTTGCGGCACTATAAATTGTATTGGTGCTACTACTCCCCATTATGGCTCTCTCCTGCGTTGGTGGGAATCGCCGCGGAAAAAATTTGCATGCGGATGCGAATTTTGCATGTGGTTGTATGCGAATTTTCATGCAAATTCGCATACGATTTTGCATGGATGACTATGTATGCAAATTTAACCATGGCAGTGCCTGTGTGCTTTTCCATTGTTTCTATGCGAAATCGTATGCAAATTCACATGAAAATTTGCATACCAAAACCGCATGCAAATTTCCTATTAAATACATTGTATGCAAATCGCATAACGGTATGCGGTATGCAAATTCTGATGGCTCTGCCTTGCAGATTTTTTCTGGACAGAAAAACGCTCAGAAATCCTGACAAGTGGAAACAGTCCCATCCACGTTTATTGTCTATGCGAATCTGCATGCAGGAAACGCATGCAGATTTAAGGGCCCGTTTCCACTAGAGATTCGCTCTAGTGGAAACGGGCCCTTAAAGAAAGTACTTCCACTCTACTGTCGGACAACAAGGACTTAGAAAAGCCAGTCATTGCCAGGTATTTTTTAATATATTAAAGGGGAATAATAATACGACGACAATGATGATAGTAATATAAACTAGAAACCTTAGTACATTGCTAGTTAATGCATATTTATTGTCGGATTAATTAAAAAATGAAAGGCCGAATTAGAATGTGTTGCATAACTAGATTGCATGCTGGTGTAATTCATTCATTTTCTTGATTTACTTTTCAGATTAGTCCAATCTCAACTGTATCTCTCCTTGGTAATAGACAAAGGTTTCCTTCCTTCTTCAGGACTATTGCCAGTGATAAGTTTCAGTCGAGGGGTTTGGCCAAACTTGTCATGCACTTTGGATGGACCTGGGTTGGTCTGCTGGCAACAGATACTGATTATGGTCAGCTTGGAATTCAACCAATCAAGCAAGAGATAACCAAAGCTGGAGGATGCATAGCCTTCTCTGAGGCCATTCCTGTGGGTCAACCGAACCGTAATGCTCCTCACATAGCAAAAGTCATCAAAGAATCAACTGCAAAAGTGATTATTGCCTTTGCCATTAGTGCTGACATACTTCTTATCATGAATGAGATGTTAAGGCAGAATGTGAGTGGAAAGGTTTTTGTTGCCAATGCTGGCTGGTCCAAGAGCAGTTTGTTTTTTGTGGAAAGGTTCTTCCAACTTCTTTCAGGTAGTGTTGGATTAGGAACCAGAATTCTAGATATTCCAGGCTTGAGCAATTTTCTACTCATCGCTGAGCAACCTTCTAATTTGGAACAGAACTGGATGAAACTTTTTTGGGAAGGAATGTTTGACTGCAGCTTTTTAAATGGGACTTCTGCCCGACAATGTACAGGAAATGAGAGCGTGAGCAGCATGAGGAACAGCTCGATGTACAGCAACAGTTTTGCATTTGCCCATAGTTCTTATGCCGCAGTTTATGTTGTAGCCAGGTCATTAGACTATATGAGAAACTGCAAGAAGAGTGGAGGGATGTATTCATCTGAGACCTGCATGGGCATTTGGATTTTCAAGCCTTGGCAGGTAATAAAACCATAGACTCTTATTAACAAACAATAACTATCAGTAGACATTAAAGTGTATAGTCCTTCCTTTCAGGGGTTTATCCACATTTTCACCCCCCCCCCCCACCCCAACACCCACACATGCTACATAGCTTACATTTGCAGAAATAAGGCCTCAAAATAATAGCTGTGTGCCCTGTGAGCCTATTTTCAAAATTCCTTTGAATTTGGCTGTGCCTTTAACTATCTCTTGTAACCTCCTGTGTTGCTGTTTGAGCAGTCCCCATGATTTGGGGCAGGGCGCCAGGGAGGAGGAGCCCATACTTCTTTATTTCTCCTTCTCCACCATGTCTTCTTCCTGTGCTACCCTGGCTTTGCCACTCAAACCTACAGATCAGAGCAACATCAGTTACAGAGCTTACCTATTCCTTCGCCATGTCTTACTGGCGCTCCCACTGCTGCCACTAGATGTCACTGTCCTCTCTGCCTTCCTCCCAGTCTGACACGTCGAATTATGTGCAGAGAAATTCAGAGAAAGGCAGGAATAGGTAAGCTCCGTCACTGCCACTACTGACCTGTAGGTCTGAGTAGCAGGGCCAGGGGAGTACAGGAGGGAGGCTCTGATGAAGTAAGGAAAAACTCTTTTCCCCTCCTCCATTCTGGGCACATGGGTAAGGGGGTTGTAGGGAGGGGTCCATGGGCGTAACAATCCCCCATGCTGTCGTTGTCACAGGGGGGGCCTGGAGGCTTTGGGGGGGGCTGTCTTCCCTCTCCCCAACCACAAGAGCAGTCAGTTAGCAAAAAACCTCCCCGTTCACTCGCAAAACGGTCTCTGCCACCTCCTCCCGCCATGCAGAGTACCGAGTAACAGGAGCGTGTTTAAATTTTTCCTGCTTCCAGAAGCTGCTTTACAGCAAACCTCTATCTGCTGCCATTTGCCGGTTCCCAATCACGTGACCCACAAGGGGTTAGGGGACCAAGGGGGTCCCATGCTTTTATTTTTGCAGGGGGGGCTATTAAGCCTACTTATGCCCATGGAGGAGTCCCCCTAAAAGTTTTGACCAATTATGTGGAGTAGCTGATGACTTTGATTGGTCCAAATCCAAGCTAAATCCATACACAACAGTAACCTAAAATTTTAACTGGAATTAGTAGCACGTCAGTGATCATGTGGTGGTGGGGAGGAGGAGAGCAGAGAGAGACGGGGTTTTCTGACTGATTTCTCTAGCTGTCCTTTGGTGTCAAAAGAGAATATAGGTGTCTTGGCACTTTTCAGTCAAAATGTAATGAAACACGTGTTAATAGGAGACTGAATTTAATTTCAGGCCATTCTGAAAGCTGTACTGAAACCCTTTAGCATTGACAGTAGTAAAACTATATGCGCACTGCAGGGCCACATTTTTCCCGCCCATCCCTAAACCTGGTAGCCTATGTAGGGTTGGGGCACAGAATGGGCATTCTGTTCTGGGTCATGATCACATGATCTGACATGTGATCAGGACCCAGAGGATGGTGTTAGTGTTACAGTGCCACTCAGTGGTGGAAGAAGGGGAATGGACAGGGCTTTCCTACTACCCCCTTTCACCACTGAGCTGCGGTGTAACTCTGACACCATGCCAGCAATCAGTATCCTCAGCAGCGTCAGCCATCACCGCTAGTTTCTTTCACAAAGAACTGGGTCATCAGTGCTGAGCCTTCGTCTTCCTTTGTCTCCCCCCCCCCCTTCGATGTTTCCTTAGGGATCAGGAATCAGGAATTCTTTATTTCGCCAAGCATGCCTGGGTCGTGCCCGGAATTGGGTTTGGCACAGTACATATAGCTCAAGGAGAACAACGATAGGTAGCATAGAACAGCAAGAACAGAAGTTAACACTTATACACAGAGCACAAGCAGTTACATCTACATTATTGTAATTACATTTGCGTTACATACTAGAGCAGCGGTTCACATTACCCGTAACAGTTCCAAATGTCATAGAATGGCCGATCAACAATTAGTTTTTGTGTGCTGATGGGAGTATGTGGAGGGAATTAAGGAGGCTGACGGCTGAGGGAAAGAAAGAGTTACTGTGTCTGGAAGTCCTTGTGGAGATGGCCCAAAGCCTCCATCTCAGGGGGAGCTGACAGAAGTAGCGGTGGCCCGGGTGAGAAGGATCATTAGTGATCCTCAGCGCCCTCGACCTCAGCCTTCTCTTGTGTAGGAGGTCAAGCGCAGGGAGAGGTCTTCCAATGACCCTCTCTCCGCTGCCCTGATGACCCTCTGAAGTGTGAGCCTGTCACTGGCGGTGGTGCCGGAGTACCAGACCAGGATGAAAGAGCAGAGAATCAATTCAATGGTGGCGGAGTAGAGAAGCTGGTCAACATCTCTGGGGCCATGCCAAACTTCCTCAGCTGACAAAGGAAGTAGAGTCTCTGCTGGGCTTTCCTTTGGATGGCAGTGATGTTGGGCCTCCAGCTGAGGTCACTGCAAATGGTAGTGCCCAGGAGACGGGCGCAAGGCACTCTGGCCACTTCCGTACCATCAATGTGAATTAGAGGTGGGATGGGAGCGGATTTCCTGAAGTCCACGATTAGCTCGACAGTTTTTGCAGTGTTGAGCACTAGCTTGTTCTCCTTGCACCAGTGGGAGATTCTCTCCACCTGCTGACAGTACTCCTGGATGTTGTCCTTGGTGACGAGACCGACAATGGTGGTGTCGTCGGCAAACTTAATGACCTTGACCGAATCTGCCTTGGATCTGCAATTGTTAGTGTAGAGGGAAAACAGCAGTGGAGACAAGACGCAGCCTAGTAGATGATACAAAGTGCGACTGCTTGCGCTTTTAGACATTATCCCCCCCTCTTTCCAGAACCTGTATAAGCCAAAACCAATTCTGGGAACAACCTCCAATTTGTACTTGGCAAAATAAATGATTCTCATTCTGAGGCCTAATGCAGCATGAGTTTAGCCGGCTGCCCCTGACCTGTCCAAACTTATCTGTAGTGAGATAACTCAGGCAGGGCTGTTAAAAGGTTAAGTAAACCCGTAGCTAGAGTTTTATGGGCGCTGCTTTTTCTATTCCCTTAAAACAAATTTAGTTTTCTGGCTATCATGGCAATCATTTGGATTCAGCAGGTTTTGATGTACAACTGAAGTCAGTACACAGTCCAAGATACTGGACTTCCAAGCCCATATGCAATTACATTTTTCTCCTTAGTTTTCTCCTAGGTGATATTTTCAAAATTGTCAATAGAATGCTTTTCAAACCACCAGAAGCAAGAAAATACTCAAAAACATTTTGCTAGTACTTTTTCACCTACGTTTTTAGTACTTTTTCAATTGCAAAGTGCTGAAAAGTTAGTGAAAGAGAAGATGAAAAATTATCTAGGAAAAACTCAGTAGAACAAGTTAATTGCACATGGGCCCCAGTCTGCCTAAGGTTCCTAATAACGATGCCATTTTAAATAAATGTTTTAATTTTCAATTAGATTATTCAGACCGCATTTTAGGAAAACCAAGAAGCTGGTATTTCCATTCGACCCTGAACAATCACATTATTGATTGTGTTCACAAAGTCAATGAGTATGGTGTAGTTTTCCATAGATACAATTAAAATCGGTATTAATAAGATCATAATAAGATCACAAGTTAGATTCTTTATGCTGTATATTGAATAAATACAAACTTTTCTTTTGATTTGAATGGTGTTGCCCCCCCCCCCCCCCCAAAAAAAAAAAATCACTATACTAATCGGTATTTTAAAGGTGCTGATAAGTGACTTAGGGCCCAATCCAATTCTCTTTTTCTCCCAAGTTTTCACCTACGAGATAATTTTTCATCCCCTGTTTAAAATAATTTTCAGCCCTCTGCAACCAGTGCTGCTCATCCGGATTCCGGATATCCAGGTAACCTGGATATCCAACCTTTTTTCAGCTATCCAACTGGATTCGGATTCCGGATACCTGGGCCCAAATCCGGATAGCTATCTGCGGATATTTGGTCGCATACCCGGATATCCACGGATATCCAGCAGATATCCGGATCCGAATACTGTAACTAAGGAGATGACATAATTGAGACAATCAGAGGGCTCCCAGGGGCTCCCAGCAGAAGCCCTAGCAACCAACCACAGAAGGGAACCTTGGCCAGCCCCACCTGACCTCACTGAGCCAATCAGAGGGCTCCCAGCCTAAGCCCTGGCACCCAATCACAGAAGGGAACCCTGGCCAGCCCCCCTGTGGGTGTCATCCTGTGTGACTGCTCAGTCACTGAGAGACATGATGCAGTGCTGCTGGCCTAGCAGTGCTGTATACAGTGATAAACCTAAAGCTGTTCAGTGATTAAACCCTTCACTATCACTACACTATTGTTGTATTGTTAATTAGCTTGATTTCATTGTGTGACAGTCAGAGTGTGTGCTGTGCTGCAGGGCTGCTGCAGCTGCTATGTGTCTGTGTGTGTGCTGTGTACAGACCAGGCCAGCTGCTGCCTGCTGGCCAGCTTTTAGCCTTAGCTAGCTACAGTATAGGTTAGGTTAGGGATTAGGGAATATAGGATTACTGTGTTATTGTGTAGTTAGTACTGTAGTACTGCTGTCAGTGCTAGCAGTTGTTAGAGTAGTAGTACTACTGTATTAGCTTACTACAGAACTGCTGTGCTGCTGAGCAGTGCCAGTGTGACAGTTAGTGTCTTCTCCTTTGCTGTCTGACTGTCACTCGGCATGTGGAACTTTGGCACGTGACACATACCAATTGCCACGTGACATGTGCCAATTGCCCCATGACACGTGCCAAGTGCCACATGACACGTGTCATGTGACACGTGCCACATGCCAAGTGCCAAGGGCCACGTGCCAAGCGCCAAGGGCCACGTGCCAAGTGCCAAGGGCCACATGCCAAGTGCCAAGGGCCACGTGCCAAGTGCCACGTGCCAAGTGCCAAGGTTCACATGTCAAGTGCCAAGGGTCACATGCCAAGGGCCACATGCCACGTGCCAAGTGCCAAGGGCCACGTGCCAAGTGCCACGTGCCATTGCCAAGTGCCACGTCCCGCATTCTCCTGGCAGACGTTATACCTGCTGCTGCTGCATTGCCCTGCTCCTGCTGCCTGTGCTGCTCGCTGCTCCCACCGCCAGGGTGCCACAGGCCACTGCTGCTGTGCTGATACCACCTATATTTAACCCAAAATACAATTGCTGCGTAATTTTTTGGAGGTGTCTTAGCTGAAAACTGTCATGTCCCAGTTGTGCGGCTGGACTTTGGACACAATGTGGGCTGCACGACCGCTGTCTGGAACCTAGGCCTGATGTTAATTGACAGCCATTTTTTGGGGGTTGGGGGATTTTAAGTCCCCACATCATCAGTTAGTGTTTCTCTTTAAAAAAATAATGATGATACATGCCTCATTTACTCTAAAAAACAATTTAAAGGCCACTTCCATTTTTTCTATCCAGATATTCAAATCCGGCTGGATACCCCGGATAGTGAGGTCGGATATCCGATCCGAATCTGGATCAGAAAATTTTAAACTCAGATATCCGACCCGGATCGGATATCTGGGTATCCGGATCCGGATCCAATCCGGATTTTAAAAAGGGGTATCCGAGCAGCACTGTCTGCAACTAAAAAAGTACCAAAAAGTAGTTGAGAAAGTACTGGCAAAGTCATTTGGGGTATTTTATTGCTTGCTGGAGGCTTAAAAAGCATTTTATTTATAAGATGGGAAAATATCACCTACGAGAAAACGTAAATGAAAAAGTGAATTGAATAAATAGATTGTACAATCTTGTGACTTTTTTTTTTGTAATATGAGGGACTATCTATACCTTAAGTATGGGTCAATTATCAGTAGTTATTAATACTCAGAGGATCAACACAGTATTACTTTGACTCGATATACCATGATCTGAATAACTCTAATCCACTTCTGTTTATTTCAACCAGTAACATACAAATTGGTTCATATTTTGTAGGGAATAATTTTCTCCTTTTAATAGTTACTCCGCTCCATACAAAATTTGAGGATAACGCTGAGCAGTGGGGCTCTAATTTACTTCGATGACAATGGAGAAATTCCAGCTATACATGACATAGTCAACTGGCAGAGGAGGTCAGATGGTTCCATCTGGTATGTGGTTGTTGGAAACTACAGCAGCTCAGCATCCCCTGGACCAAAGCTAACCATCAACTCTAGTCTGTTGCGATGGATAATGAGTGACTCTCAGGTGAGTACTTGGAACAAAAAATAAATAAATAAACACTCTTAGAACTTTAATGTTTTTAAATCCAGAAGTTGACTTAAAGCAATACTGTAGGGGGGTCGGAGGAAAATGAGTTGAACTTACCCGGGGCTTCTAACAGTCCCCCGCAGAGGTCCTGTGCCCGCGCAGACACTCACCGATGCTCCGGTTCACTTCTGGAATTTCAGACTTTAAAGCCTAAAAAACCACTGCGCCTGCGTTGCCTTGTCCTCGCTCCCGCTAACATCACCAGGAGTGTACTGCGCAGGCACAGACCATACTGGGGCTGCGCCGTGCGCTCCTGGTGACATCAGCAGGATTGAGGACACGGCAATGCAGGTGCCGTGGTTTTCAGACTTTAAAGTCTGAAATTCCAGAAGTGAACCAGAGGCGGGGCCAGAGCATCGGTGAGTGGCTGCGCGGGCACAGGATGTCTGTGGAGGACCATTAGAAGCCCCGGGTAAGTTCAATTCATTTTCCCCCGACCCCCCTACAGTGTCCCTTTAAAGAGGAGCTTTAGTGAAACTGAAAAGGGGAAAAAAATAAATCATATATTGCAAAGTGAGAAGTTAAAAACTAGGAGATTGAGAAATGCTGGATATTCTCCATTTAATTTGTTCATGTTGTTTGATCCACAATGAGCCTGCCTATCATCATCTTTACCACAGGAAGACATGAAAAAAAACTAGACAGCACCAACTGTCATTATTAATAACCACACCCCCTAACAATGTGATAGGCTATGGGCCTGTTTCCATTACACACAGATTGGATGCAGAGTGGATGCAGATTAGATGCAGAAAACCTGACTCCAATTAATGCCTATGGGACAATCTGCATAAAAAAAAAATTGCATTTAGTGGAAACAGGCCCATAGGCATCCAAACTGGGTGTAGTGGAAACAGGCCCTTAAAGGTTGTTGGTATTTTTTTAACATATATACATATGCGCAGAGGGAGATACTGGTTGCTTGGCAGTTGGAAACAGCTGTTATTTCCCACAATGCAACAAGGTTCACCGACAGAAAACTGTCAGGACCTAAGTTTTGACAACACAAGGTGGAAGGGGTTTTACCAGAATATCAGTTATACAGACCCCCCTGATGATCTATCCAAGAAAAGGTAAAGCCTTCTTCTGGGAAGGGGAAGGGGGGGGGGGGGGCATCAGCTACTGATTGGAATGAAGTTCAAAGCTTGGGTATGAAAGAATAATTTGCATGGTTCAACCCAGTGTCCAGGTTTTGGGCACCAGTTCTGCCAGGCACCTCCATAGCCAGTAATTCAAATGTGTTGCCATGGAGCACCAGGTGCTTGTTTTCAGTACTGTAGACTAGGTGCTGCCATAGAATGCAATATAGTACAATTGGGGCTGCAATACTCCAAGTTCTGTGTGTAAGAGCATTGGGGCTTACATGGCAGTACCTGATTAGTGAAAGCGACCGCTAGCCAAACTCCAGACATCAGTGTAAGCTTTTGGTTAGCAATGGTAGGGTGCAGCTATAAGTAGCCATGTACCAGACATTTGCACTCAGCTCTGATACATATGGTTAGGAGAGTTAAGGTGGCCACACACGATACAATAAAATGATCAAATTTTACGGCACTTCGATAAAAACGATCGGATCTCCCAAAAAAATCGAAAGCTTTTTTTTCATTCGACTGAAAAATCCAATCGGATTTCCCTTTTTCTTCGATTTTGATTGATCCGGAATGCCAGATATTTTTCTTCAATCTTTCTAAAGATTGTATGGTGTGTGTTGGATTGTCAATTTATTAATACACACACCCTAGCAATTTTCTCAGAGTTTCCAATCATTTTTATCATAATTGGGGAAATATTGAACATAGGTGTGTGGTACATTGGCCAGATTTTTGAAATGTTACAATCAGTCAGAAAAATTTATTGCAGTTCTTAAATTGAACAGATATTTAAAAAATTGTATGGTGTGTGGCCACCTTTACACTAACCTTACCTCTCTAAATATGACCTCTATTCCTCTCCTAACTTATCCCCTAACAAGGTGTATGTTTATAGGGTGGTTAGTGTTAGGCATTAGGAGGTGAGTAGTGTAAGGTGTAGGTAGTGTAATGTCTGGCAGATCTCCTGCTTTCTTTCAGCTGCTATGCCCCACTCTATCACAGCCAGTGGTGCTCATCCGGATTCTGGATATCCGAACTACCCAGATAATCCAAACTTTTTCCACTATCCGAACTTTGAATAGCAATTCAGATATTTTTTAAAAACCGAATAGCACTATCCGACAAACTCGGATTTCCCATCTAAAATCCGAAGTCCGGGCGGATAGTTAGTTCAGATATCCGAGCAGAAGCCAAAATCACCTTCAATGGCAAAATTCCATTTTGAAGGCAGAGAGAGAGAGAGAGAGAGAGAGAGAAAGAGAGAGAGAGAGAGAGAGAGAGAGAGAGAGAGAGAGAGAGAGAGAGAGAGAGAGAGAGAGAGAGAAAGACTGTTGGAACCATTTTAAGCCATTTTCAGGTCACTTCCGGTTTTCTATCCAGATATCCGAATCTGGACGGATATTGGGTTCGGATATCCGAATTTACTCGGATACCAAAAAGTTCAGATTCGGATATCCGATTTGGATCCAGATATCTGGGTATCTGGATCCGGATCAATTCAGATATTGAAAAGGGGTATCCGAGCAGCACTACCTTCTTCACCCTATGTGGGGTGTCCCCGCTTGAACGGGAGGTGAGGAAATAACACCTGTCTGACTTTGGTTACACCCAGGTCTTGGAGGTGCAAGGTATAACAGCTGAGGCCTAGAAAGCCAGAGTACCACCAGAACAAACAAGACTATGCAGCTGGGTGATATTAGATAGTGGAAGAGGTTACACAGATCACCCCAGGAGTTATGGACAAGGGAGCAAGATTGCTCAAAGCAACCGCAGCTCTGAGCTTCCGATAACCGCCACAAATAAACAAGACACAATAGTTGCTCAGGGCGACCCCAGCCCTGAGCCTCTGATGCCCAGCACAAACAACAGACAGACAAACGGAATGCTTGCCAGAAAACCAGACACATTGGGCACTCAGGGCGACCACAACCCTGAGCCTCTGACTGAGTAACAAGACAGACAACAGACAGACTGAATGCTTGCCAATCTAATCACTGCCCCAGTAATAGCAAGCATCCACACTGACTTCAACAAGACAAACAAGTAAGAGCGTAACTAATAGCAACCGTAGCCTATAGTTACATGCACAGGAACAGGACTAGCAAGAACAGACAGACAGGAGGATTGTTTGCTCAGCAATAGCAAACGTCCACACTGACACAGACAAGACAAACAGGTAGGAGCATAACTAATAGCAACCGCTGCCACAGTCACGTCCACAGGAACAGAACAAGCAGGAATACTACCAGTCACCAATGTGTTTTATATTAATGCATTGTATGACTAACAGTTGTTCTTTAACCACTTTACCCCCGCCCGTACGAATTTCTCCGTCCCTTTTTCCATCCTTTAACCCCAGGGACGGAGAAATCCGTACTTTCCGCACTCCCACCGCTGCCCGCGCTCACGCTCGTAAACACGCCACCGGCTGCTCGTAAACACGCCGCCGCCCGCTCGCCCGGAGATCAATGAACGGGAAAATCCATTCCCGTTCGTTGATCTAAGCCTCGCAATGATCCGCTGCTCTCCGATGAGCAGCGCGATCATTGTGAAAAAAAACCACATTACCATGTACTTCCTCCAAGCCTCCGGAAGGACGCTTGGAGGTCGCATTAAACAAAAAGTTACCGTTGCCATCTTGTGGCCAAATAGTAAAACTACACCCTAAACATTTTTCACATACAAATGAATTACTTATACACAAAAAATTAACTCATTACCTCCCACACTCACCTTTTTTTTTTGTAATTAAAAAAAAATTAAAAAAATTTACAATTAAAAAAATACATAAATAGTTACCTTAGGGACTGAATTTTTTAAATATTTATGTCAGGAGGGTACAACACTGTTACTTTATAAACTATGGGCTTGTAATTAGGGATAGACGCAAAACTGAAAAAAATGCACCTTTATTTCCAAATAAAATATTGGCGCCAAACATTGTGATAGGGACATACTTTAAACGGTTTTATAACCGGGACAAAAGGGCAAATACATTTCATGGGTTTTAATTACAGTAGCATGCATTATTTAAAAACTATAATGGCCGAAAACTGAAAAATAATTAATTTTTTCCCACATTTTTCCTATTTTCCCATTAAAACACATTTAGAATAAAATAATTCTTGGCATAATGTCCCATCTAAAGAAAGCCTAATTGGTGGCGGAAAAAACAAGATATAGTTCATTTCATTGTGATAAGTAATGATAAAGTTATAGACGAATGAATGGAAGGAGCGCTGAAAGGTGAAAATTGCTCTGGTGCTCAGGGGGTAAAACCCCTCAGTGGTGAAGTGGTTAAGTAATGTGGGCATAATAGGCTTTTTATAACTCTTTACCTTAAATTTGATACCATGTAACAAAATGCACCAGGGGTCCCTTAAAATCTTTTCTCCAAGAATTGATTCCATCACTTCAAAAATAGAGTTCCAGAAAGCCATCATTTTTGGGCAGGACCACCATATATGGAAATATGTTCCAGAATCAGAATCATTTATTTCGCCAAGCATGACAGGGTCATGCCTGGAATTGGATTTGGCACGTACATGACTCAGAGCAATGCAAGACAATAGACAATAGATAATAGCACAATAAGACAATAGATAGTAGCACAATAAGACAGTAACACTAGGGGACCGTGGACACTAGACAACAAAAGAGGTGGTAACAGTGAGATACGGAATCGTTTTCCAGTTCCAGTTCCTCTTCAGTTACAGTTCAGGGGGATCCTGGTGGAGTGGGGGTACACGACTGTGGTTTAGGAGGAGTTTAAGAGTTTGACAGCTGAGGGGAAGAAGGAGTTCCTGTGTCTTTCGGTCTTGGTGGCAATGACCCGAAACCTCCGACCTGGTAGGAGCCTGCTAAAGTAGCGCTGGCCTGGGTGAGAGGGATCGCTTGCGATCCTTAGTGCTCTAGTGCGCAGTCTTGTGGCGTAGAGGAGGTCGAGTGGAGGGAGAGGTTTCCCAATCATTTTCTCTGCTGATCTGATAACCCTCTGTAGTTTGTATCTGTCGCTGGCAGAGGAGCCAGCGTACCAGGCCAGAACAGACGAGCAGAGGACAGATTCAGTGGTGGCAGTGTAGAATTGTGTCAGAATCTCTTGGGCCATACCGAACTTCTTCAGCTGGCGGAGGAAGAAGAGCCTTTTGTGAGCTTTTATCAGGGTGGAGCTGGTGTTGGCCCCCCAGCTCAGGTCATTGGAGATAGTGGTGCCTAAGAGGCGAACACAGGGAACTCTTGCCACATCAGTGCCGTCAATGTGGATTGGAAGTGGTTTGGGGGCATTCTTTCTAAAGTCTATGATCATCTCTACAGTTTTGGCCATGTTTAGGACCAGACTGTTCTCCTTGCACCAGCGATATAATCTGTCAACCTGCTGGCGATAGGCCTGCTTGTCATTGTTTGTGACAAGGCCGACAATGGTGGTATCATCAGCAAATTTGATGACCTTAACAGAGTCTGCTGTAGATCTACAGTCATTCGTGTACAGGGAGAACAGCACCGGCGACAGGACACAGCCTTGTGGCGCACCTGTGTTAGTAGTCCTTGGTTTTGACGAGATGTCTCCCAGCTTGACTATTTGCGACCTGTTGGTTAGGAAGTCCAGAATCCAGAGGCGTAGTGTTGGGTGGACCCCCAGTGCTGCCAGATCCTCCTGAAGTAAGGGTGGGCATATGGTGTTAAAAGCTAAACTGAAGTCCAGGAGGAGGAGGATTCTGGCATACGAACCTGATCTGTCCAGGTGATCGCTGATGAGCTCCAGGCAGATATTTATGGCATCATCAATGCCACCACAACCCCTCCAACAGTCTTCAGGAATTTTAGGGTATATTTCATGTATCATTTCCAGAGTCATATACCATTTAGTTAGCAATAGAAAAATGTTTCCTGAATGGAGGATCCAAAAGAATATGTATGAGCTAAGCCCAGGTCCACCGTCTGTTGAATATCGAAGGCAGTCACCCCTATTTCTCTCTCCCATTCCGCCATATATTTAGGGATCTCTGGATACACCGAATTTATTAACACTCTGTATAGTACAGAAATACCATGTTTGATTTTAGTTTTACTAGTAATTAAAATTTCAAATTTATGATTTTGGTTCATCATTCTTATTGATCTGACTAAAGAAGTCACGAAATGTGCCAGCTGCCTCCACCTCCAGAAATTAAATTTTTCCTCTATTACTATTTTTTAATAAAGTTCCTCTTAAAGAGAATCTGTATTGTTAAAATCGCACAAAGGTAAACATACCAGTGCGTTAGGAGACATCTCCTATTACCCTCTGTCACAATTTCGCCGCTCCTCGCCGCATTAAAAGTGGTTAAAAACAGTTTTAAAAAGTTTGTTTATAAACAAACAAAATGGCCACCAAAACAGGAAGTAGGTTGATGTACAGTATGTCCACACATAGAAAATACATCCATACACAAGCAGGCTGTATACAGCTTTCTTTTTTAATCTCAAGAGATCATTTGTGTGTTTATTTTCCCCTGCAACTATCTTCCACTGAAGTGTCAGGCTGTTTCTTCCTGCAGAGTGCAGACAGCTGTGCCTGTATGTAATTCCTCAGTATGTGAAAGCCCAGCCAGCTCAGAGGAGGATTTATCCAGCTTGTAAAAGATAATAGAGCAGAGAAAAGCTGCACTAATCTAAATAACACACAGGCAGTGTGCATAGAGGGGCCAGGAGGCGGAGATGCATCACAGAACCACAACACTGAAGAACTTGGCAGCCTTCCAGACACAGGCTGACAAGTCTGACAAGAGAGAGATAAGTTGATTTATTACAGAGATGGTGATAGTAGAATGTGCTGCAGTAAGCCAGAACACATTAGAATAGCTTTTGGAACTTGTAGGATGGAAAAAAACCGGATGAAATTTTTGTTACGGAGTCTCTTTAATCTTTGAACAATCCTCACTAAATTCTCACATGTCCCAGGTAAAAGTTGAAAACAGTTGCCACTTCATAGCAGAAACTTAAAAACAAAAAAATCCAGTCCATTTTCTATGGACCAGTTGTGCTCTCTAATGTTCTCCAACCCTAGTGTGTTCCAGAGGATTAGAGTTAAGCAAAACATAAGTAATAATGTAATCAGAATAATCAGGTGATAGATTTGAAAGGCTCTGATTTGTTTTTCTTCCTTCTGTAGGCTGAAGTAGGGATGAGCAGGTAATATTCCTGAATTTGATTTCACAGCAAATCTGTTAACTTCAAAACTGCATTTAATCTTTTGCAATTTGTTTGCACTCCCTATGACTTGCATTATCCAGTTTACAACAACAACAACAACAACAACAACAAATAACATTTGTAAAGCGCTTTTCTCCCATAGGACTCAAAGCGCATAAGGATGGCTCAGACCATCGTGGTACAGAGGAACAATTTTACAAGTCCAGAAATGCTAGGCTAAACAGGTGGCTGTTCAGTCTGGATTTGAATAGCTCCAGGGATGGTGCTGTCTTTACTGGGTGTGGCAGGGAGTTCCAAAGAGTAGGGGCAGCATGACAAAAGGCTCTGTCTCCAGATTTTTTGAGGTGCACTACAGTTAATCAGCCTGTGCGTGTATATGGATGCAGTGTTATTGCGGTGGTTGTGCGTGCATGCTCATTCACGGCAGGATTTATATGTCGATTCTTGGTGAAAAGGAACAAGTTCTCCGAGCCAATGAAAGTGAAAGTAATCAATTCACCTACTAAAATGATTGAACATTTCTTGGTAGCTCCCAGGAGAGTTTATAGCACCATCTAATGTTAAAAAAATGTAAATTAAGGTAGAAAAAATAAAGAAATAAATTTAATAGTTATACAAACCTGATTAACATCCCAGTAGTTATCAAACACAAGCACATGTTTTTTTTTTTAAAAGTGACAGTTTAAATATAAATACATAAACAGTTAACTTTGTGTCTGAGCTTTTTTAATATTGATATAATATAAGATATGTTAATGTAATTTTATCAAATAAGGGCTTGTAATCTATATATATAAAATCGTCTGTGTGTGTGTGTGTGTTTGTGTGTGCGTGCGTGTGTTTATGTGCCGCGATCACGAGAAATCGGCTTGACCGATTTGAACGAAACTTGGTATACAGATCCCTTACTACCTGGGATGATATGTTCTGGGGTCTCGGGTCCCCCCTGCACACGTGGGCAGAGCTACAAATAGCAAATCAGATTTCACCCATTCAAGTCAATGGAAAAAATGTAAAAGGCTGCCAATCTCACAGTAATCAAGCCAGAGTCCCCACTCCTGGCACAGTTGGTCACTTGGTGACTGAAGTTAAAAGCATAAAACAGCCAATCAAATTTCAGCCGTTCATTTTAAATGGGAAAATGTAAACTGCAGCCATTCTTAGACTGATAATCGCAGGGTTCTCAAACTTGGCACACTTGGTCACTGGGTGAATGCGATTAAGATTCAAGAAAACGGGTGGAGCCTACAACAGCCAATCAAAATTCACCTATTGATTTTCAAGGGGAATATTTAAACTGCTGCTATTCTTACACTTTTAATAGCAGAGGCTTCAAACTTGCTACAGTCGGTCATCGAGGCTACAGCAAGCGTTCGTCTCAGACAAGACAGACAGATGAACGGGAAACAGGATAGGAAAGATCCACTACTCTTTCCGCCAGTGCGAGTGCGATCCAGGTAAAGTAACAGAGCTAAAGTCCAATCACAGCAGCGCGTCCGGAATTGTCTCCAATGTGTTGCCTGTTTCACCGACCTAGGTTAAAAGGGGATAGATACATAGCGTGTAATCCTTTAGCACTAGTACACCCTGTGTAATCACACACACTGTGCAAGGGATGTTCTATCACCGCATGCAGGTTTGGGGGTCACACTCCCCCCCCACTTTACCCTGCTCACCAAAGGTATGCTTTAAACCAGGCACATCAGCAATCAACAGCAGTCAAAGGGGCGTGACTCATCAGGGGCTCTCCGGAAGAAGGGGAAGCCTGGAGGGCGGCCTACGTCTTTGTGAGATGCGCTTTATTTACATTTTTATCTGGTACGCATGTATATTAGCGGTATTTTACCTTTATTAAAGAAGATTTTATGCCATGAGTGGCGGATGCTTTCATGTCTTATAGATCTAACTGCTGTTGATTGCTGATGTGCCTGGTTTAAAGCATACCTTTGGTGAGCAGGGTAAAGTGGGGGGGAGTGTGACCCCCCAAACCTGCATGCGGTGATAGAACATCCCTTGCACAGTGTGTGTGATTACACAGGGTGTACTAGTGCTAAAGGATTACACGCTATGTATCTATCCCCTTTTAACCTAGGTCGGTGAAACAGGCAACACATTGGAGACAATTCCGGACGCGCTGCTGTGATTGGACTTTACTGTTTTGAGGGGGACTTTGGTTTCACTTCTTGACAGTGAGCTGCAAGCCGGGTGACTGTGTAGGGTGGTGAGCGCTGTATCTGTTTGCAATAAAAGTAACAGAGCTAGCAGGATCCACTGCTCTTACCGCCAGAGCGAGTGCGATCCAAGTACAGCAAGAGAGTAGTAGATAAGAAGGATCCACAGCCGCTACCGCTAGAGGCTAGTGCGACCTAAGCACGACAGACAGAACAGGCAATACAAATAATACAATCCTGACTGCTCTAGCAAGGATGCCTAGTGCAGTCCCACGAATTACTCTCAGCTAATCTTTAACTAATAACTAAGCATGGCTGACACTCCAGGAGTGTTTCACAGGACAAACCCTTATGACCAGCGACGTACTGTGGAATCACATAGTATATATAGAGCAAGCCTACAAAGGATGTGGCTAGGCAATTTGCATGACAAACATATGCAAATTCCTCAGCAGCAGCAAGCTGCAAAACTGACAAAAGGTCTCTTTTCCAGAGACCTGCAGAATGCAGACCTGAACAGTGGTCAAAAAGCTGCCTGCCTGCGCAGGCAGCTGAGCGGATCATTACAGGAATATTCACATTGCTACCATTCTTACACTGTTAGTGGCAGAGGCCTCAAACCTGATACAGTCAGTCATTGGGTGACTTTGGTCCAAATTCACTAAAGGGGTGGAGCCACAAATAGCCAATAAGATTTGTTAGATTGATTTCAGCCATTCTGTTATTGGCAGGGTTCTCAAACGTGACACAGTTGGCCACTGGGTGCCTGGGACTAATATTCAGAAAAGTGTGTGGAGCCTACAGCAGCCAATCAAAATTCACCTATTGATTTTCAAGGGGAATATTTACATTGCTGCCATTCATGCACTGTTGATGGCAGAGGCCTAAAATCTGCTACAGTCAGTCACTGGGAGACTGGGATTTAAATTCTGAAGGGAGCTGGCCAAAAACAGCCAATCAGATTTGTTTAATTTCAATGGTAAAATGCAACTTCTTGATGCCAAGGACCCCAAAGCTCATAAACTTGGTCAATAAGTGACTGTATGTCAAGATTAGAAATAGTGGGCGGAGCCAAAAACAACTAACTGTTTACATGGAAAAATGTAAACTGCAGTTTTTCTTACACTATTAATGGCAGGGTTCTCAAACTTCACACAGTTGGTCACTGGGTGACTAGGATTAATATTCGGAAAAGTAGGTGGAGCCTACAAGAGCCAATCAAAATTCACCTATTGATTTTCAAGGGGAATATTGAAACTGCAGCCATGCTCACACTGTTAATAGAAGAGGCCCCAAACCTGCAACAGTCGGTCGTTAAGTGTTTGGGGTTCAAATTCAGTAAAGGGGTGGAGCCAAAACAGCCAGATTTCTTTGCTAGATAAACTGCTTCCATTAGCACAATTTTGATGCCAGGAACCCAAAAGCTCACAAACTTGGTCATTGAGTAGTGACTGTGTGTCCAGGTTACAAAAAGTGGGTGGAGTTAAAAACAGATTTGTCTGGGGAATTGTGAACTGCAGCCCTTCTTCACTGTTAATGGCAGGGTTCTCAAACTTAGCATAGCTGGTTACTGGGTGACTGGGATTAACCAGTTTACATCCTAGCTACAGTATATTCACGTCATAGCAAGTGGCTCCTGAAAGCCACCTGACGTAAATATAAGTCACTTTGATTTAATGAGCACAGCGGGCGTGCTACCACGCTCCTGGGCTTATTAACCCCCCTCCCCCTAACTACTCTATACCAGCATCCCTGCCATGGGGTTCGATCTCCCCACCACCTGCCCGATCCCCTGTTATTATTCCCCTCTCTCCCCCCTCCATGCTGCGATTGGGCTGGGCATGGCAGGATTAAAATGTAACAATCTTTACCTGACCTTGTTCCAGCGCCGATCGCGATCCTCTCCCTGTAGTCCCGCTGTCAGCCTCACTATGCTGAGTGAACCGGGTCCCGGCTTAATGACGTCATGAAGCCGGGACCCGATCCGGGCAGCATAGTAAGGCTGACAGCGGGACTACAGGGAGAGGATCGCAATCGGCGCTGGAACAAGGTCAGGTGAGAGCTTGTGACTTCTAACGCTTCCCTGCGCCTATCTCTGCAGGAGGTGGGGGGACTCGGGAGACACCTGGCATGTGAGTTTTATTTTAAAGGGGCACACACCTGGTTATCCCCGTGGTGGGGGCACACAGTTCCATGGGGAACACAGCAATCCATGGGGGAGGGATACAGGGGCATACACCAGGCTATCTGGGGGGGGGGGGAATTAAAAACCACACCTGGCCAACTATGGGGGGGAGGGGATAAATGGCTACATCAGGTGGGGGTATACAGAGGCACATCTGGCTACCTGGGGCTTGGAAGGGGTACATCTAGCCAACTGGGGGGGGGATATACAGGAACACATCTGGCTAACTAGGGGTGGTGGGGGGATACAAAAGAGACACATAATTGCAGGTAAAGCCAGGGATACAAAATGGAAAAAACACCTTTATTTTCAAATCATATATTGACGCCATACATTGTACTAGGATTATAATTTAAATGTTGTAATAACCAGGACAAACGGGCATATCAAATGTATGGGTTAAATCTACAGTAGCTCTTATTATTTTAAAACTATAATAGCTTAAAACTGAGAAATAATAACTTTTTTACATTTTTCTCCCGTTATTCCCTTTAAAATGCTTATAAAGTAAAATAATTCTTAGCAAAAAGTATCACCCAAAGAAAGCCTAATTGGTGGCAAAAAAAAACCAAGGTATAGATCATTTATGTGTGATAAGTATTGATAAAGTTATTGGCTAATGAACGTGAGGAGTGTGAAATGCAGAAAATTGCTCTGGTTTTTAAGGAGGAATAACCCAGGGACGCGAAGTGGTTAATATTCAGAAAAGTGGGTGGAGCCTAAAAATGCCCACGAAAAATCACATGTCACTTTTCAAGGAGAATGTTAAAATTACTGCCATTCTTGCACTGTTAAGGGCACAAGCCTCAAACCTGGTACAGTTGGTCATTGGGTCACTGGGGTTCAAATTCAGAAAAGGGGACAGAGCCACAAACAGTGAATCAGATTTGTTTCATTTCATGGGAAAATACAAATTATTGATGTCAAGGACCCCAAAGCTCACAAACTTGGTCATTGAGTAGTGACTTTGTGTCCAAGTTACAAAAAGTGGGCGGAGCCAAAAACACATTTCACTGGGAAAGTGTAAACTGCAGCCCTTCTTACACTGTTTATGGCAGGGTTCCCAAACTTTGCCCAGATGGTCACTGAGTGACTGAGATTAATATTCAGGGAAGTGGGTAGAGCCTATAATAGCCAATCAAAATTCACCTGTTGATTTTAAAGTGGAATATTTAAATTGCTGCCATTTTTACACTGTTAATAGCAGATGCCTCAAACCTGCTACAGTTGGTCATTGGGTGACTGGGGTTCAAATGCTGGAGAGGGGCGGAGCCACAAACAGCCTATCTGATTTGTTTAATTTCTATGGGAATATACAAATTATTGAAGCCAAGGACCCCAAAGCTCACAAACTTGGTCATTGAGTGTTTGTGCGTTAGAGTTAGAAAGTGGGCGGAGCCAACACCAGTTTTTTAGTAGGAGGGCTTTTTGGTCTCTTTTATCCTCCTATACATTCTGAATGGTTTGGGTCACCCTGAGCTGCTTGGTTACTCTAAAAACTCCAAATACTGCGCTGATATCAATAATGGGTGAAACTACTTTCGGTGGTGCACTGCTGTAAGTTATACAAATCAATACAGTCTAAAATATTAGCTGCGCACAGAGACACTGGCAATCTGTATTCCACACTCCAAGTGGTAAGCGATATTTCTCCTTGTCAGGGCAGGCAAATTGCTCTACTTCAGTGAGACAGGTACTCACTATCCGAGGGGAGGGACGTGGATGCAGAGGGGAAGGCAAAAGAAACAGCGCTCTACAGCCAACCCGGCGGCCAACGTTTGGGGTGGAGCCCATAAAAACTCTATGCGAAAATACCCTGGATATGTTTGTAAGTGTGCAATCTTTTTATTAATAAACCTTTTATACATTTTTACGCTATGGGAGCTCTGGTATATGTCTTTTTGAGGTGAAAGAACCAGCATCTGTAACAGTGAGTGGTGAGGAAGAGATCTTTTCTCCATACGGCAGGGGGCGGCCAGATGACCCCACACGCGCTGTGGACCTATCTAACTGAGGGTCTTTTATAACGGTGAGTGGCCACTGCTTGGGGTGTGGTGGTGGTGTCTCACTGAAGTGGAACAATTTGCCTGCCCTGACAAGGAGAAGTGTCGCTTACCACTTGGAGTGTGGAATACAGATTGCCAGTGTCTCTGTGCGCAGCTGCTATTTGAGACTAGGGATGCTCATTCGGATTCCACGGAAATGCAATTTCCGAAATTCCGATCGGAAATTGCATTTCCGCATTGGAATGCGGAAATCGGTAATGCAAGTGTGTTAAAGTCGGCGGATTTTTACTGTAATGTAAAATGCAGAAAATCCGCATCTGCCTATTTTCTGCATTTACATTACAGTAAAAATCCGCCGACTTTAGCGGTTAATAGCAAAGCCCCCGTAAGTCCTAGAAACACCAAATTTTCAGGGTTTATTAAGCAGAATCTCCTGAACAAGATGCAAAAAAAAGTTTTCAAAAATACCTTATAGTTTTTGAGAAAATCGATGTTAAAGTCGGGCGGAATTTCCGCGATTTCCGGCGGAAATTCCGCATTGAAATGCGGAAATTGGTAGCGGAAAGCGGAATCGGTATTTGGCAATGGCGGAATGCGGATTTACCGCGGAATCGGAAATTGGCATTTCCGACCATCCCTATTTGAGACTGCTTGGTTACTCTGTTGTACTGGTCCAAGCCCTATCTAATACAGCCGTATCAATCCCTGCCATGTACTAATGAGGACCAAAAGTCTGAAACAGGTTGTCACATGTGGGTTTGATATGACTGTGTAAAATTTAAAGCTATATGCTTGCTAAACACCAGCGGCTCTGGATGCTTGCTTGGCTTACCAAGGGGGAAAAGGGGTAATTTGCGTATTTAGTAGCAGTGCATTGTGGGTAACCACAAATGTTCACTTATAGCTGAATTATTGCAGATTTCCTTCTGTTTTAAAAAGGCAAATTACACCAATACAGTGTGCGGCATTGCAGGAAGTGACGACAGTGGAACGCACGATGGAACTCGGAAGAGGTGAGTCATCCCTGCCCGCTGCCTTTTACTAATAGTGGCGGCTGCTACTGTGCTTAAGCTGGAGGTAGAGCACACATGGGGGACCCAGTTGAGGGGGGGTCCAACCCCCCTCCCCGCCGCTGTGCCCAATACCCCCTTCCTGCCCTCTTATGCGGCGTATGGTACGCTGCGGGTCGGCTAGTATTGTAATATCCAGCACAAATGGGAAAATAAAATGTGTGGGTTTTATCTACAATACCACTTTTTATTTTTAAACTAGAATGTCTGAAAATGTTGAAATAATTACTTTTTTTTATTTTTTTTCTTATTCCCTTCAAATGCATAGGAAATAAAATATTTTTTAGCAAAAAGTACCGTTCAATGAAATCCTAATTTGTGGCAAAACAAAAACAAAAAACAAAAAACTGTATAGATCATTTAGCTGTGGTAAGTAGCAATAAAGTTATTGTCGAATGAATGGGAGGAGCGCTGAAATGTGAAAACTGCTGTGGGAAGGAGGTTTAACTACCTGAGGACCGCTCCAAGCCCATGGGCGTGGCCGCGGTGGCAGCCCCAGGACCGCCTAACACCAATTGGCGTCAAGTCCTGGGGCTGCAGTTTGCAGGAGATCGCACGCAGGCTGCACACGCATCTCCTGCTCCGCCCCGCCTTCAGTCTCAGAGCGGCAATCGTCGCTCGGGAGACTGTTAGACAGCGAAATTGCTGTCTTTACCTATAGTACAGCGCTGTGATCAGCAGCAGCGCTGTACTGGGGACAGCCGTGTGACACGACTGTCCCCCTGGGGTATAAGAGAGCGATCAACTTTTATAGGCAGAAGCCTATGACAACCGATCGCCAGGATTGGCCGGCTGGGGGGAGGGGATTATAAAAAAAAAAAAAAGAAAATAGCCACAAATAAAGAAAAAAAAATAACATAAATATTTATTTTCTAAAAAATAAACACAGGGGGGCAATCAGACCCCACCAACAGGGAGCTCTGTTGGTGGGGAGAAAAGGGGGGGGGGGGGAATCACTTGTGTGCTGTGTTGTGCGGCCCTACAGCTTGGTTTTAAAGCTGCAGTGGCCAATTAGCAAAAAAAGGCCTGGTCTTTAGGGGAGTTTAACACTGCGGTCCTCAAGAGGTTAAATTCCCTTTAGGCTTTATTTGTGTATGCTGGTTTTTCCTTTCTACATATAGGTCCCTCGCTCAGTCTGCAGTGAGAGTTGCCCCCCAGGGTTCAGGAAGGCTGCTCTACAAGGACAACCTGTCTGCTGCCATGAATGTGTCCCATGTCTACAAGGAGAGATTTCCAATCAGACTGGTAAACAACATTAGAATAGTATAATTCCCTAAAATATAGATTATTCGTTGATATTGTAAGTTGGTCTTTTTAGAACCAATATGTACAAAATATAGCTCAAGATCATTTCAGAACACACATGTAGGGGAAAAAGAGGTGCAAGTCCAAAAAGGTCGGCCCCACGGTGACCAAAAGTAGAAATGTAATGAATAAATAATGGCATTGGCATACAACAAAACTGTATTGGCAACAGCCTGCTGTTTCGGGCTAGCAGCCCTTCTTCAAGCCAAAATGCTGATGTATGGTATCTTGAAGAAGGGCTGCTAGCCCAAAACAGCTGAGTTGTACGCCATTATTTATTCAGCAAATTTCTACTTTTGATAACTGTGGTGTCAAGTGTTTTGGACTTGTACGCATCAAAGCCCAGAAGGTAATTGTTGGTCTGGGGACACGAAGGGCTCAACTTCGACCTTGTGAGAGACAGTGCTCCTCCATCCTTTAACTAAACTTCAGCTTACAGGGGCTTCAGCGTGGCAATAAAAGCAAAAGTTTTTGATACCGTTTTTGTGTAAATACCGTGTTAGATCCCATCATTTTCCTGGATGCTACATGTGGTGTCCAGAATGGCTAGCCCACCTAGGGGGCTCTGAACATTTGACGCTATGATAATATGCCAGGAACCAATGCCAAAATCTTGTCTGCTCAGTAGTAGAAAAGCAGTGGCATCAGCTAAGTGAGCTACTACAAGCTGTCCTGCCAGCTGCCTGTGTGAATCAAGCCTTACAGTGTCAGCCAGGTGTGCTGACACGGTTACCTCTATTTCCTATTCAGATGAACTGAGGGGGCGTGGTAAAGCTGCCACTCAACCACCCTACCACTGGGGTGAATGGAGTAGGTTGTGGCCAACAGAGGGGAACTAAGCTGTTGATTGCAGGTAGAAGATCTGTTAGGACTTCATTAGAAACACGGGATATGGGCATTGATGACCCACATTTAATTTGCCAAATTAAGTGTTGTGCAATACACAATCTTTTTTGCACTGTAGAACTAAAACGTATGCCTACAATTTGCAAAAAACTAAAGTGAGGACAGGATCCCGGCGAGCGGCAGTTGCGGCGGTTGCAGCAGGTATGCAATGCAATTCATCAGGATTCCGTGGTTCTTGTACCAGCGGTCTCTGGTCCTTAAGGGGGCAAAGACTGCTGGTACTTAAAGAGACACTGAAGCGAGACTAAATCTCGCTTCAGGTCTTATATATAGCAGGGGCACGTGTGCTCCTGCTAAAACGCCGCTATCCCGCGGCTTAACGGGGGTCCCTTCACCCCCAACCCACCCCCCGCAAACCTGGGTCGGAAAAAGGTCGCTGGAGCTGAGCTTCCTGGAGGCAGGGCTAACGGCTGCAGCCCTGCCTCCAGTCGCGTCTATCATACGCGCATCGCCGCCTCTTCCCCGCCCCTCTCAGTGAAGGAAGACTGAGAGGGGCGGGGGAGAGGCGGAGGTACGCGTCTGACAGACGCGCATGGGGCAGGGCTGCGGCGGTTAGCCCTGCCCCAACCAGGAAGCGCTCCCCCGCTGCTCGGAGGGGGTTTGGGGGGACAGGGACCCCCGTTAAGCCGCGCTATAGCGGCGTTTTAGCAGGGGCACGCATGCCCCTGCTAGCTATGAGGTCTGAAGCGAGATCTATTCTCGCTTCAGACTCTCTTTAAGTGGTTAAATAAGCATAGATACTAATGTGCAGCTCCCATATGAAATTTTCTTTTATCATCTAGATTCCAGTGATTGTGTAAAATGTCCTTGGGATCAGTGGCCTAATTCACAGAAATCCAGCTGTGTTCTGAAGATGGTTGAGTTTCTTTCCTTTGAAGAGCCTTTGGGAGCAGTCTTAGCAGCTGTCAGCATTTTATCTTCTTCTGCTCTTGCTTTCCTTTTGAAAATGTTCATGCAACATAAAAATACCCCAATAATCAAAGCAAACAACTATACACTGAGCTGTCTTCTCCTGGTGTTGTTGTCTTTGTGTTTTCTTTGTTCTTTGGTGTTTATTGGATACCCTCAACCTGAGAAATGTCTTCTGCGCCAGGTTTCTTTTGGCCTGGTCTTTGCTCTCTGTGTTTCCTGCATATTGGCCAAAACCATCACGGTGGTGTTGGCTTTCATGGCTACCAGACCAGGCAGTAGTCTACGGAAATGGACTACACCTCAAATGTCCTATATTATTATATTTGTGGGTTTCTTCAACCAGTTAATTGTGTGCATTGTTTGGTTGTCACTTACACCTCCATTCACACAAAACAACTTTAAAACAAAACCTGGATTTATCATTATTGAGTGTAATGAAGGTTCTCTCATCGCCTTTTGGATCATGTTAGGTTACCTCTTTCTTCTGGCCACCATTAATTTCATTGTGGCCTTCCTGGCTCGAAGACTTCCTGACAGCTTCAATGAGGCCCAGTTTATTACATTCAGCATGTTGGCCTTCCTCAGTGTCTGGATATCCTTTATCCCAGCATACCTTAGTGCTCAGGGCAAATACACTGTGGCTATGGAGATCTTTGCCATACTGGCCTCCAGTTGGGCTCTGGTTATCTGTATGTTCCTTCCTAAATGTTTCATAATTTTATTCAGACCTGACATGAACTCCAGAAAACAGATCATGGGAAGGAACAAAATATAAGTTACAACTATCACACTATAAGCCATTATAATCCCGTAGTATTTTTTTTTCAGACTTAAAGGACACCTGAGCCGAAAATAAACTAATGAATTAAATGACTGTATCTACCTTCCTTCTCCTAAAAATGACTTTTTAAGATATTCCACAGTTTTATTTTATGTTTAAATCTACTTTTTAAGTTTTCACTGTTTTATTGTTTTGCTCAATGACACATTCATTGAAGTATGCCAGAGCTAAAATCTATGAACTGTTGATCCTTTCTATCTCTTTCCTGCTCTCAGAAGCCATTTTCTGCTAGGAAAGTGTTTTATAGTTGGAATTACTTATCAGCGAGTGTCACACTGTAGTCACTTCCTGTCTGAGTCAGGACTGAGTCAGCCACTTACATACCTAATATTTAACTCTTTCAGACAGAGAAAGGGAAAAAAAAAGGAACACAGCATAGTTATTTGTGTGCTAGGCACTGTACATACACATGTCTATCTCATCATGTCACATGTCACCTTGGGTATCCTTTAAGTTTGTTCACAACTCAGTATATTTGTTTAAAATAAATACAATGTAATGCATATAATAAAGTGTAAATGTATTTGTATTGTATAATTATAATTATTCATTTATATGACACTGGCCAATTTTCTGCAGCATGTTATAGAACAGTTTCTCAAATTATTACAGAATGTACCCTTTTATTAAGCAAGTACTTGGCCAAGTACCCCCTATTTTGAGTAACATACTCTCTAGTACCCCTTGGCGTATATATGTTTTTAGGAGTTATTAATAACTGTGTATAAATGCTTTACAATCAATTTATTGATGCTTTTAACCACTTTCACTGCTCATTCACTTCTCATTGACTTGCATAGACCAATATCTACGCCCCTAAAAACTTATTCATGTCAATATCTAAATGGTTTATCATTTCAAAATGTAAGATGATTGATTGACTAGGACAAGTTCAAATATCCCCTGAGCATGGCTGGATTTCTGGCAAGGCCACCTAGGCCATAGCCTACGGCCCCAGAGAAATCAGACTTGTTTATAGTGGCTGAGGGGCAGTAAGCTTTTGTTGTGGTGGGTGCAGCAATTGAGGTGTGTGCAGATTGGAGCAGATGTGCACCATCAGGTTCATCCGTACATCTGCTGCTGAGAAGGATACGCTGTGAATGCATTACATCCTGGCTGCTTCTGTGTAGGCAGGAGCGTAGGAATAGGCCCTGCAGCCCCTGCGCCCTTCCGGAAGTGACGTCAGCCGCTAGAGGGAGAAGTCTCCGATGGAACGCACGGAAGCAGGTATGTATCTGCCCGCCGCTCGCTGCCCACCACAGCCCCACAGACACTTACGAGCTGGAGGGGAGTGCAGAGGGGAGAGCCCCGAGGTGAGGGAGAGGGGGGAACTACCCCTCTCCCCGCCGACTGTGGGCAAGGCTTTCCCCTCATGCTGCCACCCCTCCAGCACCCACAAAACGGCCGCGAGCGGGCCCCGGGGGGGTGGGGTGGGGGGGGCCCGCTCAGAAAATCTGCAGGGGGGCCCGGTGGGGCCTAGTTACGCCCCTGTGTGTAGGTAAGTATGTGTGTCTTGTATTTGCAGCCCACCTGTGCTGGAATACTGTGGGGGACATGAAGGAAGGAAGAGGGGTGGGGGGAAGAGTTGTCAGCGACTCGGGGCAGAGGTCTGTCTGTTTACAAGTTCTGCTCTTAGCTATTGTCCTGTCTGATCCCTGCCTCAGATATAATTAGGGTATAACAACACTGCTAGATGGATCAGGGAATGCTCAACGATGCGGCCTGACGAACAAGCTTTCCTCGATCCAATTTCCTGCCCCACAGGAAGATGCAACATCACGATTGCGACACTTTGCGTGGGAGTCATTGGGGATCTTAAAGATCTGATGCACTGTGATGGTTGTTGTTGTTGTGCACCACAAAGCATTGTTTGCCTAATTGCACACACGTACCCATAATACGGGATCGTGGAAATTATTGCTCTTTGCACAAAAAAACATTGGTTGCTGGAACAATCATTAAAAAAAAAATTGCAACATGGGTGCATAGCTTAAGGAGACTCTGAAGCGAGTCTCAATTCTCTTTTTTAAACTATATTAATGTTAAGCCCCACAAGCCGCCGCTATCCCATGGCAAAACGAGGGATTAATACCTCCCAAATCCCCTCTCCTGTGTCGGGGGAGTGCTTCCTGATTGAGGCAGAGCTACAGCCATGAGCTCTGCCTCAAGCGCTTCAATCCCCGCTGATCGCCGCCTCTCCCCCGCCCCTCTCATCTGCCTGCACAGAGACAGGCGGGGGAGAGGCGGAGATCCACGTGGCGATTGACGCGCATGGTGGCAGAGCTGTGGTTCATAGCTCTGCCTCCAGGAAGAGCAAAATCCACGACCAAGAAAGTCGTGGATTTTGTTGGGGGGATTTGGGGGGTATTAACCCCTCGTTTTGCCACGGGATAGCGGCAGTTTAGCTGTGCTTATGGGGCTTAACATTAATACAGGTTAGAAAAGAGAATTAAGACTCGCTTCAGAGTCTCTTTAACTCCTATCTCTCTTCACTGGCTGCTATGCTTGCTGCACTTGTGTGACTCTATCTGCCAAAACCAAAATATTGCATTATTATCAGACAACTGATATTTTAAAAGTAATAAATATGGTGGCTTCCAGCATACTCCATGCAGTTTAGGTTACCTTTAAAGAGGAGCTGTTAGGTATAAGGTCTCAGAGAAAAAAAAAAAACATATATCAGTAGCTAAAGATTGGCTGTACTTACATTGCATATGCATTTCACTGTCCACGTTTGTACTTCACAGAATTTTTATATAGTATATGCAGAGATTGATGCTCCTGACAGCTCATGGCAGGTTCCATGTTTGTCTATTTTGTATGAAGCCAATTGTGATGTCATATCCTCCCTCACCCTGCTTCCTGATGGTTTGACTCACAAAAATGATCCAGATCAAAGATCCTAAATGGTTCATGATCCAGACAACACAGAAGTGCAGTGAATATTAATTAGCCATGCGGCTAGGAACAATACCAGACTGGTGCAGTATACTCTAACAGAACATGTGCTCTGAACAGCACTTGATTTTTCAGAGCTGTGAGCTTGGCTGCAAGATACAGGCTGTTGTAACATGAGTCCCTGTGAAAACAGCCTTAGGGCGGGGTAGTCAAATGAAGGGGAGGACCAGGGAGAAGAAGCAGCCACAGAATGCTTTGCAGTATCATGCGGCCTGAAGACCTGCGGCCTCCTTAGGAGCTTGGGAATAAAGAGGCTTGCTATTAATCCAACAACAAAGTAAGAGAGATTTTTAACTTCAGTATTGCCTTTTTGGCTTCCTTCTAAACTGTTTAACACAGGAGAATAGAGGTTTAAATTAGCTTTTTTTAGCATGACAGTTACTCTTTAAGGCATGCTTAATGGGGAAAGAGGGGGAGGATGTTGGCAGAAGGGCCGTGTGGGGAGAGAGGGTTAGGCCACAGCAAAAGGCTTACTTTAACCGATTAAGGACTACAGGCTTACACCGCCCTAGGCGATTGTTTACAATTCAACACACTGCAACTTTAACCCAAATTAATCTTGCCTCCTTTTCTTTCTTCTAATAGAGCTTTCTGTTGGTGGCATCTGATTGCTGCTGCAAATTTTTTTTCATTAAATGTATTATTTTATATTTTTAATATTTTTCTTTTTTATTAACATCCCTTCCTCCAACCTTCCTTGCTCCACCCCCGAGATCCAATCACTGATTCCCTCTCATAGGCATCAGCCTATTATTTATGTATTGTATTTATAAAGCACCAACATAATATATTAGGGGATCACAACAACCACTCAAGGGGACAGCTTTGCACTAAGCTGTCCCCGGTACAGCACTGCACTAGATTGCAGCTCTGTACAACCTAATACATTTTTTTAACACTAGAATTACCGACTTTTTTATTTCTGGTGGAAGGCCAGAGGTGTTATTCACCCCTGCTGAGATTTTCACAGGTCTTTATGTTGATTATCTTCAATCTATTGTTCATGTAAATTTGTCTCCACCCGTGACCACACCCACATTCTCGTCCATGGCCACACCTATTTTTCGTTATCCTCATATTTTTCGGCAAGCTAGCTGCAGTGAGCTGTTCTCTAGTGCCTGCCCTGTGTGCTGATCTACCTCCAGTGTGTACAGTGTAAGGTGTTACTCTGTGCCTTTACTGATTGTAAACCAGCTGTATTGTATGCTGATCCCTGCTACTTTCAGTATGTACAGTATTAGCTGTAAAGCCTGGTACACACATACAATTTTGATTAGCTAATTTTAGCTCTGTTCATCAAATTCATTGTCTGTTGGCCCACTTACTGCATGGGGGTGGTAAAATTGGTCAGTGATTGACCAATCAAAATTGTATGTGTGTGTACATCTTTGTTCTATGCCTATACTGATTGTAAATTATCTAAATAAAGGACAGGGGGCTCCATCCAACATTTCGATGGGCAGGCCCGTTATCTGTAGCTTACACCACTGATAAGTTCATGTACATTTGGGCCCACCCATGGCCAAGCCCACTCACTGCATGACCATGCCCATTTTTTGGCACGGCACGTGCAGGTGCCCCCGATCTCCAAGGACCCTAGGAACGCCCCTGCCAGTGTTGCAGGGGCAAGAGAGCTGCAACAGGAATTGCAGCAGGTTTACCTGTGCAACGTCAGAAATTCACCTGTGCCAAATGCAGGGACGATGGACACTGGGTCTGCAAATGCTGTAAACTCTGTAAAGTTTGAAACACTTAAAAATAAAATAGAATTTTTGCGTTTCACGCAATTCGCGAATTTTCGCATGAAACGATAGCGAATTTTCACGCGAAACTGATATTGATAAACGTTATCGTTTGGCGCGAAAATTCACAAGAAAATGGCCATGCTATCAGTTAGTACTCCTTTGTGAATCAAGCCCAGTCTTGTTTTTTTTAGGTGCATAAATTGTCAAGGAGAACTGCCACTTCTAAGCACTGAAGTGGAGAATACTTCTCGCTGTGCAGTGTCTTTTGCAAACTGAGGAAGTTCACGCCGGACTTTATTCACCGTGCCCAATAGCGTTGTGACAGTGAAGTAAAGAAATTGTCCGTCGTGGGTTTATGTAAATATCATATGTACTATGGCAATGACAAACCTTAGCAGACTTTGTGGGCCCAGCTTTGTGGGTCAGCTTGCGCAGTGAAGCACAAGTGACTTGCTACTGTGCTGGGCAGTCCAATGTCCTCCTCTACCCACACAGTGCACATTGAAACACCAATATAAGCCCCTTGATTACAGTATCAGTCTGGCACACAAAGAACAGAACTCTCTGGTTGGGGGTGATGTGAGGTGGGCAAATAAACAAATGCAAATGTGCCAGGCCTCACAGGTAATGGGTGTTTTCAGAACAAAAGAAAGAGAACAATGGAGCTGATGGCATGTTAAAAAACTCAGCAGGGGTGCTAGTAGGTGTGAGGTCCAGGCAATTTACGCAGATTTGCGCAGGCCTGGTAAATCTAGTGTTAAATGTCTAGCAGCCTGCTAGCCACGATCTGGACCTCTGCTCCGTCACTCAGCGGGGATGCCACTAATCTCCGCTCCCTGGACTTGACTCTGTTGACTTTGGTACTGGGGCTGCCACTCTCCCCCCGCCAATCGGCGTTAGGTGGTCGGTAAGAGTTAATTAAATATGGGTGGGGGCAGATTTACTTACCTGGGGCTTCTTCTTTCTTCCCCCACCCCAGATATTTTATCAAGTCCTTTTCTTGCTGTAATTCTGATCCTCTCCAGGGTACCAGTAGCCCCTCCAAAAGATCAGATGGTCACCCAGTGTCAGACGCTGCACTGCATGTGTACTCCCATCTACATGCCTCATTGCACTCCCACACCCGGGAATATTGGCAGGTCACAAAGAGTTGACTGCACAGAATACTCCTGGTCATGGGAGCTTGATCAAGGAGGTGTGCAGACAGGCCCAAGCATGCGCAGTAGCTGAATTTTTTGGAGGGGACAGCAACACCATGGAGAGAATCAGAACTAAAGCAAGGGTCCTGACTGCCAGGGGCTGGAAGAAGCCCCGGGTAGGTATATCTGATCTCCCTCCCCCATTTTTCCTTTATAAGCGGGCCGGGGCAGACATACGCCACGCAGCGGTGCTACAATAGGGCCCCATGACTCTATGTGTGTGTGTGTGTGGGGGGGGGGGTGTTTAGGGTGCAGCCAGGGGCAGAATTTGAAGTGAGATATCTATTTCAATATAAATAAATAGCTACCTGGCCAATCCCACAGTCTGATTACAGCAGAGTGCTGAGCACACTCCTCCCTGCCTTCTCCTTTCTAGTGACGCATCAGCCGCATACATGGACCTAATCTGGCTGGAACACACTGACGTCACAGTGACTAACAGTGTGTTAAAGTGAACCTCCAGACTAAAAATCGACTCAGCAGCACTGAAAAGGCCTGGTGTTTCTTTAACAGTTTCACAGCATCAGAACTTTGTTTATCTTATACAAGCGTCATTTTTAGCTGCACAGAAGAAAACTGCCCGGGCTTTTTTCCCCTGATGCTGTATAAAGCATGATGGGATTTCTGATGTTGTTGCTCTCGTTCTGCTGTTTTGGTGCAATTTTTTCTTTTTTACATTTTAAATTTGACATTTAAAGCCTAGCGTGTGCAGCTGGGAGGGGTAATCAGGAAACAGGACAGTTGGAACTGTGTCTCATGCTCCCTGTCACCGTCTTTCAACCAAAAAGATGGCAGCCCCCATGACAAAGATGGCAGCCCCCTTGAATCACAAACATTTGCCTGTACTTTTAAAATAGGGTGGGTAAGAGATTATATTACCTATCTATTCTAATTAACATAACTAATGTAACTTAATAACAGTATGTTTGTTTAGGCTGAAGTTCCCCTTTAAGCGGTAAATCAGGTACCTATTTTTAAATACAGAAGTAGAACATATATATATATATATATATATATATATATATATATATATATATATATACATATATACATATATATATATATATATATGTATATATATATATATATATATATATATATATATATATATATATATGTACCTAGCTGATCCCCCAGCGTGATTACATTTCAGTGCTAAAGGAAGCACTCAAGACACACTCCCACTCCTCCTTCCTAGTGACGCATCAGCCACGTAAGTGTATCTGATGTATGCGGGTTTCTATTGGTCTTAAGTCTGGATGTGTGTCAGGATTCCCGGCCTCTGCAGCGATCAGCAAGCACTGGACCTGATCCAATTTACATATGCATGAGAGTGTTCCATCACCTGCAAGGTAATTGCTCCATTAGAAGAAGCATTTAGCATCCTGAGTTCCCAACAGGCTTTTCTGTTGCATTGTATTGTCTAGCCTAGCTTTAGTGCTAGGGATGGTTGTAGTCAGCCAACTTCGCTACGCTGGAACTACACATAGTTTTACGCAATTACGCTTTGCAAACTACGGTTTCGAAATCAAATATTTGTTTTATATGCATTTCGTAGACTGCGCATTAAAATACGCAATTACGTATAGTGTATGCGGAGGCTTATGCCTGTGTGCAAAAAATTTTACGCATAAATTCCCTTTTTTTATGCTTATACCGGGAATTCTTATATGCGTACATTCCCCTTTCCAATGCGTAAATTTGTAAGCATACAATCGCATGCGGAAAATTAGACGGGAGCAACGCATTCATAGTTCACTACGCAATACAATTGTTAACTACGCATAGTGGGCGTAAGCTACGTGGAGCGGTACTTCGCTATGCGTAAATTCGTAAGGGTAGTTTTGAAACTTCACCTAAGAACTACGATGCGTAGATGCGAACTACGATGCGTAAATTCGCACTGGCGTAGTTTATGCTCATCTCTGTTTAGTGCAGCTGGACCTCAGCTTCCCTGATCGCTGACTGATGTATCTAGTGTTCATGTCCTGAGTTCCTGTATCCTAGTTCCTGTTCTGAGTAAGTGGATTCCGAGCCTGAGTTCCTGTTCATGTCCTGAGCTCTTGGAGTTCATGCCTATATGCCTGTTCCTGCTCTGAGTATCTGGACTTCACGCCTGAATACCTGTTCATGTCCTGAGTATCTGGATTCCTCGCCTGTATGCATGTTCCTGGTTAAACCTGTATACCTGTTCCTGGATAACCTGCATGTCTGTTCCTGATTCAACCTGCATATCTGTTCCTGGACTTGTATCCATTTGCCAGTCACTGGGTAATATTCCTGCATATTGATTTAGAACTTGTGTTGCAAACCTTTTCCTGCATTATGTTTTGGAGACCCTGCTTTGAACATTGCATGTATCTTTCACTGTAAATAAACATCACTTGCATCAAATCCTGAACGTCTGCATATATTTGGGAGTAACCAACTGCACAGAGCACGAATCTGACAATGCGTATACGTGTCCAGGGTTTAAGCGGCGGGTGCGCTCGAACCAATTGCAGTGCCTGTAATGAATGGGCATAACCCCGATCAGGGGCCATGTCCATTTATAATAACCAAATGAAAGTAAAGTAAAAAAAAAAATCTTGGTAAATCAGGATTATGTTTCTATCACCAAAGCCCCCTCCCCCACCCTGGTTACCAAGCAAACACATGAAAAAAAAGTAAAAGAATCCATAAATAGTTGCCTTGGGGACTACGCTTTTTTTAAATATGTATGCCATGAGAGTATATTACTGTTATTTTAGTACATAAGGGCTTGCAATTGACGGAACACAAAAGAAACCCCAAATACTATATTGGCACCATACATTGTACTAGGGACATCATTTAACTGTTGTGATAGCTGGGACTAATGGGAAAATAAAAAGGTGGTTTTTTTATAGAAGCATTGCTTATTTTAAGACTATAGGGGATGGAATTGGAGAAGTAGTATATTTTTCTTTTTTTTCTTGTATTTGCCTATAAAATGCATAGAAAAAAAGTAATAACTAAAAAACAGTATCACCTACAAGAAGCCTAATTTGTTTCAAAAAATAAAAACAAAATATAGATCACTAGCTGATGACCTGGCATTGCCCGGGTATGTATTTGGCTGGTGTTGGCTCCACCCACTTTTTCTAACCCTATCACACAAATACTCAATGACCAAGTTTGTGAGCTTTGGGGTCTTTGACATCAATCATTTGTATCTACCCATATAAAATAAATCAGATTGGCTGTTTGTGGCTCCTCCCCTCTCCAGAATTTGAACCCCAGTTACCCGACTGTACCAGGTTTGAGGCATCTGCTATTAACAGTGTGAAAATGGCAGCAATTTTAATATTCCCCTTGAAAATCAACAGGTGAATTTTGATTGGCTTTTTTCGGCTCCACTCACATTTCTGAATATTAACCACTTTACCCCCGCGCGTACGTATTTCTCCGCCCCTTTTTCCATCCTTTAAAAACCAGGGACGGAGAAACACGTACTTTCCGCGTTCCCGACGCTGTCCGCGCTCCCGCTCGTAAACACGCCGCCCGCCGCTAGTAAAACCGCCGCCGCCCGCTCGCCCGGAGATCAATGAACGGGAAAATCCATTCCCGTTCGTTGATCTAAGCCCCACAATGACCCGCTGCTCTCCTATGGGCAGCGCGATCATTGTGAGAAGAAACTCACGTGTCCAGCCTCCTTATTCTTCCTCCAAGCTTCCGGAAGGAGGCTTGGAGGTCGCAATAAAGCAAAAAGTTACTGTGGCCATCTTGTGGCCAAATAGTAAACTACACCCTACACATTTTTCACATACAAATAAATAACTTTTACACACAAAATTAACTCATTACCTCCCACACTCCCCATTTTTTTTTTTTTTGTAATTAAAAAAAAAATCAAAAATTTACAATTAAAAAAAATACATAATTAGTTACCTTAGGGACTGAACTTTTTAAATATTTAAGTCAAGAGGGTATAACACTGTTACTTTATAAACTATGGGCTTGTAATTAGGGATGGACGCAAAACTGAAAAAAATGCACCTTTATTTCCAAATGAAATATTGGCGCCAAACATTGTGATAGGGACATAATTTAAACGGTTTTATAACCGGGACAAAAGGGCACATAAATTTCATGGGTTTTAATTACAGTAGCATGCATTATTTAAAAACTATAATGGCCGAAAACTGAAAAATAATTTTTTTTCCCCCACATTTTTCCTATTTTCCCATTAAAACACATTTAGAAAAAAATAATTCTTGGCATAATGTCCCACCTAAAGAAAGCCTAATTGGTGGTGGAAAAAACAAGATATAGTTCATTTCATTGCGATAAGTAATGATAAAGTTATAGACGAATGAATGGAAGGAGCGCTGAAAGGTGAAAATTGCTCTGGTGGTCAGGGGGTAAAACCCCTCAGTGGTGAAGTGGTTAATCCCAGTCATCCAGGAACAAACTGTGCAAAGTTTGAGAACCCTGCCATTAACAGCAAAGAAGGGCTGCAGTTTACATTTTCCCAGTGAAATGTGTATTTGATTCCACCCAGTTTTTGTGACCTGGACAAACAGTCACTCTATGACCCAGTTTTTGAGCTTTCGGGTTCCAGGCATAAAAATTGTGTGAATGGAAGCAGTTTATCCAGAAAATAAATCTGATTGGCTGTTTGTGGCCCTGTCCCTTTAGTGAATTTTAACCCCAGTCACATAATGACAGACTGTAGAAGGTTTGAGGCCTCCACCATTAACAGTGTAAGAATGGCAGCAGTTTCAATATTCCCCTTGAAAATCAATAGGTGAATTTTAATTGGCTGTTCTAGGCTCCACCCACTTTTCTGAATATCAATCCCAGTCATCCAGTGACCAAATGTGTCAAGTTTGGGAACCCTGCCATTAACAGTGTAAGAATGGCTGCAGTTTATATTTTCCAATTTAAAAAGTTAGTTGTTTTTTGCTCCGCTCACTATTTCTAAGCTTGACATACCGTCACTCAATGACCAAGTTTATGAGCTTTGGGGTCCTTGGCATCAATAAGTTTCCCATTGAAATGAAACAAATCTGATTGTCTGTTTGTGGCCCGCCCCCTTTTCAGAATGTAAACCCCAGTCTCCCAGTGACTGACTATACCAGATTTGAGGTATCTGCTATTAACAGTGTAAGAATGGCAGCAATGTAAATATTCCCCTTGGAAATGTGAATTTTGATTGGCTGTTGTAGGCTCTACCCACTTTCTGGAATATTAATAATGGCAGTATTTGTATAGCGCCTTTCTCCTGTCGGATCAAAGCGCTTGCGAGGCAGCCACTAGAGCGCACTCAGTAGGCAGTAGCAGTGTTAGGGAGTCTTGCCCAATGAACTCCTTACTGAATTACTGGCTTACTGAACAGGCAGAGCCAAGATTCGAACCCTGGTCTTCCGTGTCAGAGGCAGAGCCCTTAACCAGTACACCATCCATTAACCTCAGTCATCTAGTGACTAACTGTGTCAAGTTTGAGAACCCTGCCAATAACAGAATGGCTGAAATCAATCTACCAAATCTGATTGGCTGTTTGTAGCTCCACCGCTTCAGTGAATTTGGATCCCAGTCATCCAATGAATGACTGTATCAGGTTTGAGGCCTCTGTCATAAACAGTGTAATAATAGTGGAAATGTAAATATTACCCTTGAAAATCAATAGGTGAATTTTGATTGACTGCTGTAGGCTCCACCCACATTTCTGAATATTAATCCCAGTCACCCAGTGGCCAACTGTGTCACGTTTGAGAACCCTGCCATTAACAGTGTAAGAATGGCTGCAGTTTATATTTTCCCATGTACAAAATGTAGTTGTTGGCAGTGGTGCTCAGCAGAGCTCGAATATTCGAGTAGCTCGAATATTCAAGCTCTTTCTCAGCTATTCGAGCTCGGTATTCGAGCTCCGAATAGCTAGAGCTATTCGAATGGGGTATTCGAGTACACTCGAATAGCCCATTCACTATTCGAGCTATTCGAGCAAACGGCGCTATTCGAGCTCGGTACCGAGCTCGAATAGCGTCATAGCCCAGATTGATGTCCTTAGAGCCAATCAGAGGGCTCCCAGGCCCTCTGACGGCAGCCAATCACAGAGGGGGACCCTGGCCAGCCCCTACCCTATAAATAGCGGCCGCCATGTTAGGTTTCTCCGTGCTTGCCTGAGACTTGTACAGAGAGAGAGTTGCTCCTTTGTGCTTTGGCTTAGCAAGAGCTCTATTGTGGTCATTTACCTAGCGTTTTTGCTCACATACACCTCCTATATACACCTATATTGTTGTTAGTTAGATAGACATTGTATTTTAGTTAGTAGCTTTTGTGTTACATAGACAGAGACACAGCTGCTGCAGGCTTACACAGCTTTAGGCCTCAGGGCCTGCCTGTGTGGGCAGCTGTTCTCTCCTGTCCTCTGTTAGTATATTTCTCTCATCTATACCAGTATTTCTGCTGCTGTCCTTTACTACTGATTGATTCTGTATTTAGTATTGTAGTTAGGCTAGCCTAGGACACTCACTGTCACTGTTCATAGGCTAAGGCTAAGGCTACTAGCTCCTGCGTGTGTGCACTCACAGTCTTGTACACACACACTCTATTTCCTTCTGATTAGTGATTGATTATTGTAATTAGTTAGTTACTTACTGTTACTACTTGTTACTCTTACTGTACTAGGAGTCTAGGACACTCAGTCACTGTTCATCGGCTACTAGCTCCTGCGTGTGTGCACTCAGTGTCTGATTACACACTACACACACTCTATTTCCTTCTGATTACTGATTGATTATTGTAATGAGTTAGTTACTTACTGTTACTACTTGTTACTCTTACTGTACTAGGAGTCTAGGACACTCAGTCACTGTTCATCGGCTACTAGCTCCTGCGTGTGTGCACTCAGTGTCTGATTACACACTACACACACTCTATTTCCTTCTGATTACTGATTGATTATTGTAATGAGTTAGTTACTTACTGTTACTACTTGTTACTCTTACTGTACTAGGAGTCTAGGACACTCAGTCACTGTTCATAGGCTACTAGCTCCTGCGTGTGTGCACTCACTGTCTGAGTACACACTACACACACTCTATTTCCTTCTGATTACTGATTGATTATTGTAATTAGTTAGTTACTTACTGTTACTACTTGTTACTCTTACTGTACTAGGAGTCTAGGACACTCAGTCACTGTTCATAGGCTACTAGCTCCTGCGTGTGTGCACTCACTGTCTGAGTACACACTACACACACTCTATTTCCTTCTGATTACTGATTGATTATTGTAATTAGTTAGTTACTTACTGTTACTACTTGTTACTCTTACTGTACTAGGAGTCTAGGACACTCAGTCACTGTTCATAGGCTACTAGCTCCTGCGTGTGTGCACTCACTGTCTGAGTACACACTACACACACTCTATTTCCTTCTGATTACTGATTGATTATTGTAATTAGTTAGTTACTTACTGTTACTACTTGTTACTCTTACTGTACTAGGAGTCTAGGACACTCAGTCACTGTTCATAGGCTACTAGCTCCTGCGTGTGTGCACTCACTGTCTGAGTACACACTACACACACTCTATTTCCTTCTGATTACTGATTGATTATTGTAATTAGTTAGTTACTTACTGTTACTACTTGTTACTCTTACTGTACTAGGAGTCTAGGACACTCAGTCACTGTTCATAGGCTACTAGCTCCTGCGTGTGTGCACTCACTGTCTGAGTACACACTACACACACTCTATTTCCTTCTGATTACTGATTGATTATTGTAATTAGTTAGTTACTTACTGTTACTACTTGTTACTCTTACTGTACTAGGAGTCTAGGACACTCAGTCACTGTTCATAGGCTACTAGCTCCTGCGTGTGTGCACTCACTGTCTGAGTACACACTACACACACTCTATTTCCTTCTGATTACTGATTGATTATTGTAATTAGTTAGTTACTTACTGTTACTACTTGTTACTCTTACTGTACTAGGAGTCTAGGACACTCAGTCACTGTTCATAGGCTACTAGCTCCTGCGTGTGTGCACTCACTGTCTGTGTACACACACTACACACACTCTATTTCCTTCTGATTACTGATTGATTATTGTAATTAGTTAGTTGTACTTCCTGACTGTTACTACTTACTTACTGTACTAGGGACACTCACTCAGTCACCTCACCCACCAACCCACTCCATTAAAGTACCCCACTTTTCACCCGCCCTTTTAAAAAACTTTTGTCTATACGCCCAAAACATCGAAGATGTCTGGAAGTGGCAGCCAGCGCGGTTTGGGCAAGGGGAAGGGCAGCAAGGGAATCAGGAGGAGAGGGAGCAGCATTGTGGCAGGCCGCGGCCGCGCCACCATGCACAGTTCCGCAGCAGCAGCAGCAGCGTCAGTGGCTAACATTCCTCCCATAGCCACTGGCCGTGGACGCCTTGGGCGCCGCCCAGCAGGAGCATCTGCAACTCACGCTGCAGAGACACAGCAGCAGCAGCGTGTAGCACCTGCTCCGATTTTCCTCCAGCCGGGTCGGAAACGTCCCATTGAGGAAAAGCATGCAGACACTGTGGTGCAACTCATGACGGAGGATGAGCAGCCCGCCATCAGCTCTGCATCCGAGGCCTCCACCCTCACCACCACCACCACCACCACCCCTGTTCGCAGCAGCCGCCCAGCAGGGTCTGGGGAGGAGGCCAGTTCACCGTCACAAGTTGGCGACCTGTCACTCAGCAGTATTTTTACCCCAGGCACCATCAGGGTATTGTCTGCTGTTGTTGGCGATTTTGAGGAGGAGATGCTGATGGGCACTTTGGGGGATGAGGGATTGGACAGCAAGACTGTGGCGACAGTCAAGCAGCCCATCCATGCATCAGGAGAGGAGTTTGGGGGGTCATCATCCCAGCAGGACATGTTTCAGGAGGGGGAGGATGATGATGACCCGGTGACAGACAGAGACTGGGTGCCACCACCTCCAGGGGATGTCGTCCTCAGCAGCTCTGAGGAGGAGGAGGAGGATGCGCTTGTGGGCCTTGCAAGGAGGCGCATCATTGCAAGCATTGGCAGCAGTAGGCAGGTCCCACAGCCAGCTGGTGTCTCAGGCTCAGCAGCAGCAGCAGCAGCATCTGCCAGTACCACCACCAGCCGCACCCAAGCCCCCCCCCCCCCAACCACCACAGGGAGACAGGCAGCAGCGCTTCCATGCCGTAGGGGGATGTTTCTGTCACCAATCTGGCGATATTTCACCATGCCCACTGTGTACAGCAAGTACGCCACTTGCAACCACTGTCAGCGGAAGTTGAGCAGAGGTGCAGACCCCTTAAAGTTCAGCACCAGCTCGCTCATCAACCACCTTGCTGCGAAACATTTCCACCAGCATGAGGAGTTCCAGAGGCTGAAGGCATCTGGTGCTGGCAGTGGCACCACACCCATCACTGCACAGCCTTCAGCAGCAGCAGCAGCAGCAACAGCAGCCACCCGCCCTCCTGCTCCTCCAGCAGCACCAGCAGGAGTGCGGAAACGCACTGCTCCTCCCCCCTCTGCAACTCCTGCCGCCGACACTGAGGCCTGTTCTGGCAGCCAGTCCTCAGTGGCCTCCTCCGCTGTGTCTGCTGATTCCCGTGCCAGCAAAAGGCCACGCCAGAGCCTTTTGAGCGAGTCCTTCCAGGGGGTGGTTAGGGCTCTGCCTCCCAGCAGCCGTCGCGTGCGGCAGCTGAACGGCTTGCTGGCACGGGCCATGTGCTCCCAACTCCTGCCGTACACGCTCGTGCAGGAGGGGAGCGACATTCGTGCGCTGCTTGCTTGCGCAGCCCCAGACTGGCAGCTCCCCAGCAGACACTTTTTCTCCCGCAAGGCCATTCCTGCACTGCACCGCTTTGTGATGGCCAATGTGGAGAGAGGGCTGGAGCATGCGGTTGGTGAAAGGGTCCACGTCACCATGGACTCCTGGAGCAGCCGCTTCGGGACAGGCCGCTACCTGTCCTTCACTGTCCACTGGGTCAGCTTGGTGGAAGGGGGTGAGGATGGGAGAGCAGCAGCGGGCACAGCAGCAGCAGCAACACAGTGGGTGGTGCCACCCCGCAGGGTCAGGGGAACTGCAGCAGGTTCCTCCGATCCTCTGCCATCCTCCGGCACACCTGGCCAAACCCCCCGCCTCAGCAGCAGCGTGAAGGCCCGCCACTGCCAAGCGCTGCTGCACTTGGTCAGCCTTGGGAAGACCAAGCTGACGGCAACCCATGTGTTGGCCAAACTCCAGGAGCAGGAGAGGATTTGGCTGACCCCCAGAGGCCTCAGAGTCGGAAAGGTGGTGGCCGACAATGGGGCCAATTTGGTTGCCGCAATAGACAGGGGAAACCTGACCCACATCCCCTGTCTTGCCCACGTGCTGAACCTGGTGGTGCAAAAGTTCTTGCGCACCTACCAGGGGATGGGCGAACTGCTGGAAACGGCAAGGACCGTTGTGCGTCACTTCCGGCGCTCGGCTGCAGCCTGTGCGAGCCTGGAAGACGTGCAAAAGGAGCTGGATCTGCCACGCCATCGGCTGATCCTTGACGTTCCGACTCGCTGGAACTCCACCCTGGCGATGTTGGAGCGTCTGGTTGAACAGAAGCACGCTGTCAACCAGTACCTTGCCCTGGACACTGTTTCCGCCGCTCAGAGAAGGGACAAGACCAGCAACATCCCGTCCATCGTCTCCGATGATGACTGGAGGCACATGCAGCAGGTGTGCTTAGTGCTGGCTCCCTTTCTGCAGGCCACTAACATGGTGAGCAGGGACCATGCTATGGTCTGCGAGTGGGTGCCCCTGGTTTCTCTGCTGAACAGGGCCCTCGATGCTTTGCTGGAACAGGGAGCGGCAGCCTTGGACCAGCAGGAGCGGCAAGCAGCTGCACAGTCCACCTCTGAGGGGGAGGAGGAGGAGGACTTGGTGGAGGTCCCTGACCTTGCTGCTGATGAGGGGGAGCAGCACAGTGCAGCTGAGTTGGTGCGGGGGTGGAGAGAGGATGAGGCTGACGAGGCAGAGGAGGAGGATGAGGACAGCAGCACTGCCGTCGATGTGCCAGCAGACGTGGCCCGCCTCTTCCCAATGGCAGCGCACATGCTGACGTGCCTGCGCAGGGACCCCAGGGTGATCCAGATGAAGCAGAGGGAGGACATCTGGATCAGCATGATGTTGGACCCACGCCTCAAGGGGAAGTTGAGCCAGTTCCTGCCGCCTGCAGGAGGAGACCCAGCGCAACAAATAAGGAGCTTGCAGCAGGCCCTTGTTGAGCGCTTGGAGGAAGCCTTCCCCCAGCCTTCCACCCCCACTGTCCAGCAGCCAGCACAGAGGCAGCAGCAGGTGCCTGCATCCAGCAGCAGCAAGCGCCCCACAGACCTGCTGTCTCTCAGCCACGAGCTCTACAGGACTGTAGAGGCTCCGGCAGCAGTGACTAGAGAGGAGGTGCATGCAGCAGCATCCTCCTCCGGTCACAGCCAGCGCCTGACCCGCATGGTGGCTGACTACATGGGGTCCTACAGCGGGCTTGACAGCGATGCCCCTGTTGATCCCATGGAGTATTGGGTCAAGCGCCTGGAGATCTGGAGCGAGCTGGCGCAGTACGCCCTGGAAGTGCTGTCCTGCCCCCCTTCCAGCGTGCTGTCCGAGCGCTGCTTCAGTGCAGCTGGTGGCGTGGTCACCGAGAAACGCTCACGTCTGTCTCACAAGTCTGTGGACAGACTGACGTTTCTCAAGATGAACCAGGCGTGGGTGGAAGGCGAGTTCCTGGCCCCTGTTGTCGGCGAGAGGGGGACATGAACTGGCTAAGAACCATCGTTAATGTGCCTTACCACCCTTTACCACCTCCTGGCTCCTGCTCACTAAGCCAGCCTGGTTCACTTTGACTATTACGTCGCCTGCAGCCACACATTTTACACCTACAGTGGGCTGCTGTGTGCTGCTGCTGCTGTCTGTCTGTGTTTCCCACCGCCAGGGTACACAGATTTACCTTCTGCTGCCACTCTGCCACCAGCTATTACGTCAAACAATAGCTATATATCTGTGTAATTTCTTTTACAAACAAAACCAAAAAACCATTAAAAAAAAAAAGGTTTAATTTTTCTGAGGTGCCCGGGTTGAAAACTGTGTTGTCCCAGTTGTGTATTGGACACAATGTGGGCTGCACGACCGCTGTCTGGGACCTCCTGTTGTGTTTATTTACGGCCTGGTATCACCGCTAGGTACCAGGGCTATTATGTCACGCTGTCTACCTGCTGCCACACTCACACTACTCCTCCATTACTCCTGCTGCTGCTGTCTGTCTGTGTTTCCCACCGCCAGGGTACACAGATTTACCTTCTGCTGCCACTCTGCCACCAGCTATTACGTCAAAAAATAGCTATATATCTGTGTAATTGGTTGTAAAACCAAAACTACAAAACCATTACAAAAAAAGGTTTAATTTTTCTGAGGTGCCCGGGTTGAAAACTGTGTTGTCCCAGTTGTGTATTGGACACAATGTGGGCTGCACGACCGCTGTCTGGGACCTCCTGTTGTGTTTATTTACGGCCTGGTATCACCGCTAGGTACCAGGGCTATTATGTCACGCTGTCTACCTGCTGCCACACTCACACTACTCCTCCATTACTCCTGCTGCTGCTGTCTGTCTGTGTTTCCCACTGCCAGGGTACACAGAATTACCTTCTGCTGCCACACTGCCACCAGCTATTACGTCAAACAATAGCTGCTCACATAATTACTCCTCCATTCCTCCTCCTGCTGCTGCTGCTGTCTGTCTGTGTTTCCCACCGCCAGGGTACACAGATTTACCTTCTGCTGCCACTCTGCCACCAGCTATTACGTCAAAAAATAGCTATATATCTGTGTAATTGGTTGTAAAACCAAAACTATAAAACCATTACAAAAAAAGGTTTAATTTTTCTGAGGTGCCCGGGTTGAAAACTGTGTTGTCCAAGTTGTGTATTGGACACAATGTGGGCTGCACGACCGCTGTCTGGGACCTCCTGTTGTGTTTATTTACGGCCTGGTATCACCGCTAGGTACCAGGGCTATTATGTCACGCTGTCTACCTGCTGCCACACTCACACTACTCCTCCATTACTCCTGCTGCTGCTGTCTGTCTGTGTTTCCCACCGCCAGGGTACACAGATTTACCTTCTGCTGCCACTCTGCCACCAGCTATTACGTCAAAAAATAGCTATATATCTGTGTAATTGTGTAAGGCTTGGTGGTGTATTCTCCACAGTCAGCATGCAACGCATGAACTGGCGTGGAGGAGGTACACACACTAGCACCAGAAAACAGGCTATCCCTAGTATAGTGGAGGGGAGGACTGACTCCAATAGGAGATTGTGGCGCACAGAGCCAGTGCAGATCTGACAGCCACAAACAATGCTTTCGTTATAACGTCTCAGCGCAAAGTAGCGCTGAGCGCATAAACCAGAACTGAGGAGATCAGGACAGGTAGTCAGAATGAACGCTTGCTAGCTAGCGGCTACTTAGCGACAGCAAGCGTCCAAAACCAGACAGACTGGAATGAGGCAGCCAATGCGATGCGGCGATGGCGTGCCTCACAAAGACAGGACAGGATAGTCAGAAAATAGCAGGATTGAGATAGAAGAACGTAACACAGATAAATATACAATAAGTATGTTTTCCTAGCGTATTACAATTACAGCTATCAATTAAACTATTTGTTACGTCTGACTAACATATGTATATATCGGCAATGAACCGATATATGACATAAGCAGGAACGCTGACTAGGAATGGAGTAACACAGGGAACAGGACTCAGAAGGATTCGCTATCTCTTCGCAGAGATGAACGCAATCCACAAACAGTAACAGAACAGGATTCAGAAGGATTCGTTATCTCTTCGCAGAGATGAACGCAATCCACAAACGGTAACAGGACAGGATTCAGAAGGATTCGTTATCTCTTCGCAGAGATGAACGCAATCCACAAACAGAACCAGGAGCAGGGTAACTACCTCAGCACGGGTGGTCACGGTACGCGCAACCTACCAAAACGTGCTGGAAAGCTGACTAACTGCACACAGGATATAAACAGTTCGTGTACGTATACATCAGCGACACTGATGTATCACGTAACACAAATACAAGGAAAATAATAAACGTGCTGGTATGCATATATATTGGCAATGAACCAATATATGATGCAAAGACCAGCAAAGTATCTTTATAACAAGAAACACGATCGGGGGCTAAAGCGACAGCAAGGCAGGCTTAAGCTGAAGCTATGAAAACCCAAGGAAACCCTGCAGGAAGCAGATCTTTATACTGAGGTCATCCAATGGGAGCAGACATGCAGATTCCCACACAGGTGAATGATAATCAGTCACAAGCTGACAGCAGGGAAAGACAGACAAACCTATGCAGCTTGCATGGAAAGACATCAGAACTGCCTGAGCTGCAGCACTACTTCCAGCAATAGCTGCTTCAGCAGCGATCATTACAAATTGGTTGTAAAACCAAAACTACAAAACCATTACAAAAAAAGGTTTAATTTTTCTGAGGTGCCCGGGTTGAAAACTGTGTTGTCCCAGTTGTGTATTGGACACAATGTGGGCTGCACGACCGCTGTCTGGGACCTCCTGTTGTGTTTATTTACAGCCCTGGTATCACCGCTAGGTACCAGGGCTATTATGTCACGCTGCCTGCCTCATTGACTGCATGCTGCCACACACTCATCCTCCTCCTCCTGCTTCTGAATTTACCTCCTGCTGTCTGTGTGTTTCCACTGCCAGGGAGCACATACAATGGCGCTTCCAACATGCGTGCGCCACCAGCTATTTGTTGTTACGCTCAAAAATAGCTGCATTTCTTTAAAAAAAAAAATGAAAAGAGAAATAAGTGAAGAAGAAGAAGACGATATAGGAGAAGATGAAGAAGAAGAAGATGAAGAAGAAGAAGATGAAGAAGAAGAAGATGAAGAAGAAGAAGAAGAAGAAGAAGAAGAAGAAGAAGAAGAAGAAGAAGAAGAAGAAGAAGAAGAAGAAGAAGAAGAAGAAGAAGAAGAAGATGAAGAAGATGAAGATGAAGAAGATGAAGAAGATGAAGAAGAAGATGAAGAAGAAGAAGATGAAGAAGATGAAGAAGAAGAAGATGAAGAAGATGAAGATGAAGAAGATGACGAAGAAGAAGAAGAAGAAGAAGAAGATGAAGAAGAAGAAGAAGAAGAAGATGAAGAAGATGAAGATGAAGAAGAAGATGAAGAAGATGAAGAAGATGAAGAAGAAGAAGATGATGAAGAAGAAGATGAAGAAGATGAAGATGAAGAAGATGAAGAAGAAGATGAAGATGAAGAAGATGAAGAAGAAGAAGATGAAGAAGAAGAAGAAGAAGAAGAAGACAATATAGAAGAAGAAGAAGAAGATATAGAAGAAGAAGAAGAAGATATAGAAGATAAAGAAGAAGAAGAAGAAGTATATACAGTACTGAACAAAATTCTGGACACAACTTCTCTTTTCACCTTTTTTTTTTTTAAAGGAACATCCCCACATAATCACTTGCTGTTGTTACTTGGAAAAAAATATGTTTCTTGCATCATTCACCCTCAAAACAAGTGTTGGGAAGCTATTTAAGGCCAATTCGAATAGTCAGCTCGAATAATGAGCTCGAATACCGACTCGAATAGTGAGCTCGAAGTCCGAGGTCGAATCGAATAGTAAAATTTATTCGACTCGAATATTCGACTGACCTCGAATAATTTACTATTCGAATTCGACCAAACTCGAATTTTAAAAAGGGGTATTTGAGCACCACTGGTGTTGGTGCCGCCCACTTTTTCTAACCTTGACATACAGTCACTCAATTACCAAGTTTACGAGCTTTGGGGTCCTTGGAATCAATAATTTGTATCTTCCCATTGAACTTAAACAAATCTGATTGCCTGTTTGTTGCTCTGCCCCCTTTCCGAATTTGAACCTATTAACAGTGCTGCTATTAACAGTGTAAGAATGGAAGCAATTTAAATATTCCCCTTGAAAATCAACAGGAGAATTTTGATTGGCTGTTGTAGGCTCCACCCATTTTCCTTATTATTAATCCCAGTCACCCAGTGGCCAACTGGGCAAACTTTGAGAACTCTGCCATTAACCGTGTAAGAATGGCTGCAGTTTATATTTTCCCAGTGAAATGTGTTTTTGGCTTCACCCACTTTTTGTAACCTTGACACACAGTCACTCAATGACCAAGTTTGTCAGCTTTCAGGTTCCTGGCATCAAAAATGTGTGAATGGAAACAGTTTATTCACCATGGAAAGCTGATTGGCTGTTTGTGGCTCCACCCTTTAAGTGAATTTGGACCCCAGTCACCCAATGAATGACTTTAGCAAGTTTGAATCCTCTGCCATTAACAGTGTAAGAATTATCAACAGGATAATTTTGATTGGCTGTTGTAGGCTCCACCCACTAAATATAAACCCTAGTCACCCAGTGACCAAGTGTGCCAAGTTTGAAAACCCTGCCATTCAGTGCTGCTCGGATACCCCTTTTCAAAATCCGGATCAGATTCGGATCCGGATACCCAGATATCTGATCCGGGTCGGATATCCGAGTTCAAAATTAGATATAGAAATAGAAAACCGGAAGTGGCCTTTAAATTGCTTTAAAAATGTTTTTTAGGGTATATGAGGCATGTAGCAAGCATCATTATTTTGTAAAGGGGAACACTAATTGATGATGTTGGCTCTTAAAATCTTAAAATCCCCCCCCCCCCCCAAAAAAAAATGGCTGTCAATTAACATCAGTATCAGGTTCCAGGAAGCGGTCGTACTGCCGCAGTTGGGGCCTCCCCACAACTTGGACAGCAGAGACTCCTCCCAAAAAAATTACACAGCTTTTATGTTCCTAGAATCACTATGGCACCTAGTGTTGGTAGTACCACGGCACAGGTAAAACATTAAAAAAGGAGAGGTTCCAGGAAGTGGTCGTACTGCTGCAGTTGGGGCCTCCCCACAACTTGGACAGCACAGACACCTCCCAAAAAATTACACAGTTATTGTGTTCAGAGAATCGCTATGGCACCTATTGTTGGTAGTACCACGGCACAGGTAAAACATAAAAAAGGAGAGGTTCCAGGAAGCAGTCATACTGCCGCAGTTGGACCTCCCCACAACTTGGACAGCACAGACACCTCCCAAAAAATTACACAGTTATTGTGTTCAGAGAATCGCTATGGCGCCTAGTGTTGGTAGTACCACGGCACAGGTAAAACATTAAAAAAGGACAGGTTCCAGGAAGCGGTCGTACTGCTGCAGTTGGAGCCTCCCCACAACTTGGACTGCACAGACACCTCCCAAAAAATGACACAGCTATTGTGTTCAGAGAATTGCTATGGCACCTAGTGTTGGTACCACGGCACAGGTAAAACATTAAAAAGGAGAGGTTCCAGGAAGGGTGGCCCGAGGAGAGGAATGGAGGAATGAAATTAGACCCCCACCCTGAGACCCTTGCACTGTCAGCGAGGCCAGGCCCCAAAGATTCTCTGGGCTCTATACAGCATTATGAGTTCTACTGCCCCAGTCATATTCCAGCGTTTGTATCCAAGTCTAAAAACAAATAACTTACAGGTATATTTTTTGGAATGTGGGAGCAAACCAGAGGAGACCCACAGGAAGAAAGGGAGAACATATGAACTCCACACAGATAGTGATCTGGCTCAGATTTGAGCCAGGGACCCAGTGGACATCATGCCAAGAGTGCTATCTGCTACCACCATGAAGAGATGGCCCAAACATTTAGCCAGAGGACAGTTCCCGGCGAACTTGGGATGTTAACCATTACTAACACCCTGATACCAGGGTGCTGTGGGTTCTCCAGGGTGACAGCATGGATGGGTGTTATGCCTGTCTATAGGTGCGGTGGGTGGGAAGGAGAGCGGGAGCCATGCAGGAAGATAGAGTGGAACTCTTAGAGCCAAAAGCATCTTGAAACTTGGCTCCAAGGCTCCCCATTGGTCTATTAAGTTCGCCACTGAGGGGTTTTTCCCCTTATGGACCAGAGCAATTTTCACATTTCAGCTCTCCTCCCTTTCATTTGCCAATAACTTTATCACTACTTATCACAACAAAATGACCTATACCTTATTTTTTTGTCACCAATTAGGCTTTCTTTAGGCGGTATGTTTTGCTAAAAATCATTTTATGCTAAATGCATTTTATTGGGAATAATAAAAAAAAAATTATTTCTCAGTTTTCAGCCATTATAGTTTTAAAATAATATGCGTTACCGTAGCTAAAACTCACATATTTTATTTGCTTAATTGTCCTGGTTATTACACTGAATAAATGATGTCCTTATCACAATGCATGAAAACAATATTTTATTTGGAAATAAAGGTGATTTTTTTTTCAGTTTTGCATCCGTCACTAATTACAAGCCCTTTATACCCTTTATACCCTCATGACGTACATATTAAAAAAAGTTATATCCCTAAGGTAATGGACTGTGTATATAGGTGTAATTCTACTATTTGGCCACTAGGGCCCATATGAACTTTTTCTCCTGACTTTTCTCCTAGGTGATATTTTCACACTTTTCAATAAAATGCTTTAAACCAACAGCAAGCGAGTAAATGCTTAACCTGCTGGGCGGTCTGGACGAGCTCAGCTCGTCCAGTACCGCCGGAGCCTGCCGCTCAGGCCCTGCTGGGCCGATTTGGCTCAAATAAAAAGCAGCACACGCAGCCGGCACTTTGCCAGCCGCGTGTGCTGCCTGATCGCCGCTGCTCTGCGGCGATCCACCGCGAGCAGCGGCGAAAGAGGGTCCCCCCAGCCGCCTGAGCCCAGCGTAGCCGGAACAAAAAGTTCCGGCCAGCGCTAAGGGCTGGATCGGAGGCGGCTGACGTCAGGACGTCGGCTGACGTCGATGACGTCACTCCGCTCGTCGCTATGGCGACGATGTAAGCAAAACAAGGAAGGCTGCTCATTGCGGTCTTCCTTGTTTATTCTGGGCGCCGGAGGTGATCGGAAGAACGCCTCCGGAGCGCCCTCTAGTGGGCTTTCATGCAGCCAACTTTCAGTTGGCTGCATGAAATAGTTTTTTTTTTTATTAAAAAAAAACCCTCCCGCAGCCTCCCTGGCGATCTTAATAAAACGCCAGGCAGGTTAAAGTAAATTTGATAGTACGTTTAAACCTACTTTGTGGTACTTTTTCAATTGCACAGTGCTAAAAAGTTGTTTAAAAAAGACGTTGAAAAAATATCTCCTAGGAGAAAACGTTGGTGAAAAACTAAATAGCGTATGGCCCTAGATGCCCCCCCCCCCCCCCGCTTTATTTTGATTTTGTGTGTTTTACTGCATACACCTGTTACTGGAAGTAATGTGTGTATGCTTTCACTTTCTGTTTAGTCAATAAAAAACAGCATCTCATTGATTTTCATTGATCACGGGCAGTCAGACCAATAGATGGGAGTTCCCATTCATTGATCTCTGTACTAACGCGCAGTGATGTGAACACAGATGGGAGTGTGTGGGGACCGAGCAGGAGCATGTGCAGTGGCGGTCACGAGGAGAACCGTATATCTACACCACTGTAGCTAAGATGAAGTCTCCGGTGGCGTAGCTATACTGTTGCATATACATTAACTGGTTAACAGACCAAGGGAAAACCTCCAGAGCCTTGGAAGCAAATGTATAGATGCTTTAGCTCTAGCTATACTTAATAAGTAATAAGTAATTTGCATATGATTTGCATCTGAATTGAATGCAAAGTGTGCAGAAAATCTATTTAGGTGCTGCACACTGAGCTGGTGGTCATTTCGGATGCAGTCTTAGTGGTATGCGCTGGCGTTCTCCTCGCTGTTCTACCAAATGTAAGTTACACATTTTTTTTTTGCTTAGCTGCTTCCAGGGTTTTAAATTTAGGTTAGATCACTTGCCCGGAGGTTTGCCTCACGGTGCAAGTTCTAGTATAATATACTTTGCATGCAAACCATATTGGAAACTAAAGTTCCTCCTAGTTTAATAAATGTTAGCACTTGTCTTGGATGCAGGGCATGCATTTTTCAGTCTAGCAGAGGCGGTGTATGCCTGTGCGATTAACCATTCAATTGCAGCATGTGTTTAGGGACGCGCAGCCTTTCCCCCCACCTTTTCTTAACTTTGTAACTATGTAACTGTCAGGTTAGCTGCTCCCAGCCCCTCCTCCTGAGTTTCCTGTTTGCATAATAAGTAGTAGCAGATTTGCATATGATTTGCATCTGAATTGAATGCAAAGTGTGCAGAAAATCTATTTAGGTGCTGCACACTGAGCTGGTGGTCATTTCGCATGCAGCCTTAGTGGTATGCGCTGGCGTTCTCCTCGCTGTTCAACCAAATGTTAGTATAGCTAGACTTGTGCAGTGAGTGGAGTGTCCGGTGGCGGGTGTGCAATGGAGATCTTCAATCAAGCTGGCGGGGGATATTGGCGTGAGAAATTTTTTTAAAGGTAAGTATTCATGGTTTATTAATATTAGTAACAGAGTAACCAACCAGCTCGGGGTGACCCAAACCACTAGGAATGTATAGGGGGATAAAAGAGACCAAATAAGCCCTTAGTAAAACACTGTTTTCATGGTTGTGTTTTTATTTATTTTAACCCTCTGTGGAAATGGTTAATTTCTCCTGGGAGGGAGCACGGGGATTTGGGTGTCCCCTTCTTAAAGGGGACTCCCAGATGCCACCATGAACCCCCCAGGGTGTCTTCACAAGGGCTCTGGGGGAGAGGGGAAGGCTTGGCCGACCATCTCCCCCAGAGCTCCCCCATATCATAGACCATGTGGGCTGGTATAGCTCAGGGTTTGAAGCCCCAGTCGGTCGATGTTCACTGCATGACTACCACCATATTATTGATAACATGCACCCTTTTTTAACAATTATTTTTTGCGTATATGTATACTTAATACATAACATGTGACTTTAATCCCAAACATCAGGCGACTTGGCAGTCAATCGACCATCCAATTCGATTATTATAATCAAATTGGATGAAAATCTGTAGTGCCAAGTGCATGCCAGATCGACGATGTGACAAATTTCAGGCCAAAAATGGTTGCAGACTAATGAATGGACATGCTGTAAGGTGTCAGGCCATCGTGGTCAGTCGATTGCACGGCGGTAAAGGCAAAAGATATCGGGATGTGCAATAAATGCAACAAAACTCCCCTAATGGTCAATGGGCCTCCCCAGTGCCTAGTGCACTATACAATACCTGTCCACATGTGCCACTTGTCCGCCACTGGCTCCGGGATCCGTTGTTCATCCATACACACACCTCACATGGTTGTCAGCATTCACATGTGATGTCACACACGCCTCCTCCATTACTCCGGCAAACACGTGGGACGCCCGTATGAATAAAAGACCCTGCCCAGAGGCAGCGGCGGACACCGACAGGTCATGTATAGTTCTGGTGCACTGGGCACCGGGGGGGCCACATTGACCATTGGGGGACAGTGTCGGGCCGGCAAGGCAAGGGATGCGGCATCATAAGGCCGACAGGGATGATCTCCGACCGTAATCATGAGTAATCACGAGTTATTACTCATGATTTAAATGAGGATTAATTACAGCAGCTGAATGGCGGGGATTGGAAGGGTTATTTACCCATAAATCCACATCCTCTTCGCGCTCCATATAGGTCCATGCTTCCTAATAGTAGCATTCCGAGCCTCGCTGCCGTCACTTCCTCCTTCAAGCCGGATGACTCGGGATTACTTGTGATTAAAGGGAACCTAAACTGAGAGGGATATGGATGTTTCCTTTTAAACAATACCAGTTGCCTGTCAGTTCTGCTGATCTCTTTGGCTGGAGTAGTTGCTGAATCACAGACCTGAAACAAGCATGCAGTTAACCCAGTCTGACTTCAGTCAGAGCACCTGATCTGCATTCTTGTTCAGGGGCTGTGGCTGAAAGTATTAGGTTACACAGGATCAGCAGGAGAGTCAGGCAACTGGTATTATTTTAAAAGGAAAAATCCATATCCTTCTCAGTTCAGGTTCCCTTTAAGGTCGGAGATCATACCTGAAGGCCGATTCTGGATCGATTTCAGCATGAAATTGATGGGGCATCAGCCTGTGGTGTATGAAAAGGCAATTCGATCAGATGCTGTCTCTTGGTCGATCTGCCATACATCGTCTGATTCATGAGCACCTTTAGGGCCCGTTTCCACTTCAGTCTCGTGCGTCTGCGAGACGCACGGTGGCACTTCCGGGTCTGCGGATACGCAGGCGAATTCCATCAGCCATGCCATGGGATTCACAGCCTCCCGCATCAATTCGGATGGAAATGCTGGCCAAATCGCTAGCGCAAGCGATTCGACCGGCGGTGCCATTAATCCCTATGTCAGAGTTTACCCGCATGATTTGCCTGCGGGGAAACTCTGCATATTTGGCGCGGAAACCGCATTATCATCTTAGCATTTTAACATCAATAAATCACTTAAAACACCACTTGGATTGGATACATATTACAAATACTAAACAATATTTCCATACTACCATCTTTTACAACAATATATCAGTAACAGTCAGAAATTCCTGCTTTCTCTATACACCAGAGAGGTCACATCTGCACTATTTCTAGAGTAAACACTTACATGGGTGAGTTTAATGCTAATTTCTGTAAGAGTCCTCAGAGGAGGATTTTGTTATAATTGCAGAATAATACAACAGGCATGATTTCTGAGTGCTGTGATAACGTCAGCAACTGTTTGTTCTTTCCTGTATAAAAAGTGAAAAACATCTCCCCGCAAACCATAGTCTGAACTGCTGCAGGAGTAGCGTATCTGCTGGCATAGTGGCAATGGCAATGCCAATCCACATGTATATGCAAGTTATAAGGATAATGGCGCTGTTTATTTCCAGTATACTTCATGCTTTTGTAGGTCAGAGATGTGAGTTGCCAGCCATATCAGACCTCGAAGGGGTAGCCCAGCCCGGCGATCTCATGGTTGGAATTTTGATACCGGTCCATTCAGATGAGTATCAAAAAATAACCTTCACGAAAAAACCACCCAAAACAATCTGCACAGTGTAAGTTTTGTTGTTGTTTTATTTTTCTATGTGTTGCATGTTTGTTGTGTTCTTTTATTTTTATATTTTGTTGATATGTAGGTTGTAAGCACTTTCATGTCTGATTCTGGTCACACTGGTTGACTTTGATTTTTATTAGATCGACTAAATGTACTGACAGGTCGTAGGATTTACTGAAAAAAAAATGGGTCATGAAGCGTCACTGTGTTAATTTCAAGCATCCAATCAGGTGCCAGTATTTACTCCTGAGTGATGATCAGCCTGATCAAAACAATCGGATTGTCCACTGGTTAGAAGTGAATTCTTCTGTAGACCAATCAGAAAGGACCAATAAATAACCTTTCTATTGGTGTTTGGGTGATTGAATGAGGTTGATCTAGAACGGTTGTGTATGTTAGGTTGTGTGGAGGTGCAAACAGCTGATCAGAGTTTATTATCAAAGCCTGCCTGTGCTTAAAGTGAACTGGAGGTGAGAATGATATGGAAGTTTACAAATGTATTTCCTTCTAAAAGACATCCGAGGTGAAAATAAACTAATGAGAAAAAGTATTGTATTTATCCTCATTCTCCTAAAAATGACTTTTTTTTTTATATCTTCACATTTTTATTTTATATTTAAATTGAGTTTTTAAGTGTTTACTGTTTCATTGTCTCTGCTCAATGACACCTTCATTGACGTATGCCAGGGCTCAAACCTATGAATTATTCACCCTTTTTTAAATCTCTTTCCTACTTTCAGAAGCCATTTACTGACAGGAAAGTTTTTATGGCTGTAATTATTTATCAGTAAGGGTTATGCTATAGTCTGACCCAGTCCTGACCCGGACAGAAACTGTCACTTGCATAGCTGATGTTTAACTTTTTCAGGCAGAGAAAGAAAAAAGGAAAACAGCCTAGTTATTTGTGTGCTTGGCAGCTGTACATACACATGTCTATCTCATCATGTCACGTGTCCCCTCGGTTGTCCTTTAAGCAATACCAGTTCCCTGGCCTTCCTGCTGATCCTCTGCCTCTAATACTTTTAGCCTTAGACAATGAACAAGCATGCAGCAGATCAGGTGTTTCTGACAATATTGTATACAAGATTAGCTGCATGCTTGTTTCTGGTGTAATTCATACACTACTGCAGCCAAATAGATCAACAGGCAACTGCTATTGTTTAAAAGGAAAGAAACATGGCAGCCTCTATATCACTCTCACCTCGAGTTCACATTATTTATATAAATTAAGGAACTAATATAATAATTATACAAACTGTATCCATTCCGTTTACACTAGACGTGGTAGTATTGTTATATGTTAGCCACAATAACTAGTGGAACAAATGATTGTTATTATTTAATTGTTTATTCTATTGTTAATGTATTATGGAAAAAAAAAGGCTGAGAATGACTTAAAGAATGTCCGAAATGAGAGGTATATGGAAGCTGCCATATTTGTTTCCTTTTAAATATGCAAATTGCTTGGCTGTCCTGCTGATGATCATTTGCCTCTAAGGCCTAGTGCACACCGAGCGGTTTTTGGAGCGATCCGCCGGCCGCATCCGCCTGTAAAAATGCTTGTCTAATGTATTGCAATAAGATGGTGCACACCGGCGGTTTGAGGTTTTTGCCCAGCCGCAAACGTGCCTCCTGCTGCACGTTTGCGGTTTTCGGAAGCGTTTCGTCCTCAATGTAAAGTATAGGAAAAACGCAAACCGCTGTGAAAAACGCTACTTCAGAGCGGCTTGCCAGGCATTTTTGTTACAGAAGCTGTTCAGTAACAACTTTTACTGTAACAATATGTGTAATCTGCTACACAAAAACGCACCCAAAACCGCTAGCATACCTACCTAGAATCGCTCTGAAATCAGCTCCCAAAACCGCTAGCATATTGCGGATCTGCTAGCGGTTTTGGTGTGCGCTGGGCCTAAGGGCTCAAACCCACTAGAGCGATTTTCTGAGCGTTTAGGGAGCAATTCAAACCACTAGCAATTTCCCTCAATGCTCAGCTGATGTTAATGGATGGGCCAAATTCCACTGGATTGCGATGACCAAAAGTATATAAACGCTGGCTCATCAAAACCTGCACAGAGCGATTTTGCTAGCGTTTTGAAGTTAGTGCACACTGTAAAATAATTAAAATTAATTGAAAGGACCAATCAGAAAAACGCTCATCGCTAATCGCTACACAACCGCTGGCAAATTGAATACACTTTTTAAAATCGCTACTGAAAACGCTCATGAAAAACGCTCATACAACGCGATTAGCAATAGCGTTTTGTAGTAGGTTCCAGGCCTCAAACCTTTAGTCATAGACCCTGAACAAGCACACAGAACAGGTGCTGAGTTGCTGGTGAATTTTCAATTTCGAGAACATTTTTTTGCAAATAATACGTTGCAATTTCAGAAAATGGTGCGAAAAATTTGAAAAATCATTATTTTACCGCAAAAAAAAACCCTACAAAAAATCTTTTATATTTCTGCTAAAACATGAAAAAATGTTTATTTTTTAAGTGCAAAAGTTTCCCCAAAAATTTGAAAAATGACAAAATGATTTTTGAAGTCATTTTTGCACGAAAGTCGAATTTAACTTTATTTCCCCAAAAATAATTACCTGAATTTTGGCACATCACCGGTGCTGTGGCTGAATTAGCTGCATGTTTGTTTCAGGTGTGTGATTCAGACACTACTGCAGCCAGAAAGATCAGCAGGACTGCCAGGCAACTGGTGCATAGAGGCAAGTGGCATACAAGGCAGAATTAGAGTTAGCGTCGTGGAAAAAAGCAAACGTTTCTGCACATCATGGAAGTCTATTGGCTGCATGTAAAAATGCACATATGTGCCTTTAACAATGTGCGTTCTACAAAACGCACAACTTGCTGCATAATTCTCAAGAACACATGTAAAATACTCTGGGCCTGATTCACAAAGCGGTGCAAACTTCGCGGCAAATTGCACGCGCAAAAGTCCGCGCGCAAAAGTCCGCGATCGCGCGAATCGCGGCAAATTGCGCGCGCAAAAGTCCGCGAAAAAGTTTGCACCGCTTTGTGAATCAGGCCCTCTGTATCTTAATTAAGATGCAGAGGATTGCATTTTAAAGGTAACCTTAACAGTAAAAAAAAAAAAAAGAGTTTTACTTACCTGGGACATCTACCAGACCCCTGCAGCCATCCTGCCAGCTAGTTTCGTTTTTGCCGACTGGGAGTCAGCCAGCCGCCATGCGTACGTTTTTACGCATCAGTGCTGGTGCAGGAAGCTATTGCAGACATCAACAAATACATTTTTATGCATTACGGGGGTTATGCGTTTTTGAGGCTTTTTTTTTATAAAAAAAAAAAAAAAACAGGATACTGTATTTGACATATGTAGAGGGAAAATATAGAAAAATGTGAACACACCAAAAACACATAAAAACCACAAGCCCGAAACCGAATCGCAAACACAACCAATACAAAAACGCACCACAAAATTGAAAAACTCACTATGCAGAAAACGCCTGGTTTTCCACACTGCTCCTTGCCTTGAGGCTGGGTGCACACATAATATAATGTCACGTTAATATAAGGTCACGTTTTATTTCACATGTGTTTTTTTTTTGTGTGCGTTTTTGGTGCAGTTTACTGCATTTTTACTGCAAATTTTTTTTACCTTAGATGCATTTTTTCTATCGTTTTGCGTGCGTTTTAATGCTTTTGCGTTTTACATATATAGAAAAATCATATTCGTTTTGTATGCATTTTTCATGTATTTTCCTATTGCGTTTATGCAAATAACTACGCAGAAAAAGTGGGATCAGCGCATCACCAGGCCGCCTCTGGATGGCCTCAGCTCAGAGATGCGCTGAGCCCCCCCAGGAACTACAAAACGCACCTTGAACCCAAACAGAGGCTCTGCATATACACCAAAGAAAAACTATCAAGTGGGAGCAGCTGACCAGAATTAAATCAAACATAGCAAAGAAATGAACAGCGCTACTTAAAAACAGATGAGTGCTTACCTGCAAAAAAGTGCACACCCCACTCATGGGATTCAAATACACAATGAGCACACACATGACCTGTCTACCACTTGGAGGATGTTAGTTTCACTAGCAATTTGCAATTTGTTAGGTACTTGTCCCTCCCACTGTCGTAGAAGTCTTTCCTCCATGGGAGGGGACCTAACACTAACTAAAACCTACCTATGCATATGCATAGCCTGGGCGCGCTACCAGTAAATTTAAATTTAAGAATTGCGCAGAAAAAGTGGGATCAGCGCATCACCAGGCCGCCTCTGGATGGCCTCAGCTCAGAGATGCGCTGAGCCCCCCCAGGAACTACAAAACGCACCTTGAACCCAAACAGAGGCTCTGCATATACACCAAAGAAAAACTATCAAGTGGGAGCAGCTGACCAGAATTAAATCAAACATAGCAAAGAAATGAACAGCGCTACTTAAAAACAGATGAGTGCTTACCTGCAAAAAAGTGCACACCCCACTCATGGGATTCAAATACACAATGAGCACACACATGACCTGTCTACCACTTGGAGGATGTTAGTTTCACTAGCAATTTGCAATTTGTTAGGTACTTGTCCCTCCCACTGTCGTAGAAGTCTTTCCTCCATGGGAGGGGACCTAACACTAACTAAAACCTACCTATGCATATGCATAGCCTGGGCGCGCTACCAGTAAATTTAAATTTAAGAATTGCGCAGAAAAAGTGGGATCAGCGCATCACCAGGCCGCCTCTGGATGGCCTCAGCTCAGAGATGCGCTGAGCCCCCCCAGGAACTACAAAACGCACCTTGAACCCAAACAGAGGCTCTGCATATACACCAAAGAAAAACTATCAAGTGGGAGCAGCTGACCAGAATTAAATCAAACATAGCAAAGAAATGAACAGCGCTACTTAAAAACAGATGAGTGCTTACCTGCAAAAAAGTGCACACCCCACTCATGGGATTCAAATACACAATGAGCACACACATGACCTGTCTACCACTTGGAGGATGTTAGTTTCACTAGCAATTTGCAATTTGTTAGGTACTTGTCCCTCCCACTGTCGTAGAAGTCTTTCCTCCATGGGAGGGGACCTAACACTAACTAAAACCTACCTATGCATATGCATAGCCTGGGCGCGCTACCAGTAAATTTAAATTTAAGAATTGCGCAGAAAAAGTGGGATCAGCGCATCACCAGGCCGCCTCTGGATGGCCTCAGCTCAGAGATGCGCTGAGCCCCCCCAGGAACTGGCATCTCTGAGCTGAGGCCATCCAGAGGCGGCCTGGTGATGCGCTGATCCCACTTTTTCTGCGCAATTCTTAAATTTAAATTTACTGGTAGCGCGCCCAGGCTATGCATATGCATAGGTAGGTTTTAGTTAGTGTTAGGTCCCCTCCCATGGAGGAAAGACTTCTACGACAGTGGGAGGGACAAGTACCTAACAAATTGCAAATTGCTAGTGAAACTAACATCCTCCAAGTGGTAGACAGGTCATGTGTGTGCTCATTGTGTATTTGAATCCCATGAGTGGGGTGTGCACTTTTTTGCAGGTAAGCACTCATCTGTTTTTAAGTAGCGCTGTTCATTTCTTTGCTATGTTTGATTTAATTCTGGTCAGCTGCTCCCACTTGATAGTTTTTCTTTGGTGTATATGCAGAGCCTCTGTTTGGGTTCAAGGTGCGTTTTGTAGTTCCTGGGGGGGCTCAGCGCATCTCTGAGCTGAGGCCATCCAGAGGCGGCCTGGTGATGCGCTGATCCCACTTTTTCTGCGCAATTCTTAAATTTAAATTTACTGGTAGCGCGCCCAGGCTATGCATATGCATAGGTAGGTTTTAGTTAGTGTTAGGTCCCCTCCCATGGAGGAAAGACTTCTACGACAGTGGGAGGGACAAGTACCTAACAAATTGCAAATTGCTAGTGAAACTAACATCCTCCAAGTGGTAGACAGGTCATGTGTGTGCTCATTGTGTATTTGAATCCCATGAGTGGGGTGTGCACTTTTTTGCAGGTAAGCACTCATCTGTTTTTAAGTAGCGCTGTTCATTTCTTTGCTATGTTTGATTTAATTCTGGTCAGCTGCTCCCACTTGATAGTTTTTCTTTGGTGTATATGCAGAGCCTCTGTTTGGGTTCAAGGTGCGTTTTGTAGTTCCTGGGGGGGCTCAGCGCATCTCTGAGCTGAGGCCATCCAGAGGCGGCCTGGTGATGCGCTGATCCCACTTTTTCTGCGCAATTCTTAAATTTAAATTTACTGGTAGCGCGCCCAGGCTATGCATATGCATAGGTAGGTTTTAGTTAGTGTTAGGTCCCCTCCCATGGAGGAAAGACTTCTACGACAGTGGGAGGGACAAGTACCTAACAAATTGCAAATTGCTAGTGAAACTAACATCCTCCAAGTGGTAGACAGGTCATGTGTGTGCTCATTGTGTATTTGAATCCCATGAGTGGGGTGTGCACTTTTTTGCAGGTAAGCACTCATCTGTTTTTAAGTAGCGCTGTTCATTTCTTTGCTATGTTTGATTTAATTCTGGTCAGCTGCTCCCACTTGATAGTTTGTCTTTGGTGTATATGCAGAGCCTCTGTTTGGGTTCAAGGTGCGTTTTGTAGTTCCTGGGGGGGCTCAGCGCATCTCTGAGCTGAGGCCATCCAGAGGCGGCCTGGTGATGCGCTGATCCCACTTTTTCTGCGCAATTCTTAAATTTAAATTTACTGGTAGCGCGCCCAGGCTATGCATATGCATAGGTAGGTTTTAGTTAGTGTTAGGTCCCCTCCCATGGAGGAAAGACTTCTACGACAGTGGGAGGGACAAGTACCTAACAAATTGCAAATTGCTAGTGAAACTAACATCCTCCAAGTGGTAGACAGGTCATGTGTGTGCTCATTGTGTATTTGAATCCCATGAGTGGGGTGTGCACTTTTTTGCAGGTAAGCACTCATCTGTTTTTAAGTAGCGCTGTTCATTTCTTTGCTATGTTTGATTTAATTCTGGTCAGCTGCTCCCACTTGATAGTTTTTCTTTGGTGTATATGCAGAGCCTCTGTTTGGGTTCAAGGTGCGTTTTGTAGTTCCTGGGGGGGCTCAGCGCATCTCTGAGCTGAGGCCATCCAGAGGCGGCCTGGTGATGCGCTGATCCCACTTTTTCTGCGCAATTCTTAAATTTAAATTTACTGGTAGCGCGCCCAGGCTATGCATATGCATAGGTAGGTTTTAGTTAGTGTTAGGTCCCCTCCCATGGAGGAAAGACTTCTACGACAGTGGGAGGGACAAGTACCTAACAAATTGCAAATTGCTAGTGAAACTAACATCCTCCAAGTGGTAGACAGGTCATGTGTGTGCTCATTGTGTATTTGAATCCCATGAGTGGGGTGTGCACTTTTTTGCAGGTAAGCACTCATCTGTTTTTAAGTAGCGCTGTTCATTTCTTTGCTATGCAAATAACTAGGAAGACAACAGGAAGCAGAAATACATCACAAAACAATAAAAAAATTGCATGGAAAACGCATGAAAACGCATACCATTGCGTTTCCATTGACTTTCATTATGTGCGGTTTTTTAATGTGTTTTTAAACATTATGCAACAAAACATGCGTTTTTAAAAACGCATGTTTGAAAATGCGTAGAAATTGCATATGTGTTTTCTATAGGCGTTTTTTCCTGCGGCCCTTAGACTTCCATTAATGGCAAAAATGCAGCATTTCCGCAACGCTAGCGTTTCTGCTAAGTGTGCACCTAGTCTGAAAGGAAATGAATATGTCAGCCTCCATTACCCTGTCAATTCAGATATGCCCTAAATACCTGAAACAAGTATATGGAAGTTGTATTTCATTATAGTGGTATACACTTAGATTAAAAATAAATAAATTGATACTGTTCATTAATATTATTAAAACGCTGTGTCTGACATTGTCTGTAGCCAAATGTATTTTTTTTACGACACGCTAAATTATGTTTCCATGCAGTCATGGCAACCACTGTTTGTAGACCAGTTACCAGTTCGGATCTTAAAGAAAACCTGAACTGAAAATTAAAAGCCAAAATAAACACACACACGTCATACTTACCTCCTGTGTAGTCTACTCTTCCATCTATTTTTGCTTTCCTGCGTCCTGTTTGTCTACTGTGATCAATGGAATTCTTCGTCCTCCATTTTGAAAATAGCCATTTCCCCATAACAGCTTCCTGGTCAGCACACAGTTAAACTGTAACATCGCCCACTTGAGCCATAGGGAAACATGGTCAGTTCTGCTCTCAGCTGTAACTGACAGCAACTGATATATAACTGACAGCAACTGATATATTTCAGTTCTGACAAAATGTTGTCAGAACTAGAAGGGATCACTGTAAGAAGAAAATGGTGAGCTTCTGAGAGGAACTGATGGCAAGGTAACTTTGTAATGTTCATTTGAAGTTACCTCATGTGTTTATTTTAAATAATTTTACTCAGTACAGGTTCTCTTTAAATTCTGCATGCTTATTTTTGAAGTTCAGTGAGGCCCCGAGCACACCAAAAAGCGCCAGTGTAAAAGCAAATGCTCAGCGCTTTTTGAAGTGATTTTTCAGAGCGATTCTAGGCATGTGCAGAGGGATTTTATAATCATTCCTAGCGATTTTTGGAGCGTTTTGGTGTAGTGTTTTTTTTTTTATATATATTTTGTTACAGTAGAGCTGGAACTGAAAAGCTTCTGTAACAAAAAAACGCTTGGAAAATCGCTCTGATCTAGTCTGCGCTTTTCAGAGCATTTTGCCACTTTTCTATACTTAACATTGAGGCTGAATCGCCTCAGAAATCAGCAAAAATGCTGCAGGACCCGAGTTTGCGTTTGGGAGAAAATCTAATCGCTCTGGGGTGCTCCATCCCATTGAAATACATTAGCCAAGCGCTTTTCAAAGTGCTTTTAGTGTGCACCAGCCCTCAGTGCTTCAGCTGCTGGAAATGTATTACATCAGATTAACTCACAAGTATCAAACTCCAGTCCTGGACCTTGAGGGCCATATCCATGCCAGTGTTTAGGATTGACTGAGAAATGGAGAAATGTGTTCTCCTTTATGAGCCACGCCTTTCCTGATTCAGACCCATCAATTAATTTGAGAGGTGCCAAAAATGTGTGAAGACCATGGCCCTCGTGGACTGAAGTTTGGCATCCCTGGATTATATGGAGACAAACAGTAAAGGAAAAGGTAAGTGAAGCAACATTGTAAGGCTGCATCAATGCTTTGCACTATATGTAAAGTATGTAAAGTGTCAAGGCCATGAGGAAGATGTTTGATCTGTCTCCTTGCATTTGGATAAAAGCCTTTATTAGGAAAATTAAATGCTGCAAACAAATCAGAATCAGAATCAGAATCAATTTATTTTCGCCAAGTAAGTTTGCACCTACAAGGAATTTGTCTTGGCAGTTGCTTAACAAACACAAACAAAAACAATACAAGGACAGACAGTGTGAATATTACAAGTTAAGGACATTATAAGTATAGTGTCAGTAAGCAATGTGAGAATTGTTCATGTTTAGTTCTGTGCTGATTACTTTCAGTCCTAGCAGCTCTAACGTGGTTCAGCATTAAGTATGGCTACCGCTTGAGGAAAAAAGCTGTTCCTGTGTCTAGAGGTTTTGGTAGCGATTGACCGGAATCTTACTCCTGAAGGCATGCGCTGGAAGATGGAGTGAGCTGGGTGAGAGGGGTCAGAGGCAATTTTTGTTGCTCTCTTTCTGCACCTGCTAGTGTAAAGATCCTGCAGGGAAGGTAAGCTACAGCCAATTATCCTTTCCGCTGATCGGATGATGCGCTGCAGCCTCCCCTTTTCTAATGCTGTGCAGGAGCCGAACCAAATGTATACATTAGTTCAAAATTGCACAGAGAGAATTGAATGACAGAATATCAAATCAACCAAATATATGGTATAAGACTACTTTTTAACCCTTGAAAATCTTCTGAAAAGTCAGGTGTTGTCTTATACACCGGGTGTCATTGATGTCGGATGATACACCCTATCCTGTTACCGACTCTCAGATCTCATTCCTGAGGACTGTAGTGAAGCGGCGCACATGTGCATTATCTGAGAGGCAGAGAGGGAGGTAAATAGGATACAAGGGCGGGCCAGAAGGGTGAAAGAGGCGTGTTTTATGGGCACAGCACAATATATTCTTCCATACTGCTCTGATAAACAGGTAGACAAGGAGAGTTTACCAATCCACTTAGGGGGAGGGCGAGATGACCAATCCAACCAGTCAATCACTTATATACTGTTACATACTGGTTACCACATACAGTATGGCACCAGTATCTGTTCATCCATAGCACTGGTATATTATGTTTTTTGTTCATTTTTATTTGGTATGTGTTGGAAGAGGGGTAGTGTTATACAGCGAGTATATCCCAATCTCTACATATTAAATGGAAAAGTTGGAGGGTTGTCTTATATGTATATATATATTTATGTATGTATATATAGGAATATATATGTTCCTATATATACAGTATATATATATATATATATATATATATATATATATATATATATATATATATATATATATATATATATATATATATATATAGGAACACTATTGATTAACATGTTTTAAACCGGGATGGGAATGTTTAAGTGTTCCTAAGTACAGCTGTATGCCTTCCCTTGTTTATATCTTCCTTTAATGTTATCAAATTCCTTTTACACTTTACAGACATAGGGTGACAGGCTAGGGTGAAGGACCAGTGAATTATGAAGGGAGGGGGAATTCCTCTCCCTACTTTTGTTAACCTTGTGTGTACGTTCTTGTCTTTTGCAGATTACAGATCCGCAGCTGCTTATCTGTCTGAATGAGCAGTCCGAGGAGAATAATGAAATGAGAGCAGAGAAAATGTACCGTTGTTATGTGCAGCATAAACATTTGTTATTGTGTCTGATACCAAGATGATCATTATTATATTCCAATTCATCAATTAGTGCTGCAGCAGATAGTGTCAGAGGTTTTGCCCAGGAGCATGCCCAATCGTGCACAGCTCTGCTTCAGCTACACAATTTATATCTTAGTCCTCGTGGCTTAGATGAAGTCTCGGAGGACGTAGATATACTGTAATGGTGGATAAAGTGGTTAAAGAGGAACTCCAGTGAAAATAATGTAGTAAAAAAAGTGCTTCATTTTTTACCATAATTATGTATAAATGATTTAGTCAGTGTTTGCTCATTGTAAAATCTTTCCTCTCCCCGATTTACATTCTGACATTTATTACATGGTGACATTTTTACTGTGGGCAGGTTATGTAGCTGCTCCTAGCTGTTTTGGCTGTTAGAGACAGCTGTAAACAGCTAATTCCTGTCTGTGAACATTGTTACATTGTGGCAGTTTGCCTAGAGTACCGCGGTACTCAGAGCTTCTTGTGGGAGGGGTTTCAGCTCAAAATCATACATACAGCGGCCCCTGATGGTCTTTTTGTGAAAATCATTATATTTCTCATGTAAAAGGGGGTATCAGCTACTGATTGGGATAAAGTTCAATTCTAGGTTGGAGTTTCTCTTTAAAGTCTGTAAGAGGGACCAAGTTTCAACATAATCACCACTTTTATCGAGTGCAGTGAGAAAATCTCTACCATGTCAGTTATTGAATCAATTCTTTGGAGCCACTGTGAGATAATCTAGTTATGAGTAGATTTCCAGATCATAGGGATTACAGCTCTAGCAGTGTTAATGAGGTGGGTTAGAATTGATTTTTTTGTAGGAGCTATGTGAGAACGGTACCGAGGAGAGGAGGAAAACCTCAGGAGTAAAGAGAATGGACATGGAAGAGATTCTCTCAGACCCTAGATGAACATTTTTCCAGTAGGATAACAAATTAGGGCAAGTTCAAAACATGTGAAATAAATCATCAGCTGCCCCATCGCACCTCCAACAATTACCATCTGCAGTCAAATGAGCATTGCAAAGTGTTTAATTCAGAAAACATCATCATGTCATTCAAGACAAATAGCGGCAAGCTAAGTGTGATAAAGGGATGTGGCTGTTTCGATGTTATTGTCACCTGTAAGGTGCACATATCTACTTGTGTGTCCATTAGCTCTCTCTTACTGATTTAAACCAGCTTAACTTCTAATAATCTTGTGTTTGATTTTTTAAGATTTGACATTGACTGTTATCGGATACTCCAGGCTGTCTTCTATGCCATGGAGGAAATAAACAGTAACCCAAATATCCTGCCTAATATTACATTAGGGTTCCAGATGTATGACACTTGCAGCATACCCAATTACGAGCTACAAGGAGCTTTAGAATTTCTTACGGAGTCTCGCCCACTTGTTCCCAACTATCGATGTCCTTCTAAATCACCTTTCACAGGAGTTATTGGATCCGTGGTGTCTTCAAATTCCATTACCCTGGCCAATGTTTTAGGAATTTTTAGATACCCACAGGTAAGTGAGTTCTCTTTTTTTTGCCTCTATATTTTAAGTCTTTACATTTAATGCAAAATCCTAATGCAAAATTTCGTGTACAATCGTAATTAATTTTGTTTGTAAACATAATCAGGAACCATAATTTTGCAATTTCATGTAATTTTTGTGTCATTTTGTGCCAACTTTAGAGGTTATTAACTATGACCCCATACATGCTATTTTCAGCAGAATTGCTACGCTTGATAAGAAGAAGGGTGGGAATAAAAACATTCTCAAAAAGATTTTTTGCTTTTGAGAAAACACATTTTAAAAATGTAAAAATAAAAAGTTATTTTTCTAAGTTTAAAGTGGTATGAATGTACTGGGCATGTAAGTGTTGCCCTATTTGCGCCTTTAGGGTAAATCTATCTTAGTTTACTATTGTATTTATTGTGCTTTTAATTTTGTGCTAATAAATTTATTGAATATTAATCCAATTAGGGCATACCAGAGCATTTATATAGTGTTTTTATGTTTCTATAAGTGTTGGAGTAGACTTAATTCTGGGTATAGCTGCAGTATTTTATTGACAATCCTTCTATATAATCTTGGCGCACTGTAATTTGTTTGTTGAGCATTCAAACGTTCAAACACAGCATTTTGTTCTTTTGTGGAATGCTCCTTGCTTTCTGTCTGCATCCAAAGAGGTGATAACATTATCGTTTGTTTACATTCCTTTGTTAGATACCTTTAGTATACAGCCAGCAGTGTGCTGACACTGAACTGTACTGAGCTGGGGAGCAGAGAGAGGTGAGAAATGATCACTAGATAGATTTTAATTTGTAAAAACATCAGCTATACAACAAAATGCAATGGCCGCTTTCAGAGCAGATAAACTGTAGTTTGGGGACTTGTAATTTGCAATCAGACAATATTTCTGGTGCACAAAAGCAAATATGGTAACTGAATGGGTAATAAAAAGTAGGAAAACACATTCTATTAAATGTTATGTCAGAGTTTTATCCCACTTTAAAAAAGCATTTTTCCCTTGTATTTTTTAAATCGATTTCCTCACAAACAAAAAGGTATTTTTAAGAAAAAAAATGCCGTGTTCCTACTTATCTTCTTAAAGAGGAACTTCAGCCTAAACAAACATACTTTCATTAACCCCCTTGGCGGTATGAAAAATACCGCCAGGGGGCAGCGCAGCAGTTTTTTTTAAATTATATTTTTTTTTAAATCATGTAGCGAGCCGAGGGCTCGCTACATGATAGCCGCTGCTCAGCGGCATCCCCCCAGCCCCGCCGATCGCCTCCGGCGATAGGCGATCAGGAAATCCCGTTCAAAGAACGGGATTTCCTGGAGGGCTTCCCCCGTCGCCATGGCGACGGGGCGGAATGACGTCACCGACGTCAGTGACGTCGGGACGTCATTGGGAGACCAGATCCACCCCTCGGCGCTGCCTGGCACTGATTGGCCAGGCAGCGCTCGGGGTCTGGGGGGGGGGGGGCGCGCGCCGCACCGGATAGCGGCGATCGGGCGCGCGGCGGCGGCGATCGGGGTGCTGGCGCAGCTAGCAAAGTGCTAGCTGCGTCCAGCAAAAAAAGAATTAAGTAAATCGGCCCAGCAGGGCCTGAGCGGCACCCTCCGGCGGCTTACCCCGTGTCACACACGGGGTTACCGCTAAGGAGGTTAAGTTACATTAGTTATGTTAATTAAAATAGATAGGTATTATAATCTCTTACCCACCCTGTATTAAAAGAACAGGCAAAGGTTTGTGATTTCATGGGGGCAGCCATCTTTTTGGTTGAAAGAAGGTGACAGAGAGCATGAGAAACAGTTCCAACTGTCCTGTGTCCTGATCACTCCTCCCAGTTGCTAGGCAACGTGAATAACAACATAGGAAATCCCATCATGCTTTGCACAGCATGAGGGGAAAAAAGCCCGGACAGTTTTCTTTGATGGGGCGGAGCTTAGCTAAAAATGCAGCTACAAATGAGACTTCTTTAAGAAAAACAAAGTTCTGATGCTGTGAAACTGTTAAAGAAACACCAAGCCTTTTCAGTTCTGCTGAGTAGATTTTTAGTCTGGAGGTTCACTTTAACATGCATAGCAATTTTTTTTTTTGTTATACTGTTTTTTATTAAGTTTTTAAGAAAGAATAACAATCAAAAGAATTTCCGGAGGATCAATGAATACAGTACAAGGGTCAAGTAGAACATATGAATGAGCAGGATTATGTTTACAGAATGTACAGACATCTCATAGTTAAAGTGAACCTCCGGACTAAAAATCGACTCAGCAGCACTGAAAAGGCCTGGTGTTTCTTTAACAGTTTCACAGCATCAGAACTTTATTTCGCTTATACAAGCCTCATTTTCAGCTGCGCAGAAGAAAACTGCCCGGGCTTTTTTCCCCTGATGCTGTGCAAAGCATGATGGGATTTCTGATTTTGTTGCTCTCGTTCTGCTGTTTTGGTGCAATTTTTTTTTTTACATTTTGAATTTGACATTTGAAGCCTAGCGCACACAACTGGGAGGAGTGATCAGGACACAGGACAGTTGGAACTGTGTCTCCTACTCCTTGTCACCTCCTTTCAACCAAAAAGATGGCTGCCCCCATAACAAAGATGGCAGCCCCCATAAATCACAAACATTTGCCTGTTCTTTTAAAACAGGGTGGGTAAGAGATTATATTGCCTATCTATTCTAATTAACATAACTAATGTAACTTAATGACAGTATGTTTGTTTAGGCTGAAGTTCCCCTTTAAGGTATAAGTGGAGGAGTCTTTCTGTAGCTACTTGACAAGGGAGTAGAAACAACATGCTTAATATATGTATTCTCTTATAACCCCTAAAAAGAGAAATTCCAACATTTGAAGTATCTGAGTGGACCTTCGTCCAAATAGGTATTTAGTTGTAGTTAAAGGAGAGCAGTTAAAGAGGTGAGTGTGAAAGTATTGAGAAAAGGAAGGGGGTAAGGAGTGGTAGCCAGTTGTAGAGCAGAAAGAAAGAAAATTGTGGTCCTGTGTATGGAGTTGCATGGTATCACAAAGGTTAGCCAATACTTGTAAGAGAAATCGACAGCTTGAATAAATGGGTATGTAGGTAAAGGCCTAATAACATGCATAGCAATTTTAATGATGACGATAGCATGTATACAGGCTTTGTAAATAACTTCTAAATTTGGCACAAAGTTATGGAAAAATGGTGCAAAATTATGAATGGACAGTTGAATGTCAAAATCATAATTGGGTATGGCCGTAATTGCGAAAATGTACATAAAACTTTGCGTAATCTAGCAGATTACAATCATCACTAGTGAATAACACATGCAGAACACTACTTTCTTCCAATAGTTCGAAAACCAATAGGCACTAGACTACATTTCCCAGAATCCCAGCGTTTCAGTAGAAAAATGCTTCTCTATGAGGAGGTGGGGCTTCGAAGATAAAAGAAAGTAATGTTTTAAGACCTCGTCTCGGCAAAAAGGAAATAACATACTGTGGAGTTCTTAAAGGATATCCAAAGTGACATTTGACATGATGAGATAGACATGGGTATGTACCGTGCCTAGCACACAAACAACTATGCTGTTTACTTTTTTTTTTCTCTGTCCTGACTCAGACAGGAAGTGACTGCAGTATGAACCTCACTGATGTGTTTTATAGTGAGGGTCACACTGAAGTCACTTCCTGTCTGAGTCAGGACTGAGTCAGCCACTTACATACCTGATATTTAACTCTTTCAGGAAGAGGAAGAAAAAAAGGAACACAGCATAGTTATTTGTGTGCCAGGCACTGTACATACACATGTCTCATCATGTCAAATGTCACTTCAGGTATCCTTTAATGTGGCCATACACTGGTAAATGGTCATCTGATTTAACCTCTTGAGGACTGCAGGGCTAAACCCCCCTAGTGACCAGGCCATTTTGAGTAAAATTGTCCACTGCAGCTTTAAGGCCAAGCTGCAGGGCCGCACTACACAGCACACAAGTGATCACCCCCCCCCCCCTTTTCTCTCCACCAACAGAGCTCTCTGTTGGTGGGGTCTGATCGCTCCCCCATGTTTATTTTTTTCATTGTAAATATTATTGTTCCTGTTTTTTTTTTAAAAACAAACTGTTTCTTTAAACCCTATCCCTCCCTCCCTCTCTCCCTCTCTCCCCACAGCCAGCCAATTACGGCGATCGGCTGTCATAGGCTTCTGCCTATGAGAGTCGATCGCTCTCTTGTCCCCCAGGGGGACAGCCGTGTCACACGGCTGTCCCTAGTGCAGTGCTGCTGCTGATCGCAGCGCTGCACAGTCTAAATAGACGGCGATCACGCCGTCTAACAGTCTCCCGAGCGGCAATAGCCGCTCGGAGACTGAAGGCGGGGCGGAACTCCGCCCCCCAAGCAGGAGATGCGCGCGCAGCCTACGCGCGATCTCCTGCAAAACAGAGCCCCAGGACTTTACGCCAATTGGCGTTAGGCGGTCCTGGGGCTGCCGCTGCAGCCACGCCCATCGGTGTGACGCCGTCGGCAAAAGGTTAACCACTTCAGCCTTCAGTCGTTTTCACTTTATGGATCCAAGCAATTTTCACCTCCCATTTATTAGCCTATAACTTTATCACTACTTATCACAATGAACTGATCTATATCTTGTTTTTTCCGCCACCAATTAGGCTTTCTTTGGGGGGTACATTTTGCTAAGAGCCACTTTACTGTAAATGCATTTTAACAGGAAGAATAAGAAAAAAATGGAAAAAATGCATTATTTCTTAGTTTTCAGCCATTATAGTTTTAAAATAATACATGCCTCCATGATTAAAACCCACGTATTGTATTTGCCCATATGTCCCGGTTATTACACCGTTAAAATTATGGTCCTATCACAATGTATGGCGACAATATTTTATTTGGAAATAAAGGTGCATTTTTTCCGTTTTGCATCTATCACTATTTACAAGTTTAAAATAAAAAAAAAAAATAGAAATATTTCATCTTTACATTGATATTTAAAAAGTTTAGACCCTTAGGTAAATATTTACATGTTTTTTTTATTGTAATGTTTTTTTTTTTTGTATTAAACATTTTATTTGGGTATTTTTGGGAGGGTGGGATGTAAGCCATAGTTTTATAATGTAAATGTGTCTTGAGTTTTAATTTTTTCACTTGTAGTTGTAGTTTTACTTTTTCGCCACGAGATAGCGGCCATGAGTTTGTTTACATGACGTCACTCTAAGCGTAACATACGCTTAGAGCGACGTATGGGGGACGTTACAGCCAGAAAAAGCACAGCTTCCGAGAGAAGCTGTCCCTTTTTCAGCGGGGAAGAGCAATCAGTGATCGGGCACCATAGCCCGATTCACTGATTGCCAGGCTAACGAACCGCGGCCGGGAGCGCGCAGACGCGCACATGGCCTCCTGGGCATAGTTACTACGTCCAGGAGGCCAAAGTAGTTAAGCAACAGATAGATCCCTTTTGGATCAAAATTTTCCAATGTAGTGCCAAGACTCCAATCTCCCAACACCTAAAGCTCCATTGCAGCATTTTTTTCAAAACCTTACAGAAAGGGATTTGCTTAGTCAACTGCCAAAATAGTGATCAGGCAATTAGGGGAGCCAGCACTGCAGGCATCTTTGCAGGCATTCTTAAAGGAATAAAGGGAATGCTGAGGAGATGTACTAAACCAAAAACTGTTAAATCTGCTTGATTTTTACTACCTTCTTTAAGTGACAGTAACATGGGAGAATTTTACTCCGGGAGAAATTTATTTTTCAGTAGCTGATGGCCTGGCATTGCCCGGGTAAGTATTTGGCTGGTGTTGCCTCCACCCACTTTTTATAACCCTAAAACATAATTAATCAATTACTTAATGACCTAGTTTGTAAGCTTTGCGGTCTTTGGCATCAATAATTTGCATTGAAATGAACCAAATCTGATTGGCTGTGGCTCCACCCACTTTTCTGAATTTGAACCCCAGTCACCCAATGACCAACTGTACCAGGTTTGAGGCTTGTGCCACTAACAGTGCATAAATGTCAGCAATTAAATATTCCCCTTGAAAATCAAAAGGTAAATTTTGATTTGCTTTTGTAGGCTCCACCCACTTTTCTGAATAATAATCCTAGTCACCCAGTGACCAACTGTGCAAAGTTTGAGAACCCTGCCATTAACAGTGTAAGAATGGCTGCAGTTTACATTTTCCCAGTGAAATTTGTATTTGTCTCCACCTACTTTTTGTTAATGGGGATAAAAAGTATCCTATACTTTATTCCAGGTAATGTACTATTTGTGTGCCAAATTTCATTCAAATCCGTTCAGCCATTGTTGCATGATTGCGTAACAATAACAAGCAACAAAAACATCCAAAGGTTCACATTTATAATATTAGTGACATTATAGTGGCCCTATAACAATGAAAAAAGGTCTTATGCTTTTTTTTTTTTATAATACAGTGTTTTGTATATCTAGTGTAACTAGACTTAAAGCTTGATTCATTGATTATTTTTTTTTATTATTCATTTTTCAGATTAGTCCATTCTCAAGTGTATCTCTCCTCGGTAATCGACAAATGTTTCCCTCTTTCTTCAGGACTATTGCCAGTGATAAATTTCAGTCAAGAGGTTTGGCTAAACTCGTAATGCACTTTGGATGGACCTGGGTTGGTCTGCTGGCAACAGATACTGATTATGGTCAGCTTGGAATTCAACCAATCAAGCAAGAGATATTTAAAGCTGGAGGATGCATAGCCTTCTCTGAGACCATTCCCGTGGGTCAACCAGACCGTAACGCTCCTCATATAGTGAAGGTCATTAAAGAATCAACTGCCAAAGTGATTATTGCCTTTGCCGTCAGTGCTGACATACTTCTTATCATGAATGAGATGTTAAGGCAGAATGTGAGTGGGAAAGTTTTTGTTGCCAATGCTGGCTGGTCCAAGAGCAGTTTATTTTTTGTGGAAAGGTTCTTCCAACTTCTTTCAGGTAGTGTTGGATTAGGAACCAGAAGTCTAGATATTCCAGGCTTGAGCAAATATCTTCTAACAGCTGAACAACCTTCTAATTTGGAACAAAACTGGATGAAACTTTTTTGGGAAAAAATTTTTAACTGCAGTTTTTTTAATGGAACTTCAGTCCGACAATGTACAGGAAATGAGAGCGTGAGCAGCGTAAGGGACAGCTCGGTGTATAGTAGTAGCTTTAAATATACCCATGCGTGTTATGCTGCAGTTTATGCTCTAGCCAGTTCAGTAGATGCTATTACAAAGTGCAAGAGGAGTGGAGGGCTCCATTCATCTAACACCTGCAGGAAAATTTGGAATTTCAAGCCATGGCAGGTAATCAAACAATGGGTTTTAATTTACAAGCACAGTGCATATCATTCGACATTAAAGAGTATAGGCCATGAAAGGTTTATCCACATTTACTCCCCAATCACCAACACAAATTACATAGCGTACATTGGTAAAAGCTAACACTACTTTTTTGCAGACCTTAAAATCAATAAATACCATAAATAAAATAAAAAAAACAAACAAAAAAAAATTTAAGTGGCCTGTGTGTCTCTTCCCAAAAATATTTTGGATTGGTTAATCAAATGTGTCCTTAACCTATTTTAGTTCCTGGACGTAGAAACCATGCCCAGGATACATGCGCGCTACCGCGCACTCCCGCGGCCGATCGCGCGCGTGCATGCGTGCTCCCGGCCCGCGGTTCGTTAGCCAGGCAATCAGTGAATCGGGCTATGGTGCCCGATCACTGATTCCTCTCCCCCGCTGAAAGAGCGACTGCTTCTCTCGGAAGCTGCGCCTTTTCTGGCTGTTACCTCCCCATGCGTCATGTAAAAGTGACGTCATGTAAACAAACTCATGGCCGCCATCTTGTGGCCAAAAAGTAATACTACAACTAAAAGTAAAAAAAAATAAAAATCAACACACATTTACATTATAAACCTATTGTTTACATCACACCCTCCCAAAACTACCCAAATAAAATGTTTAATATAAAAAAAAAAACCATTACAATAAAAAAAAAATGTGAATATTTACCTAAGGGGCTAAACTTTTTAAATATCAATGTAAAGATGAAATATTTCTATTTTTTTTTTATTTTAAACTTGTAAATAGTGATAGATGCAAAACGGAAAAAATGCACCTTTATTTCCAAATAAAATATTGTCGCCATACATTGTGATAGGGACATAATTTTAATGGTGTAATAACCGGGACATATGGGCAAATACAATACGTGAGTTTTAATTATGGAGGCATGTATTATTTTAAAACTATAATGGCTGAAAACTGAGAAATAATGAGTTTTTTCCGTTTTTTCTTATTCTTCCTGTTAAAATGCATTTACAGTAAAGTGGCTCTTAGCAAAATGTACCCACCAAAGAAAGCCTAATTGGTGGTGGAAAAAACAAGATATAGATCAGTTCATTGTGATAAGTAGTGATAAGGTTATAGGCTAATGAATGGGAGGTGAACATTTCTCAAGTGAAAACGACGGAACGCGAATGGGTTAAATACCTAATACAACCTTTGTTGCTGTTTGACATCTACCCATTCGGGTGTTCCCTGGTGGGTGTTTGGGACACTTCCCTCTGCTGACAATGTGTATATGCTGCTTAGATACATTTAGGGCTTGATTCACTAACCGGCGCTAAGCCAGTTAGTGTGCCCTAAGTGTTAGGGTGCGCAAACCACGGCGTTAGGTGGTTTGCACCCACACAGTTGAAATAATCACGCTCATATTAGTGCGCATTGCTGGTCCTTAAAAGTTGCACGGCCCCGTACACTGCGCGTGCAGCGCAGGTGCGCCAATATTAATGCGCAGTGCGACAATAACGTTGCACCCGCTGGTCCTTAAAAGTCGCACCCGATGCGACGAAATTGATGCATCGGGTGCCCGTTCAGCAGCGCTATGATGCGCCACTTCGGGGGCACCCGATGTGTCGTTTTCGTCGCATTGGGTGCGACTTTTAAGGACCAGCGGGTGCAACGTTATTGTCGCACCGCGCACTAATATTGGCACACCTGCACTGCACGTGCATTGCACGGGGCCGTGCGCAAAGTAGCTTTGCGCACACTAGCGGCCAAAAAGGGCTTTTCACACAGCGCCGGTTAGTGAATCAAGCCCATAGAGATGAATTAGCCAGAAATGTTGATCCGTTCAAGTTGAACATTTAGGTTCATTGTATGCAAGTAGGTGAAGCTTGAAATGCTACACACCTTTACACAAGAGTAACATAGCACAAAAGATGTCTTAGCACTTAGCACGAAGTGGGGATAGTACAATCAGGAGTATTGGTGCACTGTGGTGGCTGGTTTGGTGCACTGTGGTGGCTGGTAGCCTTAGGTGCAATGCCGTATATGTATTATAACATGAGGTTTTTAATGAGTTTCAAAACAAGTCTATGAGTTTTGGTTCACCATGAGCTTACTGGGTAGTCTTTTAACTCTTAATGAGTTTCAGGGCACCACGGTGACTGGAAGGTGGACATACACTGGTCAATGTTATGGATGATCGGAAATGCGCATTTCTGATTCCGCAGAAATTTAAATTTCCGCCTGTTTCCAATTTCCTTTTTTTTTTTTCCCGATTTACAATTTTCCAATTTCCAAGAAGTACTTTATTGTTCATTTTTTGCATCAGAGAATGCAAATAATAACAAAACATTTTTAGAAATCGGAAAAACAAAATCTCGTGATTGGTCTAAAATTACTGCGGTGTAACGATCGGTGTCAACACGCAGAGAGAATCTGATTATTGGCAATCTGCAGAATCACCAGTAATACAGATATACACCAGATTATGGATGATCTGCAGTATTACCAACAATCCAGGTATGTCTAACCTCTGGACACCTGAGATATGAGTGTAAGGTAAATCAATAACACTTTGAGCGAGAGTCTCCAGTGGAACTGGAGATCAGAAGTAGAGAGGGTTCACGCCAGGCTGAGGGTGAATCCCTGTAAGCCAATGGCTCCCTAGGAGAGGGGCCTTGGCACGGTTTGCAGGAAGCCCTGCTGCTAATAGAACAACTTGCCCTATAGGATGGGAGATCCTGGCTCTCTACACCCTAGAGGCGGGCTAAGGTAGTACAGGTATACTGTGCTAGTCTTGAGTGTGACGTTAGTAATAACAGCACCCTGGAACTAGCATACACAATACTGATATAGATTCCTAGTCTTGGGTGTGAGCTCCTTGATCACAACACCCCGGAACTAGTCTATAACATAACATAGCATTTAAGACAGATTCCTAAGCTTGGGTGTGAGGTCCGTAGTCACAACACCCCGAAACTAGTCTAAAGCATAACATACAAGACATGCGAGAATAATCTAGCTCAGTGTGCCTTCCCAGGTCCGTCCTGGTTCTAACAAACTGTGGGATCTGACTGAGGTCTGTGTGCTAACACGTTAAGCATTTGCAACGGCAGACGACGAGAGACTGAGGGACTAGAGATTATATAGTGCGGCGCTAATCAGTGCCGCCCAGTCCCTGCCAGCCAATCCGCTTCCATTCTTGGATCAGCTGACCAAGGGAGTCAGCTGATCCGTCTCTGCTTCCCATAAAGCTTTTGCCTCTCCGCACGCGCACGCGCGCGTATTCCTCAGCCTGTGTGCACAGGAGGGCTGAATGAAATCAGAGACATGTCGCCGCTCATAAACCACCGGGGAAGATGCGGAAACAGCCGCTGCGCCATCAGAGCACGCGGCGGCTATTCCGCTATCCTTCACATGCGGTAATCCAATTTTTGCTGAAAAATTCTTCATTTTCTGATTGTTCCAATGCTTCCGAGTTCTGTGATTGGGCTAAAATTACAGAGTGGCGGTAAATTGGATTCCCACAGAATTCTGATTTCCATTTTCTGACTTGTGAATTCCGATCTGAAATGCCAATTTCCGATCAGAAATTAGGAAATTTCAGTCCGGCAGAATCCGAATGAGCGTCCCTAGTCAATGTGGCCATCAGATAGCTCTCTCTCAGTTCAGCATAAAATCCATTGTGCATGCCTGCGCATGGGTCTCTGTGCATGCCTGCGCATGGTTCTCTGTGCATGCCTGCGCATGGGTCTCTGTGCATGCCTGTGCATGGGTCTCTGTGCATGCCTGTGCATGGGTCTCTGTGCATGCCTGTGCATGGGTCTCTGTGCATGCCTGTGCATGGGTCTCTGTGCATGCCTGCGCATGGTTCTCTGTGCATGCCTGCGCATGGGTCTCTGTGCATGCCTGTGCATGGGTCTCTGTGCATGCCTGTGCATGGGTCTCTGTGCATGCCTGTGCATGGGTCTCTGTGCATGCCTATGCATGGGTCTCTGTGCATGCCTGCTCATGGGTCTCTGTGCATGCCTGTGCATGGGTCTCTGTGCATGCCTGCGCATGGGTCTCTGTGCATGCCTGCACATGGGTCTCTGTGCATGCCTGCGCATGGGTCTCTGTGCATGCCTGTGCATGGGTCTCTGTGCATGCCTGTGCATGGGTCTCTGTGCATGCCTGTGCATGGGTCTCTGTGCATGCCTGTGCATGGGTCTCTGTGCATGCCTGCGCATGGGTCTCTGTGCATGCCTGTGCATGGGTCTCTGTGCATGCCTGTGCATGGGTCTCTGTGCATGCCTGTGCATGGGTCTCTGTGCATGCCTGCGCATGGGTCTCCTAGCTCCTCCCCAGGACCATGCAGCATGTAAGGACAACTTGTCCGCTGTGTGGTTCTTGTGTCTTCTCTCTCCATCGGCTGCTTCTTACTGTCTCTTCACTCCCAAGTCTTGGGCGCTTGTTTGTCCTGACAAATGCTATAGAAGGCAAACACTAGGGGCACCATGGCATGTACCTTACTTTACCACTAGAGGCCTCTAATTTTGACCTCTAGCAATCGAGCACTGCCACCACTCGGGAGTTCCTGGTGGTGGCAGCTCTGGGGCTCACCTGCACTCCCCCATTGTGTTACTTGCTGGTTTGGGGGCCCCGAGTGGTGTCAGTGCTCGGGGCCCCAACCTGTCATGTGCACTTGTATTTGCATATTTTAAACTTCATTTGCAGCTCTGTATGCAGTTTAGTTAGGAGTCTATATGTGACTGAAGTCCTCTCCAATTTTTGGCGGAATTGCTCAGCCTCTGCTTAACCTCCCTGGCGTTCTATTAAAATCGCCAGGGAGGCTGCGGGAGGGTTTTTTTCTTATAAAAAAAAAACTATTTCATGCAGCCAACTTTAGCCCACTAGATGGCGCTCCGGAGGCGTTCTTTCGATCGCCTCCGGCGCCTAGAATAAACAAGGAAGGCTGCAATGAGCAGCCTTCCTTGTTTTGCTTATATCGTCGCCATAGCGACGAGCGGAGTGACGTCATGGACGTCAGCCGACGTCCTGACGTCAGCCGCCTCCGATCCAGCCCTTAGCGCTGGCCGGAACTATATGTTCCGGCTGCGCAGGGCTCGGGCGGCTGGGGGGACCCTCTTTCGCCGCTGCTCGCGGCGGATCGCCGCAGAGCGGCGGCGATCAGGCAGCACATGCGGCTGGCAAAGTGCCGGCTGCGTGTGCTGCTTTTTATTTCATAAAAATCGGCCCAGCAGGGCCTGAGCGGCGACCTCCGGCGGTAATGGACGGGTATACTCGTCCATACCGTCAAGGAGGTTAATTAATTACTGCAGACTAGGTGTGATTGATTTGCACTTTTTATTGGCTGACTGGCGGTTTGCAGACTTTAAGGCCTTGAATTCACTAAGCTTATCTCCTGTCTTTAATAACTCTTCTGAGCTGTTTCTACAGTTATCACCATTGTGATATAATTGTGATAACTGTAGAAACCACTCAGAAGAGGTATTAAAGACAGGAGATAAGCTTAGTGAATTGAGGCCATATATTAGTGGCAGAGTGCTGTCTGGGAGTGGGCATTTCATTTGTGTTTGGTAAATCAGTTAATATGTAAGAAATTCTCTCTTCTTTTATTATAGTTACTCCGCTATATACAAAATTTGTGGATAACGCTGAGCAGTGGGGCTCAAATCTACTTTGATGAAAATGGAGACATTCCAGCTATACATGACGTGGTCAACTGGCAGAGGAGGTCAGATGGTTCCTTCTGGTATGTGGATGTTGGAAACTATGACAGCTCAGCATCCCCTGGACCAAAGCTAACCATCAACTCTAGTTTGCTGCAATGGATTATGGGGGACTCTCAGGTGAGACTTCTACTTCAGCTAACACTTTTCAAACTTTTTTTTTTTTCAAAATCTGGAAAAGGAAAGTTTTATTTGCACTAAGGCAATGTGTTTCATGAATTCATACACCCCACTTCATCAGACCAAAATTAAGTCCCAGGATCAAATCTCTAGCCAAGCATTGAGCACCTCAGATTTGATCCTAGTACTCAACTTTAGCCTGATGAACTTAGAGGTATGAACTCCCGAAATGCGTTGCCTTAGTACAAATAAAGTCTTCATTTTCCTTATTTTGTGTCTTCACTGAGGTAAGTCACCTCTTGTTTATGTTTTTTATGTATTTTATTACTCCTGGATGCCTATTCCACCCGTTGTGCTCCTATACCCTGGAGGGCGGTCATTTCTCAGCACTCTACAGCTGACAGATTTGAGTCTGATTTTTTTCTAGCATCACAAAAGTACTTTCCAGTGCAAATACGAATGTACAATGCTTGCTATTTGATGATATTCAAAGCATTTAAGACTGCTTGATCCATAAAGGACTACTATCGCAAAAAACATAAATAAACAAAATAAAATATTTGTAAACACATACAAATAAGAAATATGTGTCTTCCAGAGTAAAATGAGCCATAAATTACCTCTTCTATATTGCCGTCACTTACAGTGGTTTGTAGAAATCTGACAGAAGTGACAGGTTTTTAAATAGTCTATCTCCTGGGGGAATTCAAAATATTTAATTTATTCTTTACAAAAGCACTCCCTGTAAAGAATCTGTGCAAAGCTACTCCCTACTCATGTTCACACTCTTCCGGCAGTTGGACTAAGCAACTGTTCACTAAGTGCTTTTGAAAATAAAGAAAGCCCTGAGAATCCCCCATGATCAGATGGGCTAATCCAAACCTGTCAGTTCCGTCAGATTTCTACTACCTACTGTAAGTGACAGCAACATAGGAGACAAATTATTTCTAGCACATTTTACTCTGGGAGAAATGCACTGTTGATTTAAGTGTTTTCATGTATTTTAAATTTTGCTATTTTTTGTGATAGTCCTTTAATCAGATCAGATGTTTAAGGACCAAGCAGTCTGAAATGCGTTAGTTATGACAGGATGGCATGCCTTGTACGTATTCATATGCACTGGATTCAATAACATACATTTGCTTTTTACAGGGGTTGTGGACATGCTTTTTTAGTACTGTCTTGGGAGCTGGCATACTCTGTCCTGCCCCATTGTAGCTTTGACTGATTCATCTGTTGCTTGGACTACATCAGAGGTGCCCACACTTTTTTGGCTGGTGAGCTACGTTAAAAAAATTAGCAAGTCAAAATGATCTACCTATGTAAAATTTTAGGAGCACACTTGTATATACAGAATTGAAAATGTAGTGGGGTCGGGATCTACCAAGAAGTCCTTTGCGATCTACCTAATAGGCAACCGTGGACTACACAGAAACAGGATTTGAGCTCTTCTGATTTACTAAGGCACCTAATTTCCCTGGATCATTTATGATATCCCACAGGAGATGTTTGGAGACTTCTGGAGATACCTTAGTAAATCTGACCTTATTCCACGCTGATGTTATCAGATTGCTCAAGCGATATATTTGAAAGGGTCTAATTTGCTAGCCACTTCTTTTTTCTCTGTAGTCTGACGGTGGCCACTAGCAATACAATTTGCTGAATGATTATTTACGAACAATTCTTTGCATGAATGATAGTAAATGTAATTTGGGACCACTAATGGACAAAAATTTCCTTACCAATCTGATCAGATTAATGAAATCACAAATTGTATCGTTAGTGGCCATCTTTGCACAAGAAATGATCCCAGCAAATCAGAACCTTATAAATCTGTAACCTGATCAAACCGATTCATGTTGCATCATGAGATCTGCTACACACGTGCTACTCTGCAATTTAAAGGGACTCCGAGTTCTACTTAAAAAGTAAAATTGTACTCACCCGGGGCTTTCTTTAGTCCAGCGCTGGTTGGGAGGTCCCACGACGGCGTCCTGGCTCCTCTCCTAGTCCCCGCTCCGGAATGGCTGGATGGCAGCAGCCCGGCTCGTCGGGCTCCTTCTTCCTGGTATGACGCGGCTGTCGTCACCACGCCGGCCGCCTCGTGTCATCACGGTGGCCGGCGTGGAAGTACGGTGCATGCGCGCTTTAATCGCGCATGCGCAGTACATCGAATCTTGGCATACTGGACACCCTACACTACTCTGCAACTTATGTTTCTGAACAGTCACACAAGCAAATCACCTTTCGGTTTTATTTTTCTACACTTGTTTCCCCTTCTACATATAGGCCCCAGGCTCAGTCTGTAGTGAAAGCTGCCCCCCAGGGTTCAGGAAGGCTGCTCTAAAAGGACAACCTGCCTGCTGCCATGAATGTGTCCTGTGTCTACAAGGAGAGATCTCCAATCGGAGTGGTAAGAAATATTAAAAAGTACAATTTCTAAAGAACTATTTTAACTGAGTGCCGTGTCCTTTTCCAAACTGGATGCAATACCTGTTCAGCTGCGAAGCTGCAGCCAATTCAAGTCACCTGTTGTCTGGATAATATGGATATTTACAAATTATTGTCCTTACTAGTAAAAAAAGGCCCACCCGTTAAAAAACAGGCGCAAGCCACGGCCGCTAAACCCTGGCAACATGCGTACCGACGTGTCCCACTGCTGTCTGAAGAATATGCACACAGGGAGATGTTGCTTACTTGACAGTTGGAAAAAGCTGTTATTTCCCACAATGCAATGAGGTTCTCAGACAACAAACTGTCAAGTCTGGTAGCACGGACACAGGGACACAGGGGCAGGATGCAGAGACACATTAGTTTTATTATATAGGATTAGTTGGTCAAAAGCAAGGTCATTTCTGAGCACATATGTAGAGGAAGTAGAAGTATGCAGATAAATAGCCAAATCTTTATTTATTACTTACAACTCATTTTATGGGTTACTCACCAACATCTTCTATCAACAAGTTAATAGTGCCAGCCAGGTAGTTTACATTTAGGCTGGTTTCACAGTGGGACGTTAAAGTCCCACGTTACAGCAGCCAGTAACGCAGCCTAACTCACAGCACTGTAAAATGAATGGGCTGTTCACAGTGCCCACGTTGCGTTACATAGTAACGCAGCACGTTTAAACAAAGTGCTGCATGCCACGTTAGACTGTTTGCACATGCTCAGTAATGTTGGAGGAGGAGGTCCCCCCTCCAGCCACATGGCTAATTAATATTCACTGCACTGTGGTAACTCGTGGTGAGACTGTAGTGTTGTCCGGATCATGAACGAATCGTTCATTTGATCCGGATCTTTTTTGTGAGTCGAATGATCCGGATCATCACAATGAAAGATTCGGTTCACAGTGGATGTCTGTCTGGAAGAAACAGGAACATACAGAATGTACAGTGCAGGGAAAGTCGTGTCATGCTAGTCATTTCACCCAGTCTGCTTCCCTAGTAAAATGATTCAAATGATGCGGTTCAAAGATATTTTCAATGATCCGATTCAAATGATCCGAATCCTTAAAAAGATCCGGACTTCCTATCACTAACCTGGAGCGGCTGCTTTGAGAGCCGCATAACGCGGCTCAATCTGACGTCCAACTTCAACACCACCATGCGTTGTGTTAGGGGCACGTTATGTGACCATAATGTCCCCTAAAACGCAAGGTCTTGGTGGGAAAGTAGCCTTATCATGTGAAAAACAAAAGCCACTTGACATCTGTATAAAGCTCAACACACACCATACAATCTTGGTTGTACAGATTTACCAAATCTATGTAGTAGAAGGGCCAACAGATGGAAAATACCTTGAATGATTATTTTGATAAGCTCTTAAACTACATGAAAGTGGTAAGATTGAACAACCAAGATTGTATGGTGTGTGTTGAGCCTAATGGTGGCCATACATGGTAAAATAAAAACGTTCGATTATCCCGTTTATTCTATCTAAATGATCGAATCGAATGAAAGTTGAAAATATTTTTTTTTCGATCAAGAAATTTGAACGATTATCCCGTTTTTTCGAGAAAAATCAGATCGGACATGCTGGAAAAATCTTTATATTCGATCTAACAGAATAATCGAACTAAATTATCTAATCGAAAAAAAATGAAAAATTGTACCATGTATGGCCACCCTAAGGGAGATCACAGTGTAGAATAGGCATCCACTAGCCCAGACAGTAACTCCAAATTTTAAGAATCAGGCAATTTGTATTTGCTTGGAGTTACTGTTGAAATTCATTGCCTTTATTTTCTATTCAGTCAAACTGAGGTGGGGCCTAGTAAAGCTGTCATTCAATCACCATCACACTAGGATGATTGGAGTAGATCAAGGTCAGCAGAGAGGAGCTGAGCTCTTGAATGCAGATCTGTTAGTCAGGTCTGCAATATCAGTAGATCAGGCTGTTGACATTAATGATGACCTAGAGGGCCAGGAATATGTATTATTAATTGCAAAATTAAATGATGTGCAATGCACAATATTTTTTAACTGTGTAGATCTAAAGGGTACACAAACATATTGCAAAGGCAAAGGCCCTTACCCATTTAATTTTTTTACCCTGTGTTTTCTACCAGGAGATACATTTTTATCGTATCTTAAAAAACAAAAATAAAAAAACAAAAACAATTTTAGCACTTAGCAAATAAAAAAAAAATAGGTAAACAAAAGTGAAATTTAACTTCTTTTAAGTATTTTTTTTTCTGCATGGTGGAAGCTTTAAAGTTATTTTTTGTGGTAAGGTTCGAAAATATCTCCTTGCATTTCAGGTGACAGGCTAATAAGATGTGAGCCAAAAGTGAGACTAGTCAGGGCTCTAAGGTAACTCTAATTCCTGAAAGCATTCTGTAAATGTCTAGTTTCAAAACTTGCATAATTACTCCGTTAGTTTGGCTCAAAAAAAGACATCCAACTATCCATCCATCAAGTTTAAAGAGAAAAAAATAGGTGCAACAATGTCCTGCACCCTCACATAACCTAGTCAATGCAGGGGAAGGCAAAATAGAAATACCCTTACAAGGCTTAGGCCAATGTAAAGAGAAAGGAAATCCTTTGAGACTCTAAGTGGCAGTCACATAAAATCCCTGAACCATCTCTATTTGGTATTTCCTACTAATTATAGCTGTGGATTTCCTTAAATACCATGAAAGCTTCTAAACCTTCTTTATTTTTTCTAAAACCTCTTAATTGAACCACTTAATGACAAGCAGACTTATAAAAACGTCCTGCTAGGGCCTGCTATATAACGCGTTCCCCTGTTTGGCTTCTCCTGTCGCCATGGCGACGATCAGAATGACGTCATGGACGTCAGTCGACGTCCTGACGTCAAACGCCTCCGATCCAGCCCATAGCGCTGCCTGGAACTCATTGGTCCGGGCAGCGCAGGGCTCTGGCGGGTGTGGCCCTCTTACGCCGCTGCGTGCGGGCGATCGCCGCAGAGCGGCGGCGATCAACCTGTACGCGAATCTAGCAAAGTGCTAGCTGCGCGTACAGCACTTTAAATGGGCAAAATCGCCCCACCAGGGGCTGAGATATCTTCCTGCGTGGCATAGCCCGAGCTCAGGTTAACGGCTCCAAGACATTAAGATTAGTGAAAAAAAGCACCATAGAAAAAAATACACCTTTATTTCTAAATACTATATTGTCACCATACTTTGTACTAGGGACATAATTAAAATCTTGTAATAACCAGGACAAATAGGCAGATAAAATGTGTGGGATTTATGCACAGTAGCTGTGTTTATATTAAAACTATAGGGGATGGAATTGCACAAATAGTGTATTTTTTCATTTTTTCCTTGTTTTTCCCTTTAAAAAGCATAGAAAATAAAGTAATTACTGAAAACAGATATCAACCCCAAAAAGTCTAATTGGTGGAAAAAAAAACAAGATATAGATCATTTCATAGTGATTAGTAGTAATTATTAAGCTATTGGCATTGGCAAATGAAAGGGATGAGCACTGAAAGGTGAAAACCACTCTTGTCTGTTGGGGTAAAAACCCCTTTGGGGTGAAGCGGTTAATTAACTATAAATAGAAACATGTGCTGGTCTCATATTATGTGTTAATTGTATAAATATCTCTTTTTATCATCTAGATTCCACTGATTGCATGAAATGTCCTTGGGATCAATGGTCAGATTCACAAAAGTCCAGCTGTGTTCTGAAGATGGTTGAGATTCTATCGTTTGAAGAGCCATTAGGAGCAATTTTAGCAGCTGCCAGCATTTTATCTTCCTTTATTCCTGTTTTAATTTTGAAGATTTTCATGCAACATAAACACACACCAATAATCAAAGCCAACAACTATACGCTAAGTTGTCTTCTCCTGGTTTCACTGTCTTTGTGTTTCCTCTCTTCTTTGGTGTTTATTGGGTTCCCACATCATGAGAAATGTCGTCTCCGCCAGGTATCTTTTGGTTTGGTCTTTGCGCTCTGTGTTTCTTGCATATTGGCCAAAACCATCATGGTGGTGTTGGCTTTCATGGCCACAAGACCGGGAAGTAGCCTACGGAAATGGACTACTCCTCAAGTATCCTATATTATTATATTTGTGGGATTCTTCCACCAGTTTATTTTGTGCATTATTTGGCTGTCACTTACGCCTCCATTCTCACAAAATAACATTAAAACAAAACCTGGAGTCATCATTGCTGAGTGTAATGAAGGTTCTCTTATTGCCTTTTGGACCATGTTGGGTTATCTGTTTCTTTTGGCCACCAGTAGTTTCATCGTGGCCTTTCTGGCTCGGAGACTTCCTGACAGCTTCAATGAAGCCCAGTACATTACATTCAGCATGCTGGCCTTCCTCAGTGTCTGGATATCCTTCATCCCAGCATACCTCAGTGCTCAGGGCAAATACACTGTGGCCATGGAGATCTTTGCCATCTTGGCCTCCAGCTGGGCTCTGGTCATCTGTATGTTCCTTCCGAAATGTTTCATCATATTGTTCAGACCAGACATGAACTCAAAGGAATATCTCATGAGAAGAAGCAATAAAAGTGATGTGACTAAGATAATATAGGCTATATTGTACATATATATGGGCCAACCCGTAGTCATTGTGCAATAAAGATCTTTTTCAGTAGCTGTTGTATAACTGGCTCGTTCTTCTAGAGATTTAGACCAACCTATCACTCTCAATTTTAATGTATATTATTATTATTCTGGGCACCTCTCCATAGCTGCAAAAGTTTACACCTTAACTTTAAGGTTGTAATTTTTGTTTCTGCCCTGTTTTTAGGATCTGCAACAGGTAGATAGGAGCACCACTAAAGAGAACAGCACTGTGCCACGATCCCTGCCATTGTGTCCCAAGTGGCATACACAGATCAAGAAGACAAATGGATCTGCACCACTTCAGCTTCAGTATTTATGCTCTTTTATTCATGTGAAATACAGCAGCAATAAAAAAAACGCTGTTTCGGGCAACATGCCCTTTTCAAATAGCATCAGCCATAAAAAACACATGTGAAATACACCCTTATATACCCCACCCCCAAATAAAAACACCAATCAGTGTACTAATGGGTAGGACTAGTGTTGGGCGAACAGTGTTCGCCACTGTTCGGGTTCTGCAGAACATCACCCTGTTCGGGTGATGTTCGAGTTCGGCCGAACACCTAATGGTGTTCGGCCAAACTGTTCGGCCATATGGCCGAACTAAGAGCGCATGGCCGAACGTTCCCCGAACGTTCGGCTAGCGCTGTGATTGGCCGAACGGGTCACGTGGTTCGGACCCGAACGCGCTCTGATTAGCCGAACGGGTCACGTGGTTCGGGTAAATAAATACCCGATCCACGTCATTTCTCCGCCATTTGTCTGTGGGTTTAGCTTTGGGTAGGCAAGCAGGGTAGTTCTCTCTCCAGCCAGGCTAGCCAGGGTCCCCCCAGTCATTGTATCGCTGCTGGGAACAGTAGTACACCGCTCACCCACACTATATAGCATTGTGTTTACTGCGTGTGTTTACTCTGTGTCTCTGCTGGGAACAGTAGTACACCGCTCACCCACCACTGTATAGCATTGTGCTCTGTGTCGCTGCTGGTTACAGTAGTACACCGCTCACCCACCACTGTATAGCATTGTGCTCTGTGTCGCTGCTGGGAACAGTAGTACACCACTCACCCACCACTGTATAGCATTGTGCTCTGTGTTGCTGCTGGGAACAGTAGTACACCACTCACCCACCACTGTATAGCATTGTGCTCTGTGTCGCTGCTGGGAACAGTAGTACACCGCTCACCCACCACTGTATAGCATTGTGCTCTGTGTCGCTGCTGGGAACAGTAGTACACCGCTCACCCACCATGCAAGGCCTGGGTTGTTGTGTCTCAAAGCGTGGCCTTCTCCTCCTGCGCCGCCCTCCTCCTGTTCCATCACGTGTGCTGCTGCTGGGTTAGCGTTACCGGTCCCTTTTCCTGGAACCTCTCATCTGTATTACATTTATGACTGCATGCCGACAAAAAGCAAATTGCTATCGGCACGCTTCTTGTCCTCATGCAAGGCCTGGGTTGTTGTGTCTCAAAGCGTGGCCTTCTCCTCCTGCGCCGCCCTCCTCCTGTTCCATCACGTGTGCTGCTGCTGGGTTAGCGTTACCGGTCCCTTTTCCTGGAACCTCTCATCTGTATTACATTTATGACTGCATGCCGACAAAAAGCAAATTGCTATCCGCACGCTTCTTGTCCTCATGCAAGGCCTGGGTTGTTGTGTCTCAAAGCGTGGCCTTCTCCTCCTGCGCCGCCCTCCTCCTGTTCCATCACGTGTGCTGCTGCTGGGTTAGCGTTACCGGTCCCTTTTCCTGGAATCTCTCATCTGTATTACATTTATGACTGCATGCCGACAAAAAGCATGTTACCTGTGCAAAGAAAACAGACATTTCCCGCATTTAAAAGACAGTTTTCCCTTTGAAACTTTAAAATCGATTTTCTCAAAAACTATAAGCTCTTTTTGCTAATTTTTTCCCCTCTTGTACCCACTCCCAAGGTGCACATACCCTGTAAATTTGGGGTATGTAGCATGTAAGGAGGCTTTACAAAGCACGAAAGTTCGGGTCCCCATTGACTTCCATTATGTTCGGAGTTCGGCTCGAACACCCGAACATCGCGGCCATGTTCGGCCTGTTCCCCCCCGAACCCGAACATCTAGATGTTCGCCCAACACTAGGTAGGACTAAACAAGAGGACCTGATGGGGGACAGACAATATACTATGCAAATCACATCAGCTCGTATTTACCTGTCAGCTGTGTACAAAACAACAGGAAGGATGTCAGCAAATGTAAAGGCACCAATCACGACAGCCAGCCAATAGCAATCCACAACGAAATAATAACATTGCTGCACATTCCGGCTCGCAAAACCGGAAATTATGTAATGAACCACCACCTCAAAATTGCTGTAGCAACCCACCACGCGAAACGGACGCCAAAACTAATGCATACATGTGCCGATATTACGCGTAACAAATGTTGCATCTATAGGTAACACTCACAATGGCATAACGTCGGCACCTCATGTGTCTATGCAGCCAATTATACGCAAAAAACAGGAACAAAGTTTCATGCATATAATAACATGGCGCATAACATTTTATACTATGCCGGCTGAAGGGCTTGCCTATCCCAGCGTGTACATGGTTGCATAGCAACCATTTAAAATACACCAACTCAAAATAACAGGCCCCATTTACTGATGCATATGACAAAACACCAGCAAGATGCAAAAATGTATGCGGCCCTAAACAAAGCATGACAGTAAAGATGGCAAGATGCAAAAATGTGCAAAAGTGCGGAAAAATGTATTCGGCCCCAAAACAGAGCAGGATAGCAAGGAGGCAGAGGCTGTATATATAGTAATCACAAAATTCTAAATTAATAAAAAATAAGGCAAAAAAGGAAGGGCCAGCCTGAACAAGACACAGAACATAGTAGATGACATCACATAATACAGGCAGGCCAATCCATAATTTACCAATAACAACCTGCATGATTAATGCAAAACAAAAATGTTCAAACATCCTGGTAACACAGATATATGACAAGCAAATAAACAAACTGTAATTCTCACCAACTAATAACAACAACAAATAACATTTGTATAGCGCTTTTCTCCCGTGGGACTCAAAGCGCATAAGCATGGCTCCGACCATCGTGGTACAGAGGAAGAATTTCATAAGTCTGGAAATGCCAGGCTAAACAGGTGGCTTTTCAGTCTGGATTTGAATAGCTCCAGGGATGGTGATGTCTTTACTGGGTGTGGCAGGGAGTTCCAAAGAGTAGGGGCAGCATGACAAAAGGCTCTGTCTCCAGCTTTTTGAGGTGCACTGCAGTTAATCAGCCTGTGCGTGTATATGGATGCAGTGTTATTGCGGTGGTTGTGCGTGCATGCTCATTCACGGCAGGATTTATATGTCGATTCTTGGTGAAAAGGAACATGTTCCCCGAGCCAATGAAAGTGAAAGTAATCAATGCAGCTACTAAAATGATTGAACAGAGTTCCAAAGAGTAGGGGCAGCATGACAAAAGGCTCTATCTCCAGATTTTTTGAGGTGCACTCTGGGAGTGACCAAGTTTATAGAACTTGCTGATCTGAGGTTGTGAGAGGTGTGGTGCAGCTTCAGCAAGTTCTTCATGTATCCAGGGCCCAGATTGTGCAGGGAGTTGAATGTCAGCAGTCCAATCTTGAAGAGTATTCTCTATTCTACTGGTAGCCAGTGCAGTGAGTAAAGGATTGGTGTAATGTGACAGTGGCGAGGCTGGTCTGTTAGCAATCTGGCAGCAGCATTCTGCACTAATTGCAGGCGAAGCAGGTCCTTTTTGGGGAGGCCAGCATAAAGGGCATTGCAGTAGTCCAGCAGTGATGTGATGAAGGCGTGGACTAGGGTTGGAAGATCCTCTGGGGGAATCAGATGTTTAATCTTTGCAATGTTCTTCAGATGAAAGTAGGAAGATTTAACTACAGATGAAATTTGGTTTCTGAAACTCAATTCTCCATCGATTAGTACGCCAAGGCTGCGCACAAGGTTGGAGCTGTTTACGTCTGAATTCCCAATCCTGATTGGTGTTGCTTTAGGATAGAGCTGTTTTGATGGCGATTGCTGGCTTTGGACAAAAAGGACCTCAGTTTTGTCAGCATTCAGTTTCAACCAGTTATCATTCATCCATGCCTGCAGCTCAGCTAAGCAAGAGTTTATTTTTGGAGTAGGGTCTGTTCCACCAGGTTTGAAGGACAGGTATAGCTGTGTGTCATCGGCGTAGCAGTGGTACGTCAGGCCATGACGTTGGATAAGTGTACCGAGTGGCAACATGTAGATTGCAAACAGCAGAGGGGATAGGATTGATCCTTGTGGCACTCCGAATTGTAGAGGTGCAGGTTTGGACATTATAGGTCCTAGGGATACTCTCTGTGTTCTGTCAGTCAGGAATGATCTGAACCACTGGAGGACTGATCCACTGATGCGACAGTACTCCTGCAGTTTGTTAAGCAGGATTTCGTGGTCAACTGTATCAAAAGCCGCTGAGAGATCCAACAGGATTAGGATGGAGCATTCCCCTCTGTCCCTTGCCATGAGCAGATCGTTGCAGACTTGGATGAGGGCTGTTTCACAGCTGTGGTGTTTCTTAAAGCCAGATTGTAGAGGGTCCAGGATGTTGTTTACTGACAGCCTGGTTTCAAGTTGCAGATAGACAGCCTTTTCAATAACTTTGACTAAGAAGGGGAGGTTGGAGACAGGTCTGTAGCTGCTCATAGCATCTGGATCCATGGAAGGTTTTTTAAGAAGGGGCTTGATGATTCCTTCTTTTAGAGAGGTAGGAAACCTCCCTGCTTGCAGAGAACCAGGTTCTCTGCGTCACATCCAAGGAATATCTAAAAGCAAAAATCGGGTCGGACTAGGTCAGACTATAGCATAACCCTCACTGATAAGTAATTACAGCCATAAAACACTTTCCTGTCAGTAAATGGCTTCTGAAAGCAGGAAAGAGGTTAACAGGGTCAATAATTAATAGATTTTAGCTCCCTCGTACTTCAATGAAGGTATCATTGAGCAAAGAAGAATGAAGCAGTAAAAAAACTAGATTTAAATATAAAATAAAACTGTGGCATATCTAAAAAAGTCATTTTTAGGAGAAGGATGACAGGTACAATTGTTTTTCTCATCAGTTTATTTTCAACTCGGATGTCCTTTAAAGAGACACTGAAGGGGAAAAAAAAATATGATATTATGATTTGTATGTGTAGTACAGCTAAGAAATAAAACATTAGGATCAGAGACATAAGTACAATTGTTTCCAGTACAGGAAGAGTTAAGAAACTCCAATTGTTATCTCTATGCAAAAAAGCCATTAAGCTCTATGACTTTCAAAGTCGCAGAGAGGGCTGTCTTCTGAAGTTTATTATTTCAGCTGTCAGTGAAGAATTTTCTTTTTCTCTGCCGGAGGACAGGTCATTAGTTCACAAGTCTGCTCTGTAAAAATCATTTAGAATGCTGAGTAGTGTGTAAACTACAAATATTAAACAATGATGCAATGTTATAAAACACACTAACTGAAAATAAAAATATGAGAATATTTTCTTTGCTACTAATCTTCTAGTAATTATCCGTGCTACACAAGCAATTCGTACTACACAAGATTTTTTTTTTCTCTTCAGTGTCTCTTTAAGCATGTAGACAAAAGAGATGTAATGCTCCGCACCACCTTCAGAGAAGTACCTTGATGATGGGCAGGACCCCGAAACAGTGGATTGTGTTGCTACATCTCTTTCCTGAACCTGATATCCTGTGGTGTCCGGGATAAGTTTCCTGCACACCTTGTCATCTGGAATAGATGAAAAGCCAGTGAATGCGGCTTCACCAAAAGAGCACTTTAATCATATTAAAACTGATAAAATGGGAGGTAGTGGTGAACTTACCTTCCCATAGAAGACACAGGTGAATATGGTTCAGTTAAAAAAACCTTTAATTAACCGTTTCTGCCGCCCGGATGTGATCGGGAACGTGGTTCCCGATCACTGATCCGTGTCCCCCGCAGAAAAAATGAAACGCTCTTACAAGAGGCTTCATTTTTTCTGCCCGGAAAAATTTCCGCATCCCCCTTGTACTTCCGCTTAGCAAGAAGCACAAGGAGGGGAAAAAAATGAAGGTGGCCATCTAGTGGCCAAATTGTAATACTACATCTACATATGTTTTACATTACAATTTACACATATAACAACGTTAAAAATTAACTGTTTATTTCCCACACCAGAATATTACCCAAATAAAATTTTTAATAGAAAAAAAAAATTACAATAAAAAAAAAATAAAGGCATAAATAGTTACCAAAGGGTCTGAACTTTTTAAATATGCATTTGAAGTAGGTATGCTACGAACATTTTTTAAATTATAAGCTTGTAAATAGTGATGGACGCAAAACGGAAACAATGCACCTTTATTTCCAAATAAAATATTGGTGCCATACATTGTGATAGGGACAACATTTAAATGGTATAATAACAGAGACAACCAGGCAAATAAAATACATAGGTTTTAATTATGGTAGTGTGGATTATTTTAAAGCTATAATGGCCGAAAACTGAGAAATAATTAATTTTTTCCACTTTTTTCTTATTAATCCTGTTAAAATGCATTTATAAAAAAGTAATTCTTAGCAAAATGTACCACCCAAAGAAAGCCTAATTAGTGGCAGAAAAACAAGATATAGATCAATAAATTGTGATAAGTAGTGATAAAGTTATTAGTGAATGAATGGGAGGTGAAAAATGCTCTGATGCATAAGGTGAAAAATCCCTGCGGGCTGAAATGGTTAATAACTCCACAGACTGCCCTTCTCCAGCTGTTTCATGTTCCATATGTGCTCTGCAATGGCCACATGCTCTCTACTTCCTGATTCTCTTGCATGCCATGACATGGAGAGTCAGTGACAGTGAGTTGAGAGCATGCAGTGCTGCCGAGCACAGATGGGTCATCAAGTGGCTGGAGGAGAGGAGTCTCAAGGCCACCATTGTGAATTACTCTCCAAGTATGCTGGGTGAGCACTAGAGTTGGGCCGAACGGTTCGCCTGCGAACGGTTCCATGCGAACTTCAGTGGTTCGCGTTCGCGTCCCGCAGGCGAACCTTTGCGGAAGTTCGGTTCGCCCCATAATGCACATGGAGGGTCAACTTTGACCCTCTACATCACAGTCAGCAGGCCCAGTGTAGCCAATTAGGCTACACTAGCCCCTGGAGCCCCACCCCCCCTTATATAAGGCAGGCAGCGGCGGCCATTACGGTCACTCGTGTGCTGCCTGCGTTAGTGAGAGTAGGGCGAGCTGCTGCAGACTGTCTCTCAGGGAAAGATTAGTTAGGCTTAACTTGTTCCTGTCTGGCTGCATACCTGTTCTGTGAACCCACCACTGCATACCTGTGCTGTGAACCCACCACTGCATACCTGTGCTGTGAACCCACCACTGCATACCTGTGCTGTGAACCCACCACTGCATACCTGTTCAGTGAACCTGCCACTGCATACCTGTTCTGTTCAGTGGACCCGCCACTGTATACCTGTTCATTGAACCCACCACTGCATACCTGTGCTGTGAACCCACCACTGCATACCTGTTCTGTGAACCCACCACTGCATACCTGTGCTGTGAACCCACCACTGCATACCTGTTCAGTGAACCTGCCACTGCATACCTGTTCTGTTCAGTGGACCCGCCACTGTATACCTGTTCATTGAACCCACCACTGCATACGTGTGCTGTGAACCCACCACTGCATACCTGTTCTGTGAACCCACCACTGCATACCTGTTGTGTTCAGTGAACCTGCCACTGCATACCTGTTCTGTGAACCCGCCACTGTATACCTGTTCTGTTTAGTGAACCCGCCACTGTATACCTGTTCTGTTCAGTGGACCCGCCACTGTATACCTGTTCAGTGAACCCGCCACTGCATACCTGTTCTGTTCAGTGGACCCGCCACTGTATACCTGTTCAGTGAACCCGCCACTGCATACCTGTTGTGTTCAGTGAACCTGCCACTGCATACCTGTTCTGTGAACCCGCCACTGTATACCTGTTCTGTTTAGTGAACCCGCCACTGCATACCTGTTCTGTTCAGTGGACCCGCCACTGTATACCTGTTCAGTGAACCCGCCACTGCATACCTGTTCTGTTCAGTGGACCCGCCACTGTATACCTGTTCAGTGAACCCGCCACTGCATACCTGTTGTGTTCAGTGAACCTGCCACTGCATACCTGTTCTGTGAACCCGCCACTGTATACCTGTTCTGTTTAGTGAACCCGCCACTGCATACCTGTTCTGTTTAGTGAACCCGCCACTGCATACCTGTTCTGTTCAGTGGACCCGCCACTGTATACCTGTTCAGTGAACCCGCCACTGCATACCTGTTCTGTTCAGTGGACCCGCCACTGTATACCTGTTCAGTGAACCCGCCACTGCATACCTGTTGTGTTCAGTGAACCTGCCACTGCATACCTGTTCTGTGAACCCACCACTGTATACCTGTTCTGTTTAGTGAACCCGCCACTGTATACCTGTTCTGTTTAGTGAACCCGCCACTGCATACCTGTTCTGTTCAGTGGACCCGCCACTGTATACCTGTTCAGTGAACCCGCCACTGCATACCTGTTGTGTTCAGTGAACCTGCCACTGCATACCTGTTCTGTGAACCCGCCACTGTATACCTGTTCTGTTTAGTGAACCCGCCACTGTATACCTGTTCTGTTTAGTGAACCCGCCACTGCATACCTGTTCTGTTCAGTGGACCCGCCACTGTATACCTGTTCAGTGAGCCCGCCACTGCATACCTGTTCTGTTCAGTGGACCCGCCACTGTATACCTGTTCAGTGAACCCGCCACTGCATACCTGTTGTATTCAGTGAACCTGCCACTGCATACCTGTTCTGTGAACCCGCCACTATACAATATATACAATACAATAACATTTCTATAGCGCTTTTCTCCCATAGGACTCAAAGCGCTTAGGCTCTCTCAGATTCAGTAATTAGTAGGATGAAGTATTCACACAACAAAAGTTATATTTCTGCAAATGCCAAACTGAACAGGTGGGTTTTCAGTCTGGATTTAAACACGTCCAGGGATGGAGCTGTCCTGATCTGTTGAGGTAAGGAGTTCCAAAACGTAGGGGCAGCATGACAGAAGGCTCTGGGACCAAAAGTTTCCAAGTGGACTCTGGGTATGACTAGATTATTAGAACCTGTTGATCTGAGAATGCGGGGATTGCTACGCAGCTGCAACATATCTTTCATGTATCCAGGGCCTAAATTATTCAGGGATTTAAATGTCAGTAGGCCGATCTTGAATAGGACCCTTCATTCTATAGGTAGCCAGTGAAGGGAGTGCAGGACTGGCGTTATGTGGCAGTGACGGGGTTGGTTGGTTAGCAGTCTGGCAGCAGTATTCTGTATCAGCTGTAGTCGGTACAAGACCTTTTTTGGAAGGCCAGTGTAGAGAGCATTGCAGTAGTCCAGTCGGGATGTGATGAAGGCGTGGACTAAGGTTGGCAGATCTTCTGGGGGTATGAGGTGCTTGATTTTTGCAATGTTCTTCAGGTGAAAATAGGATGATTTCACCACAGCAGAGATTTGAGTTCTGAACTTTAAATCCCAATCAATTAGAACTCCCAGGCTACGCACATGATCAGAGCTGCGCAGATCCGTGCCTCCTATTCCCAGTGGTGAAGACTGCAAGTTAAGTTGTTTTGTTATCATGCTCTGCCCTCCTATCAGAAGGACTTCTGCATTTAGTTTCAGCCAGTTGTTATTCATCCATTGCTGTAGTTCACGTAAGCAGGTGTTTATAGTTAGAGTTGGGTCTGTCACACCAGGCTTGAAGGAAAGATATAGTTGAGTGTCGTCTGCATAGCAGTGGTATGTCAGGCCATGTTTTTGGATTAGTTTTCCCAGCGGTAACATGTAAATCGTTAAAAGCAGGGGAGAGAGGATTGAGCCCTGGGGCACCCCATACCTAATTGATACAGGGGTGGATAGGAAGGGCCCCATAGACACTTTTTGGGTTCTGCCACTCAAGAAGGATTGGAACCACTGAAGAACTATGCCATCAATGCCGCAGTATTCCTGTAGCCTGTTTATCAAGATGTCATGGTCAACTGTATCATAGGCTGCAGAAAGGTCTAGCAGTATGAGGATGGAGCACTCTCCTCTGTCTCTTGCCATGAGCAGGTGGTTGCATATTTGGATGAGGGCCGTTTCAGTGCTGTGGTGTTTCCTGAAGCCAGACTGGAATGGGTCATAACTGTTGTTTTGTAGGATTTTGGCTTCTAGCTGGAGGTAAACAGCTTTTTCAATTAGCTTGCCCAAAAAGGGAAGGTTAGAGACAGGTCTGTAGCTGGTCATTGCATCTGGGTCCAGGGAGGGTTTTTTGAGGAGAGGCCTGATGATTGCTTCCTTCAGTAAAGCAGGAAATATCCCTGATTTTAAGGAACAGTTAACAATTTTTAGGAATACCGGTACGAACAGGTCGGGGCAGTTCAACATGAACTGTGTTGGGCCAGGATCTAGGTCACAGGTAGTTAGGTGGACGTGAAGGAGGATGCTTGATGTGACTTCTTCATCAATTTCTTTGAAGTTTGACCAAGGTGTTACATTGTCTCTGCTAATGGTCTTCGGCGCTATATTAGGCTCAGATGCTGTAAGTTGGATGTCGGACCTTATAGCGGAGACTTTGTCTGTGAAGAAATGGGCAAATTGGTCACAGAGGTCCTTTGAAGACTCGATGTTAAGTTTTTGACATGCCGGGTTGCAGAGTTTTTCCACTGTGCGGAACAGTTGGGCTGGTTTGTTAACTGCATTTGCAATCTCTTGTGATAGAAAGGATGATTTTTTTCCCATGATTACCTTTTGGTAGCTCTTCAAGTGGAGGATTAAGGCATGTTTGTCTTCTGGGGACTGAGATTTGCGCCACAGTCTCTCAAGTTTTCGGCCTTGTCTTTTCAGCTCTTTTATAGCGTTATCAAACCACTGTGCATGATGGTGTGGAGTAAGATATTTGGTGCGCAGAGGAGCAATGGTCTCAAAGGTGGAGGACACACATTTGTTGTATTTAAACACCAGAGTATCAGGGTCCAAGCTGGAGTCAGTCAATTCATCAAAGCTAAGGTTATCTCGGATATGTTGAGGTGTTAGCCCTTTTAAGCGGCGATATTTTATTTGATTCTTGACCTGGTGTTTGACAGCTGGTATTGAGAGGGAGAAGTGGATAGTGTGATGGTCTGACCAGGCCACTGTATACCTGTTCTGTTTAGTGAACCCGCCACTGTATACCTGTTCTGTTTAGTGAACCCGCCACTGTATACCTGTTCAGTGAACCCGCCACTGCATACCTGTTGTGTTCAGTGAACCTGCCACTCTATACCTGTTGTGTTCAGTGAACCTGCCACTGCATACCTGTTCTGTGAACCCGCCACTGTATACCTGTTCTGTTTAGTGAACCCGCCACTGTATACCTGTTCTGTTTAGTGAACCCGCCACTGCATACCTGTTCTGTTCAGTGAACCCGCCACTGTATACCTGTTCAGTGAACCCGCCACTGCATACCTGTTGTGTTCAGTGAACCTGCCACTGCATACCTGTTGTGTTCAGTGAACCTGCCACTGCATACCTGTTCTGTGAACCCGCCACTGTATACTTGTTCTGTTCAGTGAACCCACCGCATCAGTGCGCATACCTGTGCAGTTAAGTGAACCCACCTACCTACGTGAGTGCACGCAGTGTGATATACCACTCCGTGCATACCCGATATGGACAAAACAGGTAGAGGAAGAGGTAGTGCCAGAGCCAGAGGAAGGCCACCCGGCAGGTCTGCGCGAGGTCGTGTAAATGTAATTTCGTGTGGACCTGGCCCACAGTACAGTGCTCGGAAGAAGGCACGTCCCATCACCTCCCAAGATTGTCAGGACGTGGTTGAGTATTTAGCGACACAGAACACCTCATCTTGCTCAGCCACCAGCGCTACTACTAGCACCACTTCCGCTGCATTTGACACTTCGCAAGAATTATTTAGTGTTGAAATCACTGATGCACAGCCATTGTTGTTACAGCCAGATGAATTTTCACCAGCTCATATATTTGAGTTACCCGGCAACACTATGGATGTAACGTGTTAGGAGGATGAAGGACCTACTGATGGTGCATGTTTGGATTTGTCTGAGGCAAGCGAAGCTGGGCAGGATGATTATGATGATGATGATGATAGGGATCCTCTGTATGTTCCCAATAGAGGAGATGAAGAGGGGGACAGTTCAGAGGGGGAGTCAGAGAGTAGTAGGAGGAGAGAAGTTGCTGAAAGAAGCTGGGGCAGCTCTTCATCAGAAACAGCTGGTGGCAGAGTCTGGCACCATGTATCGCCACCTATGTACAGCCAGCCAACTTGCCCTTCAGCATCAGCTGCTGAGGTCCCCATAGTGCCCACATCCCAGGGTGGCTCAGCGGTGTGGAAATTTTTTAATGTGTGTGCCTCAGATCGGACCAAAGCCATCTGTTTCAAAACGTCAATAAAATAATAGAGGCGCCTCACGTGATCTTCTACTGGTATTCTGTAACCAAGGATACAAACTGCAGCCACTGGAGAGGTAAATCCTCAGCCTCCAAAGTAATAGATATGTCAACAGATGCAGCAGCGCTGTATGGTACACCCTTGGATAAGATGATTCCACCTCCAGAGATCCCAATAATCTTCCTCTCCTAAAAGTGCAGCTCAGTGCACGAAAAAAGAGGATATGGATTCTCTCAGTGGAGTAATAAAATATCAGATTTTATTGGAATATATGGATTAAAACAAAATGCGATAACTCACATCTAGAGGGTCCTACTCCAGTAGGAACCCCCTCGGCAATAAGCGCTTCCCACTCCGTGTGGTACTACATAAAATATCGATCAGTGTAGTGTTGCCCGCTCTCGTCCCGACTAGTTTCGGCTTTCCGCCGTCATCAGGGGATACGAGAGCGGGCGGGCAAACCACATATATATACCTGAGTAGCCATCATTACCTTTCCCCAAGTCAGCATAGTTGCGAGTGGCATCCGCCGCTCGTGGTGGGCACTTCCGGATCCCACAAGTATCGCTTCCGGTTCAAACAGGTGAACTCAGCCGTCACTGGAGCGCACATGCGTTTCAACATCGGATAGAGTCGGACGCCGAAATCTAAGCGTCACTAGAACGTGCTAGCGTCTCAACGCGCCTGCGTTCCCACATAGTAGGCGGCCATAAAGCCGCTCATTGCGTCTTAACCCGTGAATTCACTTGCATATAGATGAAACCATCCATATGCAATAATATACATGCTGACTTAAAAGGGAAGCATTATTTCATTTAGCATAAGTAACAGTATTATACATAAATAAAATATTATGAGTATAAAATAAATACAGTTCATATTATATAAGTATAAAATAGTAGAATTAAAAAATACAAAATAAACTTTCGAACAAGTATCCAAATAACACATATATATATGTGCATACATTCTCTAAAAAAATTTTTTTTAAGACATATCCTAACACCACCTCTAATCAACCATTATTCAGCGTAGACCTAAAAAGTTAAAAAGGACAACAGAACTAAAATGATCCATAACTTTGTATCGTATTTCTTATAAAAACTTCTAACAGTAATATCTTTCAATAATGTCCTCTTAGTACGAATGTTTGTAGGCTCCCTCTTGTGGATAACAAGTATATAAATTTTCTTATTTCATTTTTTGGTCATATATCAGTTGGAAAGGAGTCCTTCTACTCCATCTTGTGGGCAAACAATATATTGCACATATGCCCTTTATTTAAACCAATATGTCATTTTCCTTATTTCGTAGAATAGAAAAAAGCTTACCATCTCACTCCATTTCCATTTACATTGTAGATAGTACAAAGTTCTTCACCTCAGATGTTTCTTTTGTATATTATAATACAGGTGTTTTTTCCCTCCCTTTATATTCTAACTGTTGGCCAAAAAACAATTTAAGTTAAAATCTATGTTTAAACCATTCGGATGCATACAATTTAATTTTATTATCCAGTTCATCTCCAACCTAGCCAAGTCTCTATCCATATTATTTCCTCTCCAATTTCTCTTCACCTGATCAATAACCGTAAAAACCAGACCCCTTGGATTGCAATCATGTTTCTCTTTAAAGTGTACAGAAACGGAATGGTCTATATAGCCACTTCGTATATTTTTTACATGTTCATATGTTCTCTCCCTGAGTGCCCGCGTCGTCAGCCCCACATATTGTAGACCACACGGGCACCCAAGGAGATAGACCACCATCTTAGACTCACAATTAAAAAGATTCTTGATAGGGAAGGTGTCTCCCCCCATTCTACTAGTAAAGGATGGGGTTCTCCGGGCAACAGTCGGACAGTGTCTACATGCAAAACAGAAGCCACATTTGTAAAATCCTTTAAAATCACCCAACGTGCCAGTTGGTTGACTAGGGATATCTATAGCACTTTTTGTTATCAAACCCCTCACATTAGGAGCTCTTCTGAATATCACTCTTGGTTTTTCAGGTATTATATGTGACAGTTCATGATCCGCCTGCAGAATATGCCAGTGTCTTTGTAAGATCTTTCTAATGTCTCTATGTTGGACACTATAGTCTGTGATCATTGAAACTTCTGGCTCCTTCGTATTAATGGATTTCTCTTTAAGTATTATGGCTTTCCTATCTTTTTGTATTACTTCTTCCCGGACTTGATTTATTTCCTCCTCCTTATAACCTTTTTCCAAAAATCTTTGTGTTAATAAGTCTGCCTCTGCATCAAAGTCTGACAGTTGTGTGCAATTCCTATAGATCCTTAACATTTCACTTTTAGGTACTGATTTAAGCCAGTTTTGGTGATGACAGCTGTCACTGGGTATGTAGCTGTTCCGATCCGTAGTTTTGAAAAAAGTTTGGGTTTTTAAACTGCCCTCATGTTTGCTGATAATTAAATCTAAGTAATTAACTCTAGATGTACTATAGTCACATGTGAATTTAAGATTTTCTTAATTTCCATTGATAAATTCAATGAAGGTCAGCAAGGATGTCTCATCCCCCTCCCACACAAACACCACGTCATCTATATATCTCTTCCAAAATTTTAATGCACTATGTTTCTTGGAGTCTATAAATTTCTCTTCCCATTCCGCCACATAAAGGTTAGCGAGGCTGGGAGCATATTTTGCTCCCATAGCCACGCCAACCTTCTGCAAGTAAAATGTACTATCAAACCAAAAATAATTCCGACTCATGGCAAACTCCAAACATTCAAGTAAAAATATTATTTGATGTTGATCAAAATTTCCTGACTTAATTAAAAAATGTTCTACAGATGCAATGCCTCTCCTCTGGTCAATGACCGTATATAGAGATGTCACATCAGCTGTGACTAGAAAACTATTATCGGTTATTTGCACATTTCCCAATAATTTAATTAATTCTTTCGAGTCTTTTAGATATGAAGGCGCTTGAACTACCAGTGGTTGTAAAAAATTGTCCAGAAACTCTCCTAATCTCGCTGTTATGGAGCCAATGCCACTGACAATCGGCCTACCCGGCGGTTTTTCACAATTTTTATGGATTTTTGGTAATGCATATAATACCGGTGTTCTGTAGAAGGAAGGGACTAGATATGTGGCTTCTTTTTCCACCAACAGATCTTTTTCTTTCCCCTTGGTGACAAGTAATGTTAATTCTTCCATAAAGTTTGGGCCTGGATCTTTTTTCAATTTTTCATAGGTGATATTATCTTTTAAAATGTCCTGCATCATTTCACCATATTGTATTTTGGATAACACCACTACCCCCCCACCTTTATCAGCTGGTTTCACTATTAAATCTTTTTTGTCCATAAGGCTTTTAATGGCCTCCTGAGTGTTTTTTTGACTTCTTACTTTTCTCATTTTAATATTTTGCAGATCTTTATTAATAAGATTGTGAAATGTCTCTATTTCATGATGATTTGAATGGGGAGGGTTAAAAGTGGAATTATTTCTTAATCCACTGATAAGCATTGTTCTGCTCAAACTCGTGTCCACAGTACTTGTGGTAGGAGCAGTATTGCTAGCAAAATATTTCTTAAGATGCAACTTTCTAACAAATTTTTGAGCATCAATAAAGGTTTTTGTTTTATTTAGTGGTTTTTCAGGGGCAAATTTCATTCCCTTATCTAGTAGTGCAATTTCATCAACACTCAAAGTTATTCCACTTAAATTGAAGATCCCTTCTCCTCCCATTCCTTTCTGTCCTTTTTGCTTGCATTGTTTCCTCCTCCCTCCTCTACATCCTCTTCTTCTGAAGCTTTTCTTTTTACTTTTTCTCTGGGAGGTATTCCTAGGCCTAAAAAATGATGATTGGCATTGTCAACTGGAGTCTCTGGTTCTGAAATCACAACATTAGGGATGGTTTGTAACGGAGAATATTTATTATATGTGGGTATATGATATGTGGGTTGGGGTCGCCATCCTTTATGAAATTTCTTTGGGTATCTATATCCTGGCGAGGAAGGACCTAAAGGTTGGGGATATCTACGGGATGGGTAATAAGGTTGATTAGGTTGATAGCGAGGTTGTATCGGATAAGGATCAAAATATCTTGGTTGATTAGGCGGATGCCGAGGGTACTGTCTAGGTGGTCTCATAGGTTGGGGATTTCTTGGATATTGTCGGCCTTTAGGTATCCATTTAGGACCCCTGGGAGTGGGTCTTTCTTCAGGTTGAGGTTTAACTTCTTTTGGAATGGTGGCTGGGGTATTAGGAGGAACTGTATTAGAGTCTTTATTCTCATTTTTTGGGGGTGGATTTGTGACTTTCCCTGACTGCCATTTATATGCAACCTTCTTTTGGTAATCAGTATGGTCCCTCACATATTTCTTTTGTTTTTTAATCTTTATGTCTTTATCTACACCCTTTAAATAGTATTGCAAGTCTGCTGATAACTTTCTATAGTCATCCAGTTCTTTGTAGGGATCTAGTTTATTTTTTGTTTCGTCTATCTTTTTATTAATGTCCACTAGTCTTCTCCTCTTTCCCTTTAAGAGGACTGTGATTAATTCTCTTCCACATTTATTCAAAAATTCCAGCCATTCAGCATCTGAAATGCATTCCCTCTCTTGTTCATTTGGTGTAAAGTCCCACCGTAGTCTCCTAGGTATAACTCCTTCTTTACTTTGTCGTTCAAGTGAGACTATGTCCCACCATAAAGCTAACTTTTTTTCACAAGTGAAGCTGAGAAATTGGAACTGTGATTCTAAACAGTCCTCAACTTTTTCCTCATATTTTTGTACAAAAACTTGTTCTAAGTCTATATTTCGATTATCTAAAAATTCAAACACATCCATATTCGTATTCATGTTTCCAATTCTTCTTAAAACACCAGATACCAGATGTCAGCCAATAGGCAGCCTCACAATAGGATCACAGTTTCAAAACATCAATAAAATAATAGAGGCGCCTCACGTGATCTTCTACTGGTATTCTGTAACCAAGGATACAAACTGCAGCCACTGGAGAGGTAAATCCTCAGCCTCCAAAGTAATAGATATGTCAACAGATGCAGCAGCGCTGTATGGTACACCCTTGGATAAGATGATTCCACCTCCAGAGATCCCAATAATCTTCCTCTCCTAAAAGTGCAGCTCAGTGCACGAAAAAAGAGGATATGGATTCTCTCAGTGGAGTAATAAAATATCAGATTTTATTGGAATATATGGATTAAAACAAAATGCGATAACTCACATCTAGAGGGTCCTACTCCAGTAGGAACCCCCTCGGCAATAAGCGCTTCCCACTCCGTGTGGTACTACATAAAATATCGATCAGTGTAGTGTTGCCCGCTCTCGTCCCGACTAGTTTCGGCTTTCCGCCGTCATCTGTTTGCTCTGCCAACAAAAATTGAGCCGTGGAAAGGCCAACACTCACGTAGGGACAAGTGCCTTACGAAGGCACCTGGAGAAAAGGCACAAACAGCAATGGGATGGCCACCTGAGCAAAAGCAGCAGCAGCACACAAAAGCAAAGCCACCCTCCTTCTCCTCTTCCTCCTCCATCAGGTGCATTATCTGCTTCTGCCGCTTTCTCCCTTCCACCTTCACAGGCACCCTCCTCCACTCCGCCTCTGCCCTTGAGCGGTTCCTGCTCCTCTGCCCACAGCAGCAGTCAGGTGTCCGTGAAGGAAATTTTTGAGCGGAAGAAGCCAATTTCGGCCAGTCACCCCCTTGCCCGGCGTCTGACAGCTGGCGTGGCGGAACTGTTAGCTCGGCAGCTGTTACCATACCGGCTGGTGGACTCTGAGGCCTTCCGTAAATTTGTGGCCATCGGAACACCGCAGTGGAAGATACCAGGCCGCACTTATTTTTCGAGAAAGGCCATACCCCAACTGCACCGTGAAGTTGAGAGGCAAGTGGTGTCATCTCTTGCGAAGAGCGTTGGGTTAAGGGTACACCTGACCACGGATGCCTGGTCTGCCAAGCACGGGCAGGGCCACTACATTACCTACACAGCCCATTGGGTGAACCTGGTGGTGAACGATGGCAAGCAGGGCGCAGCGGACCAAATTGTGACACCTCCACGGCTTGCAGGCAGGCCTCCTGCCACCTCCTCTCCTCCTGCTACATGCTCTTCGCTGTCCTCCTCCTCCTTGGCTGAGTGGCAGTTCTCCTCTCCAGCTACACAGCCCCAGCTCCGCAGGGCCTATGCTGCATGCCAGGTAAGACGGTGTCACGCCATCTTAGACATGTCTTGTCTCAAAGCGGAGAGTCACACTGGAGCAGCTCTCCTGGCTGCTCTTAAGAAACAGGTGGATGAGTGGCTGACCCCGCACCACCTGGAGATAGGCAACGTGGTGTGCGACAACGGCAGCAATCTGCTTGCCGCTTTGCATATGGGGAAGCTGACACACATACCCTGCATGGCACATGTCATGAATCTAGTGGTTCAAAGATTTGTGGCAAAGTACCCTGGCTTAGCGAATGTCCTGAAGCAGACCAGGAAGTTCTGTGGGCATTTGAGGCGGTCTTACACAGCCATGGCACGCTTTGCGGAAATTCAGCGCAAAAACAACATGCCGGTGAGACGCCTCATTTGCGATAGCCCGACTCGCTGGAACTCGACCCTGCTCATGTTCTCCCGCCTGCTAGAACAGAAGAAAGCCGTGACCCACTACCTCTACAACTACAGTAGAATGAAACAGTCTGGGAAGATGGGGATGTTCTGGCCCGACAACTGGACACTGATGGAAAATGCATGCAGGCTCATGCGGCCGTTTGAGGAGGTGACCAACCTGGTGAGCCGCAGTGAGGGCACCATCAGCGACTTAATTCCCTACGCTTACTTCTTGGAGCGTGCTGTGCGTAGAGTGGCGGATGAAGCTGTGAATGAGCGTGACCAGGAACCGTTACGGCAGGACCAGGCATGGGACCAATTTTCATCAGACCCAGCTGTTTCCTCAACACCTGCGGCAGCACAGAGGGGGGAGGAGAAGGAAGAAGAGAAGTCGTGTGCAGAAGACGAGTCAGACTCAGAGGATGATGAGCAAGGTGTTTCTTTGGGGGAGGAGGAGGAGGAGGAGGGGACAGCGGCAGGAGAACAACCTCAGCAGGCATCGCAAGGGGCTTGTGCTGCTCAACCTTCCCGTGGTATTGTTCGCGGCTGGGGGGAGGAGGTTGACTTACCTGACGTCACTGAGGAAGAGCAAGAGGAGATGGAGGGTACTGGATCCGACTTTGTGCAGATGTCGTCTTTTATGCTGTCCTGCCTGTTGAGGGACCCCCGTATAAAAAACCTCAAGGGGAATGACCTGTACTGGGTGGCCACACTACTAGACCCTCGGTACAGGCACAAAGTGGCGGACCTGTTACCAACTCACCGGAAGGTGGAAAGGATGCAGCACATGCAGAACCAGCTGTCAACTATGCATTACAATGCCTTTAAGGGTGATGTGACGGCACAACGCCAGCAAGGTACCACTGCCACTAATCCTCCTCCCGTGTCCACGCAGTCAAAGACAGGACGCTCCAGCGATCTCATGGTGATGTCGGACATGCGGATGTTCTTTAGTCCAACGCCTCGCCGTAGCCCTTCCGGATCCACCCTCCACCAACGCCTGGAACGGCAGGTAGCCGACTACCTGGCCTTAAGTGTGGATGTAGACACTGCTGTGAACAGCGATGAGGAACCCTTGAACTACTGGGTGCGCAGGCTTGACCTGTGGCCAGAGCTGTCCCAATTTGCCATCTAACTTCTCTCCTGCCCTGCCGCAAGCGTCCTGTCAGAAAGGACCTTCAGCGCAGCTGGAGGCATTGTCACAGAGAAGAGAAGTCGCCTAAGTCACAAAAGTGTTAAGTACCTCACCTTTATCAAAATGAATGAGGCATGGATCCCGGAGGGCTGCTGCCCGCCCCAAGACTAAGTCAGTCCCCGCACACACAGCATCTTTGCCTGCACGCCGTGTGACTGGCTGCCTGGCCTGCCCCAAGAAGACTAAGTCGCTCCCAGTCCCTCTACACAGCATGTCTGCCTGCAGGTCGCTTGACTACCTTCTCCGCCACCACCAACAGGGTCCGGGACTCCAGGCGGATTGCTGAATTTTTTAGGCCGCTGCTAGCAGCGGCCGCTGTAATAATTTTTCTGGTGCGTGTACATGACTGCCTAATTTTTCTGGCTGCACTGCGGGCAGCTGCAACAACAAAAGAAAAGGCATGTACATGCGCCCATTCCCCTTCGTGATCATTACCTTGCCGTGGTGAGGGGGCTTGTGTATCACAATGAAGCAATGACCGGTGCCTAGATGAGTGTCTCGGGGGGCACACCCACGATAATAAGGTCGTTGCCTCATTGTGGTCAGACCAAATTTGATCAGCTGGACAGTCACTGTTCTGTCATTCAGCTACATCAGCCAGGCGACCATATGGGCTGTAAAGCCACCAAAACCTGCACTCTCGCCATGGTGCGCACCAGTCCAGCACGGCCGTCACTACACAAACAGCTGTTTGCGGTGCGTTACACGGTGAGTTTGGTGTGTCAGTGTGAAGCAGTACCTTAATTACACTACCTGATTGATGTATACACATGCAAGATGTTTGAAAGCACTTTAGGCCTGTCATTTAGCATTCAATGTGATTTCTGCCCCTAAAACGCTGCTTTGCGTCAAATCCAGATTTTTCCCCGGGACTTTTGGCATGTATCCCACTCCGCCATGCCCCCCTCCAGGTGTTAGACCCCTTGAAACATCTTTTTCATCAGTTTTGTGGCCAGCATAATTATTTTTTTTTTCAAAGTTCGCATCCCCATTGAAGTCTATTGCGGTTCGCGAACTTTAACGCGAACCGAACTTTCCGCGGAAGTTCGCGAACCAGGTTCGCGAACCTAAAATCGGAGGTTCGGCCCAACTCTAGTGAGCACACTAGCTGGACCCATGGAGAAATAGTTGCCCTTCACCCTCCCTTGCTGGCTGGGCCTGGGCCCCAGATGGCTATATTAGATCTTCTGACCTGATATTGGCCTTGCCTACTACAGTCATTGTCTAGTGGTTGTATCCTAATCTACTGTAAGGACACATTACTTACCGGTATGTTTTTAGGATGTGGAAGAACCAGAGAAGACCCACAGGAAATACAGGGAGAACATATAATCTACACCCTGGTAGTGTTCTGGCCCAGATTTGATTCAGGGATGCAAATGAACATCAAGTCAAGAGTGCTTTCATTAACTACACCTCCATGTCATCCGTAAAATATGTCTGATATATATATATATATATATATATATATATATATATATATATATGTATATATTGTACAGTACTACCATATGGAAATATGATATAAACAAGATGGCGCCGGACAGGTAGCCACGGCCAAATGGGGCTCCGGCCTTTTTCTCAAATATCTCAGCTTTCTCCTGCCGCGGCTAGGGGAGGTTTGTCCGCAGCTGCTTCTCTTTTACTATGGTAGGCTGGTTGCTTCTACCCCCAGTCTGTCCATTGTTACATCAGGCGGGCTACCAGCCATCATCAAAGTCTCCAGCTTCAGCCATCAGGTCTGCCCCTCAGCAGTAAGGTACAATACAATGTAGCCCTCAAGGCCCATCTCAGCCTAAGGTGCACCCTGTGCCCCTGGCCAGGAGCCACAGCCTCACAGTACCTCCCTGCCCTGGAGTCCTGCAGCCCAGCAAGCATTTAGGAGTGCCTACTCCTCTTTACCAGGGACGCTCTCCTTTGTCTGCAGCTGCTGTCGGACTCTTTGGGCCTACAAAACCAACTGCATTGGCCCAACCTCACCAGACTAGGCCGCAAGCATGGAGGCTAACTCCATCCAGCCAGGACAGTTATCCGAGCTGCCAGCCAGCCACCTCTGCAACCCCAGGGGATTCTCTGACCGTCTCTTTCTCTTATTTCTCTTATATATCCTTCCTTCCTTATATTCCCTGCTCCTACGCTATCCTGCTCTCTCTCTCTTTCTATCTTCTCTGCACTATCCTTTTCCAGGGACTGCTGCGGGGCATCCAAATCGCTGCAGAGGTTTGAGCGCCGCAATAGAATGTTGCTGCTCCGCTCAACATAGCACTTGATCCTTCTCCACTATGCTTGTCTATATGCTTACGCTCTATGTATATCTCGCTGTATTTTATTTTATTAACTGTACCATCACCAACCCTGTATGTGCCAAAAATAATTCAGGCGAAATAATGATTCTGATTCTGATATGAAAATACTGAATAATATTTCCATATTACAATATATTAGAAACAGTCAGAAATTCCTTCTCTCTCTATACACTGGAGAGGTCACATCTGCATCATTTCCTGATTAAACGTACACTTGGGTGAGCTTACTGCTAATTTCTGTAACAGTCCACAGAGGAAGATTCTGTCGTAATTCCAAAATGACACAGCAGGCATGATTTGTGAACAGTACAATGATGCAAGCAACTGTTTTCCTTATAAAGAGAGCACAAAGTCACCCCTCAAGCCATAGACTGAGCTGTTGCAGGGAAAGTCTATCCGTTGGCATAGTGGCAATGTCGATTTACCTATATATGCAAGTTATAAGGCTAATGGCACTGTTTTTTATGGGCCTTTTTCATGCTTTCGTAGGTCAGAGATGTGAGTTGCCAGCAATATCAGACCTTGAAGGAGTAACCCAGCCCGGTGATCTCATGGTTGGAATTTTGATACCGGTCCATTCCGATGAGTATCAAAAAATCACCTTTACTAAAAAACCACCCAAAACAACCTGCACAGTGTGAGTTTTTGTTATGCTATGTTGTGTTATGTATAGACAGTTTACTGAAAAATTGATCAGAAATATCTTGATCGGCTTATATATATAAAAAAGGGAAATTCGCTCAGATTTTCAGTCAAATAGGAAAACCCTTTTCATTTTTCAGAACAACCTATAGTTTATTTTAGTGAAAAACTTGAAAATCAAATCTTAGGGAGGGACCACCTCAAGTATCCTTTCAAAAATGTATTCACTCAGTTTACCCTCCTACTAGGAATGCTCATTCGGATTCCGCGGAAATGCAATTTCCGAAATTCCGATCGGAAATTGCATTTCCGCATCGGAATGCGGAAATCGGTAATTCTAGTGCGGTAGGCGAGTTTCCGCCGGAAATCGCGGAAATTTCCACCGGAAATTGCGGAAATTCCACCCGACTTTAACATCAATTTTCTCAAAAACGATAAGGTCTTTTTGAAAACTTTCTTTTGTTTGGCTTTTCTATTAACCGCTAAATTCGGCGGATTTTTACTGTAATGTAAAATGCAGAAAATCTGCATCTGGCTATTTTCTGCATTTTACATTACAGTAAAAATCCGCCGACTTTAGCAGTTAATAGCAAAGCCCCCGTAAATCCTAGAAACACCAAATTTCAGGGTTTATTAAACAGAATTTTCTGAACAAGATGCAAAAAAAGTTTTCAAAACGGCCTTATAGTTTTTGAGAAAATCGATGTTAGTCGGGCAGAATTTCCGCGATTTCCGGCGGAAATTCCGCATTGGAATGCGGAAATTGGTAGCGGAAAGCAGAATCGGTAATTGGCAATGGCGGAATGCGAATTTACCGCGGAATCGGAAATTGGCATTCCGACCATCCCTACCTCCTACTATATAGGTTTGGTAACGACAACAATGAAACATTTGTAAAGCACGTTGGACCCAAAGAGCATAAGCTTGTCTCAGATCAGTACATAGGGCAGCACGGTGGCATAGTGGTTAGCTCTCTCGCCTTGCAGCGCTGGGTCCCTGGTTCGAATACCAGCCAGGGCACTATCTGCAAAGAGTTTGTATGTTCTCTCCGTGTCTGCGTGGGTTTCCTCCGGGCACTCCGGTTTCCTCCCACATTCCAAAAACATACAGATAAGTTAATTGGCTACCTCTAAAAATTGGCCCTAGACTACAGTACTTACACTACATAATATAGACATATGGCAATGGTAGAGATTAGATTGTGAGCTCCTTTGAGGGACAGTTAGTGACAAGATATATATATATATATATATATATATATATATATATATATATATATATATATATACACTGTACAGCGCTGCGTAATATGTCGGCGCTATATAAATACTAAATAATAATAATAATAATAATAGGGATGTGTACGGGGGAAAAGTTATGTGCTCATAAATACCAGACTAAATAGGTGGCTTTTCAGTTCTGATTTTAATGTGTCCAGGGTTGGAGTTGTCATGATTAAATTTGGCAACGCATTCCACAGGGTAGGGGCAGCATGACAGAAAGCTGTGGCTCCAAATGTTTTTAGTTGGACTCTGGGGCCCATATGCAATTCATTTTTTCTCTTGAGTTTTCTCCTAGGTGATATTTTTATACTTGTCAATAAAATGCCTTTTAAGCCCCCAGAAGGCAAGAAAATGCTTAAAAAAAATGATAGTACTTTTTTGTCAATTTTTTGGTACTTTTTTAGTTGAAAAGTACTGGAAAGTTATTTAAAATCAAATATGAAAAATTATCTCCTAGGAGCAAACTCAGATGAAAAGGAGAATTGCATATGGCCCTGGGGCTGGTCAAGTTATTGGATCATTGTGATCTGAAGCTGTGGGTGGGATGACACAGTTGCAACAAATTCTTCAGGTATCTGGGGCCCAGGTCATGTAGGGATTTGAGTCTTAGCATGCCAATTTTGAAAAGGATTCTCTGTTTCATGAGTAGCAAGTGGAGTGACTGAAGGGTTGGTGTTATGTGGCAATAGTGGGGCTGGCTTGTTAGCAGTCTTGCGCAGGGATGAGCAGAAACTACGCCAGTGCGAATTCACGCATCATAGTTTGCATCTACACATCGTACTTCATAGGTGAAGTTTCAACACTACACTTACAAATTTACGCGTAGCGAAGTACCGCTACACGTAGCTTACGCCCTCTATGCATAGTTAACAAGTGTATTGCGTAGTGAACTACGGATGCGTTACTCGCATCTAATTTTCTGCGTGCGATTGTATGCTTACAAATTTATGCATTGGAAAGGGGAATGTACACATAGAAGAGTTCCCGATATAAGCATTTAAAGAGGAATTAATGCGTAAAATTTTCTGCATGTGGGCATAAGCATGCGCATACACTACGCTTCGCACTACGCGTAATTGCGTATTTTAATGCATAGTCTACGAAATGCATACGAAATGAATATTTGATTTCAAAGCCTTAGTTTGGCGAAGCGTAATTGCATAAAACTACGCGTAGTTCCTGCGTAGCAAAGTTGGTTGACTACGACCATCCCTGGTCTTGTGGCAGAATTCTGTACTGCCTGCAGGTGATGTAGGTCTTTTTTTGTAAGGCCTGCATAGAGGGCATTGCAATAGTCCAGCCGTGATGTGATGAAGGCGTGAACTAAGGTTGGAAGATCTTCTGAAGGAATGAGATGCCTAATATTTGCAATATTCCTAACGTGAAAGAAGAAATGTTTTACAACAACGGAAATGTAATTACTGAAGTTTAATTCCCCATCAATCAGTAAACCCAAGCTGCACACAGTGTTGGAGCTAGTAAGATCTGAGGTCCCTACCCTCAGGGGTGTTGACTGTGTCTGAAGCTGCTTCGCTGTTAGGCGCTGACCTCCGATGACAAGAACCTCAGGTTTATCAGCATTTAATTTAAGCCAGTTGTCATTCATCCACTCCTGCAGCTCAGCTAACCATGTGTTTATTTTTGTAATGGAGTGCGTTATGTCGGGTTTGAGTGAAAACTATAGCTGGATGTCATCAGCATAGCAGTGGTATGTCAGGCCATGTTTTTGGATGATTGTTTTGAATGACAGCATGCATATGGTAAATAAAAAAGGGGAGAGTAAGCTTAGTAAGTTTTTACAGTCAAGATTGTATCGTTGATGGGCACCTTAAAACTCGTAATCATCTGATGTTGGTGTCTGACAACCCTTTGGGAAAGAAATGTAATAAATGTAATAATGACACCGTCAGCTTAGCTGCAGGAACTGCAGAGTGAATGTTAGCAATGCATGAGATAGAGTAGTCCAAAACTTGTTTGATCTGTCAGATTAACAATACCTTCATAGGAAAAAGTCATTTATATTGCATTTTCACTTTGAACTAGATGTATGTATTGCATATATGTATCCATTTCCATTTTAAATTTTTTGTGTTTTTTTAATAGTGGTCCTTTAGCTTGAACCAATGTCCAACTGTTTGTGGAGTGAGACTTAAAGAGAACCAGAGGCAGGGTTCTGACAATGCAATCCACGTACAGAGGTTGGGTCTGCCTATACTGCCCAGCCTCTGTTGCTATTTCAATCCCCCCTAAGTTCCCCCTGTGCTCTGCAATCCCCCATAAATCACAGCCGTGCTGTGTGGGCTGTGTTTATCTCTGTACTGCCACTCTGCATGCCCCCCCGTCTCCTGCATAGCTCCGGTCCCGCCCACATCCCTTCCCTCCAATCAGCGGGAAGGGACGTGGGCGGGGACCGGAACTATGCAGGAGGTGGGGGGAGCAGCAGACTGACAATACAGAGATAAACACAGCCCGCTGTGACACACTGCATGTCGACAGCGCGGCTGTGATTTATAGAGGATAGCAGAGCACGGGGGGGCTTAGGGGGGATTGAAATAGCAACAGAGGCTGGGCAGTATAGGCAGACCCAGCCTCTGTATGTGGATTGCATTGTCAGAACCCCACCTCGGGTTCTCTTTAAAGGACCTCTGTCGTGAAAATCTTAAAATTTAAAATACACGTTAACATATACAAATAAGATGTATGTTTCTTCCGGAGTTAAATGAGCCATAAATTACTTTTCTCCTATGTTGCTGTCACTTACAGTAAGTAAAAGAAATATGACATTACCGACAGATTTAGGACTAGCCCATCTTCTCATAGGGGGCTGCTAGGTTTTTTTTTTTTTTTAAAGCACTTAGCGAATGGCAGTTGTTCCGTCCAACTGCCAAAAAAGTGTATGGTGAGCAGGTTCAGCATCATTGTATAAATGTTTTTCAGGGAATGTCTTTATAAAGAATAAAGGCCATACTGAGAATCCTCATGAAGAGATGTACTAACCTAAGGCCTGTCGGTAATGTCAGATTTCTACTACCTACTGTAAGTGACAGCAACATAGGAGAAAAGTCATTAATGGCTCATTTTACTCTAGAAGAAATGTACTTCTTATTTTTATGTGTTTTAAATTTTAAGATTTTCATGACAGTTCCTCTTTAAGCTTAAAGCATATCTGAGGCAAAATGAAAAAGTTTGCTTTTACATACCTAGGGGTTCTATCAGCCCTTCATAGACTTGTAGGTCCATGGCTGTCCTCCAGGTCCCCTTTGTTGATCCACTGTGTCAGGGCCAGTAAAGTATGCACCCACAGCTGAGTCACGCACTGCTGCTCATGTGCTGACTCAGTGACACACTTTCTTAATCACTCTCCCAGCCACAGTGGCATGTCCATTGCAACCTGTAAGCACGCATGCACAGAATGCTTCCGGCCATGGGAGTGCGATCTAGGAGGCGTGCCACTGGGTACACACCTGCATAGTGGTGCCTTACTAATTTGGGTTGCACACTTTATCATGTCTGACAGCAGATCAATGAAGGAGACCAGGAGGACAGTGAGGGACCTTCAAGACTATGGAGGGCTTGAAGAAGCCCCAGATAAGTATACGTAAACTTGTTCATTCCACCTCAGATATCCTTTAAGTTGTTAATTGTGGCAAATGAGGTGGCAAATGAGGTGCCCAATACTGGTACACACTCCTAAATGATCGACCGTCTGATCTGATCATTGTAACTGATTGAAAATGATTGTTCTGGCCCACCAACAGTGGAGACAATGATAAGCAATCCATCTGACTAAAAGAATGTTACACAAACCTGAACAAGAGAACAATGGATAGAACAATAGTTCATAGTCGATAAGCACCATTAACAGTACCCAATCTGATTGATTATGTGGTCAAGAGTTTGGGAGATTGTACCATTAGGGGCACCTTAAGCAACTACAGTGGGTTGCAAAAGTATTCGGCCCCCTTGAAGTTTTCCACATTTTGTCATATTACTGCCACAAACATGAATGAATTTTATTGGAATTCCACATAAAAGACCAACAAAAAGTGGTGTACAGGTGAGAAGTGGAACGAAAATCATACATGATTCCAAACATTTTTACAAATAAATAACTGCAAAGTGGTGTGTGCATAATTATTCAGCCCCTTTTGATCTGAGTGCAGTCAGTTGCCTATAGACATTGCCTGATGAGTGCTAATGACTAAATAGAGTGCACCTGTGTGTAATCTAATGTCAGTACAAATACAGCTGCTCTGTGAAGGCCTCAGAGGTTGTCTAAGAGAATATTGGGAGCAACAACACCATGAAGTCCAAAGAACACACCAGACAGGTCAGGGATCAAATTATTGAGAAATTTAAAGCAGGCTTAGGCTACAAAAAGATTTCCAAAGCCTTGAACATCCCACGGAGCACTGTTCAAGCGATCATTCAGAAATAGAAGGAGTATGGCACAACTGTAAACCTACCAAGACAAGGCCATCCACCTAAACTCACAGGCCGAACAAGGAGAGCGCTGATCAGAAATGCAGTCAAGAGGCCCATGGTGACTCTGGACGAGCTGCAGAGATCTACAGCTCAGGTGGGAGACTCTGTCCATAGGACAACTATTAGTTATGCGCTGTACAAAGTTGGCCTTTATGGAAGAGTGGCAAGAAGAAAGGCATTGTTAACAGAAAGCTTAAGAAGTCCCGTTTGCAGTTTTCCACAAGCCATGTGGGGGACACAGCAACCATGTAGAAGAAGGTGCTCTGGTCAGTTGAGACCAAAATGGAACTTTTTGGTCAAAATGCAAAACGCTATGTGTGGCGGAAAACTAACACTGCACATCACTCTGAACACACCATGCCCACTGTCAAATATGGTGGTGGCAGCATCATGCTCAGGGGGTGCATCTCTTCAGCAGGGGCAGGGAAGCTGGTCAGAGTTGATGGGAAGATGGATGAAGCCAAATACTTGGAAGAAAACCTCTTGGAGACTGCAAAAGACTTGAGACGGGGGCGGAGGTTCACCTTCCAGCAGGACAATGACTCTAAACATAAAGCCAGGGCAACAATGAAATGGTTTAAAAAAAACATATCTATGTGTTAGAATGGCCCAGTCAAAGTCCAGATCTAAATCCAATCGAGAATCTGTGGCAAGATCTGAAAACTGCTGTTCACAAATGCTGTCCATCTAATCTTACTGAGCTGGAGCTGTTTTGCAAAGAAGAATGGGCAAGGATTTCAGTCTCTAGATGTGCAAAGCTGGTAGAGACTAGAGATGGGCCGAACGGTTCGCCGGCGAACGGTTCCAGGCGAACTTATGCGGAAGTTCGATTTGCCCCATAATGCACTATGGGGGTCAACTTTGACCCTCTGCATCACAGTCAGCAGGCACATTGTAGCAATTCAGGCTACACTAAGCCCTGGAGCCCCCCCCCCCCCCCCTATATAAGGCAGGCTTGCCGGCCATTACACTCACTTGTGTGCCTGCTAGAGACAGACTAGGGACAGCTGCTGCAGACTTGTTCTCCTAGGGAAAGATTAGTTAGGCTCTTGGCTTGCTCCTGGCTGATTGTTATTGCTAAAATAGCACCCCTCAACAGCTCTTTTGAGAGCTAATGTTTATCAGATGTGTTTTTTTTTTGTGTGTGTTGCTCACTGACATTATACAGCCCTATCTGTTGCAGCTGGACCTTGGCAATTGTTATTACTGTGCCAGCCAGGCCCTGCCTAACTATCTATACTGGGACACCTACCTATGCCTACCTAACTACTGGGGCACCTACTTACCTATAAAAGGACACCTACCTACCTACCTATACTAGGGGACCTACCTATGCCTACCAACCTATACTAGGTCTCCTACCTATGCCTAGCTAACTACTGGGTCTCCTACCTATGTCTAGCTAACTACTGAGGCACCTACCTATGCCTACCTACCTATACTGGGACTCCTACCTATGCCTACCTACCTATACTGGGACTCCTACCTATGCCTACCTACCTATACTGGGACTCCTACCCATGCCTAGCTAACTACTGGGACACCTACCTATGCCAACCTACCTATACTGGGACTCCTACCTATGCCTAGCTAACTACTGAGGCACATACTTATGCCTACCTACCTATACTGGGACTCCTACCTATGCCTACCTACCGATACTGGGACTCCTATCTATGCCTACCTACATACAAGAAGATAATAAGGTCGTTGCTTCATTGTGGACAGACCAAATTTGATCAGCTGGACAGTCACTGTTGTTCTATCATTGAGCTACCACAGTCCGTCGACCATATGGGCTGGAAAAGTGCCACAGCCTGCACTCTGGCCATGTTGCGCATCAGTCCAGCACGGCCGTCACTACGCAAACAGCTGTTTGCGGCAGCTGTTTGCGGCAGCTGTTTGCGGTGCGCTACACGGTGAGTTTGGTGTGCCAGTGTGAAGCAGAACTCTAATTACACTCCCTGATTGATGTATACACATGCAAGATGTTTTACAGCACGTTAGGCCTGCAATTTAGCATTCAATGTGATTTCTGCCCTTAAAACGCTGCTTTGCGTCACATCCAGATTTTTCCCCGGGACTTTGGGCATGTATCCCACTCCACCATGCCCCCCTCCAGGTATTAGACCCCTTGAAACATCTTTTCCATCACTTTTGTGGCCAGCATCATTTTTTCTATTTTTCAAAGTTCGCATCCCCATTGAAGTCTATTGCCGTTCGCAAACTTTTTTCCGCAAACCGAACCTTCCGCAAAGGTTCGCGAACAGGGTTTGGGAACCTAAAATCGGAGGTTCGGCCCATCTCTAGTAGAGACATACCCTAAAAGACTGGCAGCTGTAATTGCAGCAAAAGGTGTTTCTACAAAGTATTGACTCAGGGGGCCGAATAATTACGCACACCCCACTTTGCAGTTATTTATTTGTAAAAAATGTTTGGAATGATGTATGATTTTCGATCCACTTCTCACATTTACACCACTTTGTATTGGCCTTTCACGTGGAATTCCAATAAAATTGATGCATGTTTGTGGCAGTAATGTGACAAAATGTGGAAAACTTCAAGGGGGACGAATACTTTTGCAACCCACTGTATTTTACGGCCAGCTGACCCCAAGTTCACATTATGTTTGTTTGGTAATTAGAGATTATGGTCCCTTCAATGAAACATGACTCCATAGAGGTGGAAGGGTCTAGTACGGGACACTCTGCAAGCTAACATCCTCCATTATGCTAATTTTGGTGCATCTGTTTTGAATGCAAGTGTAGTACCCCTGCCTTTATATAAAGCAGAGATACCGAGAGCCCAGTATAGTGTAGTATGTATTGGATCAAAGGTGAATAAATGACAAGTAAGTATTATACTCACAAACGTGGGTTACCACCAAGGCAACCACTGTATAGGCAGGTGGGGAGGTTAGACCTGTCCCCACTCAGGATTAAGATGTCGCTCTCTGAAGAAGAAAAAAGGGGTTTACCACCCTTCCACCGAGGGTGGAATTCTTAACAAGTGAAGGTACAGAGGCGCCAAAAGGATAAAATACGATAAAATGTTTAAAATATGCAGGTGGCGGCGGTGGACCGACCACTCAGAAACAGACTTGATGCTGTTGTAAGTAACAAAAAGGTGCAGAGGTGCCAAGCGTGTCTCGGACCTACAGTTGTATGATACTCCTGTTGTTTAATGCCTGATGAAGCGGGATTCTGCTCGTGAAACGCGTTGCAGTTATTGTTCGTGGAGTATGTAAATAAATTGCCTTTTTGTTACTTACGACAGCATCGAGTCTGTTTCTGAGTGGTCGGTCCACCGCCGCCACCTGAATATTTTAAACATTTTATCGTATTTTATCCTTTTGGCGCCTCTGTACCTTCACCTGCCTTTATTTAGGCTCGGCGTACCTATGCTGCTGGTTATTCAGATGCAGCCTGTCTTGGGAAGCGCTGCCACCTCTCCTCGTTGTGTGTTCAGGCAGCAGTCTCTTACTGAATTACCTGCTAATAAACTTGTTTTTGCTTTTTAAGATTTGACGTGGACTGTTATAGGATACTCCAGGCTGTCTTCTTTGCCACGGAGGAAATAAACAGAAACCCGGATATACTGCCTAATATTACTTTAGGGTTTCAGATGTATGACACCTGCAGCATACCCAATTACGAGCTACAAGGAGCTTTAGCATTTCTTACAGAGTCCAGCCAACTTGTCCCCAACTATCGATGTCCTTCTAAATCACCTTTCACAGCAGTTATTGGATCTGTTTTGTCTTCAAATTCCATTACCCTGGCCAATGTTTTAGGTATCTTCAGATACCCACAGGTAAACAAGATATTCTTCTCTTTTGTTTGCCTCTTTTTTTCAGTTTTCAAATTTATTCTATTACTCCATGTTATATAAAATCTAGCTTTAAAAGGCCAGCTAAAGCCAGAACTGTCCCCTTGTGAAAGTTATTTAACCAATTGGTTCGGGAGTCCTCCTGAAGGCTCAGGAAGTGCTTGCAAGCCTGTGTACTCCTGAAGAGAACCAGGTCCATACTGCACACTTGGGAGTGTGCGCTCACACATACTCAGTACAAAGTTGCTCATCTTCTGTAGCATTTGCGGTTGCGAGTGCTTCCAAAGCCTTCCAAGGAGCCCTGAAGTCCATGCTCTGAGAGCATGGAGAGAGGAATGGTAAGGCTCTATGACATCCAGATCCTTCTCTCTCAATATGTGAATATCTTTTTTTACAAGTTCACTTTCGTATTACTTTAACAAAGAAAAGGAAAACTCACAAGAGTATTTAAATGCTTAAAGGACACCCGAGGCAAAAATAAACTAATGAAATAAACAATTGTATCTATCTTCCTTCTTCTAAAAATGGAAAAAGTGAAACCGATACCCGCAGATAGAATGACCATCATATCTAAGAAATTCACTTGATTTACATCACAATGAGAGGTCACACTGAGTATGCAATTCGCCCACGAATTGATCAAGGGTCCAACGTGGCCCAGCCCACACGCAAAACACATCATCAATATATCTGAGCCAACATTTGATAAACTCTTGATCAATTTGTGGGCGAATTGCATGCTCAGTGTGAACCCATCAGACTGACCTCTCATTGTGATGTAAATCAAGTGAATTTCTTAAATACGATGGTCATTCTATCTGGGGGTACTCTTCACACTGACTTATATGTAAAACCCACTGACAGGAATGCTATTCTGTCTTATAAACGCTTTTACCTAATTAATACCCGTAAATCAATTCCTAAATCACAATTTCAGAGGGTTGGTCGTATAGTGGGTGATAGCAATAGACGAGAGACTAGATTTGATGAGATGTCACAGAGATTTGCAGATAGACACTATCGAGATGAGCTGGTTGCAGAGGCATGCCAGATGGCAACAGGTACAACGCTGGGACCCAGGAGAAACACTGTTAACCACATCCCTTTTGTTACACAATATAACGTCCTTTCTCAGGATGTAGCCCGTATTATTAAAAAAACATTGACCAGTATTGGCCCAGTCTTTTCCCTCGATCCCAGAGTTCCATAATCCTCCTCTCTTTTCGTATAAAAGAGTCCCCACACTTAGGGACAAACTTACCCATGCAGAAATGAGGACACTGGTTAGGCTCCCTGAAGGTTCTAGAAGGGGTATGTACCTTTGCCTCAATTGTGTGCACTGCAGCTCAGTCATCAGGAGTGACTACTTTACTCATCCTAGATCTGGCAAGAGATTTGACATTAGAGGGATATATAATTGTGATTCACAGTATGTGGTTTACATTTTAAAATGTCCGTGAGGACTCCTCTATGTAGGAGAAACCACCCAGAAGTTTAAAGTTAGACTATCTGCACACAAGCATGCAATCCGTGAACGCCTCACAGACCAACCAGTTGCCTGTCACTTTAACTTATTGAGACACAATGTTAGCCAATTGCGCTTCCAAATTATTGACAGCGTTCCCCCTCTGAAGCATGGAGGAGATAGACACAGACAGTTATTATACCGTTCTTCCTATATATATCTCTCTCTTCATCTCTTTCTATTTTCTTTGCCTATAACATTGCCATTTGATATGTGATGTATGTGCTATTTAATATGTCCATTTGGTATATTCTATGTGATTGTTTACTTCACCTGTATTATACCATTGCTTTATGTCAACCTCATACATAGTGGGTGCTACTGGGTGATGCCTTATTACAGCGATACTCCCACTGTGTGTGCGGATGTGCCCGCGCTACATGCCAGTGCTTACAGCCCACTAGTGTTTCCATCTCCTTGACAACACGGCTAGTCCAAAGCCACTTGTCATTCAGGGAGATGAAGGGCCGGCTAATTGGTGGAATTTTCCACATGATCAGCCGGCATAGGCAGTGAAGTCATCATCCTGCCCTCTGGAGGCGAACGGAAGTTTCCGCTCTGCGTCCTATGCATCTCCCTGGTAGTGTAATTTGATGCTACACCACTGTCCGTTACCCAGTTCCCGATCAGGTCCGCGTGACCGATGGGTGGTAACTTCCACTGCGTCACGAATGGGGCTGTATCGGTCTCCGCACTGACATGGGGGCGGACACCTGGCATAGGTAAGAGGTGCATTTCCATTGGTCCCTTTCAGGATGTTATAGTTCCCCATCAGGTCCGGCTCTCTGTGGCCAGACAGGGATTGGCTTTGCAGCAGGGAATCTATTGAAAGTCGATCGCACTGCAGAGTTGCACTGTTCGATGCAAAGCTATGAGCCATCCATCTCCCAATGCTCTTACCCCACCCCCAATTGTTTGAAATTTTCCATCCTGTTCGATCGATACTTTCAATTAATCTTTAGTCAAAATCAAGCAAAAATCGATCGATCGGACATTTTGTGGAATTAATTCCCAGTAGATTAATCCAATATGCAAGGAATCGAATGAAACAATGATGAGTGTATGGCCACCTTTAGTCAAGAGCCTGTAGCAAGGTATCTATAACATATTTTATGAAAGAGAATAAAAAAAAAAAAAACCTTACCACATTGATAGTTGATGCAAATCTACTGTGTTAAGCAGGCGCGTCCTTATGGCTGAAGATACGGGCTCTAGCCCCGAATCTCCACCCACTGTGCCCTGTATGTCAGCACACGCAGCGCCCATCATCATGCCTGTATTGCCTGCCCCAGCAGACGTCGTGAAAACAGCACGGAAATCTGCAGGCAGCCCACAGCACAAACTGCCTGCACTCACATTGGATGCAACGCCACGCCCCCTTTCTTCCCGGATACTTTTGAAAGTGATTCAGAAACACTTTCTTGGTCAGAGCGAAAAGGGTTCACAGCTTGCCAAGGGGAGGGGGAGAAGAGACTAGGGACAGGTATGTCAGGAAGTAGACCCTTATCTAGAGAGCAGTGTACAACAGGCTACTGCTAGCATTCTTATCTTAATAGGCATCACATCAGGATCTGCTACAGAGTTTCCTTCTCCTGACACTGCAGAGTATAGTCTTTCATCACATCCAGTGTCTACTGAAGACTGCAAAACCACATCCTATCATAGTGTAGGGCAGTCACAGATAATGATGATAACTGCCCATACGTGGAGACTACAGTGACAGCAGGAGGGGGAAATCCCGAGGCCTATTTAGATAAGTTGAGTTGCCAGTGAGATGCTCCTTATCCCTGACACCCCATGTGATAGCTGCATTCCTGTCTCTCCTCTCTCTATGTCTCCCCCTTCCTCTGTCACTTTTTTTTGCTAGTGCTGGCTGTCTGTGCCCGCTGTGTGCCTCCACTTGTCTGTGCCATGCTGCCAAACAGGACAGCTGAAGAAAACTGAATTCATGTTGCTGCTGGCAACTTTCTCTTACTCCTTTCAATATTCTCTCTCCTCTTCTCTCTTCCTATTCCCCATCCTCTTTATCTCTCTCTCTCTCTCTCTCTCTCTCTCTCTCTCTCTCTCTCTCTCTCTCTCTCTTCTCTCTCTCTCTCTCTCTCTCTCTCTCTCTCTCTTGAATTTGTGTGTCTCTCCTTTCATACCATCTTTCTATTTCTCCTTTCTTACCTTTCCTCACTCTCCATTCCTCCCCCTTTCCACACCATCACACTCTCACCTTTCCTCCTCTTTCTCAATCTCTCTCTGCTTTCCTCCACTGTCTGTTTGACTACCATCTCCTGCTCTCCTTTCCATCCTCCCACACTGTCCCTCTCTCTTTCTCCTCCCCTTCCTTTTCATGCACTCTACTTGTCTCTCTTGCTCTCTCTCTCTCTCTCTCTCTCTCATTTCTTCCTCACTTTAGCACCCTTTCTCCATTCCTCCCTTCTCTCACTCTCTCCTTTCTTTATTCTCTTACTCTCCTTACATCTCTACCTCTTCACTGCACCTCTTTCTCCTCTGGCTATCCCCTGCCGCACTTGCTATGCAAATCTCCAGTTCCATCACACGCTGTGGCAAAAAATGAGTGTGGCCACAACGTTTGAAAGTGGTGGTGGTTATGGCTGGAATCAAATGCAATCCACGCACATAAGACAGTGTCTTCCCCCCCCCCCAAACAAAACAAAACCAAAACAGACATAATACAACAGTGTGTTGTATTATGTCTGGTTTTTTTTTTTGGGGGGGGGGGGGAGACACTGTCTTATGTGCGTGGATTGCATTTGACTCCAGCCATAACCACCACCACTTTCAAACGTCGTGGCCACACTCATTTTTTTGCCACAGCACAATGCTAATTGTCGCCAGCCTGTTGCCCAGGGGTGCCCTGGATCTCCCAGGATCCTAGCAACGCCCCTGGTGTTATAACAACTATGGATAGTCTTTAGGTTTAATTTATGGATTTTTTAAAATTTTCTTTTCAGATTAGTCCATTCTCAAGTGCATCTCTCCTCAGTAATCGACAAATGTTTCCATCTTTCTTCAGGACTGTTGCCAGTGACAAATTTCAGTCAAGAGGTTTGGCCAAACTTGTCATGCACTTTGGATGGACCTGGGTTGGTCTGCTGGCAACAGATACCGATTATGGTCAGCTTGGAATTCAACCAATCAAGCAAGAGATAATCAAAGCTGGAGGATGCATAGCCTTCTCTGAGACCATTCCCGTGGGTCAACCAGACCGTAACGCTCCTCATATAGTGAAGGTCATCAAAGAGTCAACTGCCAAAGTGATTATTGCCTTTGCTGTCAGTGCTGACATACTTCTTATCATGAATGAGATGTTAAGGCAGAATGTGAGTGGAAAAGTTTTTGTTGCCAATGCTGGCTGGTCCAAGAGCAGTTTATTTTTTGTGGAAAGGTTCTTCCAACTTCTTTCAGGTAGTGTTGGATTAGGAACCAGAAGTCTAGATATTCCAGGCTTGAGCAAATATCTTCTAACAGCTGAACATCCTTCTAATTTGGAACAGAACTGGATGAAACTTTTTTGGGAAAAAATTTTTAGCTGCAGTTTTTCGAATGGGATTTCAATCCGGCATTGTACAGGAAATGAGAGTGTGAGCAGCGTAAGGAACAGCTCAGTGTACAGTAGTAGCTTTAAGTATACCCATGCTTATTATGCCGCAGTTTATGTTGTGGCCAGATCGTTAGACTATATGATAAGCTGCAAGAGGAGTGGAGAGTTCCAATCATCTGAGACCTGCATGAATATTTGGAATTTCAAGCCTTGGCAGGTAATCAAACAACGGGCTCTAATTTACAAGCTTAGTAAAGGGTCTATAGTCAACATTAAAGTGTATGGATAGGTTTTCCACATTTTCTCCCCCACCAACACAAGTTACAGCTTACCTTTGCAGAAGCAAACACTTCTTTTTTTGCAGACTACAAATAATAGTTATGGAGCCTGTACGCCTCTTTCCTAAATACCTTTGGATTGGCTCAATGAATGTGTCCTTGTTTACCTCAGCCAACCTTTTGGATTGCGTTTTGACCTCTACCCATTTTTATGTTTTATGGTGGGTAGGAAAGACGAACAGCTCTACCCCCAGAGCTGGACAGTGCTGGAACCTAGAAGCTTGATTCCAAATAATAGCGAAGAAAACACAGAGATGATCCGCACTTGTCCACTTGTAGATATCTTTATTCAGGACTTATCCAGCTTCACCAGAACTGACATGCTTCGAACGAGAGGTCCTTAATCGGATGTCAGTTCAGGTGATGCTGAATACGTTCAGGTGAAGCTGGATATTTACAAGAGGCCAAGTGCGGACCATCTCTGTGTTTTATGGTGGGTGTTGTATATCAAATTGATACAAATTTTATGTTTATAAAGTAGCGGCTTGGAATGTATTTAGTTTATTTATTTATTTATATAGCGCCGACATATTACGCAGCATTGTACAGAATATATTGTCTTGTCACTAACTGTCCCTCAGAGGGGCTCACAAACTAGTCCAATCTTAAAAATGGCTAATGATTTTGATCAGTCTGATTTCAAACTACATATAGACAGTTGGCATTCTGATTTCCGCCAATGCCGATTCCCAGTTCCACAGATTTTCGTTTTCTGATGAGTCTTGCCATTTCCACAGAAATCCAATTTCCGTTTTCCGATTTACGAGGAGTCTTATTTTTGGCCATTGTTTGTAATCTCTTATTGCCCAAATACTTCTGAATTGACTCTACAGTCTCTGATTGGTCCAATGCTTCCGAGATCTGTGACTGGACTAACATTACAGAGTTTTGATAATGCCATTTTCTGATTTACAATGGAAAAGCCCGATGTCTGATCAGAAATGCAGAAACTTCATTTCCACGGAATCTGAACGAGTATCCCTAATCAGTGCAGTTTCTAGGCTAAAATGCACCCAGGGCGAGGGTGTAAAAATTGCGCCCCCCCCCCCCCCGGAGCAAGGTATGGGTGCCCGCAGTATAGGTTAGCCAGGTCTAGTTTCACTTAGTATAGGTCCCCCCAGTATAGGTAGCCAAGAATAGGTACCCCAGTATAGGTAGCCAGGCATAGGTGAGCCAGTATAGTTGCCCCCGCTATAGGTTAGCCAGGTAGGTGCCTCCAGTATAGGTAGCCAGTATAGTTGCCCCCAGTATAGGTTAGATAGGCAGGCACCCCCGGTATAAGTTAGATAGGTAGGTGCCCCAGTACAGGTTAGCTAGGTGGGTGCCTCTTAGATAGGTAGCTGCCCCCCAGCGTAGGTTAGATTAGGTAGGTGCCCCCCAGGATAGGTTAGATAGGTAGCTGCCCCCCAGTGTAGGTTAGATTAGGTAGGTGCCCCCCAGCGTAGATTAGATTAGGTAGGTGCCCCCCAGGATAGGTTAGATAGGTAGCTGCCCCCCAGCGTAGGTTAGATTAGGTAGGTGCCCCCCAGGATAGGTTAGATAGGTAGCTGCCCCCCATAATGGAGGGGAAGAGCACCGTAGCCGCGGGGAGGGCAACCCGACCTCTCCCGGGCCGCCCTCCGTGCTCCCCCCTCAGATGTATAGTGAGCAGCAGCAGCCAGGGAGGGAGCGCTGTATACAACATACCTCCCTGGCTCCAAGCGCTGCTCTCTCGTCGCCGGTCTTCTCCCATCTGCCTACACGCGTATACATACGCTGCTTCCGGCTAAACAGGAAGCAGCGTGTGTATAAGCGTGTATGCAGAGAGAAGAAGACCGGCGGCGAGAGAGCAGCGCTTGGAGCCAGGGAGGTATGTTGTATACAGCGCTCCCTCCCTGGCTGCTGCTCACTATACATCTGAGGGGGGAACACGTAGGGCGGCCCGGGAGAGGGAGGGAGAGGTCGGGTTGCCCTCCCCGCGGCTACGGTGCTTCCCCCCTCCATTACAGCGCCCCCCTCCCAACAGCGCCCCGGGCGGTGGCACGCCCCGCACGGGGCTAGAAACGGGCATGTCCCTAATAGTGATGGTGTTGGGTGCAGAGCTGAAATCCACAAACAGAAAATCCTGGCGTAGGTTCCTGGGGACTCCAGATCCTACAGTATAGAATGTTGTAGACACGCTAACAGCATCATCTGCAAACCTATTAGAACTGTAGGAGAGTCCAGCAGGGGATTTGTGGTGGATTTCTTATAAGCAGTTATCAGTTTTTCAAATACTTTCATAACCAATCATGTAATGGCAACTGGTCTTTAACCATTTACTGTGAGATTTTATTTTTTAGGAACTGGGACAATAGTTGCAAGTTGAAAACAGACAAGGACTATTGAGAGTGCCAGTGATGCATTAAAATGTCTGTAAAGCTGGTGCCAGCTAATCAGCACAATGTTTTAGGCATTTCACAATTATCAATGCCTGGTGATTTCTAATCTTAACCTCTAAATGACTGCTCCATGCCAATTGGCGTGGGCAGAGCGACAGCCTCAGGATCACTCCACACCGATTGGTGTGAAGAGCTTTGAATGGGGATTACAGGAAATTGCGCGCATCTCTACATGAATGACAGAACTCCGCCCCGCCATCAGTCTCCCAGCCGTGATCGCCACTCGGAGACTGTTAGACAGCGGAACCGCGTCTAATAAATCTTTACAGTGCTGCGATCTAAGGCAGCGCTGTACTGGGGACAGCCATGTGACACGGCTGTCCAACTAGGACACAGGAGAGCGATCAGCTCTTATTGGCTGAAGTCTATGACAGCCGATCACTGTCATAGGCTGGCTAGGGGAGGGGGGGGGGAAGAAACAATAATAATAATATAAAAAATTACATTTTTATACAAATAATAAAATAAATATTAATAAAAAAAAATAAACATTTGGGGAGCGATCAGACCCCACCAACAGAAAGCTCGTTGGTAGGGAGAAAAGGGGGGGGGGGGTCACTTGTGTGCTGACATGTACGGCCCTGCAGCGAGGCCCTAAAGCTGCAGTGGCCTAATTGGTAAAAAATAGCCTGGTCACTAGGGGGGTTTAACACTGCGGTCCTTAAGTGGTTAAGGTTTTATTTTTAAAAGTCGGTTGCTTTCTGATAGAGGGTGCGAGTGTGGAAGAAGATCAGCAGAATGTGACTGAGATTGTACATTGTGAGGATGTTGAGGCACACCAGTAGGTGGAGATATGAGCTGACTGGAATGATCATCTTTCAGAAGTGCCTTAAAGAGAAACTCCGACCAAGAATTGAACTTTATCCCAATCAGTAGCTGATACCCCCTTTTACATGAGAAATCTATTCCTCTTCACAAACAGACCATCAGGGGGCGCTGTATGGCTGACATTGTGGTGAAACCCCTCCCACAAAGAAATTCTGAGTACATACTCTTCGCAGTTTCCTGTCTGTGAACCCTATTGCATTGTGGGAAATAGCTGTTTACAGCTGTTTCCAACTGCCAAAACAGCAAGCAGCAGCTACATCACTTGCCAGCAGTAAAAATGTCACCATGTGATAAATGTCAGAATGTAAATCAGGGATTTAAAATATTTTACAATGGGCAAACACTGACTAAATCATGTATACATAATTATTGTAAAAATGAAGCACTTTTTTTATTACATTATTTTCACTGGAGTTCTTCTTTAAGGTGGCCATACCTCTTTTGCCATGGCTACCGATCAACCATTCGATTTGATAATTATTATCAAATCAAATGAAAATCCATACAACCAAGAGCATGCCCAATTGGCAGCTTGACTAATTTCAGGGCCAAATTGGTCAAATGTATTGATTGGACATATTGGTAAATCTTGGTCTGACGTGGTTGATTGGGTTTGTGACGGTAACACCGTGCGATCGGTGAACTCAACGGAAACCCCCGACCACTCTCCCTCCCAAATGTCGTATGTATCACCAGTGTACATACATTGATATTTTACCTGTGAAGCCATCTGCTGAGTGTTCTCCGTACTTCTGCATTCAGATCCCACGTGACTACTGGCATAGATCACGTGGATACGCGTGTGTGAAGTCACACACTTGTCCCACATGAAATAACACCCGCAGATATGTGGGGTGCCAATGCAGAAGTACGGTGGACTCTCAGGGTTGGGTTAAAGTATAAGTGCATAGGTGTGGGGGTACGTGCAACATTTGAGGGGACGTGGCCAGGCGCAGTGAGGTGACGTCACAAGGCCAATTCCTGAAAGATTTCATGTTGAATTGGCCTGAGGTATATGGGTAGCCAACAAATCTCTCTCTGATCAGACTTGTTCAGAGAGAGAGATCTGTTTCTTGGCAAAATTGCTAGATGTATGGCACCTTTAAGGTGCGTACACACGCACTACTGTCGGGAGAATGACCGCTCAGCGGGAGGGTCTGACGGACCCGTCGTTCTCTATAGTAGTGCATGTGTACGCACCTTTAGGCATTGTCTGCCTGTTGGAAATGAGATGTTAATCCTGCAAATGTTCTTCGGCTAAAAAGCTTTTGTTGGTGTTGTTAAACCTGCAATAGAATTTAATCAGCTCATTTGCAAACTTGCAAGTTGTCTACTGATTGTGGCTTGTGGGAGCTTTTTTTTATTTAATTTAATTTTTTTTTTTTTTTGTAATTGATCATTTAGGGGTTTTTTTGCATAATCTTTTTTTGCGTCTCTGATGTAATATTTGATCTAATGTAAAAAAAAAAAGCACCCTGTAAAAAGGATGCCGGAGAAAGCCGCTAGTAAAATCTTGGTAAAATTACAGATATTCTACTACATAAAGAGAACTCAAAGTGTATTTTTTTAATCTGAATAGGACACAGAGGCATATTCTGTGCACAATGACATGCCTCCGTGTCCTTCTATTGCCACCTCCAGTCCCCCCCCCCCCCCTCGGCTCTGCTGACCCCCCTTAAAAATAGCGACAGGCTAGCGACAACTTGCTTGTCGCTAGCCTTGTTTTTACCCTCATATTGTCAATCAGCATCGCTCCCCTGCCTGCTCATTTGCAGCGCTCCCTTGCCTGTGTTCCCTCGCTCCTCACCTCCGTAAGATTCCTCCAATCGGAAGCTAAGCCACGACCCAGGAAGTACTTTCCAGTGTGGGACCCAGAAATTTCTGAAGGCAGCCCTGCTTGTGTGGATGTGGATAGTACAAGCACAATTATTGTTGTAGTGACTAGACTTGTAGTTAGGTGCAATGCTGTGTATTTATTATAACTCCTGTCTTAATAAGTTTCATGGCACCACGGTAACTGGGTTAGGCACTCGGAGCTTCATATCTTTAGTCATGTCCAGGGATGGTCGTAGTCAGCCAACTTCGCTACGCTAGAACTATGCGTAGTTTTACACAATTACGCTTCGCCAAACTACGGCTTCGGACTCAAAGTTTCACTTCATATGCATTTCGTAGACTACGCATTAAAATACGCAATTATGCGTAGCGCGAAGCGTAGTGTATGTGGATGCGTATGCCCGTATGCAGAACATTTTACGCATTATTTTAATTCAATGCTTATACCGGAAACTCTTGTATGCGTATAATCCCCTTTCCAATGCGTAAATTTATAAGCATACAATCGCACGCGGAAAATTAGACACGGGTAACACATGTTAACTACACATAGTGGGCATAAGCTACGCATAGCGGTACTTCACTACACGTAAATTCGTAAGCGTAGTTTTGAAACTTCACCTACGAACTACGATGCGTAAATTCGCACTGGTGTAGTTTCTGCTCAACCCCGGTCATGTCCTTAGGAAACCGTGTCCGCCTCATTACAGTTAGAAACACCATAGTGTTTAAACAAGGATGATAAATGTTTGGGAAGTCCATACCACTTGAATGAGGAAGCCACTTCTATGTTTTTTTTTCAATGTTTTCTAGATAATTTAAGAATTCTAGCTGAAAATTATTTCTTTTGACTGGATATACCATTATAATATATGACAGACAGTAAATGAAAAGGCAGGTAATACTATGTAAAAAATTCATCCTTCCTTTTTTATAGTTACTCCACTACATACAGGATTTGAGAATAACGCTGAACAGTGGGGCTCAAATTTACTTTGATGGAAACGGAGACATTCCAGCTATACATGACATGGTCAACTGGCAGAGGAGGTCAGATGGTTCCTTCTGGTATGTGGATGTTGGAAACTACGACAGCTCAGCATCACCTGGGCCAAAGCTCACTATCAATTCTAGCCTGTTACAATGGATTATGGGTAACTCCCAGGTGAGACTTCTACTTGAGCTAAGACTTTAGGAACATTAGAAAACGGTTCTAAATGCAGAAGTTGACTGAAGTTTCTCACCTCGTAGAAGTCACTTTTTAAAAAAAAAAATGGGGCTTTCCAACGTTCTTCAACCCAGTAGTGTTCCAGCTCTTTAGAGTTGCTTGTCTGTACCAGAACACATGCAGAACCATGTGATCAGAATGATCAGGTGATAGTTTGAAAGGCCCTGGTGACAATCTTTTATCACTTCCATTTTCAAAGAAGTGATCACAACAAATTAGGGCCTTACAAATCTGTCACCTGATCAAATTGATCACATTACTACATGAGTTCTGCTTTAGACTTTATTTTTGTACACTGGTTTTTCCTTCTACATATAGGTCCCTCGCTCAGTCTGCAGTGAGAGCTGCCCCCCAGGGTTTAGGAAGGCTACATTAAAAGGTCAACCTGTCTGCTGCCACGAATGTGTCCCGTGTCTACAGGGAGAGGTCTCCAATCAGACTGGTAAACAACATTAGAAAGTATACTTTCTTCCTTAATATATAGATATGTTTATTACTTTAATTTTTGTGCATATTAGAAGCAGGGATGAGCAGAAACTGCGCCAGTGCGAATTTACGCATCGTAGTTTGCATCTACGCATCGTAGTTTGTAGGTGAAGTTTCAAAACTACGCGTAGCTTACGCCCACTATGCGTAGTTAACCTGTGTGTTGCGTATTGAACTACGTATGTGATACTCGCGTTTAATTTTCCGTGTGCGATTGTATGCTTACAAATTTCCGCATTGGAAAGGGGAATGTACGCATAGAAGAGTTCCCAGTATAAGCATTTACAGAGGAATTAATGCGTAAAATCTTCTGCATATGGGCATAAGCATCTGCATACACTACGCTTCGCACTAAGCATAATTGCATATTTTAACGCGTATTCTACAACATGCATTGCATACGAAGTGAATATTTGATTTCAAAGCCGTAGTTTGCAGGGGACTCTTGTGGAGCTCGGGTGGTCTCCCACTCCTAAGCTACTGTTTACTGGGGCACACAGAGCACCAGCCAATGTAATAACACCAGCACCAGTTGTTCCACCCCCCCCCCCCCACGTTGTCTCTCCGACACCCCCCACTAAGAACCCCCCAGCAAATATAATCACTCCCCACCAAGGGAATCCCACCATTACAGTAATCTCCCACACACAAACACCCCCCCCTTTACATTATTCTTCCCCCCATTAAGAAAATTCCCACTGCACTGCAGAGTGTAATCACAGGGAAAGCTCTCTCACCCTTCCAGCTTACCCTCTAAGGAAATCCCTGATTCCAGTCGGTGCGCTAAGGAAATCTAAGAAAATCCCCACTAAATCCCTGTGACCCTGAAAAGTAAAATTGCAGTAGAAGCTAGTCATCCTGTTTACCTTAATTGCAGAATTATTTGTTTGATTTTGCAGTTTTTGCAACATTCAGTAGTTATGGGTTGTCACAGTAATGTATTCATATTGCAAGGAGAAAAAAGGGAGGCTGGTCTAGGGATTTCAGATAGTTCTGATTTCTTGAAACCTTTCCGTAAATGTAAGGTTCCCACTTAATTTTTCTGAACTCTAATTGTTGAATCAACCATGAACAGTAACGTGCTGCTTTCATATTAAATGCTAATTCTATAATAGTTTATTTTTATTGTTTAGATTCCAGAGAATGTTTTAAATGCCCTTGGGATCAATGGCCAAATCCACAGAAATCCAGCTGTGTTCTGAAGATGGTTGAGATTCTCTCATTTGAAGAGCCATTAGGAGCAATTTTGTCAGCTGTCAGCATTTTGTCTTCCTTAATTCCTGCCTCTGTTTTGAAGATTTTCATGCAATGTAAAAACACCCCAATTATCAAAGCCAACAACTATGGGCTAAGCTGTCTTCTTCTGGTGTTCCTGTCTTTGTGTTTTCTTTGTTCATTGGTGTTTATTGGATATCCCCAACCCGAGAAATGTCTTCTACGCCAAGTTTCATTCGGCTTGGTCTTTTCTCTCTGTGTTTCCTGCATACTGGCTAAAACCATCACGGTGGTGTTGGCTTTCATGGCCACCAGACCAGGCAGCAGTCTACGGAAATGGACTAAACCTTGGGTGTCCTATATTTTCATTTTTGTGTGCTTTTTTATTCAATTTATTTTATGTATTATTTGGCTATCACTTTCTCCTCCATTTACACAAAATAACATTCAGACTAAGCCTGGTTTAATAATTGTTGAGTGTAACGAGGGTTCTCTCCTTGCCTTTTGGACAATGATGGGTTACCTCTTTCTTCTGGCCACCATTAGCTTCATGGTGGCTTTTCTTGCTCGAAGACTTCCTGACAGCTTCAATGAGGCCCAGTTTATTACATTCAGCATGTTGGCCTTCCTCAGTGTCTGGATATCTTTTATCCCAGCATACCTCAGTGCTCAGGGCAAATACACTGTGGCCATGGAGATCTTTGCCATCTTGGCCTCCAGTTGGGCTCTGGTGATCTGTATGTTCCTTCCTAAGTGTTTTATCATCTTATTCAGACCTGACATGAACTCCAAAGAACAGATCATGGGAAGGAGCAAAATAGGTGTTACATCTACCACACTATAAGCAAATAAATGCCACCAGTAATATATATTATTACCTTAAATTTGTTTGCAAACCATTTAAATTGCACCACATAAGTAATTTTCTGCAGCACATTAAAAAGAAAGCACGTTCAACAACTTACAAATTACTAACTGTTATTCATTGGGGCTCACATTCTGATTTATCTGAAGGGGTGGAGGAGGCTGGGTGGTTTTGGGAGATACAATAAACCTTCTAAGTTCTACTTCTTCTTCTATAATAAAACCCCTGTGTCTATGTCCATGTAGGTCCCTGCTGTGAGCTACTGCGCATGTGCCGCAGGGACAGCCGTTGGACGGGAGCAGGACAGGCAGGGGGCCATGCGGGCGAGCGCGTGCGGGGCCGGCGTGCAGCGGGCGCGCGTGCATACGCGGCGGTCACGGGAGGATGAGAAGGAGGGGAGAGGAGGGAGGCGGGGTTGAAACACAGACCTAGAGCCCGTTTTTAAACAGGCTTAGGTCTACTAGTGTACAACAAACCTTCTAGGTTCCATTTCTACCCAGGTAGTGTCATTCAAGTTTCTTGGATCCATAGTCTCAAACAACCTAAAATGGCACAACTAGTGTTGGGCGAACAGTGTTCGCCACTGTTCGGGTTCTGCAGAACATCACCCTGTTTGGGTGATGTTCGAGTTCGGCCGAACACCTGATGGTGCTCGGCCAAACCGTTCGGCCGCATGGCCGAACTAAGAGCGCATGGCCGAACGTTCCCCGAACGTTCGGCTAGCGCTGTGATTGGCCGAACGGGTCACGTGGTTCGGACCCGAACGCGCTCTGATTGGCCGAACGGTCACGTGGTTCGGGTAAATAAATACCCGAACCACGTCATATCTCCGCCATTTCTCTGTGGGTTTAGCTTTGGGTAGGCAGGCAGGGTAGTTCGCTCTCCAGCCACGCTAGCCAGGGTCCCCCCCAGTCATTGTGTGTCGCTGCTGGGAACAGTAGTACACCGCTCGCTCAGCCACACTATATATAGCATTGTTTACTGCCACAGTGTACCTCGCTCAGCCACACTATATATAGCATTGTTTACTGCTACTCTGTGTACACTGCTCAGCCAGACTATATAGCATTGTGTGTACTGCCACTGTGTACCTCGCTCAGCCACGCTATATATAGCATTGTGTTTACTGCCACTCTGTGTACACCGCTCAGCCAGACTATAAAGCATTGTGTGTACTGCCACTCTGTGTACACGGCTCAGCCAGACTATATAGCATTGTGTGTACTGCCACTCTGTGTACACGGCTCAGCCAGACTATATAGCATTGTGTGTACTGCCACTCTGTGTACCTCGCTCAGCCACGCTATATATAGCATTGTGTTTACTGCCACTCTGTGTACACCGCTCAGCCAGACTATATAGCATTGTGTGTACTGCCACTCTGTGTACACGGCTCAGCCAGACTATATAGCATTGTGTGTACTGCCACTCTGTGTACACTGCTCAGCCAGACTATATAGCATTGTGTGTACTGCCACTCTGTGTACACCGCTCAGCCAGACTATATAGCATTGTGTGTACTGCCACTGTGTACCTCGCTCAGCCACGCTATATATAGCATTGTGTTTACTGCCACTCTGTGTACACCGCTCAGCCAGACTATATAGCATTGTGTGTACTGCCACTCTGTGTACACCGCTCAGCCAGACTATATAGCATTGTGTGTACTGCCACTTTGTGTACACGGCTCAGCCAGACTATATAGCATTGTGTGTACTGCCACTCTGTGTACACTGCTCAGCCAGACTATATAGCATTGTGTGTACTGCCACTCTGTGTACACCGCTCAGCCACACTATATAGCATTGTTTACTGCCACTCTGTGTACACGGCTTAGCCAGACTATATAGCATTGTGTGTACTGCCACTCTGTGTACACTGCTCAGCCAGACTATATAGCATTGTTTACTGCCACTCTGTGTACACCGCTCAGCCAGACTATATAGCATTGTTTACTGCCACTCTGTGTACACCGCTCAGCCAGACTATATAGCATTGTGTGTACTGCCACTCTGTGTACATGGCTCAGCCACACTATATAGCATTGTTTACTGCCACTCTGTGTACACCGCTCAGCCAGACTATATAGCATTGTGTGTACTGCCACTCTGTGTACACGGCTCAGCCACACTATATAGCATTGTTTACTGCCACTCTGTGTACACCGCTCAGCCAGACTATATAGCATTGTGTGTACTGCCACTTTGTGTACACGGCTCAGCCAGACTATATAGCATTGTGTGTACTGCCACTCTGTGTACACTGCTCAGCCAGACTATATAGCATTGTGTGTACTGCCACTCTGTGTACACCGCTCAGCCACACTATATAGCATTGTTTACTGCCACTCTGTGTACACGGCTTAGCCAGACTATATAGCATTGTGTGTACTGCCACTCTGTGTACACTGCTCAGCCAGACTATATAGCATTGTTTACTGCCACTCTGTGTACACCGCTCAGCCAGACTATATAGCATTGTTTACTGCCACTCTGTGTACACCGCTCAGCCAGACTATATAGCATTGTGTGTACTGCCACTCTGTGTACACGGCTCAGCCACACTATATAGCATTGTTTACTGCCACTCTGTGTACACCGCTCAGCCAGACTATATAGCATTGTGTGTACTGCCACTCTGTGTACACGGCTCAGCCACACTATATAGCATTGTTTACTGCCACTCTGTGTACACCGCTCAGCCAGACTATATAGCATTGTGTGTACTGCCACTCTGTGTACACCGCTCAGCCAGACTATATAGCATTGTGTGTACTGCCACTCTGTGTACACCGCTCAGCCAGACTATATAGCATTGTGTTTACTGCCACTCTGTGTACACCGCTCAGCCACACTATATAGCATTGCGTACTCTGCCAGTCAGTGTGTATATTGCTGGGATCAGTAATACTCCACTCACCGCCAACCACTATATGAGCTCACCATGAGTTCCTCAGAGACCTCCGCTGTGAGCAGCACTCCCAACAACAGCAACAGCCAACGCCCCACGCAAGCTATAACATCCACCCCAGCAGCCAGTGGTCAGCAGCAGCCCTCCCCGGAGGAGAACGTTGTGTCCATCGGTCCGTCGCCAGAGCGATTAATGAGGGCTGCCATTGAGGAGATGATGGGGCCTGATGTGGAGGAGGAGGTCTGGCTCAGGCCAGCATCCCAAGTTAATGTTGAGGATGATGAGGGGTCTGTGTCTGGGGATGTTGGGGTGGCAAAGGTGGTGGGTGGGTCAGACTCAGGAGAAGAGTTGTATGATGAGGATGATGATCGGGACCATCTGTATGTGCCTCAGAGTCCGACCCCGGAAAACATGTTGTATCGTGTGTTTAGGTACTAAAATCTGCGTTCCCACTTCCCAGTACTACCCGGGTCCACGGATCCATATAATTTTTTGGGCAGCACTATCAAACTGTGGTACTATGAGTGAGTTGCCATGGTCCTTCTGTGCTGTCACACTCACCGTCTGTCTGCAGATGGATTGTTCAACACAGCTACGCCATCTGACATGTAGACCTTGACCATCTTCTCCAGGCGATTGGTGTTGGAGGACGTGGAACTGCCCGATTGCTGTTCTGTTGGCTGCTGCATGGGTGTCAGAAAATGTTCCCACTCCAAGGACACTGCCAATACCATTCCCTTTTGGGCACTAGCAGCAGCTTGTGTTCTTTGCTGCCCTCCTGGTCCTCCTGGGTTTGCTGAAGTCAGTCTGTCGGCGTACAACTGGCTAGAGAAGGAGGAGGATGTCAATCTCCTCTCTAAAGTCTCCATCCTCAAGGGCCTGCTGGAATTGTTCCATTTTTGACCTGTCTGACACTTTCTTCAATCAGTTTTTTAACATTGTGTTTGTATAAACTGGGTATAAACCCAGTAATTGGTGTTGTCCAGAATAATGAATAATAATGAATAGTGAATAATGCACGGGCCGCGTTCAATGCAGTCTAGCATGAATTGAGCCATGTGTGCCAGAGAATCCTGCCAGACTCCTCTGTCTTCATGTTCTTGTGAGCGTTGTGATTGTTGTGATGCACCATATTCGTCACCAGCATCACTTTCTTCCTCTTCTGCTGTCCATTCCCGATAAATTGTGGAAGTCCAACGTGCACCGCTCTGTCCCTCGGCAGTGGGGGCATCCAATTCCTGCTCCAACTCCAGCTGTTCCTCGTCCTGTTCTTTGTCATAGCTGGGACCAGCGTTTCCTGAGGCAGGTTGCCTGATGTTGGTATCATCACGCTGATCGTTTTCATCTTCAGATTCCCCCACTTGCATCATGCCAGCGGTTTCCATCTTCAACATTGATTTCTTCAGTAAACACAGCAGTGGTGTTGTAATGCTGACTGTAGAGTTGTCACTGCTCAGTCACAAGCAACGTGGATTGCTCAAAATTTTGGAGGACTTGGCAGAGATCCAACATGGTGGCCCAATCAGATCCACAGAAGCTTGGTAGCTAGCTGCTGGAATGCACCTCGGCACTGCGCAAAAGCGTGCTAGCATGTGCAGCGTAGAATTCCAGCGCGTAGGGAGGGACATCACCCAGCGAGCGATGGTGCGCTAGATTGAAGCGCTCCTGCATCTCTTGGTGAGTCCTTCAGAAGCGGTACTGGACTTTTAAAAATGTTTTTTTTTTTTTCCTTCAACAGAAGATCTGCCACGTTGGAGTGAGGAGGACGCCGCCGACCCCGACACCAAGCTGAACCCCGGCGAACTCCAAGCAGAGGATCTTCAGGAACCCTCAAGGCTTTGAACAAGCTGAGGAGGATCAGCAGTCCCGACGAGACCTCTCCTCATATGTGACTGTGTGCAGTGGAGTAGAGCTCCCCAGAACAACCTCTCACTTGTCACTTTGTCACTGGTCACTTTGTCACTTTGTCACTTTGTCACTTATCACTTTGTCACTTGTCACTTTGCCATTTTGTCACTTGTCACTTTGTCACTGGTCACTTTGTCACTTTGTCACTTTGTCACTTGTCACTTTGTCACTTGTCACTTTGTCACTTGTCATTTTGTCATTTTGTCACTTTGTCACTTTGTCACTTTGTCACTGGTCACTTTTCACTTTGTCACTTGTCACTTGGTCACTTGTCACTTGGTCACTTGTCCAGATGATCTCGGTACACCTCCTGCGATTCAAATTCCTGCACACATTGCTCTGGGATTTGGGTGTGATGAATGATGCATCTAACTGGCCACCGGAGGCAATTAAGGCCTTCAAAACATTGAAAGCAGCTTTCTGTTCCGCCCCCATTTTGCGTCATGTTGAGTTGTTGACGTCATGTTCATCCTCGGCCTCGCCTTGCATTTCAGTGCGAGGTGCATTTTCCACAGAAAAAGGTTGTGAATCCGGGCACAACATTTGTGGCTGTTCCATTGACCTTTCACAGGTAGAAGATTGTGGGGGTGGGAATAGCTCCTCCGAATAGCCCATTGTGTCCTGAAAACTACTCTGCGCACGCATTTTTTTGTCCTCATGCAAGGCCTGAGTTGCGCCTGAAAGCGTGGCCTTCTCCTCCTGCGCCTCCTCCTGTTCCATCACGTCTGCTGCTGCTGGGTTAGCGTTGCCGCATGGTCCCTGTTTATTGAACCACTTATCTTTATTACATTTATGACTGCATGGCGGTACAAAGCATGCTATCCGCACGCTTCTTGTCCTCATGCAAGGCCTGGGTTGTTGTGTCTCACAAAGCGTGGCCTTCTCCTCCTGCGCCTCCTCCAGTTCCATCACGTCTGCTGCTGCTGGGTTAGCGTTGCCGCGTGGTCCCTGTTTATTGAACCACTTATCTTTATTACATTTATGACTGCATGGCGGTACAAAGCATGCTATCCGCACGCTTCTTGTCCTCATGCAAGGCCAGGGTTGTTGTGTCTCAAAAAGCGTGGCCTTCTCCTCCTGCGCCTCCTCCTCCTGTTCCATCACGTGTGCTGCTGCTGGTGCTGGGTTAGTGTTACCGGTCCCTTTTCCTGGAACCTCTTCTCTGTATTACATTTATGACTGCATGGCGAAAAAAAGCATGTTACCTGTGCAAAGAAACATGACATTTTCCACATTTAAAAGACAGTTTTTCCTTTGAAACTTTACAATCAATTTTCTCAAAAACTATAAGCTCTTTTTCAAATATTTTTTTTCTCTTGTACCCACTCCCAAGGTGCACATACCCTGCTAATTTGGGGTATGTAGCATGTAAGGAAGCTTTACAAAGCACGAAAGTTCGGGTCCCCATTGACTTCCATTATGTTCGGAGTTCGGCGCGAACACCCGAACATCGCGGCGATGTTCGGCGAACGTTCGCGAACCCGAACATCTAGGTGTTCGCCCAACACTAGGCACAACAACGCTGCCACTTTCATCAAGAAAGTGTAACAGAGGATGTACCACGTACGGCAGCTGAAAAAGTTTGGCCTTCCTCAAAAATAAATGGTGCAGTTCTACACTGCAATCATCGAATCCACCACAACACCATCTATGACTGTATGGTTCAGCTCCTACTCAGTACTACAAAAGGTGAGACTACAGCACATCATCCAAACAGTGGAAAGGATAATTGGCTGTAGCTCACCTTCCCTGCAGGACCTTTATGCTAGCAGGTGAAGAAAGAGACCGACCAAGATTGCCTCAGGCCCCCTCTAATCCTGCTCACTCCATCTTCCAGCGCATGCCTTCAGGAGTAAGACTCCAATCAATCGCAACCTAAACTTCTAGACACAGGAACAGCTTCTTCCATCAGGCGGTAGCCATTCTTAATGCAGAACCACGCTAGAGCTGCTAGAACTAGAAAGCATGCAGAGCTGAACTGTAAATGAACACTTCTCACCTTGCTTACTGCCACTATAACTTACATACTGTCCTTGACTTGTAATATATACTTGTCTGTCCTTGTTGTGTTGTTTTTGATTGTGTCTGTTAAACAACTGCTAAGACAAATTCCTTGTAAGTGCAAACTTACTGGGCCAAATAAATTGATTCTGATTCTGATTCATGTGTGTTTCAGGAGAAAAAAAAAATCTGATTACTCAGGAAAAAGCAAATTTGTCTCAAATTTGTATTAAAGACCTGTGATCAGCAGGACAGCCAGGCAATGTGCATTGTTTAAAAGGAAATAAATATGGCAGCCCCTATATTTTTCTTGCTTTAGGTTCCCTTTAAATTACCTGGGGCTTCTTCCACCCCCTGTAGTCCTTCAGGTCCGTCACTGTCCTCCCGATTCCCTGTTGTTTGTTGTGCCCCTTCAAAGGCTGTCCGACTGAACCCTGTCCCAGTCTACTGTGCATGTTCAACCCCTGGAGCGGCCCCGCCCTTGATTGCGCTCCCGTGGCTGTGAGCGTTCAGCGCTTGCGCAGTTTTTAAAATATGAAACTGCACTGAAGGATATTTTTTTCTGGTTACCATCTATACTATTTCTCTGTGATGCCAAATGTGACATCACTTCCGCCCTTTTCTTTCTTTATACTTTTTTGTTAACTCATCTCAATGTTAACTTTCCCTTCCTACTGCCACAGCTTACTGTCCCTCCCACAGCAAACTTTACCTAGACAACTGGCTTAGATCACTGTGTAAACTCTTCGGGGGGATGGGCAGGAGGGGGGGGGAGTCAATAGCTTTCTGGTCATAGTGTCATCTTATCTGAAATAGGAAGCTTGCTGTTATTTGCATGCTGAGGGTAAGCTTGTTACTGTAGCTAAAGTAAAAATAAATAAATAAATAAATCCCACAATCCTGCTGGCACTGCACAGTTCCTGTGGTTAGGCACAGGCACTCAAGACCAGGTAAAAAGAAAAAAAAATGGTGACATGTAGGGACCTATTTTAGAAGAAAATTGGGTTTATTTTTGGGTCACAATTTTTTTTCTTTCAATGTTTTATTTTTTGCATGTTAGGGCTTGCAAATGCACTTTAACCATTTATTGTAACAGTGACAGTATATCTACGCCCCTTGAAACTTCATCTTATCTCCAAGGGCGTAGATATATGTACCTCGCTGTGATAGCCCACTCCGCACTCATGTGTGTGTTTCCATGTGCATTCTCATTGTTGGCGGTTAGTATACTGATGAGTGAATAGGAACATGTGCCTGATTGGTGGCAAAACATAAAAGCCTAATTGGTGGCAAAAAAAAAGATATAGATCGTTTTGGTGTGATAAGTAGTGATAAAGTTATTGACGAATGAATGGGAGCAGCGCTGAAATGTGAAAATTCCGTCCATAAGGGGAACACCATCTGTAGTGGTCAAGTGGTTAATGACAAGATGTGACTATATCTCATGAAAAAACTTAGGAGAAAAGGTCATGAATTAGGGCCTAAAAGTTATTTTTGACTAACTGTATTGTAAGCCTACTGCCAGCTAGTAATACACAGTCACTGAATATCCCCAGTAAGCTGTAGATATCACTCTATACACCGGAGAGGTCACATCTGCACAATTATGAGCGCACTCATTCACTGGGGTATCAGCTTAATTTTCATCTCCATCAAAGCCTGCAGAGAAAAGTTCTATTTTAATTGCACAGTAACCCAACAGACCTGAATTGTTACAGTAGTGTGGATGTATCGAGCAGTGACATCTTTTACTTATAAATAGTGGAGGATTTCCCATAGTACACCACAGACTGAACTGCTAGAATAGAAGCCTATGATGTATACAGTGCCAGCGCCCATCCAGGTTCACGTGCAGATCATAAGGTTTTGTGCCCTGTTTGTCTGCACTGTAATCCACAGTTTTGTGGGTCAGAGATGCCAGCTGCCATCAGTGTCCGACCTGGAGGGGGTCACACAGCCAGGGGATCTGATGATGGGAGTTTTAATGCCAATCCGCTCAGATAAGATTTATCAAAAATCAATTTTCACTACGAGGCCAGCCAGACCAAACTGCACTTTGTGAGTTGTGTCTTGTTGCGTTAAAGTGGATAGACAGTCTCACAGATTGTACTAAAGTGCTGCAGACAATGTTAGTGCTTTATAAATACATAATAATAACATAGTAGGGCATTAGACTATTACTATGGCAGGGGTTAGACAGTGAGCTCCTCTGAGGACAGTCAGTTACATGACTATGTACTCTGTAAAGTGCTGCTGAAGATGCCAGCACTATATACATAATAATAATAATAATAATAATAATAATAATAATAATAATAATAATAATAATAATAATACATTAAACTATGACTATGGTAGAGATTAGATGGTGAGCTCCTCTGAGGACAGTCAGTGACATGAAGATGTACTCTGTAATGTGCTGCAGAAGATGTTAGTGTTATATAAATACATAATAATATTATGGAAGGACATTAGACTATGACTATGGTAGGTTCAGATTGTGAGCCCTCCTGAAGACAGCAAGTGACATGACTATGTACTCTGTAAAGTGCTGCATAAGTTGTCAGTGCTATATAAATAAATACATAAATCCTACTACTACTACTACTACTACTACTACTACTACTACTACTACTACTACTACTACTACTACTACTACTACTACTACTACTACTACTACTACTACTACTACTACTACTACTACTACTACTACTACTACTACTACTACTATTAATAATAATACTAATAATAGTAATGTAGGACATTAGACTATGACTATGGTAGGATATGATTGTGAGTTCCCCTGAGGACAGTGAGTGACATGACTATGAGCTCTGTAAAGTGCTGCTAAAGATGCCAGCACTATATAAATATGTAATATAAATATGGTAAGACATTAGAATATGACTATGGTGGAATTAGATTCTGAGGTAAGTCAGTGACATGGCTATGTACTCTGTAAAGTGCTGTAGAAAATGTTGGTGCTAGATAAATACATAATAATATTATGCAAGGACATTAGACTATGACTATGGTAGGATTGTATTGTGAGCTCCTCTGAGGACAGTCAATGACATGACTATGTAAAATTCTGCATAAGTTGTCAGTGCTATATAAATACATAAAAATAGTATAAAACATTAGACTATGACTATGGTAGGATTAGCTTGTGAGTTCCTCTGAAGACAGTCAGTGAATTGACTATATACTCGGTAAAGTGCTGCAGAATATGTCAGTAAATAATATGACAGGACATTAGAGTATGAGTGTGATATGGATTAGATTGTGGGCTCCTATGAGGGACATGACTATACATTGCACTTTTGAAGGTCATTCAGCCTGACAGTGGAAGATTTTCTTCCTGAAACTGAATGAAGTCACTGGCCCTCTTAGGTATAACAGTATTTTTTCTACATCAACAAAAGAAAAAAAAAGTTTAAAATTACATTTTTCAAGATTTTTCTGTATGGAAAGTGAATAACGCCAACACAGTGTACCGTATTTTTCGGACTATTAGACACACTTTTTCTTCTCCAAAAGTGGGGAGAAAAAGTTACTGCATTTTATAGTCTGAATGTAACAATGTACCTGGTGTACGCGGTGTTCCTTTGCATCTGTGTCAATCTTCCAGCTTGACCCCGTAGCAGCAGCGGGATCAGTGTTAACATCTCCCCGGCCGATAGCAGCAGTCATGGCAATGATCTGGAATGTCCATCTTTCAGCTTGTCCCCTGGCAGCAGCGCGATCAGTGTTAACAAGTCCCCGGGTGGCATGGCAGTAGTCGATGTAAGACCGGTAATGCAGGTCCGCTCTTAGTGGCTTTGTACCTGCATCAGCCCCCATGTCAGATAATGTGGGCAGAGCGGAACATCTTCAGCCACGATGCTCGCAGTGTCCATCAGAGGCCACTATACTGCCTTGCTTATTAGTTCACCCTATGACCCCGGCCCACATGCGCCGCAGGTCATGATATTCAAGGCTCTCTTGGACACTGCGAGCATTGTGGCTGAAGATGTTCCCGCTCTGCCCGGATTAGCTGACATTAGGCTGATGCAGGGACAAATCCACTAAGAGCGGACCTGCATTACATCGACTACTGCCATGCCACCCGGGGACTTGTTAACACTGATCGTGCTGCTACCGGGGGACAAGCTGGAAGATGGACATTCCAGATCATTGCAGAGGCTGCTGCTATCGGCCCGGGGAGATGTTAACACTGATCGCGCTGCTGCCGCTCGGGGGAAAAGCTAAAAGATGGACATTACAGATCATTGCCACGGCTGCTTCTATCGGCCTGGGGAGATGTTAACACTGATCATGCTACTGCTACAGGAACAAGCTGGAACATTGACACAGACATTATAAATCATTGCAGTGGTTTCTGCTATACCACACAGGAACACCAGATCACTCTGTTGCAGCCCTCCCAGGAACCTCTCATGATGGGTGAGACCTTATCTTAATTGTAGTGGTTAGTTAGTGTAGCTAGCTTGGGGCATAGGGAAGCAGGGGTTTGTGTAGTGAAGTGTAGTGTAGCTGGGTGGGGGAGGACATCAGTGGTTAGTGAAGTGTAGTGTAGTGTAGCTGGGGGCATCAGGGGTTAGAGTAGTTGGTATGGGCAGCAGAGGTTAGCATAGTTGGGCAGTTTAACTTAGATAGAGACACCTTGGGGGGAGTTTAAAGGTCTATAGGACACTCCTGGACCATGGATGCACCTAGATTTAGTATTTTTTCCTAGTTTTTGCCCTCTAAACCTAGGTGCGTCTTATAGTCCGAAAAATACGGTAATTCTTCTTAGTCTTTAAAATCAAAATAAAGCTGTGTGGAATTCTAGGGAAGCCAAGCTTAGGATTAAAGCGTACCTGAGGTGATATGTGACATGATGAGATCAATGTGTATGTACAGTGCAAATCATATTAATAGCCAGACTGTTTTACTTGCCTTATTTTGCTGCCTGAAAAAGTTAATTTCTAGGCATGGAAATGACAGCTTCTGTCTTGTTGTACCCTGTCAGTAATATAGTAAACATCACTGATAAGCAAATTACAGTCATACAAGTTTTTCTGGCAGGATAGAACTTCTGAGGGCAGGGAGAGATAAAATACATGAACTATTGAACTTTTTTTTTTTTTTTTACTCTGGGACACTTAATAGGCTGCCACTAATTAGAGACAGTAAAACATTCAACCTACTTTGTAAATGTTTAAATGTAGAAGAAAACCGTGGGGAAATTAAGCACTTGAGCCTATCTGGACGAATATGTTTGTCCAGATAGGCTGTGATGCTGCGGCTGCCTGAGGCGCACGATCGCACGAGCTCCAGCATGTGCTCCCGCTGCCTGCCGTTAGCCCACAGATCAATGAATGGGAATATAATTCCCATTCATCGAGCTAAGTACCCCGCAGAAAATCTGACGCCCTCTTATCAGAGGCCGCAGTATTTCTGCATAGAAAAAGTTTCCCTTTTTCTTTCTAGTTCCTGGAAGCGAGATCGATCACTTCCAGGACTTTTTGACTTTTGCCATCTTGTGGCCCAATAATAAAACTACACCCACATCCATTTTTTTATTAAATAAATACATTATTTTACATTTAAAATTAGCTGTTTACCTCCCACACCAAAAATTACCCAAATAAAATTTTTAATGAAAAAAAAATAAAATAAATTACAATAATAATAATAAAAAAACATAAATAGTTACCTAATGGTCTGAACTTTTTAAATATGCATGTCAAAGGAGTATATTAATATATATTTTTTAAATAATAGGCTTGTAAATAGTGATGGATGCAAATTGAAAAAATGCACCTTTATTTCCAAATAAAATATTGATGCCATACATTGTGATAGGGACATAATTTAAATGGTGTAATAAGCGGGACAATGGGCAAATAAAATACATGGGTTTTAATTACGGTACGAGAAATAATGAATTTTTGTCCATTTCTTTTTTAATCTTCCTGTTAAAATGGATTTAGAATAAAATAATTCTTAGCAAAGTGTACCACCCAAAGAAAGCCTAAATGGTGGCGGAAAAAAACAAGATATAGATCATTTCAGTGTGATAAGTAGTAATAAAGTTATTAGTGAATGAATGGGAAGTAAAAGTTGCTCGGATGCATAAAGTGAACAAAACTGTAGACTGAAGTGGTTAAAAAAGTCATTTTTAGGAGTAGGAGGATAAATATAAATGTTTATCTCATCAGTTGATTTTACTTTACTTTAAAGAGAACCTGAGGTGGGATTTAATTATGCTAGTGGGGCACAGAGGCTGGTTGTGCACACTAACACCAGCCTCTGTTGCCCCATGGTGTGCCTCCAGGACCACGCCACGCGCGCCGCTATATCCCCAGCAGTGCTGGCGACACACAGCGTGTCGCCAGCTCAATGTTTACCTATGCGCTGTCTGTCAGCGCCGCTCCCCCGCCTCCTCCATATCGGCGCTACCCGCCCGCGTCCCTTTCCTCCCGCTGATTAGAGGGAAGTGACGCCAGCACTGTGGGGGCTATAGCGGGCCGGCGCGCAGGGGGTGTGCACAACCAGCCTCTGTGCCCTACTAGCATAATTAAATCCCATCTCGGGTTCTCTTTAAGACTAGAGATAAATATTTTCCTATAGAAGTGATTTTGTTTTTGCCCTTTCATTGTTTACACAGTGCTTAGATAATATTTGTGAATGGAGTTGAGACATATACAAATAACAATTATTATTGTTATTTAACAAAAAATGAATAAAAAACAAAACAGAAAAAAAAAACCCTCTTTCTTTGTCTAACAGTTGTATGCTTGATTTTTAAGCTTTGATTTGGACACCTATCGCATGCTTCAGACACTGTTTTTTGCTGTAGAGGAGATTAATATGAACCCGGATATTCTGCCTAATATCACGCTAGGATTTCGGATGTATGACACTTGCAACGTTCCTCATTTTGAGCTACAGGGAGCTTTGGAATTTGTTACTAAATCTAAATCTCTTATCCCCAACTATCACTGCTATTCTAAATCACCTTTCACAGCGGTTATTGCATCGGTGGTGTCTTCAAATTCCATCGTCCTGGCCAATGTTTTAGGGGCCATAAGGTACCCCCAGGTAAGAGAATTCCTTCTCTATCTTAGTAATTTCTACTTGAACTAAAACTGTGATCTAAAGTCTCGTAGACATAATAGATAATCTTTGGCCCATACCATCCTTTTAGGGTGTCTTAGGACCCACAAATTTGTTATGACAAGCGATAAACGCATGGAACTTCTTCTTCTGACCCTCACACCGCAACATACTGCTGATTTATTTGATGACCACCATTCCTTCCTTTCTTGACAGTTGATCCTTAAAGTGGACCTGAACTCTCGTTCAGGACACAAGGAAAACAGGGAGAAATGCACCCTGTGTGCTTTTAGAGAGAAAAGCCTATCTAATTTCCCATCATCTTCATGTAATCACAAGTGCTCAGGTCTGCTTTAAGGGCCACAGTAGCTGAGCACGTGTATGTAGCTTTTTTCAACCAAACCCAACATCGAGCAAAGCATATTAAAAAATTAATAACATCAACTAGTTTAAATGATATGCATTACGATTATTAAAGATGCTCTTGCCTGGCTTTATTTCTGTGTTAAAATAGGATTATACTCCCAAAACTAAATTTCAGTAACTACTCTTAGGTACATAATATAACATTTGAAAGCATTACCAAGTATTCCCTGTGTGTAAAATCATTTATTTTCACTGCAGAGTTCAGTAGAAGCTTGCTTATCACTAGACATTGGCAAAGCTAAGAAATCTCATGTGCCTGTGTCTTCACTCTGCCACTGTGCCTGTGTCTAATTGTCTATTCAGCAGAGGGAGGGTGATGGAAGAGTGAAGACACAGGTACAGGGAGATTCTTTATTTTGCCAATGACTAGAGACAAGTAAGCTTCTACTGATTTCTGCAGGGACAACTTTAAAATGTGCTTCATGTAACTGGGAGTAGTAACTAAAATGTTAGTTTTGGGAGTATAATCCCACTTTTAAAAAAACAAGCTTGATGCCTATAGATAGAGAAAAGACTGGTGTCAACAAGCCTTATCCACTAATGATGGCAAAGTCAATAATACGTCATTGTATGCTGTCAAGTATATTGCATTATTGTTCAGACCCCAATTTTAAGACAAACTTAATGCCCTACTAAAACAAAACAAAACAAAAAATGTTGATCTGCCTGCCTGCAGCTGTGCACCTATCCATACCGACTTAAGATTTGTAGTGCCTGGCTGGATTCTGTTAAGCAGACAAAGGCCTTTTTCTGGATGATGTTGACACTGGCGCCACTGCATTGCATAGCTCTTTTATCAGAAATTACTTTATTGGATCATTAAAACACGTACAAATATAGCTGCATAGTGGCTACGGTCCACCGTTTCGGACCATCACAGTCCTTTTTTACGCCACTCAGCCAAATGAGCAAATGCAAACACACTCTTTATATAGACAACAAACAACCACAGCATAGCAACCAATCAACCAAAACGGTGGACCGTAGCCACTATGCAGCTATATTTGTACGTGTTTTAACGATCCACATAAGTAATTTCTGATAAAAGAGCTGTGCTGGATCTTGGAGGAGTTGCATGATATACCCAGAAGGTACACGGGTGGATCCACTGCCCGCCTGTTCCCTGCATCACTTGAGTGCAGTCTCATACACCTTTTTTAATCACTGCATGGCATAGGCTTTGACCATAAGAGTCTAAGTGTTCATCTTGTCTTTTGGAGAGATTTCTGCATAGGACAATGGACCACTATTTTTGGTGGGCAACAGATTCTTTGCTTTTCCATATGGCAAGATCATGACCCCTGAAATTTCCCACAGTGAACTAACACTAGGACAGCGATCACAGGTGGCATTGTGATTTGGAAACATACAGGCATGCTAAATATCACAGGTAGAGGTCAAGGTTGGTCAATAACTAAGGTGAAATCACAAAACATGGATGGGGCTGGTAAATAGAAGGCTTATTTAATGCAATTGACTAAGCTCAGTGCTAGCAAATGGCAGCAAAAGTCAAAGGCTGAGGACATAGCAGGAGCAGAAGAGTAGGGCTTCAACAATCTGGGGTCATAAAATAACAGACTGGAGCTCTGGGCAAGGGGTCCAAGATGACAGAGCTATCAGCACTGGGAGTGGCTTTTAAGAGGAAAAATTGGTCTGTTTGTGGATGCCAAAGTTGAAACATGATGCAGCAGTGCACTGTAATGCATGTGCCTCCGACCATGGACAGAAGTACATGGATGGGCATGTATGCGCATGCAAACCTGCACACATTCCGGGAAGCAGGTAGGGAGTGGAAATTGTGACTAGCTCACCACTTACTTTTCCTGAATAATAAGTTGCCCCTTTACATGGTTTCTACTTTATTGTAAGAATGCTGGAAAATGTAATATGGCATCTATTGAATTCTCTACTTTGATTGTCACATAGTCCTGCATGATGAGTCCAGTCAACTAAATCCAGACAGCAAAGGGAACAAGATGTATAGCTACAGTATAGCAAGCACATTTGTCACAAAATTAGGTATTGGGTAGGCAGATATGATTGTTGGTAAATTGTTTATTTTATTGGTTTATTTTTCAGATTAGTCCACTCTCAAGTGTATCACTCCTGAGTAATCGGCAGATGTTTCCCTCTTTCTTTAGAACTGTTGCCAGTGATAAGTTTCAGTCTAAAGGTTTGGCTAAGCTCGTTCTGCACTTTGGTTGGACCTGGATTGGCCTGCTGGCATCAGATAATGAATATGGTCAGTCTGGAATTCAGCCAATCAAGCAAGAGATAATCAAAGCTGGAGGATGCGTGGCCTTCACCGAAGCCATTGTTCTGGGCCAACCAGACCGTAATGCTCCTCACATAGTGAAGGTCATCAAAGAGTCAACTGCAACAGTAATTATAGTCTTTGCCATTAGTGTTGATGTAATTCCTATCATGAATGAGATGTTGAAGCAGAATGTCAGTGGAAAACTTTTTGTTGCTAATGCCGGCTGGTCCAAAAACTACTTGTTTGTTATGGACAAGTATTTCCAGGTTCTTTCTGGTGCAATTGGTTTGGGAACCAGAAGTCAAGTAGTTCCTGGATTGGGTGATTTTCTTTTGAAGACTGAGCATTTCTATAGTTTAGAACAGAACTGGATGAAACTGTTTTGGGAAAAGATTTTCAACTGCAGTTTTGGGACTCAGATGATCAATTCAAGTCTGACAGGGTCTCCTTTTAAACAGTGTACTGGGAGTGAGCGTGTGGACAGTGTCAAGAACAGCTCCCTGTACATCACCAGTTTTAAATACACTCACAGCTTTTATGCATCAGTCTATGTTTTGGCCAGATCTTTGGAACACGTGAGAAACTGCAAAAGAAATGAAGGATTCTTTTCCTCTGAGACCTGTACCAACATTTGGAATTTCAAGCCATGGCAGGTAAATTAACTGTGGACTGTGGAAGAAATTACAAACTTCCAGCAAATCAGAGTAAACTCTTTCATTAGTAGATATTACTTAAAGGGGAACCTTAACCTCCCTCCCTGGCCAATGTTGGACTGGGAGCTGGAAGAGCTGAGGAAATCCACTTGCTGGCCAAGCTGCAGTAATGGTGGTGCCCCAGCAAACCCCGGCCGCGTGTATGAAGACGGCCCTGTGGACCCCGGCGATTCTGCACAGTAATAGGTGGCCTGTGTCCCTGCCTACCGCTGCCTACCGATACCGCAACAGAGGATCGCTGTTTAGTGCAGTGTAGTTAATTGCAGTTTAGTGCAGTGTAGTGTAGTTTAATGTAGTGTATTGTATTGCTGTGTAGCTTAGATGGTGGGCAGCAGGGATCAGTGTAGTGTAATGTAGTGTAACTGGTGGGGCAACAGGGCTTAGTGTAGAGTAACTGGGCAGTGTGGTGTATATAGAGTAGCTTAGAAACTGTTTTGGGGGTTAAAGGTCCATAAGACGCCCCTGCAGTATAGACGTACCCAGGTTTAGTTTTTTTAATTTTTGCCCTAGGTGCATCTTATACTGTATGCTGAAGTGTCTTATATGCCAAAAAATACAGTATTTAATATAAAAAAAAGAACAAAATATATTGAAAATTGATTATCTGGATAGTGGCTGGAAAGTGTAATGGTTAAGGCCTCTGCTTCGGGCACAGGCGACCTGAGGTTTAGCCTAGGCTGTTTATTATGTGGAAATTCTCCCCCAAGAGCATTCTCTGAAACCAGAGATCTTTTCTACTGCTTTTAGAACTCTCAGTAATTGAACATTCCACAGAAATCACCTGCCAGAAGTAACAATGTTGCCACTTGTGATACATTTCAGAAAGTTAGTCAGGGAGAGGAAAGCCTTTACAGTGTGCTACCCCTGACTAAATAATTTGTAAATGAATATTGTAAAAAAATAAGTGTTTTTATTCACTATGTTATTTTTGCTACAGGTCCTCTTTAAATAGCACTTGTTTATTGTTTCAGCTTCTCCATTGCATTAAGAATCTGAGGATAACGCTGAGCAGTGGGAGAGAAATTTACTTTGATAGCAATGGAGACATTCCAGCTATACATGATGTTATCAACTGGCAGAAGAGGTCAGATGGTTCCTTCTGGTATATTGAAGTTGGAACCTATAACAGCTCAGCATCATCTGGGCCAACGCTAACCATCAATACCAGCTTGTTACGATGGACGATGGGAGATTCACAGGTGAAAGCTAACTCTAATTTATGGATGATGCTTCAGGAATGATAGAGAAAGCGCAAAGCAAAACCAACGTAGTTGAACCTAAAGGGAGAGGCCGGAGGCCAAGGCTGGATTTATACTTTTTCCCATCCGTAGCTTTTTCTCAAAAACTACAAGGTCTTTTTCTCAGAAGTATTGGACCAATAAGAGAAGGCAGAATTTACTGGTAATCAGAATACCGTGGACATTTTAGACCAATCACAAGACTCAGGAATACTCAATAGTATCTGAGTCCTGTGATTAGTCTAAAATCACTGTGGTAATCCGATTTTAGTGAAAAAAAAAATTATTTGCATATTGGTCCAATGCTTCCGAGTTCCATGATTGGGCTAAAATTACTGAGTTGCAGTAATGCGGTATTTTTTGAAGAAATCCAGTTTCTGAATTCTGTTTTCCGATCAAAAAATGCAGATTTCTGATCGGAAACACAGAAATTCTGTGGAATCCAAATGAGTTACTTTCAAATCCCATGAACATCATATTTTTTTAGCTAAATCAACCTCGCCTCTATGGACCGAAGGTAATCAGGGAGTACGGAGTTGTGTGAGTTCAACTGCAATTTCTAAATGTAAACACAACCTGCTGCTCTATGGTTTTAGCAAATTAAAAAACTTTATTCAGCACATGACATAAATCTTTTTACAAAAATCCCCGGAATTCCCCTATTAAAATAACCAGCATTTGTTGAAGTCTGAATGAGCATCCCTAAAACAGACCCTCTCTTTCATAAAGTATATGGCTCCCTTGGAAAAAAACGCCTCCTTTTTACACATGTTTTGTTCCCATTTGCAGCCTCCTTTTTCATATACAGCAACCCCTCTTCTATTTGCAGCAGCCCACTTGGCCAGCAGCCGCCTAGGCCTTGGAGCATTTTTAAAAATCCCTGCAAATGGCTAGGAAATGGTTACACAACACACTAGTCAAAATTGATTCCAACAACAAGGCCCTCAAGGATTTTTGCTCTTCCAAAAATGTATGTCTCAGAGTGTTTTCTTTTGTGTTTTGCATTTCTCATAGTGGTTTGGAAAGCTGCCCATTGTAATGCCAGATTGGCCCAACTAGGGAGTCAACATACTTCCCCTTTGTATCTAACGACAAGTCCCATCATCACAATGAATTAGATAATCAGTAGGGTATTGTACCGTGTTAGCCATAAGTAAAAGCAAGAAGTTTTAAATCAGGATGATACCATTTATTGGCTAACTAAAAATGAATAAAAATAAGCAAGCTTTCGGCCTTGCAGCCTTCGTCTGGCTTATATCCACAGGATATAAGCAAGCTTTCGGTCTTGCAGCCTTCGTCTGGCTTATATCCACAGGATATAAGCAAGCTTTCGGCCTTGCAGCCTTCGTCTGGCTTATATCCACAGGATATAAGCCAGACGAAGGCTGCAAGGCCGGAAGCTTGCTTGTTTTTATTCATTTTTAGTTAGCCAATAAATGGTATCATCCTGATTTAAAACTTCTTGAATTAGATAAAAGTCTCTGAAGTCCAACTAGCAGTACTGTTCTCCGAAGCACTGCAGTAGACTGCTATTAGGGATGGTTGGAACTGCCAAATTAAAAAATGCAAAAAAAAATCTAAAAATTGGCATGGAATGCCAAATGAATTCCGAATTTAATTAATTTGTAATAATTTGTTTGTTTGTATTTCAAAACTGTATATTTCAGAATTAATTTTAAGATTCATTATGTTTGATGTTTTACTGTGAACAGTACTGCTACATAGTCATATTCGAGTGACTTGAAGTTAAATGCTAAATTTAGCAAGTTTCTTTTTTTGTAAATAAATTGTTGTCATATTTACATGCATAGGTCCCGCACTCAGTCTGCAGCGAGAGTTGTCCCCCAGGATACAGAAAGTCTACACTGCAAGGGCAACCTGTCTGCTGCTATGAATGTGTCCAGTGTCTACAAGGAGAGATCTCCAATCAGACTGGTAAATACATGTACTGTATCTTTGACACTGATATAACTTATCAATTAGTTTTAAATAATCATCAGCATCCATTTTATTTGGCCAAATAAGCTTGAACTTTCAAGGAAGTTGACTTAGCAGTTGCTTAATGGAGACAGACAAAACAAGGACAGAATATAGATATTATATCAAGGACAGTATATACGTTAACCACTTCACCTCCAAGGGTTTTTGCCCTTAAAAGCCAGAGCAATTTCAAACTGTCAGCGCTCCTTCCATTCATTTGACTATAACTTTATTACTACTTATCACAATGAAACAATCTATATCTTGTTTTTTTTTCGTTAACCAATTGGGTTTTTTTGTGGGGTACTTTTTGCTAAGAATTGTTTTATTCTAACTGTATTTTAACAGGAAAAATAAGTAAAAAATTGAAAAAATTCATTAATTCTCAGTTTTCGGCCATCATAGTTTTAAAATAATACAGGCTACCGTAAATAAAATTTACACATTTTTTGCCCATTTGTCCTGGTTATTGCAATGTTAAAAATATTTCCCTAGTACAATCTATGTTGCCAATATTTTATTTGAAAATAAAGGTGCATTTTTTCAGTTTTGCAAGGGTGTTCTTGGGAAGAGAGAGGGGCTAGGGATTGTGGGCAAAACAGTGAGGGATACTGATAGTGATGGATGTGGGTGGGAAGACAGAGGGACTTATTGAGGGTCTGGGGGAAACAGTAAGGGCTAATAAGAGTGCTGGAGGTGGGTTGGTAGAGAGAGAGAGGCTTATTGAGAGTTGAGAGGGGAGAGAGTGAGGGCTAATGTGGGTGCTAGAGGTTGGACATATTGTTATATTGAGAGTGCTAAGTGGAAGTACAGGGCATATTGAGGTTGAATGGGAGAGAAAAGGAGCATTATTGAGGGTCTGGGGGAGAGACTGGGGCCTATTGAAGGTGGGCTTATTTAGAGCCTGGGAAGAGAGAGGGTGAGGAATATTATGCGGGAAAGGGTGAGGAGAGAAGGCGGTTATCAGAGGTCTGGGAGAGAGAGGGATAGGGATATGGGGGAGAAAGAGTGAAAAGAGAGGGGGGGCTATAAGGGGTCTGATGGGGGATAGAGTGAGGAATATTGAGGGGGGAGTGAGGAGAGGTGGCTATTAGGGGTCTGGTGGGGGGGATAGAGTGAGGAATATTGAGGGGGGAGTAAGGAGACAGAGGGGACTATTAGGGGTCTGGTGGGGGGGATAGAGTGAGGAATATTGAGGGGGGAGTGAGGAGACAGAGGGGACTATTAGGGGTCTAGTGGGGGAGGGATAGAGTGAGGAATATTGATGGGGAGTGAGGAGAGAGAGGGGGCTATTGGGGGTCTGGTGGGGGGATAGAGTGAGGAATATTGAGGGGGGAGTGAGGAGAGAGAGGGGACTATTAGGGGTCTGGTGGGGGGGATAGAGTGAGGATTATTGAGGGGGGAGTGAGGAGAGAGAGGGGGCTATTGGGGGTCTAGGGTGGGAAATAGAGTGAGGAATATTGAGGGGGGAGTGAGGAGACAGAGGGGACTATTAGGGGTATGGTGGGGGGGATAGAGTGAGGAATATTGAGGGGGGAGTGAGGAGACAGAGGGGGCTATTAGTGGTCTGGTGGGGGGGATAGAGTGAGGAATATTGAGGAGGGAGTGAGGAGAGGGAGGGAGCTATTAGGGGTCTGGGGGAGAGAGGATGTGGAATATTGGGGGGGGGTGAGGAGATATAGAGGGCTATTGGGGGTCTGGGGGGAGAGAGGGTGAAGGGGCAAGTGAGGATTCTGGGGAGTGGATAGAAAAAGAGGGAACCTACTAGGGCTCTGGTGAAGAAAGGTCAGTGAGGACTGATAGGCAGTGACTAAAGGGAGACAGCACTCACCTCTCAAACCTCCCGCTGTTTGTGTGGGGGGGCGAGCTTGTGACACATCTCTGTCCTCTCTGATGCTCCGTCCTCTCTTCCTGCTGTCCCAACCAATGATTTGCAGGGCCAGAGGCAAGGTAGACAATCAAGCAGCTTACAGGCACGGTCCTGTGAGGGGCGGAGCTACCTGCAATCTGGAGGCAGAGCTACCTGCGATCTGGGGGCGGGGCAAAGCAGCTGTCATGGAGGACAAGGAGACAGAGGAGAGGCAGAGAGCAGGGGCCGGTGTGGACCCCTACAAGAGCGCGGGCCCGATCGCCAGTGCGACTGCTGCGACCCCTGCTCCTAAGCAAATGGGGACACCAAAAAGCCACTAGGACGCAGCTAGGATCTACAGGATGTCGCTGGAGGCTCGATGAGTATTTTGTTTCCACAAATACCCACACCCCCCAAGAAAAAAAAGTCCCCGTTATCCCCTCAGGCATGCTAGTTAGTTGAGACTTCTGGTTGGGTTCTAAATAAGGGGGACTTTGCTGTACTATAAAAAAATTTCGTTTTATTTTCATTCTCCTATTTCTGAGACTCTCCTCCCTGTTTTTATTGATGCCATCAGTTGAATGCAAAGTGAATTTAATTCTTCCCAACTAGAGCTAAAAATGAACAATATCTTAGCAGATGTTTTAGCAGAGGTTTCCCCCACTCAGTCCAATATAAAATGAAAGCTTTTATGGTTTCTAAAATTAGGACCATTGTGCCATAAATTACTTCTCGAACCAGGTTGCAGTAGTTAATTTTCTATGATCTATTTTCAAAGCCCAATAACTGTATCATGCTGATTCAATTTCATATGTCAACTAAACAACAGTGTGCTTTTATGGCCTAGATTCCATTGAATGTATGACGTGCCCTTGGGATCAATGGCCAGACTCACAGAGGACCAGCTGTGTTCTCAAAACAGTCGAATTTCTCAACTTTGAAGAGCCACTTGGAACAACCTTGTCATCCGTCAGTGTTTTGTCTTCCTTCACTCCTTTTTTAATTTTGAAGGTTTTCATGCAACACAAATACACGCCAATAGTTAAAGCCAACAATTATGCACTAAGTTGTCTTCTCCTGGTGTCACTGTCTTTGTGTTTCCTTTCTTCATTGGTGTTCATTGGATACCCACATCCTGAGAAATGTCTTCTACGCCAGGCATCTTTTGGCCTGGTCTTTGCTCTATGTGTTTCTTGCATATTGGCCAAAACCATCATGGTGGTGTTGGCCTTCATGGCCACCAGACCAGGCAGCAGTCTTCGGAAATGGACTAAACCTCAAGTGTCCTATTTCATCATTTTTGTGTGTTTTTTAATACAATTTATTTTGTGCATTATTTGGCTGTCAGTTGCTCCTCCGTTTGCACAAAAAAATATTCAAACCAAACCTGGATTTATCATTGCTGAGTGTAATGAGGGCTCACTTGTTGCCTTCTGGACTATGTTGGGTTACCTGTTCCTTTTAGCCACTATTAGTTTCATTGTAGCTTTCCTGGCTAGGAGACTCCCTGACAGCTTTAATGAAGCCCAGTTTATTACTTTCAGCCTGCTGGCATTCCTCAGTGTCTGGATATCTTTTATCCCAGCATCCCTCAGTGCTCAGGGTAAATACACTGTGTCAATGGAGATCTTTGCCATCTTGGCCTCCAGCTGGGCTCTGGTCATTTGTATGTTTCTTCCCAAATGTTTCATCATATTGTTGAGACCGGACATGAACTCCAGAGAAAATCTCATGGGAAAAAACAAAAAAACATGATATGTCTCGCACACTTTCAATAAATAAAACCTTTTAACTAATGTGTTTGATTTCACATACTTTTCTGGTGTCTAGTGAGATTTTACCAAAAGGTGAAATATTACTACATTGCAAAATATGGCTAAAAATACATCTGCACTGCTGGCATCCAAATTTCTCTGCATTGCTGGTACTTAAATAGACACCATGGTGGCGTCCAACCGTCCGCTGTTTGACAGCGCCCAAGTTTCCTGTTTCCTTAATATTAACCTATGGTGGGCTCTCTTCTTATTGGCAGCTGGGCCTTGCTGTGCATCCTGGGAAAACCAAATTATCCACTCAGGAGATGTTCATTCCATGCTTCCCATCTAAATTTTGGTGTTGTACCACTTCTTGGGTTTGCCCGTGCTTGTTCAGCCAGAAAGCCACCACATGACGAATCACTGGGCTTTTCTTTGGTAACCAAAAAAGGGTGGATTTGCAACAGGAGAAAACATACAAATCTCGCTCATCCCCACTGGAGACTCAGGACAACATTGAATGAAAACAAAAACACCCTTTAGCAAACTTTAGAACACTCCATGAATTACCATATTTTTTGCACCATAAGATGCACCCGACCATAATGTGCACCTAGGTCTAGAGGACAAAAACCATCGGAAAAAAATTCTAAATCTGTTGTGCACATGGTGCAGGGGCGTCTTGTGGAGCTTCTTCCAGTTATCATGTAGATGACGCGTACCCTCATACACGTCATCGCGGTACTTCTGCTCTCTCTTGACGCGACTTACAAATGTAAACAGGAAGTGTGTCAGAGAGAGGGCGGAAGTACCAGATGGTACTAGCGCCTGTGATCTCCGGCTGCCCGCTTCCTGCCCTCCTCCTGCCAGGTACTTTGGGGGACTTCAATGTAATTTTATAGGGTCCAGCAGAAGGGAGAGGTTAGCGGGGAGGGGTGGGGGGCATTTCCGACCCCCCCCCCCCCCGCGCTCGGGGCATGCTCTCCCTTTATGCTGGGACCCTATAGGGGGCCCCAAAGGGACATGTTCGGGTTGGGTTCGGGGTTCGGCCCGAACATGCCGAATATCGGGGGCATGTTCGGCCGAACCACCCCGAACATCTGGATGTTCACCCAACACTACTTGGCACGCTGCTTGTAGGGGTGGACACATAGGACTCCTGGCGCTGGTCCAAACTGTATTTTTGGAGAGAGAAAATGTGTGTCTTATGTTTTTAAAAATACAGTACTAACTGGAGATTAATAGTCAACTGTGAAGTCATTACCTGTCCTGTGCACAAGATTCTTCACTTTCTCTGCACTGGAGAAATCACATCTCAATAATTACTGCAGGAATAATTTTTCATTTGGGAAAGTAATTACCTGTAATTCTTGCAGGACCCCTTGAGAAAGGCCTTTATTTTAATTGCAAAGTGTCTTAGTAGGTATAACTCATTCCTGCTATATGGGTGATGAAAGCAACCAAACATTTTAGCTATAAATAGAGGAGGACTTCAGAGTGTATATTATTATACGTAGACTGAACTGCTGCATCTTCAGCTCTGAGATGTTCACACTGCCAATTGCCACCCGTCTTCATATACAGATTGTGAGGATCATCACTCTGTTCTTCTGCAGTAAAGTTCAGATGTTTGAGGGACAGAGATGTCAGCTGCCGACAATGTCAGACCTGGAGGGGATGAACAAGTTCGGGGATCTGATGGTGGGAGTCTTGTTACCGATCCTTTCTGAAAAAGTTTATCAAAACATTTCTTTCTTTACTAAACCACCCAGGGCCAGTTGTACAACGTAAGTTTGTGGTTTTTTAATTATTTTATTTTTGTCAATAAATAGTTTGTATTAGACTTGGAGAAGACTTGTTTAAATCACTTGAATTTTGTCGCATAATTGTAAAACACACGAAAAAGAGCACTTAACGAAAATCTTGCTCTCTTTGATTTGCATTGTACCATTTTAAAATTTCACAGAATGTTGTCTTTTGCCTGCATACTGTGTGTGATCCACATTCTACAATTCTTTCCTATGGAGCCACAAAAACGCGCTTTTGTAAAAAAAAAAAAAAAAAAAATGACACTATGTTTTTTCAATAGTTGAAAAGGCAGATTATTGTGTTGGTTTAAAAAAAAAATATTTACAAGTTGTGAAAATATCACCTAGGAGGAAACTCAGGTAGAAATGTTCATCGGATATGGGCCAATAAATAGTCTCATGATTCCAGATAAAATAATTGAATATTTCCATGCCAGGTGCGTTAAGCTAGAATAATTTAATAGCCAAGCAAGACCTATATACATAAATTAAGTAGCCATGTTTCCCAGATAACAAAAAGGTCAGGCATGGCAGTGCAGCACAAGGGCAGGCATGGGGCGCAGCACAGGGGCAGGTATGGCAGCGCAGCACAGGGGCAGGCATGGGGCACAGCACAGGGCAGGTATGGCAGTGCAGCACAGGGGCAGGTATGGCAGCGCAGAGGCAGGCATGGGGGCGCAGCACAGGGGCAGGCATGGGGTGCAGCATAGGGGCAGGTATGGCAGCGCAGGGGCAGGCGTGGGGGCACAGCACAGAGGCAGGCATGGGGGCGCAGCACAGGGGCAGGCATCGGGCGCAGCACAGGGGCAGGCATCGGGCGCAGCACAGGGGCAGGTATGGCAGCGTAGCACAGGGGCAGGAATGGGGCGCAGCACAGGGGCAGTTATGGCAGTGTAGCACAGGGGCAGGTATGGCAGCGCAGCGCAGGGGCAGGCATGGGGCGCAGCATAGTGGCAGGTATGGCAGCACAGGGGCAGGCATGGGGGCACAGCACAGGGGCACGCATGAGGCGCAGCACAGGGGCAGGCATGGGGCACAGCACAGGGGCAGGTATGGCAGCGCAGTGCAGAGGCAGGCATGGGGGCGCAGCACAGGGGCAGGCATGAGGCGCAGCACAGGGGCAGGCATGGGGCACAGCACAGGGGCAGGTAAGGCAGCGCAGCGCAGAGGCAGACATGGGGCCCCGGCACAGGGGCAGGCATGAGGCGCAGCACAGGGGCAGGCATGGGGCACAGCACAGGGGCAGGTATGGCAGCACAGAGGCAGGCATGGGGGAGCAGCACAGGGGCAGGCATGGGGTGCAGCATAGGGGCAGGTATGGCAGCGCAGGGGCAGGCATGGGGGCACAGCACAGAGGCAGGCATGGGGGTGCAGCACAGGGGCAGGCATCGGGTGCAGCACAGGGGCAGGCATCGGGCGCAGCACAGGGGCAGGTATGGCAGCGTAGCACAGGGGCAGGAATGGGGCGCAGCACAGGGGCAGTTATGGCAGTGCAGCACAGGGGCAGGTATGGCAGCGCAGCGCAGGGGCAGGCATGGCGTGCAGCATAGTGGCAGGTATGGCAGCACAGGGGCAGGCATGGGGCACAGCACAGGGGCACGCATGAGGCGCAGCACAAGGGCAGGCATGGGGCACAGCACAGGGACAGGTATGGCAGCGCAGTGCAGAGGCAGGCATGGGGGCGCAGCACAGGGGCAGGCATGAGGCGCAGCACAGGGGCAGGCATGGGGCACAGCACAGGGGCAGGTAAGGCAGCGCAGCGCACAGGCAGACATGGGGGCGCAGCACAGGGGCAGGCATGAGGCGCAGCACAGGGGCAGGCATGGGGCACAGCACAGGGGCAGGTATGGCAGCGCAGAGGCAGGCATGGGGGAGCAGCACAGGGGCAGGCATGAGGTTCAGCATAGGGGCAGGTATGGCAGCGCAGGGGCAGGCATGGGGGCACAGCACAGAGGCAGGCATGGGGGCGCAGCACAGGGGCAGGCATCGGGCGCAGCACAGGGGCAGGCATCGGGCGCAGCACAGGGGCAGGTATGGCAGCGTAGCACAGGGGCAGGAATGGGGCGCAGCACAGGGGCAGTTATGGCAGTGCAGCACAGGGGCAGGTATGGCAGCGCAGCACAGGGGCAGGCATGGGGCGCAGCATAGTGGCAGGTATGGCAGCACAGGGGCAGGCATGGGGCACAGCACAGGGGCACGCATGAGGCGCAGCACAGGGGCAGGCATGGGGCACAGCACAGGGGCAGGTATGGCAGCGCAGTGCAGAGGCAGGCATGGGGGCGCAGCACAGGGGCAGGCATGAGGCGCAGCACAGGGGCAGGCATGGGGCACAGCACAGGGGCAGGTATGGCAGCGAAGCACAGAGGCAAGCATGGGGGTGCAGCACAGGGGCAGGCATGGGGTGCAGCATATGGGTAGTTATGGTAGTGCAGGGGAAGGCATGAGGACGCAGCACAGGGGCAGGCATGAGGTGCAGCACAGGGGCAGGTATGGCAGCGCAGCGCAGGGGCAGGCATGGGGGCGAAGCACAGGGGCAGGCATCGGGCACAGCACAGGGGCAGGCATGGGGACGCAGAACAGGGGCAGACATGGGGTGCAGCACAGGAGCAGATATCGCAGAGCAGCGCAGCTCAGGGGCAGGCATGACGCCCATGCCGCACCCAACTAGATACGCCACCGTGGACCACAGTATTAGTAGTAATAACTGGTCATGCTATTGTAACCATGCCAAACAGGCAGAACTGCTATTCTGGTGTCCGTGCTTACAACTGCCTCATATTCAAAGCAAAATTTGTATGCTTTGATCTATGGCTCTAACTTATGTTTCGGGAAAAAATGGGTTGCCTTGTAACCCATGTTAGTATTACTTTACCGTAACTTTATTTACCAGTTCTACTTTATCCATTTCGTATACAATTTGTTCCTATATCAGGCTCTCTGTTTCTTCTTTTTGTACCTCACCAAGCAATAATTGATTTAAGCACAACATTTTACTGACAATCGTAAGCTTCTGGCACGACACGTTTATTGTACAGGGCACAACAAGTGTGCAGTTCAGCATCCACTTTGAAATAGTGTTATAAAAAAATGCTTAGTTTTTACAGTAATTATGTATAAATTATTTAGTCAGTTTTTGCCCATTGTTAAATCTTTCCTCTTCCTGATTTACATTCTGACATTTATCACATGGTGACATTTTTACTGCTGGCAGGTGATGTCACTGGAAAGCGATGGTGCTTGCTTTTTTGACCGTTGTAAACAGCTGTTATTTCCCACAATGCAACAAGGCTCCTACTGTGTGATGTCAGTACCTCAGTACTGTGAGGCATTGACATAATTTGTGGGAGTAGTTTTACCACAAAATTAGCCATACAGAGGCCCCCCAATGATCCGTTTGTGAAGAGGAAACGTTTTCTCATGGGAAAGGGGATATCAGCTACTGATTGGGATTAAGTTCTATTCTTGGTCACGGTTTCTCTTTAAAGCCTGTTTCCACTGGATACGCCTTGACCTGATTTCTGAAGAGCTGGTCTTTTGCCAAATTCAACATCAACAATACATTTTCAGTCATGTCAATTGGGGTTCTTTGTTCCTACTAGTACATCTAGTACAATGCGACTCCTCTCTCTGGAATCATGTATACACTGCACCATGCATTTCTGCCGCAAGTGTGTTCCTGTATCATGCGGTACAGCTAAATGGGACTTTCCAATCATACCAAACATTGCATATCAAACGCACCAGAAAATCACATGGGTTATACATTTGCCTTTTGAAGTGGAAATTGGCCTTTAAAGGGAAGGTTCACGCAAAATAAAAAAATGAGTTTCACTTACCTGGGGCTTCTACCAGCCCCATGCAGCCATCCTGTGCCCTCGTAGTCACTCACTGCTGCTCCAGTCCCCCGCTGGCAGCTTGCCGACCTCGGAGGTCGGCGGGCCGCATTGCGTACATTTTTACGCATTCCCGCTTGCGCAGGAACATTAACACATACATTTTTACGCAGTACTGGTTCAATGCGTAAATTTGTATGCATTGAACCAGTAATGCGTAACAATGTATGTGTTAATGTTCCTGCACTGGCAGGAATGCGTAAAAATGTACGCAATGTGGCCCGCCGACCTCAGGGGTCGGCAAGCTGCCAGCGGGGGACTGGAGCAGCAGTGAGTGACTACGAGGGCACAGGATGGCTGCATGGGGCTGGTAGAAGCCCCAGGTAAGTGAAACTCATTTTTTTATTTTGCTTGGACCTTCCCTTTAAAGTGGGCCGGAACTCTTGCACAGGACAGAAGGAAAACATAGATAAATGCATACTGTGGCCTTGATTCACTAACTGGCACTAAGCCGGTTAGTGTGCTTTATCACTTAGTGGGCACAAACTACAGCGTTAACCTTATCTGAGGTTAGTGTGCCTTAACTGAGGTTAGTGGGCCTTATCTGAGGTTAGTGTGCCTTATCTGAACTTAGTGTTAAGTAGCTTTGTGCACACTAAAAGATGCACAAAGCTACATTGCGCACTGCACTGCGCACAGCACGCACAGGGTAATGCGTCAGTCCTTGCGCGCGGTGTGACGATATCGTCACACCCGCTATACTGTATATGATGCGACCATAAGGTCCCATAGGATATGATGATGATGGTGCACTGATGCGCCGTTTAGATCGCATCCTATGCGACCTTAATTTCGCATCATGTACAGTATAGCGGGTGCGATGTTATCGTGCAGTGCGCGATGTAGCTTTGTGCATCTTTTAGTGTGCACAAAGCTACTTAAGGGGCACTAAGATCAGATAAAGGCACAGTAACCTCAGATAAGGCACACTAACTCAGATGAGGCCCACTAACCTCAGATAAGGCACACTAACTCAGATAAGGCACACTAACCTCAGATAAGGCACACTAACCTCAGATAAGGCACACTAACCTCAGATAAGGCACACTAACCTCAGATAAGGCACACTAACTCAGATAAGGCACACTAACCTCAGATAAGGCACACTAACTCAGATACGGCACACTAACCTCAAATAAGGCACACTAACCTCAGATAAGGCACACTAACCTCACATGAGGCACACTAACCTCAGATAAGGCACACTAACCTCAGATAAGGCACACTAACCTCAGATAAGGCACACTAACCTCAGATAAGACACACTAACCTCAGATAAGGCACACTAACCTCAGATAAGGCACACTAACTCAGATAAGGTACACTAACCTTAGATAAGCCACACTAACCGGCTTAGCGCCAGTTAGTGAATCAAGCCCTGTATGTATTCAGACAGTTTAGCCTGTCTAATTCACTCTCATCTGTGACTAATTGAAATTGTAATTTGATCTCTCAGCCGTGTCAGATCAGAAATCTCTGCAGCCTCGGCAGAGCGGCTAATTTATAAACACAAGATGTTAACCCTGTGTCTGCTTCCATGAAAGCCGGAAGTAAGCACACTGCCCATTTATTGCAGGATTTCTATTAGCTGTGACAATGACATGTTTTCCTTTGCTCTGAGCTCAGGCCCACTTTAATGCTTCTTCTCCTCTCATACAGAGTGGTGACGACCTACTGAACTTTTTATCTCTATCTCACTATCAACAGTACAATATGCTTCAATAGCACTAGCAGTTGATCCACCCGTTTAGTTGATGAACACATTTTTCTTCGACACCATCTTCCTAAAACATGGAATATCTTAAACTTTAACTGCCTGTTTGCCATTTTTCTGTACCTCAAAATCAAATAGGAAAATTTGAATCATAAAACTAATAAAATTGTGAGTTGTAGCGCTTGTTAATCAAGTAATCAAGTTGGCTGCATAGAGTAAGTGGGGTTACTCACATCCCCACCATAGATAGATACACAGGCCCAAATGCAATTCCCTTTTTCTCCTGAGTTTTCTCCTAGGAGATCATATTTCATCTTCTGTTTAACCAGTTCGCATTCAGTCGTTTTTCGCTTCATGCATCCGAACAATGTTCACCTCCCATTCATTAGCCTATAACTTTATTACTACTTATCACAATGAACTGATCTATATCTTGTTTTTTCCGCCACCAATTAGGCTTTCTTTGGGGGGTACATTTTACTAAGAGCCACTTTACTGTAAATGCATTTTAAAAGGAAGAATAAGAAAAAAACGGAAACAAATCATTATTTCTCACTTTTCGGCAATTATAGTTTTAAAATAATACATGCCTCCATAATTAAAACCCACGTATTGTATATGCCCATTTGTCCCGGTTATTACACCATTTAAATTATGTCCCTATCACAATGTATGGCGACAATATTTTATTTGGAAATAAAAGTGCATTTTTTCCGTTTTGCATTCATCACTATTTACAAGCTTATAATTAAAAAAAAAAAAAGAAATATTTCATCTTTACATAGATATTTAAAAAGTTTAGACCCTTAGGTAAATATTTGTGTTTTTTTTTTTTATTGTAATGTTTTTTTTGTCTTTTTTAATTAAACATTTTATGTGGGCATTTTTGGGAGGGTGGGATTGAAATTGTATTATTTTTTGGAAATATATGTGTATTTTTATTTTTAATTAACATTTAGATGTAGTTTACTTTTTGGCCACAAGATGGCAGCCATGAGTTGTTTACTGTGACGTCACTCTAAGCGTACCACGTACGCTTAGAGCGACATAGGAAGCAGAAAAAGCGTAGCTTCCGAGAGAAGCTGTCGCTTTTTCTGCGGGGGAGAGGAATCAGTGATCGGGCACCGTTGCCCGATTCACTGATTCACTGGCTAACAAACCGCCGGCCGGGAGCGCGCGTGCACGCGCGCGATCGGCCGCGTGGACGCGCAGGAGCGCACATGGCTTCCTGGACGTGAGTTTCACGTCCAGGAATGTCAAATAGTTAAAATAACTTTCCAGTACTTTTCAACTCAAAAAAAGTACCAAAAAGTAAATGGTAAAAGTACTATCAAATTATTTTGAGAATGTATTGCTTTTTGGTGGCTTAAAAGGAATTGTATTGACAAGTTTAAAAATATCATCTAGGAGAAAACTCAGGAGAAAAACGTTATTGCATATGGGCCCCAGTGTAATAAAATAACTCCTGCGCCTCTGCAAACAATATTGACAAAAATGTATTTTCATAAAACACAGTTACATTAAAATAAATCATAAAATATGTCAGATCTGTGATCAAACCATAGACAAAATTCTCAATGCCACCTTCCTCAACAGGTAACCAGAATAATTAGGTTAATCAGAATAATTAGGAAATTTGAATCATAGCCACCCACCCGGCCTTCACTCTAGTCAAAAAGCACAATTTTAAACTTACATTTACACAGTAAAACTTTTTTTTTTTTTTGCTTAAAGAGGAACCCCAGTGAAAATAATGTAATAAAAAAAGTGCTTCATTTTTACAATTATTATGTATAAATGATTTAGTCAGTGTTTGCTCATTGTAAAATCTTTCCTCTCCCTGATTCACATTCTGACATGTATTACATGGTGACGTTGTTACTGTGGGCAGGTTATGTAGCTGTCTCTAGCTGCTCTGGCTGTTACAGACAGCTGTAAACAGCCATTTCCTGTCTGTGAACATTGTTACATTGTGGCAGTTTGCCCTGAGTACCGCGGTACTCAGAGCTTCTTGTGGGAGGGGTTTCAGCACAAAATCAGTCACACAGCGCCCCCTGATGGTCTGTTTGTGAAAAGCATTCTATTTCTCATGTAAAAGGGGGTATCAGCTACTGATTGGGATAAAGTTCAATTCTTGGTTGGAGTTTCTCTTTAAAGGAACCTGAGGTGAGAGATATATGGAGGCTGCCATATTTATTTCCTTTTATACAATACCAGTTGCCTGGCTTTCCTGCTAAACTTTCTGGTTAGTAGTGCCTGAATCACTCATAGAGGCAGAGGATTAGCAGGACAGCCAGGCAATATGTCAGCCTCCCTCTGTCTTTCACTTTGGGTTCCCTTTATTTGCCTGCAATCTATGTTACAAATGTAAAATAATTATCTCTTGTTAAAAAAACAACAACTTGTGTTTGGTTTTTAAGATTCAATTTGGACCTTTACCAGTTGGCTCAGACCTTCTTCTTTGCTGTAGAAGAGATTAATATGAATCTAGACCTTTTGCCTAACATCACCTTAGGGTACCATGTTTATGACACCTGTAATGTTCCACACTACGAGCTACAAGGAGCCTTGGAAATCCTCACAGAGTCCAGCTCGCCTGTCCCCAACTATCAATGTCGTTCTAAATCTCCTTTCACTGCCGTTTTGGGATCCGTCGTGTCTTCCAACTCCATTATCCTGGCAAATGTTTTAGGTGCTTTAAGATATCCTCAGGTAAGAGAGATACTTTAACCACTTCGCATTCAGACCTTGTTTCCCACTTATTGACCAGAGCAGTTTTGGCAGTTTAGCTATGTCCTTATTTAATCAGAAATAACTTTATCCCTACTTAGGACACAGAAATCAAATATATGCATTGTTTTCTAAGACAAACTAGGCTTTCATTGTATGCCATTTTTTCCCTCTAACAATTTTGTTTTCTATGCATTTTAATGGGAAAACAAAGAAAAAAATAGAAAAAAAACATTTATTTCTCAGTTTACCAATTCCAGTTTAAAAATAAAAAGTGCTACTGTAGATAAGAAACACCAATTTTGTTTGGCTATTCTTACTGCTTATCACAAAACTTTGATTATGTTCCGGTCACAATTTATGGTGAAGATATTTGAATCTGAAATAATGCTACAGAGTGTATTTTTCACTATGAATGAGAAAATAAAAGTATTTTTAATAGTAAAAATCAATCTCATTAGCTCAGGAAACATATATTCCTGTTCACCAATTAGTGCTGCATCAGATAGTGCCAGAAATGTGCACAGGAGCAAGCCCGATCCTGTGGCTTAGATGAAGTCACAGAGGACGTATATCTACTGACTTGTGGATAAAGTGGTTAATATCTTAACACTCGCTAAACAGTAAAATCTACTCTAAAGTGAAATTCTGTTATTGTTAAATTGCTTTGTGACATTTGATTGGTGCACAAGTCATTCTGTAGTGTATGTGTACTCTTGTATTGCAGCACTAGTTTCATGGCAGGGGAGAACTGGCCAGGGGGAAGGGGGGAGTTTTCCCCCCAGGCTGCCTTTTGTTAGAATTTAAGTATGATATGCTTGAATTCGGAGGCCTCAGTTACTTTACCTAACTAGGTTTAGTAAAAGGACTTGATCGGCAGAGGGTCTCTTTAAGCAGAATTTCTCTTACAGCAAAATAAAGACAGTTCTGATTTTTAGTAGAACATGGTACTGGGATTTCCAAGGCTGTATCAGAGATATCCAGTGCAAAAGGAGCCATTGTTATGAAAATATTCTCACAAGTATATTAAACAATAGGTACATAAGACCTCATTTCAGGGTACTAGGAGAGGAAACGCCATATTTGGCTATTCCCATCTGAGCAGGCGTGGATAGGGTCATCCATCACATGCTGTTATCAGCCGATTGCATGCGATGGGGACTGGACCGTCCCTGCTGGATGACGTCACAGTTAACTCTTTAGAGGCTAGTATAAAATAGCTGACATGGGCTCCAAAGAGCCACTTCTGACTTCCACCTTTCATCTCAACTCGACTTGTATTACTAACTTTCTATAACTTGTATGCTGTATATAGGCCTAAGTGCATAGATGTAACATAAGATAAAGCCTGGACCATTCACCAGGGATGGACCAAGTTTGCATGGAACGCATAAGATTCTACAGACTGATTGCTTGGCTGAGGTAACGAAGATAAGATTATTGGTAATTATTATTATTAGTCTTCTCACTAACTGTCCCACAGAGGAGCTCACAACCTAATTCAGGCATGGGCAAACTTGGCCCTCCAGCTGTTAAGGAACTACAAATCCCACAATGCATTTGCCTTTATGAGTCATGACTGTGGCGGTCAGACTCCTGCAATGCATTGTGGGACTTGTAGTTCCTCAACAGCTGGAGGGCCAAGTTTGCCCATGCCTGATCTAATCCCTACCATAGTCATATATCCATCTGAGTCTAGGGCCAATTTAGGGGGAAGTCAATGAACTTATGTGTATGTTTTGGGATGTGGGTAGAAACCGGAGTGACCAGAGGAAACCCACACAGACACGGGGAAAACATACAAACTCTGCCCAGATAGTGCCCTGGCTGGAATCCTAATGGGGCACCGTGCTGCAAGGCGATAGTGCTATCCACTACGACACCGTGCTGCCTGCTATGACACCGTGCTGCCTGCTATGACACCGTGCTGCCTGCTATGACACCGTGCTGTCTGCTATGACACCGTGCTGCACGTATGTTCCTCCTCGGCTCACAACTGCAGGTCTGTTGAGGCTACTTTTCAGTTTTCACACAGATGGGGTTTATTCACTAAACCATGATAACTCATATCACGGCTGTTTTTGCGCGTTTTTGCATTTGCGCGTGATCATGAATTTGCACACGCAATCGCGAGTTTTCACACAAAAACTTGCAATTGCGTTCGAAAATGCAAATGCAAAAATGCGCGTGAAAACGGCAGTGATAGGAGTTATCACGGTTTAGTGAATCAAGCCCATGAAGTGCCTCTGGTCTACCATCCATCTCACTCCAAACTTCCATTTTGGCACTAGGGATTATCAATGAGACCCTAATTGTTCCTGTTTGCATGCAGATTTTATGCAATTTCTATGCAGCTTGGAACAGGCTCCTTTACATACAAAAGGGTATTAGCCTGCAGAAATAAAGAAGCATTTTTTTTTATATTGCCTTGGTGACATCAGTTAAAGGACCACTGTCGTGACAACCATAAAATTTAAAAAACATGTAAACACATACAAATAAGAAGTATGTTTCTTCCAGAGTAAAACGAGCCATAAATTACTTTTCTCCTATGTTGCTGTCACTTACAGTGGGTAGTAGAAATGAGACAGAATCGACAGATCCTGGACTAGCCCACCTCCTCATCGGAGGTTCTCAGAGTTTTCTTCATTTTCAGAAGAACTTTGTGCATGGCAGTTGGTCCGTCTAACTGCCAAAATAGTATACAGCGAGCAGGGAGGCTGGCCAAAATTACAGATGGCTCGAACCTCCGATTTTAGGTTTGCGAACCTTAAAGTTTGCGCGAACTTTGCGAACCACAATAGACTTCAATGGGGAGGCAAACTTTGAAAACTAGAAACATTTATGCTGGCCACAAAAGTGATGGAAAAGATGTTTCAAGGGGTCTAACACCTGGAGGGGGGCATGGCGGAATGGGATACACACCAAAAGTCCCGGGGAAAAATCTGGATTTGACACAAAGCATCGTTTAAAGGGCAAATATCACATTGCAATGCTAAATTGGAGGCATAAAGTGCTTTAAAACATCTTGCATGTGTATACATCAATCAGGTAGCATAATTAGTGTACTGTTTCACACTGACACACCAAACTCACTGTGTAATGCACCGCACACAGCTGTTTGTGTAGTGACGGCCATGCTGGACTGGTGAGCACCATGGCAAGAGTGCAGGCCATGGCGGTTTTCAAGTGACTAGTATTACAAATGTGCAGCTGGCACACACACAGGTACCATGAACAGGTATGCAGTGACTAGTATTACAAATGTGCAGCTGTCACACACACAGGTACCGTGAATGGGTATGCAGTGAATAGTATTACAAATGTGCAGCTGTCACACACATAGGCACCGTGAACAGGTATGCAGTGACTAGTATTACAAATGTGCAGCTGTCACACACACAGGTACCGTGGACAGGTATGCAGTGACAAGTGTTACAAATGTGTAGCTGTCACACACACAGGTACCGTGAACAGGTATGCAGTGACTAGTATTACAAATGTGCAGCTGTCACACACACAGGTACCATGAACAGGTATGCAGTGACTGGTATATATAACACTGCGTGCTGTGTGCTGTTACTCAGGTGCAGTAAACATGAACAGGTATGCTGTGACTGGTATTACTAATATGGAGCTGTCCCACACAGGTGCAGGGAAAAGGTAGTCACTGAATGTGCAGGGCCTTGCACAGTATAGCAATTACCAAGGGCCAGCTGCCACTGACAGGGCTGTGTATGCAAGTGTCAGTGGGCAACACAAAAAAAAAAACACACCAAAAGAACATTAGCTCTCAAAAAAGCTATTTTGGGGTGCTTCTTAGCAATAAGTATCAGCAAGGAGCAAGCTAATAAGCCTAACAACAGCCTAACTAATCTTTCCCTATGTCTACAGCAGGTTCCTCTCCCTTCTCTAATTACTGCAGTCACACCGAGTGAGATAATGGCGGACGCAGCTGCCTTAGATAAGGGGGGGGGGGCTCCAGGAGGGAGTGCAGCCTGATTGGCTGCCCTGTGTCTGCTGACTGTGATGTAGAGGGTCAAGGTTGAGTTTTTTTTACGGGCTTTCACTATTCTCCATAATATACCTAGCAAATTTGGTCTTAGCATAGATAACAATGTTGCAATTAACCACCACAATTGGTGCCATTGTCTTGCTAGATTATCACAGAATAGGCACAATCCTTTTTAGTCCTGATAGGCAAAACCTTAGAATTAAAAAGTACGTGTATTTTCTTTGTGACTATACTTGACCATAAATCCAGACTTTTTTCAATTATTTTAACTGAGCAAATAGGAAAAGATATGGAGGTACTTTAATTATTGCACACTCTGAGCTGGTTTTCTGCAAAGGCTACTGTGGCCTAGGGTGGATTCTACCCAATGGGCACCTAGAATAGGGGGCTGAAAACTGGAAGGAGCCCATAAAAAGGGGAGTAGTGATGGCCCGAACATCAAATTTTCAGTTCGCGAACTTTGAACGTGAATTTCCGCAAAAGTTTGCAAACATGAGAATCTGGCAAACCGCTATAAACTTCAATGGGCAGGTAAATTTTAAAACCGTAATGCATCAAGAGAGAAAGCGATTCCAGGAGCAACTCATCCAATATAAAACTCAACTTTTAATCATCTTCTTTAAAAGACCATGATAACGGCATAAAAAGATACACATGGAAGTAAATATACTTATCAGGCCATTGCAGTAGAAAAGAGGTGCGGAGGTGTAGTCGACGGCCGTTTCGCCCCAAGATCCGGGCTTTCTTGAGACCAAACGAAAGCCCTGATCTTGGGGCGAAACGGCCGTCAACTACACCTCCGCACCTCTTTTCTACTGCAATGGCCTGATAAGTATATTTGATTCCATGTGTATCTTTTTATGCCATTATCATGGTCTTTTAAAGAAGATGATTAAAAGTTGAGTTTTATATTGGATGCATTGCTCCTGGAATTGCTTTCTCTCTTGATGCATTATTGAATGAACTTCTACATTTTGGTTCCGGGTTACATAGTTACATAGTTATTTTGGTTGAAAAAAGACATACGTCCATCGAGTTCAACCAGGTGTTGCACCCTTATCATTGCATGTTGTTTCACGGCTTATGTATGTAGTGCACTCGCCACAGCCTATCCTTTCTACCTCACAAAAGTGATAGAAAAGTTGTTTTAAGGGGCATAACATCTAAACCGTGGCATGCCGAAGGGGGATCTATGGCAAAAGTTCTACCAAAAATTACGTAGTTGACGCAGAGTCATGCTTTAATCTCTAAACGGCAGAAATCCCAGTACATTCCTAAATTTGTGGAATTAAGTGCTTTAAAACATCCGGTGTGCATACACCGCGGTAAGGTAATGTAAGGGTTAGGCCCGGTTCACACTAACAAATGAAACTCTGCATTGTACGGCCCACAAATAACCACAAAGAGCTTTAGTGATAACATCAGGTAAGCACATCATTGTTTTTGATAGTTGACATCTCCAGGACATAAATGTTGGTCCTCTTGGCAGCAATATTTGTGTAGTGGTGTGTAGTGGCCGCCGTACTTGTGCGCACATTCGTGGGATTGCAGGCGATCATGGTTTTCCAGTCTCTATGGTCAGGCTGAGGTAGTTTATTGACAGTTAAGTGAGCAAAAAAACACTGATTCTGCACTGAGACCTTATACAGGGGGCAGTAGTGGATGCTAGATGCCAGTAGTGGTGGTGAAGGATTATTGGGTTATAGTCGGTGCACTACTAGGACCAGCAGACCTGTCTCCAACAGTTACCTCTGCTTAAAGGAGTCATCAGGCAACATGTTACAAAATGAGTGCTACTTACCGGAGGCTTCCTCCAGCTCCAAGCTCCCAGGATGTCCCTCGCCGGAACTCTGCAGCCAGCCGTTCGCCTGCGCAGTCCGCTCCAGCCCACGTGTCGGTGATTGACAGTGCCGCTCGCGCAGGTGCAGTACAGAGCGATCTCGCTCTGACGTCATTGCCGGGGACCGGGTCGGAGTTCCGGCAAATGGCTGGCTGCCGAGCTGCGGCGAGGGACGTCCTGGGAGCTTGGAGCTGGAGGATGCCCTCGGTAATTAGCACTCATTTTGTAACATGTTGCCTGATGACTCCTTTAAGTAGAGGGAAGGCTCTGGATATCTTAGAGCCTTCCTGGGCCATAGTCTATCCTGGCATTCCTGCACCATGCCCAGTTAAAGTTATTTGTACTGCTAGGTCTTCCACACTCCCCATTCCCCAGAGAGGAGCACATCCGTGCTGCACATGCATGAGTCTGCATTTAGCAGGTCAAATAACTTCAACCTAGCAGGACGAATAACTACAACCAGGTATAGCACATGAATAACTGGATAGATTATGAGTGAGAAGGCTCTATGTTATCCAGAGACTTCACTCTACTACCATGTCGGCGCCGCTCAGTTTGGCGCATGGAGAGATGAATAACGTCTCTCCCTGCTGCTGCTTAACTCCCAGGTGGCGTTAAATACTATTCCCCCACCGAGTTGTCGCAACTCGGAAGGAGATGTAATTTGGGGGTCTAGCAGCCAAGGTTGCTCGGATACCCCCAATCATGATTCGTGTAAATCCGGCCACAGCAGTATCAAAATCTGGATAGGACGTGATCGTGATCTGGATTTGAAAAGGGATTTTCAATTTGATTAGGAGTTTAGCCGTGATTGAATGTAGAATGGCCATGATCACGGATTAGAATATAACGTTAATAGCAAAGCCCCCATGCATGCTACAATCACCAAAATTGCATGGATTATAAAGGTGAGATGTGCCTACAACAAAAATACAAAGAGAACATTTAGTTTTTGATAAAATCGATTTTAAAATTTCAAATAGAAAAAGTATTCATGATTAAAAACCTGTCAAAATCTGCCGACTTTAGTGGTTAATAGCAAAGCCCCCTCACATGGTATAAACACCGAATTTGCCAGATATGTTAAGAATAACAGTGGATCTATGGAACGAGCACTATCACATTATCATTCACGGTTCTCCACTCTAGGGACAAACGTACATATTTTCTTCATGAAAGAGAAGGTTCCCTATTTTTGAATGGAGTCCTGTATATAATTAAATATATACTCCAAAAACCATGTGTCAAAATTGAAAAATCTTTATTATAACACAATCACATACAAATAAAATCAATAAAATGCCCCCATATGTCCCACAATAAGAGGACCGCCAAGGAAATTCTAATAATCAAGTAGTCACATATATTAATCCATAAACCACCATGCAGACATGGCCAGCCAACAACAATAATAAAGTGCTCAGTGCAAAAGAAGCAGCTACTAACAATAAATCATTTCACCTGTGTAAAAACAATGGTAAGGATTGCGGACTGCGATACACACCCAGAAATCCGGATATGCGTCCCAGTCCACAATCTGTGCAACTCCAAAACCTATCTAATGATATAATACAAAATATTGTGCAAAACATACAATAAAGTGCGTTACAGTCAATGGCTGAAATGGCTTACATGTGGATAGAGTGGTCCTGGCGTGGGGGTAAATCGTGCCTTACGCGCTCGCAGGACTGCTGTCCGCTTCAATCGAGGCTAATTAAAAACTGGATGTGAGCAGCTTAAATGTCCACCGGGCGTGGGGCGGGACCCTGGTTAACGTACGCGGCCACGTACTATGACCCTGCCGCCCAGCGCGTAACTAACACGCTGTTCAGCATGGTCCTATCACTTCCTGGGATCTATTTTGCGCATGCGCAATGCGGCCCAATGTCCGCGTTCAGCGTCACTATGCGTATGACGTCACTACACGTCCTCTGGATACGCTCGTCGCTCACAAGTGCGACAGTGCGTTCCAGGCTGTCCTCAACATGCGTTCCATTTCCCTGTCATTGAACAACCAAGCTGGATATATTAAATAAACAAGCATATCAATATGCACATGAATTTTACACAGAAAAAATAAAATAATAAACAATTGATCACAATCATACAATATAAACATTATGTGTCAGACGAATCCCACGATTGAAGTCACTTGTCTCCAAGAGATCATATTTGATGCTATGCTGCCATCAAGTGTTTAGGATGTTGAATAGCATTAAAGATCTAAAAAAAGAAACTTAAAACAATAGATTGCAATTAGTGTCACTACATTTATTGATTCATGTATATATATCTCTCATGCATCCCCAGGTGTATGCTGTGCCTGACGGATCTGCTACTCACAGACAGATCCGTCCTATTTAGACTGAAGTCCCAGAGTGCAATGTTCTCAAGGAAAAGCGTGAATTACAATCTTTATCAAAGAGTGCCCATGCTGTCCATATTAGTTCTGTTACTCACAAACAGACCAATTTGGCTCAACCAGTACCTCCTAGTGTAAATCTTTGTACAAAGAAGGCCCTCAAAAGCACCAATTGCTATCATACAGTGAAACATGCAAGTAATTGTAGACATACACACCAAACCGAAAGTGTCCTCTGATACTTACTTTCAGAGGTGGTGGTCATTGTACTCACCACAATGACCCCAAACACTATTATCATAAATCAAAGCCTTGCTACTTTAGTGACCACAACCAATAGAGACATCATCTGATACTCACCTCCCACACATGCCACCTAGCTGGAAAGTAGTACTTTCTACAAAATATGAGAAAAGAAGGAATCAAATCATTAAAAAACCCCTCATTTTATTTTAGAAAGCAACCATAATTATAATCCTCATTGAGGCCCCATGGTCTTTGGGTTTTAAGGTCGTGTATCCACCTAAGCTCTTTTTTCAGTAAGATCACGGATATATTTCCACCTCTCTCACTGTGCTTCACATGTTGTATGCCCTTAAAGGTCCATCCTCTCAAGTCGCTGTTATGGTAATCCAGGGCATGTTCTGCCACTGTGGTTAATGTTTTCCCCTCTCTCCTGTCACGTTCTGCTAGTTTAATTGTAGAAATATGTTTTTGTAGACGTAATTTTAGCTGATTTTTTGTTTGTCCTATATATTGTTTTTTACAAGGACATTCTAGTAAATATATAACTCCTTTCGTCTGACAGTTTATAAAATCTCTAATTTCGTATAACTTACCAGTTTTAGCGCTCGTAAATGTTTTACTCGTGATCATCCATGGGCACACCGAGCATATTCCACATCTGTGGCTCCCCTTCAAATTGGAGACATAATTTTCCCTAGAGAAGTGGCTCCGACTCAAAATGCTTTTAAGGGTGGGTGCTCGCTTGGCTGTAATACTGGGATGGTCTGTAATACATTGTTTCAATAACTTGTCATTCTGTAGGATACTCCAATGTTTTTCAAGGACCTTATATATCTCTTTCCAAGCATTGTTGTATGGGGTGACAAATCGTGTCAATTTCTTCTGATCCTCGTTTTTCAGTTTGGGTACTAGCAATCCTTCCCTAGGTGTAGCTTTTGCCCTTCTTTTTGCGATCTAAAGGCATTTACGAGGGTACCCCCTCCTTTGGAATCTTGCCCGCATCTTGTTACTTTCTGCTTCAAACGCCTCTTCCGTGGAGCAATTTCTCCTAAGGCGTATAAATTGGCCTGTCGGGATGTTTAGTTTCAAGTTTCTTGTGTGATGTGAATCAAAGCTCAAAAGACTATTGGTTGCCGTGGGTTTTCTAAAAATTGTTGTTTGTAAGATTCCAGTGGGACTCTTTTTCAACTTTATATCCAAAAATTCCACCTCCTCATCAGAGATCTGATACGTCAATTTGATGTTCAGACTGTTCTTATTGAGGGCATCCAAAAATTCTCGACAGACTGATGCGGGCCCCTGCCAAAAAAATTAACAGGTCGTCGATGAAGCGATACCACCCCAAAATATGGGGGTGGTACCGCTCCATCGACTCCCCCCACACCGTCTCTCTCCCATCACCCCAAAAACAGGTTTGCCACGGCTGGTGCGCATTTAATGCCCATGGCCACACCTCTTGTCTGTAAATAATATTGGTGGTCAAAGAGAAAAAAATTTCTGGTCAAAATAAATTCCAAAAGCTCCAAGAGAAACCGATTTCTCTCCCTGTTCGCTGTACTGTCCATTTGTAAAAAATACTCCACAGCTCCAATACCTTCCCTATGGCCAATGTTGGAATACAACGATTCCACATCACATGTGACCAGTAAAACGTTGTCTGGTAAACTTAGATTACTAACTCTGGACAGGAGGTCACCGGTGTCTCTCAAATAAGACTCCAGGCCTGTGACATATGTCTGGAGAAAAAAGTCCACATATTGACTGCATTTTTCACTTAATCCTCCTATACCCGAAATTATCGGTCTCCCGGGCGGGTGCTCTCTACTCTTATGGACCTTAGGCAACATATAAAAAGTTGGAGTTGTCGGCCATTCATTCCACATGAATTTGTACTCATTGGAATTTATGATGTTACAGTCTCTAGCCTTTTGCAGGATCCCTTTCAGCTCCCCTTGATACAGTTTCGTTGGGTTATTTCTCAACTTCTTATAGAAATTTGTATTTCCCAGCTGTCTTTCTGCTTCTTTGATGTACATGTCGGTGGGCCACACCACAACGTTACCCCCCTTATCTGCTTCTTTAATTTGTATTTTTCGATCTTTTTTGAGATCCACCAGTGCTCTTCTTTCTTTAAATGTTAGATTCTGATAGCCTTTTATATGATTTACTTGCACTAATTCTAGATCATGGCTTACAAGTTCAAAGAAGACCCTTATTTCAGGACATATCGACAAAGCAGGTAGAAATTTGGAGGTAGGTTTGAATGGAGTTGTACCCACCTTTATTGAAGTTTCATTTTCATCAAGGAGGCTCAAAAGATCCTGCATTGCCTGTTGGTCCTGGTAATTAGGAAAAAGGATCTCAAGTTCGACCATTTCCTTTGTGGGCTTGTCGTACATTTTTCTGAGTGTTAGGCGTCTACAAAAAAGATACAAGTCCTTGATTACTTCAAATTTATCAAATTGATTAGTTGGAGCAAAGGACAAACCCCTCTTAAGGACCCCCTCCTCCTCTCGTGTTAAAACCCTCTCAGACAAATTAATAATTTTAAGTACCTCAGTGTCATCCTCCTCTTCCTCCATTCTATCTTCTCTGCCCTTGTTTCTATTGGGATTCCTTCTATTTGGATTACTGTAGGTTTTCTTTGAATTGTTGCCTCCTCCTGATTGATTTATTTGAACCCTTTGTCTAATGCTCTGTTCCTGGTTTTCCCATTCTGAATCTGGGCAATCACTGGAGTCTGAGATGGAGATGGCACTTTGACTTGTCTCCTCTAACTGCCCTGAGGGGGACGGTTGTTGTGGTTGTACCGGGGGCCCTCTGGGTTTCCGCTGCCGTCTCCATAGTTGTTGGCCTTTGGGGTTCCCCCTATGGTGCCATCTATATGCTCTTTTCATTAAATAATCTTTCCTGTCTCTTTCTAATTTTGTTTTTTTGTTCTTCAAGATATCCGCCTCTATCCTTGATATGTCCTTTTTCAATTTAGTCATAAATGTTTCTACCCACTTTTTCTGGTCTATTTCAGTGATTTTTATTTGCAGTTCATTGATCTTCACCTTGGTTAGCCTCGATTGAAGCGGACAGCAGTCCTGCGAGCGCGTAAGGCACGATTTACCCCCACGCCAGGACCACTCTATCCACATGTAAGCCATTTCAGCCATTGACTGTAACGCACTTTATTGTATGTTTTGCACAATATTTTGTATTATATCATTAGATAGGTTTTGGAGTTGCACAGATTGTGGACTGGGACGCATATCCGGATTTCTGGGTGTGTATCGCAGTCCGCAATCCTTACCATTGTTTTTACACAGGTGAAATGATTTATTGTTAGTAGCTGCTTCTTTTGCACTGAGCACTTTATTATTGTTGTTGGCTGGCCATGTCTGCATGGTGGTTTATGGATTAATATATGTGACTACTTGATTATTAGAATTTCCTTGGCGGTCCTCTTATTGTGGGACATATGGGGGCATTTTATTGATTTTATTTGTATGTGATTGTGTTATAATAAAGATTTTTCAATTTTGACACATGGTTTTTGGAGTATATATTTAATTATATACAGGACTCCATTCAAAAATAGGGAACCTTCTCTTTCATGAAGAAAAGAATAACAGTGGAAACAAGATTTTTTTATTCAAAAAGACCTGTAACATTCTGTGGAGACGCAGCGGCGGGCAGTCAGGATGCTGCTTCGGTTTCCCTGTCGGGCGTTTCTCCTGTCCCTCCGGCATATAGCACCCCGAGGGGATTGTCAGTGGCTCATAGGGTGGCTTTGTCGCTCGCGTGCGCGCACAGATGGGACCTTTATGCGGGGAGGAGGCGCGTCAGCTGACCTGCCGGTCGGCTGACGTCGGAGGAGACTCTCGGCAGCTCGGATTGGCTGAATGGCATGTGCGTGGCCGAGGGGTCTCCTCCACTTCTTAAGCCTCTGGGAATCACTTGCAAACTGTCTGCTGTTGCGAATGCTTCGTGTGAGCACTCAGACCTTAGATAGTCCCGGTGTGCTTTGATCTGGGAGGAAACCAGGGAGTTCACACAAGACTAGGAATTGTTATTACTACTGTTATTATTGCTTGATTATCTGTGTATGACTCTGTCTCTCTTCTGACTACTCTTACGCTAAAAGATTCTGTACTTTTGCCCATCTGATCCTGTTGCTCACTCTGCCTGAAATACCTCTATCCTTCTGCCTGCCGATTCTGTACTGTATCCTCCTGTCTGTTGCCGAATCGATCTGTCTGACCACTCTACTCACCAGTGAGCCCTTGTCACTGGTGAGGTTCCTTACTGATAGTACCCACAGCTCCTCTGGTGAGGTTCTGCCAAAAACTAATCAGTATTACTGTTGCACCAAGCACTGTACACTTGCTATTACCTTGTTAGCTATACTTGCATTATTGGTGATTCTGCAGATCACCATATAATCAGGTATAGTGTCTGATTTATTGGTGATACTGCAGATCAAACAATAACCAGACTTCTGTTTGCTACACCAATCGTTACAGAACAGCAGGCCAAAAATGTCTATGGAGACACTATGCACTCAGGTCAAACTGTTGACCACAGCCGTTAACGATCTTACCAATACGGTCAACACACAACAGACACAAATTAATTTATTGTCTGAGGTAGTGACCTGACTTCAAAAGACCAATGCATCAGTGTCATCCCCTGTAGTTAGTGAGCCCAGGATGCCTCATCCTGAAAGATTTTCAGGGCACCAGTCTGATTTTTGGAATTTTAAGCATTGTTGCCTATCATATTTTGAGTTACGCCCGGTATCTTCGGGTTCTGAGAGTCAGTGAGTTACCTTTATAAAGACTTTATTATCTGGTGACTCGCAGACTTGGGCTTACAGTCTCTCCACTGGTCATGAGGCATTAACATCAGTTCAAGAGTTTTTTAAAGCAATGGCTATTATATATGATGATCCAGATTTAGCTATGACATCAGAGAGGAAACTCAAAACTCTCCGACAAGGTTATAACACTGTTGAAACTTACGCTGCTGAGTTTAGAAAATGGGCGGTGTCAGCCAGATGGGGGCAGTATGCTTTACTAGACTGTTTTTTATCGGGGTTATCTGATGCTGTTGCTGATCTGATGTTAAGCCACCCAGAACCTAAAACAGTAGACGAGGCAATCTCTTTAGCTGTGAAGATTGACCGTCGAGTTCGTTACCAAAGACAAACTCGAGGTAGAGTGTTCCTTTCTCTGCTCCTACCCCTTCTTCTCCTCCTCAGGACGAATCGATGCAAATCGGACAATCCAATCTCTCTGAGGTTGAGAAAAATAGGAGACGTACTGAGAGACTCTGCCTGTACTGTGCAGAGAAGGGTCATGTGGTACAAACCTGTCCCAGGAAGGCGGAAAACTCTATCACCTAGGTGTAGCTGGAGGTACTACCCTAGGCGATTCTGTGTTACCTCTAAAGAATAGTCGCTTACTTCTCCCGTGTTCTATTACCTGGGAAGATCAAGTCCAGTCAACACAGGCCTTTATGGACTCGGGTTCCGCAGCAAATTTTATGGATTATGATTTTGCTGTTAGGTTTGGTTTTCCTCTTTTCTCTTTGGGACTTCAGATTGTTGTTACTGCAGTGGATGATTCCCCACTGCAGGGCAAACAACCTCTTTCTCATACTCCTGTACTGTTGTGTCAAATAGGGGCTTTGCATAAGGAACAGATACAGTTCTTTGTACTTAAGATGGCTACCTCCACTGTGATCCTTGGTATGCCGTGGCTTCAAAAACATTCCCCTCAGATCAACTGGAGTTCCAGGCAATTGTTGAGCTGGTCCTCCTACTGCCATCATTATTGTATGGAAAAAGTCATGGTGTGTGCTAACAAGGTTCAAGTGGAGGGGTTGCCTATTCAGTATTCTGATTTTGCTGACGTTTTTTGTCCCAAGGCGGCAGACAAACTTCCTCCTCATCGAAGTTTTGACTGCCCCATTGACTTGAGATCAGGTTGTATGCCCCCTAGAGGCCATTTATATAACCTTTCGGGGCCTGAAAAACTTGCCACGCAGGAGTATATTAAAGAAAATTTAGCCAAAGGTCTCATCTGTCCATCTAGGTCCCCGGCCGGGGCAGGTTTCTTTTTTTGTACAAAAGAAAGACGGTGGCCTTCGGCCATGGATCGATTACAGAGAATTGAACAAAATTACTGTAAAAAATCGTTACCCTCTTCCTCTGATTGATGACTTGTTCGCTCAGATTACTGATGTCTTTGAGGTTCCTTACTGATAGTACCCACCAGCTCCTCTGGTGAGGTTCTGCCAAAAACGAATCAGTATTACTGTTGCACCAAGCACTGTGCACTTGCTATTACCTTGTTAGCTATACTTGCATTATTGGTGATTCTGCAGATCACCATATAAAATCAGGTATAGTGTCTGAGTTATTGGTTATACTGCAGATCACACAATAACCAGACTTCTGTTTGCCACACCAATCGTTACAAGACCTTATAGTTTTTGAGAAAATCAATTTTAAATTTTCAAAGGAAAAAAGTTACTTGTCCATGGATTGGACAAGGGCTCCGGGGCGGAGGGGAAGGCTTGGCCGCCCCTCCCCCCCAGAGCCCCCCACTACCATGGACCATGTGGGCTGGTATAGCTCAGGGTACAAAGCCCCAGTCGGCCAGGGCTCCACATTCTGGCTATCACAGACTGCATGGGGGACAAGTGGCTAAATATGCTGGGTAAATGACCCTACATCATTTTTTTTTAATTTCCCAACATCTGAACATAAAAAAAAGTTTTAAAAAGTAGGAAACGATTATTTTTTCCCACTAACTTTTTAACACCATACCATGGACCATGTGGGCTGGTATAGCTCAGGGTGCGAAGCCCCAGTCAGCCAGTGCTCCACATTCTGGCTATCACAGACTGCATGGGGGACAAGTGGCTAAATATGCTGGGTAAATGCTGGGTAAATGACCCCACATCATTTTTTTTTATTTCTCAACATCTGAACATAAAAAAAAGTTTTAAAAAATAGGAAAAGATTATTTTTTTCCCACTAACTGCACATTTGGTGTTTCTAGGATGTAAGGGGGCTTTGCCATTAACCTTTAAAGTCGTCGGGTTTTGCTTCCTTAACTAACTGTCATTTACCACATTTAAATGTAACTTTTTTCCTTTGAAATTTTAAAATCGATTTTCTCAAAAACTATAAGGTCTTTTTGAAAAAAAAATCCTCTTGTTCCCACTGTTATTCTTAACATATCTGACAAATTGGGTGTTTATACCATGTAAGGGGGCTTTGCTATTAACCACTAAAGTCAGCGGGTTTTAGAGGTTTAATCACGGCCCGGATTTGGACCACGATCACGAGTGCATTCCGGAAAATGAATCTGTGATCGAGAGGTGATCATGGATTCGGATCACGATGTCGGATAGTGGAAAAATGCTCTTGAATCACGGCTATGCAGTGATCATGAGGTCTTGATGAACAACCCTACAGGCAACTGCCAGAGCCCCATATTACATTATTGTTGTGATGGCACCCAGCTTCAGGCATGGTTCTCAACGCTGCGCGCAGAAATACTTAGGTATGTATCAAACCCAAAGTGAGTTTCCTCACTTCAGATTGCCAATGAGCTCCAATGTGTATTGAGCTCCAGTGTGTAAGAAAACAATCAAAAATATAAAAGACTAAAGTAGGCAGAGAAGATGTACAACATATGGAGAGGACTATAAAGGAAGCTGTTGCACTTGTAAGATGTATAGTTTATAGATTTTCCTGATTCCTTTTCCAGGTTAGTTTTCTGTCATCTGTAGCTCTCTTGAGTGATCGACGGAAGTTTCCCTCCTTCTTCAGGACAATTGCCAGTGATAAGTTTCAGACTTTGGGTTTAGGAAAACTTGTTCTTCACTTTGGTTGGACCTGGGTTGGTCTACTGGCTACAGATAATGATTATGGTGAAAGTGGAATTCAGCCAATTAGACAAGAAATAATCAAAGCTGGAGGATGTGTGGCCTTCACTGAAGCTATTCGTGTGAGTCTGGCAGACCGTAATGCTCCTCGCATAGTAAAGACCATCAAAGAATCAACTGCAACAGTGATTATTGCTTTTGCCACTAATTCAGATATGGTTCCTATCATGAATGAGATGTTGAAACAGAAGATAAGTGGAAAGATTTTTGTTGCCAATGTTGGATGGTCCAGAAACTCCTTTTTTATCATGGAAAAGTACTTTCCAGTTCTGTCTGGTGCTGTTGGATTAGGAAGTAAAAGTCAAGTAGTTCCAGGATTAAGTGATTTCCTTATTAGGGTGGAGCATCACTCTAATTTACAACAGAAATGGATGAAATCAGCCTGGGAAAACATTTTTAACTGTAATTTTTTGGCTGCAACGAGGAATTCAAGTTCATCACAAGCTCCTCTCAATGTGTGTACAGGAAATGAAAGTTTGAGCAGTGTGAGGGACAGTTCCAGTTTTATTGCCAAATTAAAATTCTCTCACAGAATGTATGCTGCAGTCCATGTTTTAGCCAGGGCTTTGGAAAACATGAGAACTTGTAAGAGAGGCAATGGGCTCTTTTCTTCTGAGACCTGTGCGAGTGTCTGGAATTTCAAGCCATGGCAGGTATCTCCATCTGATTTCACGATGTTACGCACTGAAACAAAATAATTGATTGAAGAATATACAGCAGATCTGCTCACTAATAACTGCAGCACAATTATCTCTCTAAACACAGCTCACCTGGCTCTTATAGGTATTACAGAATAACTTCCAGCTAGGCCTGACATGCGCTGAGGCAAGGGTATAGCCACCATGATGAGGGAAAGGGGGGGGGCAGTTGCTTGGCGGAGCAGTGGGGAGTTGTGGCAGCTAGGATGTTAATTTAGGCAGCTTGGGGGAGTAGTTCCTTGGCATGCTAAGGAAAGGGAAGTGCCAAAAAGAGGAAGTGGTCAGCTGTGGACAGGCCCCCAAGTAGTCTGGAGAAAAACTGGGGAGTGTTCCCCACCCTCTCTCCCTTTATTTTAGCTACCTCAAAGCTGGTTTCCAAAGATTGAGGTTCGGATCCCTGTTTTTTTTATTTCATTGTTGGTTGTTTTGTTTTTGTCATCATTGCAGCAGATGGGGGAGCAGGTCTGCATGTGATGTTATGGGCAATAATCTGTTGGTTTTAGGCGGTCTTGCCTCTGTGTAAGTCTGCCCATAAGGTGTCATTGAACTGGACGGACTTTTGTTTGTACTCATAGCTGTGCCCATGCCATAGTTTCAGGCTGTGGAGCTAATTGTGTTTTTTGCTATTTTCATCCCCTTAGACCTTTAGGTATGTAATTGGTGGTGTTTATAAGTTAATTATGTTGTTTCTTTCTAACTTTGTTAAATAAGCGGACTGCTTTGCCCTTTTATAATCCAAGTGAGCAGTCTGAGTGTTCTGTTAATTGGATTGTGGTTCAAAAACAGGGTTTGGTGGTATGATGGTGTGGTGGCCCCTGTCAGGCGGTCAGCAATACCTTGCATCATGAGAAGTCTAGATCACAAGGGTCTTATCATGAGGGTCTATTGTTAGTTACAGAAGCTTCCAGAATAAAACAAATAGCTAGTCTTGATCTTATCTAAGGCCTTTGTTTAAATATGCAAGCAAGTCTGAAGACAACTCAGCATGTGTCCACTGCAACTAATTTTATGAGAAGTTATCAATAAGAATAGCTGACATGAAACAAATATATTAAATCACAGGAACATACAATTGTACAAAACAAAGCATAGCAACAGGTTTGCCATAGTCATCCTTTATTGCAAAGGGACCTGTGTCCAAAGTAATATAAATAAAATGTTTCCTTAAAGGAGTTATCCGGGAAATTTGAATAAAATAAACACTACTTACCGGGGGCTTCCTCCAGCCCCAAGCTCCCAGGACCTCCCTCACCGCATCTCCGCCCGCAGCCGTTTGCCGGAGCTCCGACCCGGTCCCTGGCAATGACGTCAGAGTGACCTGGAGGTCGCTCTGTACTGCACCTGCGTGATCGACACTGTCAATCACCGCCACGTGGGCTGGAGCAGACTGCGCAGGCTCCGGCCCACGTGGCGGTGATTGACAGCTGCTGCATCCCATTGGCCCTGCCATCGCCTATTTCATTGGCTCCTGACCCTTTTTTTGCACCAGCAGTTTCTGGTCCATATGGGGCCAGAGACTGCTGGTACTGAAGTGAAAGTAAACCTAAGCTGTTGCAAAATGAATTTAGATACTTACCTAAGTAGAGGGAAGCCTCTGCATAGTCTTGATGCTTCCCCCATATCCTCCTTGATGAGACAGGTGGTTTCAGTGCCAGGTCCATGCCATGTAGAGCCTGCTCTGGCCGCCACCATAAACCGTAATGTTAAATAGTACGGCTATAGCAGAGCAGTGGGGAATCACTGTAGTCTGGGTGCTGGCAAAAGTCAGACCCTGAATTACATCCATAGAGGAAAAGGCTAGGTAATTGGTAGGGAAATATATTTGTTATATTCCCCTACTTTGCCGTGCACAGGGAGATCTGTAGCTTGGCTTCTCTCCACATCCAGCTGAACTCCGCAAGAACAATATGTACGCCCTCCTTGAACCCACTGTTGTTGCCTCTCAGAGAGGCAACAGTGAATATATCAGAGTCAGGTTGCCTCTGAACATATCTTAATAGAGGGCGTTGGATATGTTCTCATGGCCGTGCATGTGTGAGTATTGCCATACCTGCATGTAGGCCAATGTCGCTGTATGTGAATTAGAAAAAAATAATAACGTTGCATGCCTGTACTTTTTGCAATACAAATATTGAAAGTTTGATAAGGTTTGGAAAGCCTGGGTGGAGGCCTCAGATACTATAATCCCACATCTTGACATTACAGTAATGGTGCAAGATCTTCATCCATGAACTGCGTTTTTTTTTCTATTGAATAAGTTAAAGGGGCACTACAGCAAATAACTGTAAAATGTAAAACATGTGCAAACATATACAATTAAGAAGTACATTTTTTTTTCCAGATTAAAATGAGCCATAAATTACTTTTCTCCTATGTTGCTGTCACTTACAGTTGGTAGTAGAAATCTGACAGAAGTGACAGGTTTTGGACGAGCCCATCTCTTCATAGGGGATTCTCAGGGATATATTTATTTTCAAAAGCACTTAATGAATGGCAGTTGCTCTGTCCAACTGCCAAAAAGCTGTGTAGCGAGCAGGGAGGCTGGCCAGCATCATTGTTTAACTCCTTTTTAGGGAATATCTTTATAAAGAATAAAAGCCTTGCTAAGAATCCTCTATGAAGAGATTGACTAGTCCAAAACCTGTCACTTCTGTCAGATTTCTACTACCTCCTGTAAGTGACAGCAACATAGGAGAAAAGTAATGTATGGTTCATTTTACTCTGGAAAAAAAGTACTTCTTATTTGTTTATGTTTGCACATATTTTAAATTTTACAGTTTTTCGCTGTAGTGCCCCTTTAAGCCCTGTAACTGACATGTTTGTATTGTAAGAATCATAAAGGTACCTGTTACTAGAGATGAGCGTAATGATGTAATTACGATTTCGCGAAATTTCGCGTAATTAGTGTAATTACGATTATGGCCGTAAGTACATAATCGTAATGAAGAAGGATTTCGCGAAATTTCGCATAACCGTAATTTTCGCGTAATTTTCGCATTACAGTGTGTATTACGAACTTAATGCGTATGGCCATGCTCCCAAGCGGAAAAGTTGACGCATGGATCAATGTTAGGTAGCCGCCGACTTTAAGGGTTAATAGCAAAGCCCCCTTAAATGCTAAGAGCCTCAAATTTGGAGAATATATAAAGGAGATCAGGAGGAATAAGAGGAAAAATTTTTTTTTCAAAAAGACCTTATAGTTTTTGAGAAAATCGATGTTAAAGTTTCAAAGTAAAAATGTATACATTTAAAAACCCGCCGACTTTAACGGTTAATAGCAAAGCCTGCTTAAAGAAAACCTGTACTGAAAATAAAAGTCAAAATAGGCATACACAAGTCATAATTACCATCCATGTAGTCTACTCCTCAGTGTCTTTCTCCTGTCCTGCGTCCTATTTGTTCACTATGATCAAGGGAATTTTCCGTCCTCCATTTTGAAAATAGCCATTACCCATAACAGCTTTCTGGTCAGCACACAGTTAAACTGTAACATCGCCCACTTGAGCCATAGGGAAACATGGACATTGCCTGGTACATCAGATTTCCTCTCAGCTATAACTGACAGCAACTGCTATTTTACTGACAGCAACTGATATATTTCAGATCTGACAAAATATTGTCAGAACTGGATGGGATTATTGTCAGAAGAAAATGGAGCGCTTCTGAGAGGAACTGATGGCAAGGTAACTATGCAATGTTCATTTGAAGTTACCTCATGTGTTTATTTTAAATATTTTTACTCAGTACAGGTTCTCTTTAAAGTTTAGGAACACCAAATTCCTAGTGTATATTAAGGGGATCAGTGGGAATAAGAGGAAAAATTTTTTTTTTCAAAAAGACCTTATAGTTTTTGAGAAAATCGATTTTTAAGTTTCAAGGGCAAAAATGTCTTTTAAATGCGGAAAATGTCCATTTTTTTTTGCACAGGTAACAATAGTGTTTTATTTTCATAGATTCCCCCAAGTGGGAAGAGTTTTACTTACTTCGTTCTGAGTGTGGGAAATATTAAAAAAAACGACGTGGGGTCCCCCCTCTCAGACCTCTTTAACCCCTTGTCCCCCATGCAGGCTGGGATAGCCAAAATGCGGAGCACCGGCCGCGTGGGGCTCCGCACCCTGACTATACCAGCCCGCATGGTCCATGGATTGGGGGTCTCGGAAGGGGAGGGGCAGCCAAGCTTTCCCCTCCCCCTCCGAGCCCTTGTCCAATCCAAGGACAAGGGGCTCTTCTCCACCTCCGATGGGTGGTGGAGGTGGAGGCCGCGATTTCCTGGGGGGGGGGGTTCATGGTGGAATCTGGGAGTCCCCTTTAAAAAGGGGTCCCCCAGATGCCCACCCCCCCTCCCAGGAGAAATGAGTATAGAGGTACTTGTACCCATTACCCATTTCCTTTAAGAGTTAAAAGTAAATAAACACACAAACACTTAGAAAAAGTATTTTAATTGAACAAAAAACATAACCACGAAAAAAGTCCTTTAATATTCTTAATTAACCAATAATACTTACCTGTCCCTTTAAATAAATGATCCCACGCAATATCCTCGGAAATGTTCTATCAGTTACAATGTAACAAAGTTATTACAATGTAACAACTTTGTTACATTGTAACTACGCCGCACCCGACGCCACTCGCCACTCAGCCGCCGCATACGCGTCCTGCACGGACCCAACAGAGCTCTGAGCTATATAGCTCAGAGCTCTCTAAGCATCTTTGTATTTGGGCTCCAAGGAGCCCCATTGGTCCTTAGCAGACCAATGGGGTTCCTTCTGATTTGAAGGAACCCCATTGGTCTGCTAAGGACCAATGGGGCTCCATGGAGCCCAAATACAAAGATGCTTAGAGAGCTCTGAGCTATATAGCTCAGAGCTCTGTCGGGTCCGGACTCCGTGCAGGACGCTAAGTCCCCGCTAAGTCCCCGCCGGCTCCGCTGCCCTCCCCGCCTCTCCCACATGTCAACCACATGTCACCCACATGTGGGTGACATGTGGGTGACAGATGTGGGCGGGGTGGACAGCGGGGACCAGCGGGGACTTAGCGTCCTGCACGGACGCGTAAGTGTATGCGGGCTTTGGCGGCTGAGCGGCGAGTGACGTCGGGTGCGGCGTAGTTACAATGTAACAAAGTTGTTACATTGTAATAACTTTGTTACATTGTAACTGATAGAACATTTCCGAGGATATTGCGTGGGATCATTTATTTAACCACTTGAGGACCTAGGGCTTTCTACCCCTTAAGGACCGGCCACTTTTTTCCATTCAGACCACTGCAGCTTTCACGGTTTATTGCTCGCTCATACAACCTACCACCTAAATGAATTTTGGCTCCTTTTCTTGTCACTAATACAGCTTTCTTTTGGGGCTATTTGATTGCTCCTGCGATTTTTACTTTTTATTATATTCAGCAAAAAAGACATGAATTTTGGCAAAAAAATGATTTTTTTAACTTTCTGTGCTGACATTTTTCAAATAAAGTAAAATTTCTGTATACATGCAGCGCGAAAAATGTGGACAAACATGTTTTTGATAAAAAAAAACCCATTCAGTGTATATTTATTGGTTTGGGTAAAAGTTATAGCGTTTACAAACTATGGTGCAAAAAGTGAATTTTCCCATTTTCAAGCATCTCTGACTTTTCTGACCCTCTGTCATGTTTCATGAGGGGCTAGAATTCCAGGATAGTATAAATACCCCCCAAATGACCCCATTTTGGAAAGAAGACATCCCAAAGTATTCACTGAGAGGCATAGTGAGTTCATAGAAGATATTATTTTTTGTCACAAGTAAGCGGAAAATGACACTTTGTGAAAAAAAAAAAAAAAAAAAAGTTTCCATTTCTTCTAACTTGCGACAAAAAAAAATGAAATCTGCCACGGACTCACCATGCCCCTCTCTGAATACCTTGAAGTGTCTACTTTCCAAAATGGGGTCATTTGTGGGGTGTGTTTACTGTCCTGACATTTTGGGGGGTGCTAAATTGTAAGCACCCCTGTAAAGCCTAAAGGTGCTCATTGGACTTTGGACCCCTTAGTGCAGTTAGGCTGCAAAAAAGTGCCACACATGTGGTATTGCCGTACTCAGGAGAAGTAGTATAATGTGTTTTGGGGTGTATTTTTACACATACCCATGCTGGGTGGGAGAAATATCTCTGTAAATGACAATTTGTTAATTTTTTTTACACACAATTGTCCATTTACAGAGATCTTTCTCCCACTCAGCATGGGTATGTGTAAAAATACACCACAAAACACATTATACTACTTCTCCTGAGTACGGCGATACCACATGTGTGGCACTTTTTTTGCACCCTAACTGCGCTAAAGGGCCCAAAGTCCAATGAGTACCTTTAGAATTTCACAGGTCATTTTGAGAAATTTCGTTTCAAGACTACTCCTCACGGTTTAGGGCCCCTAAAATGCCAGGACAGTATAGGAACCCCACAAATGACCCCATTTTAGAAAGAAGACACCCCAAGGTATTCCGTTAGGAGTATGGTGAGTTCATAGAAGATTTTATTTTTTGTCAAAAGTTAGCGGAAAATGACACTTTGTGAAAAAACACAATTAAAATCAATTTCCGCTAACTTTTGACAAAAAAATAAAATCTTCTATGAACTCACCATACTCCTAACGGAATACCTTTGGGTGTCTTCTTTCTAAAATGGGGTCATTTGTGGGGTTCCTATACTGCCCTGGCATTTTAGGGGCCCTAAACCGTGAGGAGTAGTCTTGAAACGAAATTTCTCAAAATGACCTGTGAAATTCTAAAGGTACTCATTGGACTTTGGGCCCTTTTGCGCAGTTAGGGTGCAAAAAAGTGCCACACATGTGGTATCGCCATACTCGGGAGAAGTAGTACAATGTGTTTTGGGGTGTATTTTTACACATACCCATGCTGGGTGGGAGAAATACCTCTGTAAATGGACAATTGTGTGTAAAAAAATCAAAAGATTGTCATTTACAGAGGTATTTCTCCCACCCAGCATGGGTATGTGTAAAAATACACCCCAAAACACATTATACTACTTCTCCCGAGTACGGCGATACCACGTGTGTGGCACTTTTTTGCACCCTAACTGCACTAAGGGGCCCAAAGTCCAATGAGTACCTTTAGGATTTCACAGGTCATTTTTGTTTCAAGACTACTCCTCACGGTTTAGGGCCCCTAAAATGCCAGGGCAGTATAGGAACCCCACTAATGACCCCATTTTAGAAAGAAGACACCCCAAGGTATTCCGTTAGGAGTATGGTGAGTTCATAGAAGTTTTTATTTTTTTGTCACAAGTTAGCGGAAATCGATTTTAATAGTTTTTTTTCACAAAGTGTCATTTTCCGCTAACTTGTGACAAAAAATAAAATCTTCTATGAACTCACCATACTCCGTACGGAATACCTTTGGGTGTCTTCTTTCTAGAATGGGGTCATTTGTGGGGTTCCTATACTGCCCTGGCATTTTAGGGGCCCTAAACCGTGAGGAGTAGTCTTGAAACCAAATGTCGCAAAATGACCTGTGAAATCCTAAAGGTACTCATTGGACTTTGGGCCCCTTAGCGTACTTAGGGTGTAAAAAAGTGCCACACATGTGGTACCGCCGTACTCAGGAGAAGTAGTATAATACGTTTTGGGGTGTATTTTTACACATACCCATGCTAAGTGGGAGAAATATCTCTGTAAATGACAATTGTTTGATTTTTTTACACACAGTTGTCCATTTACATAGAAATTTCTCCCATCCAGCATGGGTATGTGTAAAAATACACCCCAAAACACATTATACTACTTTTCCTGAGTACGGCGGTACCACATGTGTGACAATTTTTTGCAGCCTAGGTGCGCTAAGGGGCCCAACGTCCTATTCACAGGTCATTTTGAAGCATTTGTTTTCTAGACTACTCCTCGCGGTTTAGGGCCCCTAAAATGCCAGGGCAGTATAGGAACCCCACAAGTGACCCCATTTTAGAAAGAAGACACCCCAAGGTATTCCGTTAGGTGTATGGCGAGTTCATAGAAGATTTTATTTTTTGTCACAAGTTAGTGAAAAATGACACTTTGTGAAAAAAAAACAATAAAAATTAATTTCCGCTAACTTTTGACAAAAAATAAAATCTTCTATGAACTCGTCATACACCTAACAGAATACCTTGGGGTGTCTTTTTTTCTAAAATGGGGACACTTGTGGGGTTCCTATACCGCCCTGGCATTTTACGGGCCCAAAACGTGAGTAGTCTGGAAACCAAATGTCTCAAAATGACTGTTCAGGGGTATAAGCATCTGCAAATTTTGATGACAGGTGGTCTATGAGGGGGCGAATTTTGTGGAACCGGTCATAAGCAGGGTGGCCTTTTAGATGACAGGTTGTATTGGGCCTGATCTGATGGATAGGAGTGCTAGGGGGGTGACAGGAGGTGATTGATGGGTGTCTCAGGGGGTGGTTAGAGGGGAAAATAGATGCAATCAATGCACTGGGGAGGTGATCGGAAGGGGGTCTGAGGGGGATCTGAGGGTTTGGCCGAGTGATCAGGAGCCCACACGGGGCAAATTAGGGCCTGATCTGATGGGTAGGTGTGCTAGGGGGTGACAGGAGGTGATTGATGGGTGTCTCAAGGTGTGATTAGAGGGGGGAATAGATGCAAGCAATGCACTGGCGAGGTGATCAGGGCTGGGGTCTGAGGGCATTCTGAGGGTGTGGGCGGGTGATTGAGTGCCCTGGGGGCAGATAGGGGTCTAATCTGATAGGTAGCAGTGACAGGGGGTGATTGATGGGTAATTAGTGGGTGTTTAGGGTAGAGAACAGATGTAAACACTGCACTTGGGAGGTGATCGGACGTCGGATCTGCGAGCGATCTATTGGTGTGGGTGGGTGATCAGATTGCCGCAAGGGGCAGGTTAGGGGCTGATTGATGGGTGGCAGTGACAGTGGGTGATTGATGGGTGGCAGTGACAGGGGGTGATTGATGGGTGGCAGTGACAGGGGGTGATTGATGGGTGATTGATAGGTGATTGACAGGTGATTGACAGGTAATCAGTGGGTTATTACAGGGGAGAACAGATGTAAATATTGCACTGGCGAATTGATAAGGGGGGGTCTGAGGGTAATCTGAGCGTGTAGGCGGGTGATTGGGTGCCCGCAAGGGGCAGATTAGGGTCTGATCTGATGGGTAACAGTGACAGGTGGTGATAGGGGGTGATTGATGGGTGATTGATGGGTAATTAGTGGGTGTTTAGAGGAGAGTAAACGCTGCGCTTGGGTGGTGATCTGATGTCGGATCTGCGGGCGATCTATTGGTGTGGGTGGGTAATCAGATTGCCCGCAAGGGGCAGGTTAGGGGCTGATTGTTGGGTGGCAGTGACAGGGGGTGATTGATGGGTGATAGGTGATTGGCAGGTGATTGACAGGTGATCAGTGGGTTATTACAGGGAAGGATAGATGTAAATAATGCCCTGGCGAATTGATAAGGGGGGGGTCTGAGGGTAATCTGAGCGTGTAGGCGGGTGATTGGGTGCCCGCAAGGGGCAGATTAGGGTCTGATCTGATAGGTAACAGTGATAGGGGGTGATTGATGGGTGATTGATGGGTAATTAGTGGGTGTTTAGAGAAGATAACAGATGTAAACAATACATTTGGGAGGTAATCTGACGGCGGGTTTGCGGGCGATCTAATGGTGTGGGTGGGTGATCAGATTGCCCGCAAGGGGCAGGTTAGGGGCTGATTGATGGGTGGCAGTGACAGGGGGTGATTGATGGGTGATAGGTGATTGACAGGTGATCAGTGGGTTATTACAGGGAAGAACAGATGTAATGAATGCACTGGTGAATTGATAAGGGGGGGTCTGAGGGCAATCTGAGCATGTGGGCGGGTGATTGGGTGCCCGCAAGGGGCAGATTAGGGTCTGATCTGATAGGTAAAAGTGACAGGTGGTGATAGGGGGTGATTGATGGGTGATTGATGGGTAATTAGTGTGTGTTTAGAGGAGAGAATAGATGTAAACAATGGATTTGGGAGGTGATCTGATGTCGGATCTGCGGGCGATCTATTGGTGTGGGGGGGTGATCAGATTGCCCGCAAGGGGCAGGTTAGGGGCTGATTGATGGGTGGCAGTGACAGGGGGTGATTGATGGGTGATTGATGGGTGATTGACGGGTGATTGACAGGTGATTGACAGGTGATCAGGGGGGATAGATGCATACAGTGCATAGGGGGGGGGGTCTGGGGGGGGTCTGGGGAGAATCTGGGGGGTGGGGGGTGATCAGGAGGGAGCAGGGGGCAGGGGGGGGGTATAAAAAAAAATAGCGTTGACAGATAGGGACAGGGAGTGATTGATGGGTGATTAGGGGGGTGATTGGGTGCAAACAGGGGTCTGGGGGGTGGGCAGGGGGGGTCTGATGGGTGCTGTGGGCGATCTGGGGCGGGGGGGGGGAGAAAATCAGTGTGCTTGGTGCAGACTAGGGTGGCTGCAGCCTGCCCTGGTGGTCCCTCGGACATTGGGACCACCAGGGCAGGAGGCAGCCTGTATAATACACTTTGTAAACATTACAAAGTGTATTATACACTTTGTATGCGGCGATCGTCGGGTTAACATCCCGCCGGCGCTTCCGTATGGCCGGCGGGATGTTGCGGCGAGTGAGCGGCGACAGGCGGAGGCGGAGGATCGCGTCACGGATGACGCGATCGCTCCGCCCATGCCCAAACAAGGACCGCCGCCATTTGTCAATACGGCGGTCCTTGCGGCGTCTGCTTCCCGGCCGCCATTTGTCTATACGGCGGTCGGGAAGTAGTTAAAGGGACAGGTAAGTATTATTGGTTAATTAAGAATATTAAAGGACTTTTTTCGTGGTTATGTTTTTTGTTCAATTAAAATACTTTTTCTAAGTGTTTGTGTGTTTATTTACTTTTAACTCTTAAAGGAAATGGGTAAGGGGTACAAGTACCTCTATACTCATTTCTCCTGGGAGGGGGGGTGGGCATCTGGGGGACCCCTTTTTAAAGGGGACTCCCAGATTCCACCATGAACCCCCCTAGGAAATCGCGGCCTCCACCTCCACCGCCCATCGGAGGTGGAGAAGAGCCCCTTGTCCTTGGATTGGACAAGGGCTCGGAGGGGGAGGGGAAAGCTTGGCTGCCCCTCCCCTTCCGAGACCCCCCAATCCATGGACCATGCGGGCTGGTATAGTCAGGGTGCGGAGCCCTACGCGGCCGGTGCTCCGCATTCTGGCTATCCCAGTCTGCATGGGGGACAAGGGGTTAAAGAGGTCTGGGAGGGGGGACCCCACGTCGTTTTTTTTTATATTTCCCACACTCAGAACGAAGTAAGTAAAACTCTTCCCACTTGGGGGAATCTATGAAAATAATACACTATTGTTACCTGTGCAAAAAAAACTGACATTTTCCGCATTTAAAAGACATTTTTGCCCTTGAAACTTAAAAATCGATTTTCTCAGAAACTATAAGGTCTTTTTGAAAAAAAATGTTTTCCTCTTATTCCCACTGATCCCCTTAATATACCCTAGGAATTTGGTGTTCCTAAACTTTAAGCAGGCTTTGCTATTAACCGTTAAAGTCGGCGGGTTTTTAAATGTATACATTTTTACTTTGAAACTTTAGCATCGATTTTCTCAAAAACTATAAGGTCTTTTTGAAAAAAAAATTTTTCCTCTTATTCCTCCTGATCTCCTTTATATATTCTCCAAATTTGAGGCTCTTAGCATTTAAGGGGGCTTTGCTATTAACCCTTAAAGTCGGCAGCTTTTTTATATTATACGGAGCGTTACGGTTTAACGCGAAATTACGGTAGCGTTTAATGCGAAATTACGGCATGAACGAAACGCGAAATTACGCGTTGAAAATTACGCTTATGGTATTTTCAATTACGATTTTAATGGCAATTACGCTACCGTAATTTTGCATCGTAATCGCAAATTTCGCATGCGTAATTATAGTAATGCGAAATTACGAAAATTTCGGCTCAACTCTACCTGTTACTCAATTTAGTGAATGTTTCATATGCTACCTGCTGTAATCTACCTTGAAACGACTGTTGTCTGAACTTGTAATGATGAAGGACACTCTGATTGTCTTATGTTTTTTTTTTGTAAATGTTTGTTCTGATTATTTGTGAAAATTTAATAAAATTATCTGTAAAAAAAATAAAAATATTGAAAGCAGCTTCTGCCAGGCTGCATTGTGTAGCTTCTTATCAACAAAAGAATTTGAGTTTCTTCTTCAGAACAGAGAAAATTACCTGGCCCCACCCACTCCCCTCCTAATGCTGTAACTCGTTGTGGCCAGCACTGCAATTACAGATCCTCCCTGCTCAGTATTTAATAGAACATTTGACTTATATGCATTGCCCCTTGTCCCATCATATGTTCCCCTTGTTTTATGTTGTTGCTTTTTTTTTATTTTTGGGAGGGGGGGGGTTATACTCATTATCCTTATAACTCCTTACAATTAATAGAAACTACAGCATTTTAAAACTGGAAATTAGGATGGTGGAGTGGATTTTAGAATGTTGTTTTCAATTTAAACAAATGTCAAATAAAGAGTAAAATTGACCCAAATATTTGAAGACAGGTGAATGCAGTTAGCACATGTCCTTTGTATTGCAGCTTCTTCCATATATCAGGAATGTCAGAATAACACTGAGCAGTGGGGTAGAAATTTACTTTGATGAAAATGGAGATATTCCAGACGGCTATGATATTGTCAACTGGCAGAGAACCTCAGATGGTTCCTTTGGATATGCAAATGTTGGAAGCTACGACAGCTCAAAAGCACCTGGTTCTGTGTTCACCATTGACATGCGACTGGTACGATGGCTTATGGGGGATGCACAGGTGGGTATTTAGTGGTTATTGAAAACGAACTGCTATATAGAGGCAAACAAAATGAATATTGATTTACAAAATGGCAAATTAGCATAAGTAAAAATTATAAGAAAAAGGACAACTATGCAAAATTAGTTTTTTTTACAGGAGCTGAATAGGTACTTAACCACTTTGTCCTTCTTGACGTAATAATACGTCAAGGAGGACAGGCGCGCTCCCGCGGCCGATCGCACGCGTGCACGTGCGCTCCCGGTCACAGATTCGGTAGTCCAGGAATCAGTGAATCGGGCTATGGTGCCCGATCACTGATTCCTCTCCCCCGCAGAAAAAGCGACAGCTTCTCTCGGAAGCTTCGCTTTTTCTAATTCCCATGTCCCTCTAAGCGTACATTGTACGCTTAGAGTGATGCAATGTAAACAAACTCAAGGTTGCCATCTTGTGGCCAAAAAGTAAAACTACATCTAAAAGTAAAAAAAAATTAACACACTCATATATTTCCCTAAATCAAACCCTATTTACATCCCACCCTCCCAAAAATGCCCACATAAAATGTTTAATAAAAAAAAAAAAACATTACAATAAAAAAAATAAAAAACACATAAATATTTACCTAAGGGTCTAAACTTTTTAAATATCTATGTAAAGATGAAATATTTCTATTTCCATAGTGATGGATGCAAAACGGAAAAAATGCACCTTTATTTCCAAATAAAATATTGTCGCCATACATTGTGATAGGGACATAATTTAAATGGTGAAATACCCAAGACAAATTGGCAAATACAATACGTGGGTTTTTAATTATGGAGACATGTATTATTTTAAAACTATAATGGCCGAAAACTGAGAAATAATGAATTTTTTCCGTTTTTTTCTTATTCTTCCTGTTAAAATGCATTTACGGTAAAGTGGCTCTTAGCAAAATGTACCCCCTAGAGAAAGCCTAATTGGTGGTGGAAAAAAACAAGATATAGATCAGTTAATTGTGATAAGTAGTGATAAAGTTATAGGCTAATGAATGGGAGGTGAACATTGCTCGGATGCATAAAGTGAAAACGACTGAGAGCTTAAGTGGTTAATAATCCGATCAATTAATTAATCAAGCTGTAAGTTGACCAATCAGCACTTACCAAATCCGATTAGTTACTGTCACGTTTCAGTTTTCTGTCTATCTTTTATACTAGTGGACAGCATTGCAGTAAGTGACGAGCAGTGGTACGCATGCTGGAATGCGGAAGGAAGAGGTGAGTAATTACTTCACCCGCCTACTGCCTGACACAATAGGAGACGTTGCGATCGTATCTGGAGGGGGAGAGCGGACGGGGGACCCAGGTGAGGGGGGTCCGACCCCCTTCACCGCCGCTGTGCCCCTTCCTGGCTGCTATCCCTTCCAGGCTACCTATACTGGGGGCAATTATACTACCGAGGGGGTGTGGCATCCTCACAAGCTTGCCTCAAGTGGGCAAAAAGGTCTAGAACCGGCCCTGCTCAGCTTTACTTGCTCTTCCATATGTTACCTGTAATCAGGACCGGATTTACACTTCGGGAGCTTGTAGGCACAGAGATTCTAGCTCCTGACCCTAAACCCCACCCCTCAATACAAGCCACACCCCCAATCCCTGCCCTTATTTTCTTATATCACATAAAGAGCTAATTGTACATCAACCTACCAGTGGTGTAATTCAAAGAGTGGGCCTGCCCAGCAAAATCTTGGACAAGGCCCCTTCTAACGTAATAATTTATTTATTTGTTGTATTTATAAAGCGCCAACATATTACGCAGCGCTGGGCATTAGTTTAGGTTACAGACAATATTTAGAGCTGACATACTGCAATATGACAATACAGGAATACAAAAAAACCAGATCACACAGCACAGTATGAGTACCAGGTAATGCTTGGTCAGTCACTGGAGGGGAGCATGGAGATTAGGCAAGTTAGGTTCACTCAGATGCATAGCATGGGTTCAGAGTAATGGAGGTGCATGATCAGGTAGGACACAAAAGGAGGAGGACTCTGCCCAAAGGCTTACAATCTAGAGGGAGAGGTAGGGCCACGAAAGGTAGGGGACCAGAGTTCAGCTGTGGGTTAAGAGGACTTGTGAGGGGTGGTAGGTCAGAGTGAAAAGGTGCGTTTTGAGAGCCTTCTTGAAGATATTGAAGGAGGGAGCTTCCCTAATGATAATATATATATATATATATATATATATATATATATATATATATATATATATATATATATATATATACAGGTATATGTATAATATCCCTAGTTACCATACAATTGTGGGCGGGGCTACACATGATCAGGGGCTACACACAACTAAGTCACCCTCTTACATTTCCTCAAGCCCACCCCACTACTTAGATGAGAAAAGCAAGCTGCAAATGGCAGTGTGTGTGGCCAAAGTGGGTGCAGTGCAGAGAGAATGCAATACCCACACTGTCCACCATGCTGCTCTTTCATAGGAGGCACTTATAAAGCCTCAGATCTTCTCCCCAACTACGTGCCTGTGGCTGCTGGACTAGAGCTGGTTGGTAAGTGACATCACCCTCTGGCTCTGCTGAGAGAGGGGACATTTGGGAAAGGAGGGGAGCTACTCTTGCCACATAAGACACATGTAGGCATACGCCTACTGTGCCTTGTAGTAAATCCAGCCCTGCCTGTACTCTATATAATGTATATACCATTATGCTGCTGGATGCTGGCACCAAGATGCTGGCAACATACAAATCACTACTACTACCACTGCTGCTACTACCACCACTACGCCGTCTACTACTACTATAATAATAATGGCCAATTAGCAGGTACTTACTGTATGCTAAGCTATACTGAAATTCTGCTTTAAATGCAATGGCTTTATGCACAAATAAACAGCAAATTTAAAATGTTAAATATTTATGCAGGTCCCTCGCTCAGTCTGCAGTGAGAGTTGTCCCCCAGGGTTCAGGAAGGCTGCTTTACAAGGACAACCTGTCTGCTGCTTTGAGTGTGTCCCATGTCTACAAGGAGAGATCTCCAATCAGACTGGTAAGTAATATCAGTAGGCAATAGGCATTGCCATGATACACAGTTTCTGTGTACTGCATCAATCCGTATCAAGCCCCTAGTAGGGACGGACCGAAGAAGACGTCATGATGAGTAAGTTTAATTCCCCCGCCCAGCCCGCATAGGTGATTTGATTTGACCGGATGAAATTCGAATAACAACTATTTGGATGTCATCCGGTACCTGAGTTGAGCATCCCTACTGATACTTATCTTCCACATCTGCAGCTCTGACACTCACAATCTGACACTCAGCTAGGAAGTAGCGATGATCATAAACTGTAAATTTTTTTGCAATTACAGCCATACATAATTATGATTTGGGCATTCAACTGATTTTTTGTAATTCATTTATAATTATGTGTAATTTTTTACATAATTTTGTGCCGACTTTCAGTGCTGGGCCGAAATTACCAATGCGTGTAATTACGCATCGTAATTCACTACAATTTTACGCGTAAGCATTACACATAACTTATGGTCTTACGCGTAATTGTGTATGCATAAGGCGTAAAGCGGTATTGTAATTGCGCCGTCTACCGTAATTGTGTAGGTATGCATAATTGTACGCTGCCTTACGCATAATTTTACGCGTAATTACTAACGTACAACTCCCCTGTTCTAAGAGTAGCCAATCAGTCAACATGTTTGTTCCTGTTGTTTTGTACGCAATAGCCAATCACGAGGCTTTGAAGCTGAGCGTGCCCGGTCACAGTGACATCTATTGCGTACGCATCATCCATGCATGCGTCAAAACGTACGCGTGGGTATTGCGGCATTAAGCGTAACATTGTAGCGTAAGCGCCTGCATTACTGTATCCTTATGCGTAAGTTAACGCATAATTACAGTGATGACCCGTAGATAATTTCCTACTCCGTAACCGTAATTGCGTAATGCATAATAGCATACAATTACGCGTAATGATCCGTAAGCATAGATTTTTCCATTACGACCAGCACTGCCAACTTTAGCTGTTAATAGCAAAGCCCCCATATGTGCTATTGTCACCATTTGCTAGGTATATTAAAGGACACCCGAAGCGAAAATAAACAAATTAAATAAACGACTGTATCTATCTTCCTTCTCCTAAAAATGACTTTTTAAGCTATTCCACAGTATTATTTTATGTTTAAATCTACTTTTTAAGTTGTAACTGTTTTACTGTTTTTGCTCAATGTCACATTCATTAAAGTATGCCAGAGCTAACATCTATGAACTATTTACCTTTATAATCTCTTTCCTGCTCTCAAAAGCCATTTTCTGCTAGGAAAGTGTTTTATAGTTGGAATTTCTTATCAGTGAGGGTCACACTGTAGTCACTTCCTGTCTGAGTCAGGACTGTGTCAGCCACTTACATACCTGATATTTAACTCTTTTAGGCAGAGAAAGAAAAAAAAGGAACACAGCATAGTTATTTGTGTGCTAGGCACTGTACATACCCATGTCTATCTCATCATGTCACATGTAACTTCGGTTATCCTTTAAGGGGAATCATAGGAATAAGTCAAACTTCTTCTTTTTTTTTTTTTTTTTCACAAAAAGGCCTTGTAGTTTTTAAGAAAATTGATTTTAAAAGTGAAAGGGAAAAATAGTTTTTAAACTCAGAAAAATTACAGTTTTTAAATCACATTTTTAAATTTAAGCTTCTCAAAAATTGTAAGGGTTTTTTTTTTTTTTTTGAAAAAACAAATCAACTTGTTTCCACTATTCCCCTTTACATGTCTAGCAATTTTGGTGATGATAGCATGTATGGAGGGTTATGGTTCTTGATTACGTTTACATACAAAACTAATTACTTTTTTCTCAAAATTTAGCATTATGATTTCACATTGTAATAGCGAATTACGATGTAAAATTATGTAAAATTCATGCTCCTCTTTACTACTAGGAAGGATAATTTTGGTTTGGCTTTGCGGTCATATCCACAGATCGACGGAAAGTAAGATGAAATAATCAGCAAGGTACACTAAAGAATTATAGGAATTGTAACAAAAACTGCAAAAAAAGTAATCAGACTTGTGGAAACTGGAAGAGGAAAAAAAGTGGTTAGTGATATAAAGTCAAATCCCAAAAAGTTTTACAAATATATAAACTCTAAAAGTAAGAAGGTAGAGAATATATGACTTTTACAAGATCAGACTGGAGATTTAATTGTGGAGAATCAAGCTGAAGCGGAAATTTTAAATGCTTGCTTCACTTCTGTCTTTACCAAGGTTATGACCTTAGCTCATAATATGGCCCTGGGTTGTTCCCAATCTACCTCATTGAGCATGAATTGCCTACCACAGGAAGGTGTGTAGGCATGATTAAATAAGATTAAGGGTGTCCACTAACGATCCAATCTTTTTCATCCAATCTTACCAAATCTATGTAGTGGAAGAGTAAACTAAGTGAATATACTGAATGGATACTATAGGCAGTTCCCTTATATTACATAGAAATGGTAAGGTTGGAAGAAAAAGATTGGATCGTTAGTGGCCACCCTAAGATAGACACGGCTCCTGGCCCAGATGGCATCCACCAGGGGTATTAAAGGAGTTGAGTTCATTTATCTTTTTTAACAGTGTTCCCCAACCCTGTCCTCAAGGCCCACCAACAGTGCATGTTTTGTGGAAAGCCACAGAGCAGAGGTATTTAATAAGCTCTACTGAGACACTAATTACCTCACCTGTGCATGTTTGTGGTTTCCTGCAAAACATGTACTGTTGGTGGGCCTGGAGGACAGGGTTGGGGAACTATGATCTATAAGCCACCTTATCTTATTTTCTGTGATTCTCTGTCAAGTGGGTCTATCCCTTATGACTGACGTACAGTTGCTGTTTCCCCTTATTCAAGAAGGGAAAAAGATAAGACTTGTAAGCTTAACATCAGTTGTGTGTACACTCCTTGAATGTATCCTAAGGGATGCTATACAAAATTATGTAGCACAGAATAATTTTATTTCAGTTCAACAATATGGTTTTACTAAGGACAGGTCCTGCCTCACCAACATGCTCAGCTTTTATGAAGTGGTGAATGAAAATGTAGATCTTGGGAAAGCTATAGAGGTAGTGTACTTGGACTTTACAAAGGCTTTTGACACAGATCCCCACCATAGCCTGGCACAGCAACTGAGGATACAAGGACTAGGACAAAATGTGTGAATGTGGATAGAGAACTGGTTAAGGGATAGAAGGCAAAGAGTGGTGGTAAACGGAACATACTTAAAATGGTAAACTGTTAGTAGTGGGGTACCGCGGGGGTCAGTACTTGGTCCAATTTTTGTTCAATTTGATCTAGTACATGGAATACAGTGTAATGTAGCCATCTTTGCAGATGATACAAAATTATGCAGAATTATGAACACTAAGACAGATAGTGACATATTACAACAGGACCTTAACAGCATGGCCATATGGGCAGGCACAGGGCAGATGAAATTTAATGTTGATAAATGTAAAGTCATGCAACTTGGACAAACCAATGGTAGATCATGATATAAAAAAAATGGCATCCAACTGTGAACATCAGCCTCGGAGAAGAACTTAGGAATACTGGTTAATAACAATTTAGGTAACCGTGTACAATGCCAAGCAGCGTTAGCTAAAGTAACGCTGCTCCGACTCTGACTCCTTGACTCCAACTCCACATTCCTGCGTGACACAGGACAGATGAAGCAGAGCACCAGGGAGCAAGCTGAATACAAGTCCAGCAGCAGTGAGGAAGAGGAAGCCTCCTCCAAGTCCATAACAGTCTCCTACAAATCCACAAGATCAGTTGTTTCTGTTTTATTGACCTGAGGAAGCGGACTGCATCCCATGAAATGTGTTTTCAACAGTATAACCATTTTTTTTTAAATAAAGACTCCCTGTTATCCATCTCAGTGAGTTTTCAATAAAGGTAAGAAACCTAATTTTATTATTTTCATATTCAGTCAGTACCTACATATTGTGTGCCTCCCCACAACCCCTATCGAGTACTCCAAAACCTCTCACAGAGGTGTTGACCTCCACTACGTTGGGACCTGTTTCACTAGTAGAGAAGACCCCAGGAGGAGAGCGACCGCCCAGTTCCAGAGCAGACCGGGAGACCGAGCGGGACCGGTCCAAATTTCCCACACACACATATGGTGGTTGCAGGATTGCAACCCAATCCTTGTGAGTATTCAATTGTTCCTAAATTGAACCTCCAGGGCTTTAACAATACTACACTACTGGGCTCCTGGTATTCCTTTTCTCAACAGTTCCAAGGAACTGAGAATCCCGGACCTGTTGCACTACCTATTTAACTATATAACTATGTAATCCTAGATTTTCTAATTTAAATGTGAGGTGTGGCAATTCATCTTTGTTAAACCTTGCTGCTGGTGCTAAAAAACAAGTATTTCTGTTTTATAATAGTTTTTTTGTTTGTTTTGTTTTTGTTTTTATCTAGATTCTGTGGGTTGTATGAAGTGTTCCTGGGATCAATGGCCAAATTCAGAGAGGACCACCTGTGTTCCTAAGACATTTGAATTTCTTGCTTTTGAAGAACCAATGGGATCCATTTTAGCAGCTGTCAGCATTTTTTCTTCCTTTACTCCAGTTTTTATTTTAAAGATGTTTATGCAGCATAAACACACTCCAATTGTCAAAGCCAACAACTATACACTAAGCTGTCTTCTACTGGTACTTCTGTGTCTCTGTTTCATTTGTCCTTTAGTATTCATTGGATACCCCCAACCTGAGACATGCCTTCTGCGCCAGGCTTCATTTGGTCTGGTGTTTGCTCTCTGTGTTTCCTGCATCTTGGCCAAAACTATCATGGTGGTGTTGGCTTTCATGGCCACCAGACCAGGCAGCAGTCTGCGGAAATGGACTACTACTCGAGTATCCTATCTCATTATTTTTAAATGTAGTTTAACACAGTTTATTTTTTGCACTATTTGGCTGTCAGTTGCTCCTCCCTTTGCACAAAACAACATTCAGACTAAACCTGGAATCATTATTGTTGAGTGTAATGAAAATTCTTCTATAGCCTTTTGGACCATGTTGGGTTACCTCTTTCTTCTGGCCACCATTTGTTTCATTGTGGCCTTCCTGGCGAGGAGACTTCCTGACAGTTATAATGAAGCCCAGTTTATTACTTTCAGCATGCTGGCCTTCCTCAGTGTCTGGATATCCTTCATCCCAGCATACCTCAGTGCTCAGGGCAAGTATACTGTGGCCATGGAGATATTTGCCATACTGGCCTCAAGCTGGGCTCTTGTCATCTGTATGTTCCTCTCTAAATGTTTCATCATTTTGTTCAGACCTGACATGAATTCAAAAGAATATCTCACAGGAAGAAGCAAAAAAAAGTCACGTGACTAACAGAATTTAGACCTAAAAAATGTGTCTATCTTTTTAGGTATCAAATGTCACGTATACTCGATATATATTAGTATAAGCTTATTAAATATACATTATCAATATTGTGTCATTAGTTTTACTATTATACCAGTTAAGATTCATTTGGCGTTTACAGATTACATAATTTATGGAAAAGAGTAACAGTCCTGCTAATTTTAAAGAACACAAAAAAATAAAAACAAATGCTCTGAAGTAATAATAAATAGAAAATTCTTGTGCCATTAGTTTATTTAGAAACACTTTAATACAATATTAATCTCTGACACAGAATGAAAATGTAGGTCCATATACCGTATATACTCGCATACAAGCCGAATTTTTGACCCCCAAAAAAGGGGTCAAAAGTTGGGGGGTCGGCTTGTATGCGAGTCTTCCCTGGTGGTATAGTGGTTAGTGGTGGGTGTTCCGCGCCCCGCTCCCCCCGCGGCCGCCGCTGCTATTACCTGCAGGCAGCGGCCGCTTCCTAATCCGCGTTCCTCTTCTTAAACTTTTCAGCGTGTATCACAGCAGCGCGCCCGGCGCTGCTGCTGTGACGATGCAGGGGCAGGAAAGAGCGGTTCCCTTGGTAACGGCGATACAGATCGCCGTTATAGGGAGTCGCGCTCTTTCCTGCACTCTGCATCGTCACAGCAGCAGCGCCGGGCGCGCTGCTGTGATACACGCTGAAAAGTTTAAGAAGAGGAACGCAGATTAGGAAGCGGCCGCTGCCTGCAGGTAATAGCAGCGGCGGGGAGGGGGAGGGGGTGAGCCGGGAGTACTACCTACCTATGCTGGGCACTATACTGGCTAAACTGGGCACTATACTGGCTAAACTGGGCACTAAACTAGCTAAACTGGGCACTAAACTGGCTAAACTGGGCACTATACTAGCTAAACTGGGCACTATACTGGCTAAACTGGGCACTAAACTAGCTAAACTGGGCACTAAACTAGCTAAACTGGGCACTATACTGGCTAAACTGGGCACTATACTGGCTAAACTGGGCACTATACTAGCTAAACTGGGCACTATACTGGCTAAACTGGGCACTATATTGGCTAAACTGGGCACTATACTGGCTAAACTGGGCACTAAACTAGCTAAACTGGGCACTATACTAGCTAAACTGGGCACTATACTGGCTAAACTGGGCACTATACTGGTTAAACTGGGCACTATATTGGCTAAACTGGGCACTATACTAGCTAAACTGGGCACTAAACTGGGCACTATACTGGCTAAACTGGGCACTATACTAACTAAACTGGGCACTATACTGGCTAAACTGGGCACTATACTAGCCATACTGGGGCACTATACTAGCTAAACTGGGCACTATACTAGCTAAACTGAGGCACTACCTACCCATACTGGGCGCTATACTGGGCACTATACTGGCTATACTGGGCGCTTTACTAGCTATACTGGGCACTATACTAGCTATACTGGGCACTACCTACCTATACTGGGCACTATACTAGCTATACTGGGACACACTGGGGGGCTGCACCAATCCAGCATTTCCTACCCCCGGCTTATATGGGGGTCAATCATTTTTCCCAGTTTTTTCAGGGAAAAGTTGGGGGGTCGGCTTATATGCGGGTCGGCTTATATGCGAGTATATACGGTACATGTGTTTATGCCAACCTGAGTATAAGCTGAACCCCAAACTTTTACCTGAAATTTTTTTGGGAAAATGATTGACTTGAATATAAACCGAGGGCAGGATATGCAGTGGAGGTGGAAGTTCAGGGGAATTTAGTGAAAGGTTTGTGTGTGTCCTTTAATAGTAAATACATTCGGATGCAATCTACGGACAGTTAATCAAAAATACTGTATGCATCATATTTTAAAGTTCAAGGGCGATAAATAGTAAATATTTGATCTGCTTACTAGAGAGGGAATCTGGGAGTCCTGAGCTGCAACTCAGCCTAGGACTTCCGCCCTGATAAAGGCGTGTGGCCCAGTCAAGAACGTCATACTCATATTAACCCTTTCTGCTCCTTACATTTCTGCACACACCAACTTTCACACAGACAGCAATAAAATATAAAAACGCTGGATCTTAAATTACAATTACCGAAGTGCTTTATATAAGTCAGGTCACTGTGAAAAAGTGACCTCTTCTGAACTTTGTACCCTATGACACTTTTTTTTTAATTTCTGGCTGTGAGGGGTAGAGTTGTCCCGAATGGTATGGCCGCAAGCTTATTTGAGAAAACATCCCTGGTTCGCGTTCACGTCGAAAAGTGAATTTTATGGCGAGTCCAACCCGCCCCTATACTACATAATTGGGCTAAACTTTGACCCTCTACATCACAGTCAGCAGACACATGGCAGCCAATCAGGCTGCACACCCTCCTGGAGCCACCCCCTCCCCTTATATAAGGCAGCAGCATTGGCCATGATCTCACTCTGTCTGCTGCTGTAGTAGTGAGAGAAGGGAGAGGTTGCTGCAGAGACATAGAGAAAGCTTAGGTAGGCTCTTGTTAGGCTTGTTAGCTTTCTCCTTGCTAATACTTATTGCTAAAAAACACCACAAAACGGCTCTTTTGAGAGCTAATGTTCTTGTGATGTGTTTTTTTTTGTGTGTGGCCCACTGACACTTGCATATACTGCCCTGTCAGTTAGTTGCAGCTGGCCCTTGCTAATTGCTATACTATGCCAGGCCAAGCACATTCAGTGCCTACTTTTTCACTGCACATGTGTGTGTGACAGCTGCACATTTGTAATGCCAGTCCGTGCATACCTTTCACTGCACCTGTGTGACAGCACGCAGTTTTATATACCAGTCACTGCATACCTGTTCATAGTGCCTGTGTGTGTGACAGCTGCACATTTGTAATACAAGTCTGTGCATACCTTTTTACTGCACCTGCATAACAGCACATGATTTTATATACCAGTCACTGCATACCTGTTCACTGTACCTGTGTGTGTGACAGCTGCACATTTGTAATACCAGTCACTGCATACCTTTCACTGCACCTGTGTAACAGCACACAGTTTTATATACCAATCACTGCATACCTTTTCACTGTACCTGTGTGTATGACAGCTGCACATTTGTAACACCAGTCCGTGCATACCTTTCGCTGCACCTGTGTAACCGCACATTGTTGTACCAGCCGTCACCTTTTCACTGCACCTGTGTGATTGCACATTGTTGTACCAGCAGTCACTGCAACATTTTCACTGCACCTGTGTAACCACACATCGTATTAGTCAAGTCAGTGCATACCTTTCACTTCCTCCCCCCCAATATGGACAAAACCAGAGGCAGAGGCAGGCCACTGTGGAAATAATTAATATAGCCTTTATAATTGAATTGTGTTTATATCCTTTATTCTTTGTATTCCTATATACTAAGAGCTTTTCAGTATACTATGAATATGAGAGCAAATCATTGTGGCAAGATTTTTTGCTATTGCAGGGTTTAAAGGAGACACAGAACCAGTCTATACCAGTATTTCCTGTGATGATTCTGAAACCTAGGAGAACAGAGATCTTGAGAAATGAAACTTTGGCTGGGAAATAGAAAGTAATACAGCAGGCCCGCCCAGACAGAAAGTGAAAGTATCAGGATAAGGAAACACTGCAATGTGGCAAAGACTATGTGTCAGAATCCGCTCTGCTGGCCTTGATTCCCTGGACAATTTTGTTTCCTATGCAGGTTGCATAGTTCAGTCCAGGGAAAAGAGGCCTTTCTGTCAGTTTGCAAGGCTGACTGATTTGCATCTACTTATCTTGCAATCTGCTTGTCTGCATCCTTTGAAGTTTTCCAGTATAAATGTCACTTCCTTCCAGAATTCCTGGCTCGACATAGTTCCTGATTAGGGAGACTAACTTTAGAGCCTCAGCATCTTTGTTGCTAAAATTCTAGTGTAGTTAATTTTTGGCGAGTGCTCCTTGCACTCCTATTAGTGCAGTCAGGTTTGTGTATATTTGTACTGCCTATTCTGTCTTGTCCATGCAATTGTACTGTCGCCAGCAGTGGCTGACAGTGAATCGTTCTGTCCTGTTCCTAGATCGCATTCGCCCTAGCGTTAGAGGCGGTGGATCTCCCTTGTCTGAGTCTTGGAGTATAACCTTAGCTGCAGTTGCTACTGGTTACTCCTTCAGTCTGTTTTGTCTGGAACGAACGCTTGCTGTTGTCTGGTGTGAGACAACCAATTAGTAAGCATTCCCGCTATCTGTTTGTCTTTGTTTTCCGTGTTCATTGGTTAGTCAGGGTTGGTATGTTTTGTCACTGTTGCGCTTAACATGCGGTGGCCGTACGATTAACGCGCTTGTCACTGTTGTGCTTAACGTGCGGTGACCGCGTTTAGCTAGTTCATTTGTTACTTTCCTTGGCGTTCTGTTTGTATTTATTTGCTGTGTCTTCCCTTACTAAATTCATGCTCTGTCTTTGCTCAGACTTGTGTTGCTGATAGCAATCGCCTATCTTGCGATTAGCTTTCTCATTCTGGTCTGTTCTGATGTGATATGTCTACCGTCGCTGGGTGGCGACTAGATTGGTAGACATTCACATAGTCTGTCTCTGTTCTTACTTTCTTCTGTGTTGCTACTTTGTTGCCCAATCTTGCTTAATCATGCAATTTCAACCTGGCATCTGTGGCTGTACAGAGGACTTATTCCTCTGTACTCCACAGCTCCATCTGCTGGTTGGAATTCTCTTCTACAAATATATACTTGGTACTCTGCTTCTGTGAATGTGGGGATTTCCTTCTGCTTCAGCGCACGTGGTGTGCGCTGACTGGAAATCGCCCGCAGATCATTACACTATGATTGGGAGACAGCTAAATGTGATGTGCTGATGACACCACCTACGACCAGAGTAAAATAAGTTTATCCAGTTCGGCCTATCTGGACGAGCTTCCTCGTCCAGATAGGCACTGCTGCTGCCGCCGGCCCGTGCACGCGATCGGGCGCGCCCCCGCGCGCGCTCCTGCTGCCCGCCACTAGCCCCCCGATCAGTGAATGGGAATATAATTCCCATTCACCGATCTAACTTCCCCGCAGAAATACCGATGCTTTCTCTCCAGAGAGCGCGGTATTTCTGCCCCCAGGAAACTTCTCCCCAGCATTTTAGTTCCTGGATGCGAGATTGTTCGCATCCAGGACTTTTTTCACTGTGGCCATCTTGTGGCCAAATAGTAAACTGCACCCACATACATTTATAATAAAAAAAATATATATCATTTTACATTTAAAATTAGCAGTTTCCCTCCCACACCAAAAATTACCCACATACACTTTTTTTATGAAAAAAAAAATACAATAAAAAAAAAACAATACCAACATAAATAGTTACCCCAGGGTCTGAACTTTTTAAATATGCATGTCAAGAGAATATGTTATTATATTATTTAAAATTATAAGCTTATAAATAGTGATGGACGCAAATTGAAAAAAATGCACCTTTATTTCTAAATAAAATATCGGCACCATAAATTGTGATAGGGACATAGTTTAAACGGTGTAATAACCGGGACAGATGGGCAAATAAAATACATGCATTTTAATTACGCTAGCTTATATTAATTTCAAACTATAATGGCCAAAAACTGAGAAATAATGATTTTTTTCCGTTTTTTTCTTATTCTTCCTGTTAAAATGCATTTACAGTAAAGTGGCTCTTAGCAAAATGTACCCCCCAAAGAAAGCCTAATTGGTGGCGGAAAAAACAAGATATAGATCAATTCATTGTGATAAGTAGCAATAAAGTTATAGGCGAATGAATGGGAGGTGAACGTTGCTCGGATGCATGAGATTTTCGGCACTGCGGTGCTGAACCGGTTAAATAAGGGATGGGAGTAGGAGGAGACTTTCTCTTCGCTTTGTGCTAGCAACAAGTTAACACTTGTCTGCATACAAAGCATAAGAGAAGGCCACACGTGTAAAATAAAAATGCCTTGATCCTGACCTAAAAATCTTTCTTTGTGTTTCTATGGTGATGAAGTGAATGTTTTTGACACCACCCAGCAGGTCTGTTTGAGGTCAAGGTGGCATGATTTTGTGGGGCCCTGGACCAAAGTACAGTGTTCAGAAGGCATGTGTCATTAACTCCCAAGATTGCCAGGACGTAGTTGACTATTTAACACAGAACACCTCATCTTCCTCAGCTTCCGCACGGAACTGTGACGTATCTTCCTCCGCAGCCACCACTGCTACTGCTAGCACCACATCCACCCCATTTGACAATTCGCAGGAGTTATTTGGTGGGGAATTAACTTATTCACAGCCATTCTTGTTACAAGATGACGGCGCTAAGCATGTTACACCACCACCTCATATGTCTGAGTTAGGCGACACTATGGACGCAAGATGTGAGGATGATGAAGTACCTGTTGTTGGTGCAGTTTTGGAGGTGTCTAATACAAGCAAAGCTGTGGAGGATGATTATGATGATGATGATGATGATACTGCCATTGATGTCACGTGGGATCCCAATAGACAAGATGACCAGGGGGACAGTTCAGAGGGGGAGTCAGAGAGGAGTAGGAGGAGACGAGTTGCTGAAAGAAGCAGGGGGAGCTCCTCATCAGAAACAGCTCATGGCAGTGTCCAGCGGCATTTATCGCCACCTATGGACAGCCAGCCATCATGCCCTTCATGGTCAGCTGTTGACGCCACCACCAAAGTGCCTTCATTCCAGGGCTCAGTGGTGTGGTGGGTTTTTTTTGTGTGTCTGCCTCAGATGTGAGCAATGCCATCTGTACTATCTGCAATCAAAGATTGGGTTGAGGAAAGACCAAGACCCGCGTAGGGACAACTGTCTTATTAAGGCACATGGTGAAAAAAGCACAAACGGCAATGGGAAGACCACCTGAGAAAAAGCAGCAAACAAACGCAAAGCCACCCTCCACCTCCTCTTCCTCCTTCAGGTGCAGCATCTTCTTCAGCCACATTATCCCTTGCACTCTCACAGCCACCCTCCTCCACTCTGCCTCTCACCTTGAGTGCTTCCTGCTCCTCTTCCCACAGCAGCAGCCAGGTGTCCGTTAAGGAAATCTTTGAGTGGAAGAAGCAAATGTCTGCCAGTCTCCCCCTTGCCCGGCGTCTGACATCTGGCTTGTTATCTCGCCAGCTGCTACCATAATGTCTGGTGGACTCTGAGGCCTTCTGAAAATTTGTGGCGATTGGGACACCACAGTGGAAGATACCAGGCCTCAATTACTTTTCTCAAAAGCCGATACCCAAACTGTACCATGATGTAGAAAGGCAAGTGGTGTCATCTCTGGCACATAGAGTTGGGTCAAGGGCAGAGGCGGATCTGGAGGCGTGCACATAGGGCACCTGCTATAGGCGCCCTTGTTATTCACCTCCAAAGGGGCGCATAATTAAAAACATCCCTGAGTAGCTGCACTGCAGCCGAGTGACACACAGACAGGCAGGCAGGAGCCAGCGTTGCTAGAGGCTGAGAACCGGGGCTAATATGTAATACAACCGGCAGCGCCCCGACTGTTTTCATGGCTGCAGTCTGTGACTGCAGAGATACACACGCTTGTAGCCTGCATGCAAGAGGAATGAGGATCACATGGGGCTGGGCAGCCAGTGAGAGAGAGGATTGTAACTCACTCCTCTCTCACTGGCTGCCCGGCCCCATGTGATCCCGGCCAGGCAGGAGTGCGACTGTGTATCTCCAACACGTGTAGTGCCAGTGCGATGTGTCAGAAGGAGCATGGGAAAATGGGAAAGAACGTTGCTGCTCCTAAAGGTACTGGGCAGGGTGAGACTACTAGAGCAAAGATGGGTGCTGCTGAGGAGACATGTGCAAAGTAAGAAAGAGGCAAGTTACTACCTGTCTCCAGTGCCAGCAGCCCAGCTTTGCTTCTTGCACACACAGGACACAGCCTGCGTCAGACTGTGCCTGTGTACTGATGCAGCTTACAGCTATGGATGGACGGAATGTTCAGCGTAGAGTACGAGTCACCTGACCTCCCCTAGTGACCTGATGCACTAGCATCCACTTTACTGTGATAATTGGTGGGCAGGCCGTGCTTCTTTCTCTTTACTCCCTAGCTCTTATCTGCAGCTTTGCTAAGACTGGTTCAGGTAGGAAGGACAGTCTGCAGACAACAACCAGACACACTGTGTAAGCTGCACATCCCCCCTTCCTTCCACTATTCACTCTCACTGATCTGACCTCTGCACTATGGTCTGCTCTTCACTCTAGCCTGCATTTTTCTTTCAATAACCCTTTCACTGCTGGTCCTAACTTCTTGAGCTCTCTATAAATGTACATGGATGTGTGCATTTATACATTACCTGTCCTGTGTCGCTGTGCCTGTCTATCTCCTGAATCTGCCACTCTTCCATTAGCTCTATAGCACGCTGGCGTGAGTGCGACGTCATGTGCTGGCGGCGTGTATACTGCTAATGGAGGAATGTCCGATTCAGGAGACGGACAGGCACACACCGCTTCTGCAGCACTTTATAGAGCACCTAGGCATGCCACTGAATGTCCTCCGAGGAGCTCACAATCTAATCCTACCATAGTCATAGTCTAATGTCCTACCATATTATTATTATGTATTTATATAGCACTGACATCTCCTGCAGCACTTTACAGAGTACATATTCCTGTCACTCACTGTCCTCAGAGGAGCTCACACTCTAATCCTGCCATAGCCATACTGTAATGTCCTACCATATTATCATTATGTATTTATATAGCACTGACATCTCCTGCAGCACATTACAGAGTAGATAGTCATGTCACTGACTGTCCTCAGAGGAGCTCACAATCTAATCCTACCATATCCATAGTCTAATGTCCTACCATATTATTATTATTATTATTATTATTATTATTATGTATTTATATAGCATTGACATCTCCTGCAGCACATTACAGAGTACATAGTCATGTCACTGACTGTCCTCAGAGGAGCTCACAATCTAATCCCTACCGTAGTCATAGTCTAATGTCCTACTATATTATTATTATGTATTTATACAGCACTGACATCTCCTGCAGCACTTTGCAGAGTACATATTCCTGTCACTCACTGTCCTCAGAGGAGCTCACAATCTAATCCTACCATAGCCATAGTCTAATGTCCAACCATATTATTATTATGTATTTATATAGCACTGACATCTTCTGCAGCACTGTTCAGAGTACATAGTCATGTCACTGACTGTCCTCAGAGGAGCTCACACTCTAATCCTACCATAGTCATAGTGTAATGTCCTACCATATTATTATTATTTATTTATATAGCACTGACATCACCTGCAGCACTGTACAGAGTACATAGTCATGTCACTGACTGTCCTCAGAGGAGCTCACACTCTAATCCTACCATAGTCATAGTCTAATGTCCTACCATATTATTATTATTATGTATTTATATAGCACTGAAATCTTCTGCAGCACATTACAGACTACATAGTCATGTCACTGACTGTCCTCAGAGGAGCTCACAATCTAATCCTACCATAGTCATAGTCTAATGTCCAATCATATTATTATTAGTATGTATTTATATAGCTCTAACATCTTCTGCAGCACTGTACAGAGTACATAGTCATGCCAATAACTGTCCTTAGATGAGCACTATTCAAATGTGGGGTGCACATATAACTACCTTATACTGATATCTAGAATCACGTGTCTTCTTAATTCTATTGTCTGTGGAACATATCTACTCAAATTATGTATATAGGGGACACTGCTACTGAAATATCTTGACGCACCTGGCTATTTAATTTCTTATCTTGAGACACCTGGCTGCTTTTATTATGGGGGAATGAGACTCTTTTTGGGGGTGGGGCTGGGGATGTGGGGGGGGGCGCAATTTAAGTGTTTGCTATAGGCGCTATTTTACCCAGATACGCCACTGGTCAAGGGTCCATCTGATCACGGATGCCTTGTCTGCCAAGCACAGTCAGGGCAGGTTCATTACTTATACGGTGCATTGAGTCAACCTGGTGACCGCTGGCAAGCAGAGAGTGCATGCCTGTGTAGCGTACCTAGTTGTGACACCTCCACGGCTTTCAGGCAGGCCTCCTGCCACCTCCTCTCCTTCTCCTCCTACTCCTCCTGCTACATCCTCTTCGCTGTCTTCCTCCTCCTCCTCGACTGAGTGCTACTCTACTGCTGCGTTCTCTCAAACTGCACACCACCAGCTCCCCAGGGCCTATGCTGCATTCCAGGTACACATGGCACATGTGATCATTCTCATAATCCAAAGATTTGTGTGCAAGTACCCAGGCTTACAGGAGGTCCTGAAGCAGTCCAGGAAGGTGCGTGGGCATTTCAGGCAGTCCTACATGGCCATGGGCCCTTGGCAGATATTCATCAGAGAAACAACTTGCCGGTGAGGTGCTTGATTTGCAATAACCCGATTCGCTGGAATTCAGCGATCCTCATGTTTGACCAGCTGTTACAACAGGAGAAAGCAGTCAAACAGTATCTGTACAAATACATGAAAGGTCATGCTCTGGGGAGATGGGGATGTTATGGCCAAAGTACTGGACACACATGTGAAATGCCTGCAGGCTCATGCGTCCGTTTGAGGAGGTGACAAACCTGGTCAGTCGCAGTGAAGGCGCCATCAGTGACTTGATCCCATATGCTTTCTTCCTGGAGCGTGCCATGCGTAGAGTGGCGGATCAAGCTGTAGAGGAGCATGGCCAGGAACAGGAGGAGGAGGAAGAGTTTTTGGAAACATCACCTGCGGCATCATCAACACCTGCGGCATCACAGAGGAGGGGAGAGGAGGAGGAGGAGAAAGAGTCTGGGGAAGAGGAGTCAGAGGAGGAAGGTGGTTTTTTTCAAGGAGGAGGCGGAAGAACAACCGCAGCAGGTGTTGCAGAGGGCTTGTGCTGCTCACATTTCCCGTGGTATTGTTCATGACTGGGAGGGAGGAGGAGAACTTACCTGACATCACTGAGGAAGAGCAAGAGGAGATGGATAGTACATCAGCATCCGACTTTGTGCAGATGGCGTCTTTCATGCTTTCCAGCCTGTTGAGGGACCCCCGTATAAAAAAAAACTCAAGGGCAATGACCTGTACTGGGTGGCAACACTACTAGATCCTTGGTATAAGCATAAAGTGGTGGAGATGTTTCCAAAATCACCAGAAGGCAGAAAAGATGCAGCACTTGCAGAACAAGCTGGCAACTATGCTTTACAGTGCATTTAAGGGTGATGTCGGAATAAATGTGCCACTGCCAGTAATCTTCCTCCTCCCATGTCCACGCAGGCAAGGCCAGGACGCTCTAGTGACCTCTTGGTGATGTCGTATATGCGGACATTCTTTAGTCCAATGCCTCGCCTTAATCATTCCGGATCCAACCTCCACCAACTCCTTGACTGGCCGGTAGCTGACTACCTGGCCTTAAGTGTGGATGTAGACACTCTGAGCAGTGATGAACCCCTGGACTACTGGGTGTGCAGGCTTGACCTGTGGCCAGAGCTGTCACGATTTGCCATCCAACTTCTGGCTTGCTCTGCCTCAAGCATCCTGTCAGAAAGGACCTTCAGTGCAGCTGGAGGCATTGGGCTTGATTCACAAAGCGGTGCTAACCCAGATTAGAGACTTTAGGCATGATAATCATTGCACCATTGTAACGATTTGTGTCAACAAGAACAGAGTTCTGATTATTAGGTGATCTGCAGTATAACCTATAATGCAGATATATACCTGATTATATGGTGATCTGCAGAATCACCAATAATACAAGTATACAAGACAACGGAAGTAACGTGACCTTAGTCACACTTTATTGGACTGTGTGTAGTGATTGGTTCAAACAGTAAGTACTGCTAGGTTTAGCAACACCTCACCAGAGGAGCTGGTGGGTACTAACAGTACTGAGCCCCTCACCAGAGACAAGGGCTCCCTGGTGAGAGTAGAGGGGTCAGACTAATCGATTCGGCAACAGACAGGCAGATCAGGTACAGATTCAGAAGGCAGAGGCAGAACGATATTCAGGCAGGGTTGACAACAAGATCAGATGGGCTAAGGTACAGAATCAGAAGACAGAGGCAGAACAGTATTCAGGCAAAGTCGGCAACAAGATCAGATGGGCAAAAGTACAGAATCAGCGAGCAGAGATTGGTCAGAGCAAGCCAGAGTCATACACAGAAAATACACAGTAATAAAGTCACTTAATAACTATAGAATAATTCCTATCTTGTGTGAAATCCCCGGTTTTCTCCCGGATCAAAGCACACTAGATCTATCTAAGATCTATCTAAGAATACCTCACCAGTGGCGAGGGCCCACTGGTGAGTCGGAGCGTCAGACAGGCTAGGTTCGGCAACCGAGAGGCAGATACAGTACAGAGTCAGGTAATCAGGCAGGGATTCGGCAACTAGATCAGATGGGCAGAAGTACAAAGACAAGTAGCAATTAGCAGAGTCAGAGGTTAGCCAGAATCATACACAGAATATCAATAATATACAGTAAACAATCTCCTAGTCTTGTGTGAAATCCCTGGTTTCCTCCCAGATCAAAGCACACCGGATACTAGTCTAAGGTCTGAGCGCTAGCACATAAGTATTCGCAATCGCATACAAATTGCAGTGGAAGCTACTGGCAGTGGGGAAAACTTAGGCAACTTTCCAGTTACCACCTGAAAAGGCAAGAATCCAGAGGAAGAGCTTTTTAAATTATTGTGCGCAAATTCTGCAAATGGCAGAAACTTGACCCAATCATTTTGCGCATCCGCAACATAACACCTTAGAAACTGTTCCAGTGACTGATTGACTCTCTCGGTCTGACCATTGGTCTGTGGGTGGTAGCCCGACGAAAACGACAGTTCCATGCCCAATTGATGACAAAATGCCCTCCAGAATTTAGAAACAAATTGGACTCCCTGATCTGACACTATATTTTCCGGGATGCCATGTAGCCGAAAAATGTGCATGATGAAAAGATTGGCCAACTCCTGGGCCGAGGGGAGTCCTTTCAGGGGCACGAAATGGGCCATTTTACTGAATCTGTCGACTACCACCCAAATGACCGACATGCCTTCAGACCTCGGGAGCTCACCCACAAAATCCATGGACAAGTGGGTCCATGGTTCACTCGGGGTGGGCAAAGGCTGCAATGTTCCCACATGTGCCAGACGGGAGGGTTTGCTTTTTGCACACACTGCACATTCTCTCACATACTCCTTGCAGTCAGTTGCCAATGAAGGCCACCAAGCACATCTAGCGACAAGGTCATGTGTTCTGGAGGCCCCAGGATGTCCCGCATCTGTAATATCTGGAGACGAAACGGCAATGGTACGAACATGACCCCTTCAGGCTTTCCCTCAGGAACATCCTGGTGGAAGGGACTTAAAGTCTCCATCTAGTTTTTCCAGGTCTCTGTGGCTGCCAATACCACTTTCTGTGGGGTGATGGTCTCTGGGGCTGAAGGCTGTGCTGTCTCTGGCTCAAAACATCTGGATAAAGCATCCGCTTTAACGTTCTTGCTACCCGGAGTACATGTAATTATAAATTTGAATCTCGAGAAAAACAATGACCATCGAGCCTGACGGGGACTCAATCTCTTAGCCCCCTCAATGTATTCCAAATGTTTGTGATCAGTGTAAACTGTATTCGTATGTTCTGCTCCTTCTAGCCAATGATGCCATTCTTCAAAGGCCAATTTAATGGCTAGGAGCTCCCTGTTGCCTATATCGTAGTTTTTCTCTGCTGGTGAAAACCTACGAGAAAAATAGGCACACGGGTGTAATCTTCCCTGCAACCCAGAACGCTGAGACAGCACAGCCCCCACCCCGACCTCTGAGGCATCCACCTCTACGATGAAGGGATAGGATGTGTCGACGTGTCTCAGAATGGGTGCAGAACAAAACAATTCTTTCAGAGTAGCGAAAGCAGACAAAGCTTCGGGGGACCAATGGTTGGTATCTGCCCCTTTCTTTGTGAGACTGGTGAGGGGTGCAATGACTGTGGAGTACCCCTTTATGAACCTTCTATAGTAATTTGCGAACCCCAAGAATCTCTGGAGAGCCTTCAGTCCCAATGGCTGAGGCCACTCCAGGACAGCAGAGACTTTGGCAGGGTCCATAGACAGGCCCGAGGTAGAAATTATGTACCCTAGAAAGGCAACAGATGTTGTCTCAAAAATGCATTTCTCCAATTTAGCATAGAGCATGTTCTGTCTTAGTTTGTGCAGTACAAATCTGACATGAGCCCTGTGCTCTGAGAGGTTATCTGAGAAGATTAGTATATCTTCCAGATATACCAGGACAAATTTACCCAACACCTCCCTGAACACCTCATTGATGAGTTCCTGAAAGACAGCCGGAGCGTTACACAACCCGAAGGGCATCACCAGGTACTCGTAATGCCCATCGGGTGTGTTAAAGGCCGTCTTCCACTCATCGCCCTTTCTGATTCGCACCAGGTTGTATGCACCCCGCAAATCCAATTTTGAGAAAATCTTAGCATTGGTGACCTGAGTAAATAAATCGTCTATCAAAGGCAAAGGATAGCGGTTCTTTACTGTGATTTTATTCAGACCCCGATAATCAATGCATGGCCGAAGGCCTCCGTCTTTTTTCTTTACAAAAAAGAAACCTGCTCCAGCAGGTGACCGGGAAGGGCGAATGAAACCTTTAGCTAAGCTTTCATGGATGTATTCCTGCATGGCCAACTTTTCTGGCCCAGACAAATTGTAGAGATGACCTCTAGGGGGCATACAACCAGACCGGAGATCTATGGGACAATCGAAAGGGAAGTTGATCGGCTGATTTCGGACAAAACACATCTGAAAATTCAGAATACTGATCCGGCACTCCCTCCACGTGAATCTTGGTTTGGCCCAATGTTACCTTCGCTAAACAATGATGAAAGCAATGGGACGACCAGCTCGATAACTGACCAGTGGCCCAATTAATCTGAGGAGAGTGAAGTTGTAACCAAGGCATGCCAAGAATGATCGTGGAGGTTGTCATGTGTAACACAAAAAAATGCAAATCTCCCTTTGCAGTACCCCTATAGTGACTCCCACCTCTGGAGTCTGCGACAGAGGATTGTTACCCTGCAGAGGAGAATCATCCACTGCCGTAACTTGAATAGGGGGTTTTACCGGGGAGAGCGGAATACCCAATTTTTTTTTTTGCGAATTCGTAATCCATAAAATTAGCCGCTGAGCCTGAGTCAACAAAGGCCTCAGTGACTTCAGATTTATTCTCCCATGAAATCATACAAGGAAGAAGCAACCGTTTATCATCTAGGGGTACAAATTGTGCGCCTAGGGTATTACCCCCAACTACACCTAGGCAGTAGCGTTTCCCGACTTCTTAGGGCCATTCTGTACTCTGTGACCCCCCTCTGCACAATAAAGACAAAGCTGCTCTGATAACCTGCGTTTCCGCTCTACCTGAGACAATTTTGATCGGCCGATCTGCATTGGCTCAGGTGGAGGCGAAATGGGAGGAGGCGGAGTCGCAGGAGGCGCAGCGTGGAATACCATTGTCACGTGGTTTCTACCCCGGGTCTGTCTCTGATAACGCAGCCGACGATCTATCCTAATGGCTGATGAAATGGCCTCATCGATGGACTTAGGTTCAGGCTGACTTAACATAAGATCGGAGACCTCATCTGACAACCCTGATAAGAAACAATCTAAGAGGGCAAAAGTGTCCCACCTGGCTGATACTGACCACCTCCTAAATTCAGCAGCATACTCTTCAACCGGACTCTTGCCTTGACGTAAAAGTTTGAGCTTCCGCTCAGAAGTCGAGGCAATGTCTGGATCATCGTAAATTATAGCCATGGGTTTAAAAAATTCTTCTACAGAGGTTAATGCCAAGTCTCCGGAGGGCAGACTGTACGCCCAGGTCTGAGAATCACCTGATAGCAAAGTCTTAATAAATGTGACCCTTTGGGTCATGGTTCCTGAAGATTTAGGTCTCAACTCAAAGTATGATAACACTCTACTCCTAAAATTTCGGAAGTCAGATCTGTGACCAGAAAACTTTTCAGGTACAGGCATACGTATGTCAGGGCTAGGAGAAGATCGCACCTCATCTACAGCCGTCTGGAGGGTTTGTATAGAACCGGACAAAGCGTCAATTAACGCCCGATGACTACCCAGCACTCGGTTGATGTTATCCACCGAAGTGGTAAGTGTGCCCAGACGGCCGGTGAGTGCGTCCATTTGTGTTTGGTCTGCCGTTCTGTAACAATCAGTGTAACACAGAGAGGATCTGATTATCGGTGATCTGCAGTATCACTGACAATACAGATATATACCCGATTATAGATGATCTGCGTATCACCGATAATCAGATATATCTCTAACCTCTGGACACCTGAGTAATATGAGTGTTTGGTGCAACAGTAATACTTTGAGGAGAGCACCCGTATAGAGGGTGCAAGGCAGTAGGAGATACTGTCCAAAAAGCAGGTTCCTTCCATTGGTCTGAGGCTCCCCAAGGGGTGGAGCCAGGCTGAGAGTAGGAAGGACCAGAGTGTGAGTGACACCAAGGAGAAGTGTCACTGACAGGTCTGTGAACTATCCCAAAACAGGGGAGATAGTTCTCGAGGTCGGACAGGCCAGGTCGGCAACAGACAGACAGATCAGATACAGAGACAGGAGACAGATACGTGATCCTAAGACAAGCAGAGTTCAGCAACAGAGTATCAGATATAGCGAAGTACCAAATCAGAGTTCAAAAGAGAGGTCAGGAAAGCAGGAAGTCATAACAGATAATAACAATGCCTAGTCTGAGGTGTGAGCTCCATGATCATCAACACCCTGGAACTAGTCTGATATATAACAGGATGATAATACAGTTCCCTAGTCTTGGGTGTGAGTTCCTTGATCATCAACACCCTGGAACTAGTCTGAAGTATAACAGAATGATAATACAGTTCCCTAGTCTTGGGTGTGAGTTCCTTGATCATCAACACCCTGGAACTAGTCTGAAGTATAACAGAATGATAATACAGTTCCCTAGTCTTGGGTGTGAGTTCCTTGATCATCAACACCCTGGAACTAGTCTGAAGTATAACAGAATGATAATACAGTTCCCTAGTCTTGGGTGTGAGTTCCTTGATCATCAACACCCTGGAACTAGTCTGAAGTATAACAGAATAACAGTCACACAGATACTGACAAAAAGGTCTGAGTGCTACCACGTAGTAATCGCAACGGCAGACACCAGAGAAGTGACCAGCACCCAGTATATATACTATAGCGCTCTCCAGCGCCTCCCCTAAGTGCTGGACCAATCAGAAATGGTTGAATTGTCAGCTGACTGGCTTGGTCAGCTGACACCCCTCTAGCTGTCATAAAAGTTCTGCCTCTCCACGCGCGCGCGCGTCCTTCTGAATCTGTGTGGACTATCAGTCCCAGCCACACCAGACATGTGTTGTAATGTATCTGCTGTGCAGGGCGAGGATCCAGCCGCACCGCTATCCGAGCATGCGGCGGTTTCTCCGCGTTCAGCCATGTGGACAGATGTAGGCCTATGCGTGCAATCCGCCGCGTCAGATGCGGAATCCGCCGCTTTGGACGAGGAATCAGCCGCCTTGCTCTGAGCACCTGAGGTGGCTTTTCCGCGTTTTCTCACAATGCGCATCAGGTTGTATGCTCCTCTTAGGTCGAGTTTAGAGAAGATACATGCATCAGTAACCTGGGAAAACAAGTCATCTATTAAAGGGAGTGGATAACGATTTTGTATAGTAATCTTGTTTAACCCTCTGTAATCAATACATGGCCGAAGCCCACCGTCCTTCTTTTGTACAAAAAAGAATCCTGCTCTGGCCGGAGACTTTGAAGGACGGATGAACCCCTTTGCCAAGTACTCTTTAATGTAATCCTGCATACCAAGTTTTTCAGGACCAGAAAGGTTAAATAAATGGCCTCTAGGGGGCATACAACCTGGTCTTAACTCAATGGGACATTCAAAACTTCTATACGGAGGAAGTTTGTCTGCCGCTTTGGGACAAAAGACATCAGTATAGGGTGCGGGCAGAAGGAGGACCAGCTTAATAGCTGCCCGGAACTCTAGTCAGTCTGAGGGGAGTGCTTTTGCAACCATGGCATACCAAGGATCACTGTGGAAGTGGCCATCTTGAGCACAAAAAATTGTATTTGCTCTTTATGAAGTACCCCCATTTGACATAACAATACAGGAGTCTGAGACAGAGGTTGTTTCCCCTGAAGTGGAGAGTCATCCACTGCAGTAACAAAAAACTGTCTGTTCAAAGAAACAATGGGAATTCCCAACCTCATAGCGAAATCATAATGTATAAAATGGGCTGCTGAGTCAGAGTCTATGAATGCCTGGGTAGACAAAACTCGATCTTGCCAGGTAATAGAACACGGGAGAAGTAAACGTTGCTCATTTAGAGGTAACACAGTCTTGCCTAGGGTAGTACCTCTAGCTACACCTAGGTGGCAGAGTTTTCCGCCTTCTTGGGCCAATTCTGTACCACATGGCCCTTCTCCGCACAGTATAGGCAGAGCCTCTCTGTTCGTCTCCGATTTTTCTCTACCTCGGACAATTTGGAATGTCCGATCTGCATCGGCTCATCCTGAGGAATTGAAGGAGATGGAGAAGGAGAGGTGATAGAGATGGATCTCCCAGAGAATCTACCACGAGTTTGTTTTTGATAACGAACCCGGCGATCTATTTTAACTGCTAATGAAATCGCATCATCAATAGTGTTAGGTTCTGGGTGACTTAACATAAGATCAGCAACCACATCAGATAATCCCGTTAGAAAACAATCCAAAAGGGCAAACTGTCCCCATCTAGCCAAACTTTCCACCAACTACAAAAGTACCAAAACGTAGGTTGAAAAGTATTGTCAAAATTATTTTGAGTATTTTCTTGCTTTCTGGAGGTTTAAAAATAATTTTGATAAAGGTGAGTTACTGAACACTTTTGTGACCTAGGCGGCTTCTCTTCTCCCTGACAATAGGCTTGATTCAGAAAGCGGTGCTAACAGTTAGCACCCTGGTGAAAAGCCCTTTATCACGCATAAACTCAGTTTAGGCGTGATAAGTTTAGGCATGATTAGTTTAGGCATGATAAGTTTAAGCGTGATAAGTTTAGGCGTGATAAGTTTAAGCACCAACTGGGTTAGCGCCGCAGTGCACAGCTGATCAAAAGTTTTGCTTTAGCAAAGTCTGGTGCACTTTGCATAGAGTTTAACAGCGCTGCTTTGCACGCGGGACTTTGCGCTCGATCTAAACTTAGCTAAGCTTATCACGCCTAAACTTATCACGCCTAAACTTATCACGCCTAAATTGGCTTTTCTCCAGCATGGTTGTAATAAATAGCAAGGAGGCAGCTGCGGCAAACCACGCCGCCACCGTGGCTGCCTCTACCTCCCTAGCGAGCGGTGTTCCCATGCCTCGGGCGTCTAGCATGCTGAGGACGAGTCTGTCATCTGCACATAGGGTTGCATTGACACATGCGCGCATGCACCGTTGCGACCTTTATGCAGCAATGAGATGCTTCAGCTGACCTGCGGGTCGGCTGACGTCACGCCAGGCGTAGATTACAAGAACAACATTAGCTCTCAAAAGAGCTGTTGAGGGATGCTTTTTAGCAATAAGTATCAGCAGGAGCAAGCTAATAAGCCTAACAAGAGCCTAACTAAGCTTTCCCTATGTCTCTGCAGCAACTCTCCCTTCTCTAATTGCTGCAGCCACACGAGTGAGGGAAATGGCCGACGCTGCCTGCCTTTTATAAGGAGGAGGGGCTCCAGGAGGGAGTGTAGCCTGATTGGCTACCATGTGTCTGCTGACTGTGAAGTAGAGAGTCAAAGTTGAGCCTAATGATGTAGTATATGGGGCTGGTCTAACCCACATATAGTTCGTGGTTTGCCACGAACGCAAATCACCGAAGTTCATGCAAATCGCTTTGCCGGCGAACCGTCTGGGCCATGTCTAATGTCCATTCCCTGCTTCCCATCTAAATTTTTCTGTTGTACTGCTTCATGGGTTTGCCCGTGCTTGTTCACCCAGAAAGCCACCACATGGCGAATCACTGGGCTTTTCTTTGTTAAGCAAAAAAGGGTGGATTTGCTGCAGGATAAAACATATAAATCTCATCAATCCTGATGGAGACTCAGGAGAACATTGAATGAAAACAAAAAACACCCTTTAGCAAACTTAAGAACACTCCATGAATTACCATATTTTTTGCACCATAAGATGCACCCGACCATAACGTGCACCTAGGTCTAGAGCAGTGCTTTTCAACCTATGGTACGCGTACCACTTGTGGAACTTTGCCTCTGGCCAGGTGGTACGCTCTGGGGAGATGAAAAGGAAGTGTCTGCTGGTTGTAGGGAGATCAAAGGGAAAAGTGATTTAGGGCCAGTCCAGTGTCTGTTGAATTCAGGTTTGTTTTTGTATAAGACAATGTGAAGTACTAGCCTGGCTGATAAAAGTGCAATTACAGAGCAATTAGAGAAGGGGCAAGCTGGTAAATATATATACAGCATGATGCAGAGCAGAGCTTGCCTTGAGGGTCTATGGGAAAACATTTGTCTGGTCTCTCCTCATTGTTATAATGACTGCATGTGCGGATAAGGTGTTAAACAGTTTTTGACAGTCCCTAGACTCCAGGAGGGTTGCTCTCTGACTTGTGTGAGAGACTTGCAGGGACAGAAGTCATATTACAGGCAAGTAGCCTCTGTGTGATGTGGGACTGGAATACACATCACCTCTCTGCTCCATGTCAGGCTATTCTCAGTCTCTCCACTCCTCTCTCTGGGCTAGTGCTCGCCAAAATTGCAATAGCAATCACTTGCAATCTGCGAGTGCGATTTTGTGAAGCAATTTTCAGAGTGATTTGTGAATGAATCGCTCCCCCCAAAAAATACTACATGCAGTGTGTTTACGATATTGGAAAAATCACAGCGCTGCTGTGGGGACACCCTCATAGAGTAACATTAGCCAAGCACTTTTCAAATCATTGTCGATTTGAAAAATGCTCAGAAACACTTGGTGTGCACCAGCCCTCCCTCATTCCACATAAATAATAGTACGCTGCTGGTGAGTTCAGAGCAGGGTGAGCCGAATGACGGCTCTCCCTGCTGCCGCTAAACTCCTTGGTGGCGTTAAATACTATTCCCCCTCCGACTCATCGCAACTCGGAGGGAGATGTAATTCAAGGTCGATCACCGGAGCCCCAAATTACCTTACACACCCGCGCAGCATATTATTGCTGATATGGAGCTCCTAGATTCTAACCAACTGCTTCGCCTTCTCTCTCCTATCTCCAGTCTTATTAGTTATCCTAACCTAAAGCTGGCCATACATGCATCAATTGTTACTGACAGATTCTTTCACTACGATTAAATCATAATGGCTTTTCCACCTGTCTGTACTAAGTATGTATGTGGCCTGCAGGGTTTCATCCTATAGTGAAGTTATCTGACTGAGGTAGATGGTGTTCTGGTAAAGGGGGAGGGAGATATCAGAGATGGGAGAGGGACATATTTGAGGGATTAGTAGAGATGGTGGTGAAGGGAAGAACATAAGTGTGTCACACTGTCCTTTGAGTGTTCTTGCTATATTTCCGCATGGGTGCCCCATGTGACTTCTTTCTATAGTAGTGCGATCGCTTCCTCCAGAGTCACAATGCCATCCCCAAGCTGTGCTGCAAGAAAACACCTTCAAAGACAAAGAAACACATATAGTGCAACCTGTATCAATCTAACTATATCACCCTGAAGTGACAGACACTCATCAAAAACCGGGGTGTGACAACATGGAAGGGTTCCACCACCTGCGGGCTCAGGCGCTCCCCCCCTTTATGTCCCTGCTCACCAGATTTATACTTGACTCAGCATCTATATTCTGCCACCAGGGCACTTCCGCATGGACTTATCTGTAAGTAAACTGCGAAGAGCGGACTATGTGTAAAACCACTTTTAATACTTAGATTAAAATCAAGTAATGCCCGTACATGTTAAAAAACAAACAGAGCTTTGTATATCCCTCTGGTCGGGCAGGATTTCAGCGTCTCGCGTCTACCGTGCCTCCAGATCCCCTCATGGACTTAGCTTCCGTGTCCTATAGCTCCGCCCTACCGGTTTCGTCACATCACATGACTCATCAGGGGCTACTACCAATACGTTTGCTGAGTCTTAAATCCGCCTCTCATCTCATTAGAATATTACGTACACCTGCGTGTCATCAATGCGGCCGGATTTCCGTGAGGCTGGTTGCCCGTTACTTTGCCAGCCCCTTTGTTCGTAGCGGAATTATCCCCATGTACTCTAATCCTTATTCATACATTACCTGGCTCCAACCAAAATTATCTTTTGTCCATACGTATGTACACATCTCCAGTGTTATCGCCTCCCCTTCTCCGCCGCAGACTTCACTCATTGCTATTGCCCATACTGCGCTCCATCTTAGCTGGCGCCCCATGTGACTACTGGCATATACAAAGTGAGGTGCATGTGTGATGTCATTTGGGCTGGGACTGCAATGATAAAGGGCCTCTAGTTTGTGTTTTCCCCCCAGGCCTAAAGGTCCCAGTCCTACCCTGGGGGAGGGAGATGAAAAAGAAAAAAGTGTCTGGGAGGGGGCTGCAGGAAGATAAGGAAAGGTGAGGGAGAACAATAGGAGGAGAGCAGCGAGGTCACAGGAGTGTTCCTTCCTTTCTCTGGCTAGCCTATTGCCATATCATGCATCAGGGGGGGCTTGGTTTTTATTTTTATTTTTATTTATTTTTTTACACCTATTTAAATGTGGTTTCCCTTTAAAAAGAAAAGGCATCCAAATTCGCGAACACAAATTTTTACCCAAATTTTGTTACCGAACACGAACCGAATTCGAATTTGAATCGAATTCGGTGATCGCAATCGAATTTGAATCCGAATTTGCCCCGGACCCGAATTCAAATGTACCCAAATCGAATTTTAGTACATTCGAGCAACCCTGCTGGTAATGAACACCTCTATATGTGCATCACACAGTGCTAAACTTAAATAAACTGTTTCCTTACTCTGATTACCCCTTTCTGACAATGCATCTGTCCTTGATAGGTTTTGCGGCTCCATATTACCAAAGTGCTTGGGGCCCCATGTAAAACTCACACTGGGGCCCCAAGCTCCTAGTTACGCCACTGTCTGTCTTATGGTGCGTTGGACTTGGGGTGCTGGACCTAACTGCCATTGTTAACGACCTCTCCTGTCTATTGGTAGAGAGGCATGAACTTGGTGTGGCTGGTCTCCGTGCCTCTGCCCAACCTGCACAGATGCCTTGCATTCTAAACCTTGAGAGCTCGCCTTGCTGTCTCCCATTGCCTGGAAACCAATTTGCATGCCACTCTGCTGTTCCTGATGGTGGCTCCTGCAACGCCAAACAACTGGAGAATCCACGCATTGTGCAGAGAGCCACCCCAGCTCCAAACCACTGGAGGGCAGGACCACGGCAGGAGGGCAGGAGCCATCTCTGTTATTGGGGCTAATAACTGTGCTCACTGCTACGGAGTGAGTGCAGCGATTGGTCCCAATGGCGGAGCAGTGGTCCACCCATTGAGACCATTGGCACCAATTACAAGCAGCTTCCAGCATTTAGCAATGTAAGCCTTGTCTTACTTTTGCAGCCGGGTGACCGAGGCTTTGTGGTTTTAGCTGGACTGGGGCTCTCGGCATAAAGCACGGTGGCTTGAAGCTGCAGAAGCCGCCGTATCACAAACGTATCTGGCTGGTGACAGGCAGACCTTTGCAATGTAAAATGGTACCTGCCGGCCACAGAGATGGTTCAATTTTTATGTGGAGTCCAGTGCGGTGAGAGGTCCATCAAACCCCTCGGTAAAGTTCCAATCAATCGTACAATCCACATAGGACTCGATCCTCCAGGGATGATTCAACTGATTTTTATTGCATACATAAGCGGTGATATAGCACACAAAAAGCACAACGTTTCGGGCAGAGGCCCTTTCTCAAGTGCTCAATTCATCTGGTAAAACCACTGTGAAATATATAGACTCAAATTAACACGCCACACCCAATGAATTGGGGGGCGGGCACAATCTTATACATACATTAACCCTTCCAGGGCCAGAGAGCAGCATGAACATTAGTAAAAAAATATCTATAGAAAACATCTGAGACTGAAGTCTTCGTTAAGGCCAAAAGGTGACTGTGTCCCCAGCTTCTCCATCCACCAAGCCTCTCGTCTAAGTAAAATGGTTCTGTGGTCACTACCCTCAGGGAATCGCACCACCTCTAAGATGAGCCATCTAAGCTGAGTCACACTATAATTAAATTCTTTAAAGTGTCTTGCTAAGGGGGATTCACGATTGCTGTCTTCCTCACCACTCTTAGATTTGAATTTATTGGGGTTCTGTATATTGCTCCTGTGTTCATTCAACCTTGTTTTGATATCTCTCTTGGTCTGACCTACATAGGCCAAACCACATGGGTATTTTATGCAATACACCACCCCTTTTGTGTCGCATGTGGCGTAATCTTTTAAAGGAATTGACATGCCCTGATGGGGGTGACTTATCGCTGAACCTCTGATGATGCTATTGCAATGCTGGCAGTGTAAACAGGGGTAAGTACCCACCCTAGGGGGTCCCAAGAACCGTTGTGTGGGCCCTCTAGATCTACCTTTGCCTTCTATAGACAAATCTAGGTGGCATCCTGCCCCTCCTGACGGAGGTCAGCTGGGGATCAGCTTCAATCACCGGCCAGAACTTCAAAATCGTGTCTCGCAGGTCAAGACTCTCTACAAAAAGTAGTCACAAAATTAACATCCAATGTACTGTCCTGCTTTCCCTATTATATACTCACAGTGTTTCTTGTGACATCCCTCCCACCTCGGCTGCTATTTCCTCACATCTTTTTTCATTGTAGCCACGTTATTTAAAATCTTGTGAGAGGAGTCGTGCCTGCTTCCAATACAATTCATCGGAGGATTTGATCATCCACGCTCTGACGTATTGGCTCTTAGGGATGTACTGTAATGATTGGTGTCAGCACGCAGAGAGAATCTGATTATTGGTGATCTGCAGTATCACCAAGAATGCAGATATATACCTGATTATTGATGATCTGCAGAATCACCGATAATACAGATATATTGCTAACCTCTGGACACCTACAGGTATGTGAGTGTTTGGTGCACCTGCAGAGCAGGTGATATAAGGCAGTAATGGAATACTGCTCTAAAAGGCACAGGAACCTTCCAGCAGCCTGAGACTCTCCAAGGGGCGGAGTCAGGCTGGAGATAGGAAGGACCAGAGAGTGAGTGACACCTGAAGGTGGATGCCACTATCTGATCTGGAGAATATCTCTTAAGGGGAGAGATAGCTCTCGAGATCGGGCTCGCCAGGTCAGCAACACACTGACAGATAAAGTACAAAGACAGAAGGCTGATTCGGTATCCAAGGCAAGCAGGGTCTGGCAATGGAATATCAGATATGCGAGGTACCGAATCAGAAGAAAGAGGAGTAGTCAGAAAAGCAATAAGTCATAACAGATATCAAACAATGTCTAGTCTGGGTGCGAGGTCCTTGGTCTCAGCACCCTGGAACTAGTCTGAATAATAACACAGATGATAATACAGTTCCCTAGTCTGGGTGCGAGGTCCGTGGTCTCAGCACCCTGGAACTAGTCTGAAGTAAACACAGAATAACAGTACAAGTAATCTGGCTAAGTGTGAATTCCCAGGTCCACCTGGTTCTAACACACTGTTGGATCTGACTAAAGGTCTGAGTGCTTCCACGTAGTGATCGTAACGGCAGACAACTTGCAACTGGCCAGCAGGAACTATATATGGAGTAGTGCTCACCAGCACCGCCCTAAATTGATCAACCAATAGTATCCTGCTCTGGAGTCAGCTGATCGGCGTGATCAGCTGACTCTCCCTGCCCAGTATAAGAATTTCGCCTCTCAGCGCGTGCGCGTGTATTCCTAAGCCTGTGTGCACTTACAGACCCAGCCACACCAGACACACGCTGCCACATACAAACCGCCGCACTGTACGCGGAACCAGCCCCCTTACTGTTGTTGCATGCGGCGGCTTTTCCGCGTTATGCCCTGTTACCAGACTCCCGCTTCTGCCTGCAAACCGCCGCATTGGACGTGGAATCAGCTGCCTCCTCAGAAGCACACGCGGCGGCTTTTCCGTGTTTTCTCACATGTACGCAATAAAAATCAGGTGAATCATCCCTGGAGGGTCGAGTACAATGTGGATTGTACGATTGACAGGCAGATCTCGGCATGTTGCTTGTAGGGGCGCTGGTCCAAACTGTTTTTTTTTGGGGGGGAGGGGGGAGAAAAAGTGTGTCTTGTGGTTTGAAAAATACAGTACTAACTGGAGATTAATAGAGATGTAGCGAACGTTACGCCGGCAAAAGGTTCCAGGTGAACTTTGGTGGTTCGCGTTCGCCTGGACCAGGCGAACTTTTGCGGAAGTTCAATTCGCTCCATAATGCACTATGAGGGTCAACTTTGACCCTCTGCATCACAGTCAGCAGGCACATTGTAGCCATTCAGGCTACACTAAGCCCTGGAGCCCCACCCCCCCTTATATAAGGCAGGCTCACTGGCCATAACACTCACTCGTGTGCCTGCTGCAAATAGACTGACTAGAGAGAGCTGCTGCAGATTTTTTCTCCTAGGGAAAGATTACTTAGGCTCTTGGCTTGCTCCTGGCTGATTGTTATTGCTAAAATAGCCCCCCTCAACAGCTCTTTTGAGAGCTAATGTTTTCCTGATGTGTTTTTTTTGTGTCTGTGTTGCTCACTGACACTGACATTATACAGCCCTATCTGTTGCAGCTGGACCTTGGTAATTGTTATTACTGAGCCAGCCAGGCCCTGCCTAACTATCTATACTGGGACACCTATTATTATTATTATTATTATTTAGTATTTATATAGCGCCGACATATTACGCAGCGCTGTACAGTGTATATTTATTGTCTTGTCACTAACTGTCCCTCAAAGGAGCTCACCATCTAATCCCTACCATTGCCATATGTCTATATTATGTAGTGTAAGTACTGTAGTCTAGAGCCAATTTTTAGGGGGAGCCAATTAACTTATCCATATGTTTTTGGAATGTGGGAGGAAACCGGAGTACCCGGAGGAAACCCACGCAGACACGGAGAGAACATACAAACTCTTTGCAGATAGTGCCCTGGCTGGGATTCGAACCAGGGCCCCACCGCTGCAAGGCGAGAGAGCTAACCACTACGCCACCATGCTGCCCACCTACCTATGCCTACCTAACTACTGGGGCACCTACTTACCTATACGGGGACACCTACCTACCTACCTATACTAGGGGACCTACCTATGCCTACCTACCTATACTGGGACTCCTACCTATGCCTAGCTAACTACTGAGGCACCTACCTATGCCTACCTACCTATACTGGGACTCCTACCTATGCCTACCTACATACAAGAAGATAATAAGGTCGTTGCTTCATTGTGGACAGACCAATTTTGATCAGCTGGACAGTCACTGTTGTTCTATCATTGAGCTACCACAGCCCGGCGACCATATGGGCTGGAAAACTGCCACGGCCTGCACTCTGGCCATGTTGCGCACCAGTCCAGCACGGCCGTCACTACGCAAACAGCTGTTTGCGGTGCGTTACACAGTGAGTTTGGTGTGTCACTGTCAAGCAGAACTCTAATTACACTCCCTGATTGATGTATACACATGCAAGATGTTTGAAAGCACGTTAGGCCTGCAATTTAGCATTCAATGTGATTTCTGCCCTTAAAACGCTGCTTTGCGTCACATCCAGATTTTTCCCCGGGACTTTTGGCATGTATCCCACTCCGCCATGCCCCCCTCCAGGTGTTAGACCCCTTGAAACATCTTTTCCATCACTTTTGTGGCCAGCATAATTTTTTCTATTTTTCAAAGTTCGCCTCCCCATTGAAGTCTATTGCGGTTCGCAAACTTTTCCTCGAACCGAACCTTCCGCGAAGGTTCGCGAACAGGGTTCGCGAACTGAAAATCGGAGGTTCGCGACATCACTAGAGATTAATACTCAACTGTGAAGTCATTACCTGTGCGTGAGATTCTTTACTCTCTCTTTACTGGATAAATCACATCTCAATAATTACTGCAGGAATAATTTTTCATTTGGGAAAGTAATTACCTGTAATTCTTGCAGGACCCCTTGAGAAAGGCCTTTATTTTAATTGCAACGTGTCTTAGTAGGTATAATTCATTCCTGCTATATGGATGATGAAAGCAACCAAACATTTTAGCTATAAATAGTGGAGGACTTCAGAGTGTATATTATTATACGTAGACTGAACTGCTGCATCTTCAGCTCTGAGATGTTCACAATGCCAATTGCCCTCCATCTTCATATACAGATTGTGAGGATCATCACTCTGTTCTTCTGCAGTAAAGTTCACACGTTTGAGGGTCAGAGATGTCAGCTGCCAACAATGTCAGATCTGGAGGGGATAAACAAGTTCGGGGATCTGATGGTGGGAGTCTTGTTACCGATCCTTTCCGATAAAGTTTATCAAAACATTTCTTTCACTACTAAACCGCCCAGGGCCAGTTGTACAACGTAAGTTTGTGGATTCTTTTTTTTATTTTATTTGTGTCACTAAATTGTTTTTATTAGGCTGGGAGCAGACTTGTTTAAATTGCTTGCATTTTACAGCATAGTGGAAAACACAGGAGAAGTAGCACGTAATGGAAATCTTGCTCTCTTTGATTTGCATTGTACCATTTTAAAATTTCACAGAATGTTGTTTTTTGCCTACATACTGTATGTGATCCGTACTCTACAATGCTTTCCTATGGAGCCACAAAAAAACAAAAAACACATGCGTTTCACACATTTTTGTAAAAAAAAATAAAGATATAACACTATATTTTTTCAATGGTTGAAAAAGCAGATTATCAAAAATCTAAATCAAAACACAAATGCATGAAAAACCAAATTTAAAACTCACCTGCAAATGCAAAAGCAATTCCAAAAAACATAAAACACAGAGGAAAATGTAGAAACGTGCATAGCAAAGAAAATAAAAAATCATGGATTTCTGCACAGACAAGTGTGCTCCCAGGTTATGAGTACTAGAAACACTAACATAAATCAATGTCATAAAACACATGGGCCAATATACAAATATCTTTTTCTCCTTAGGAGAACTAGGAGATAATGTTTCATCTAATATATTTCTTTTTTAAAGTCAGCACTTTGCAAATTGAAAAGTATCAAAAAGTAACTGCAAAAATAGCATCAAAATTATTTTGATTCTTTTCTTTCAAAGGAAAAAAGAAAAAACATTATATTTAAAGAGACACCTAAGCCAGAAAAAAAAAATGAGTTTTACTCACCTGGGGCTTCTACCAGCCCCCTGCAGCAGTCCTGTGCCCTCACAGCCACTCACTAATCCTCTGGTCCCCCTCTGCCAGCTAGTTTCGTTTTTGCCGACAGGCCTGTCAGGACTGGCCACGCGTAGCTTTTTCCGCATTCCCGACTGTAATTAGCACTATTGCGGGCCGCAACGCGTACGAAAATACGCGTTGCCGCATTACGCACACATAGATATGCGTATTTTTGTACGCATGCGGTCCGCAATAGCGCTAATTACAGTTGGGAATGCGGAAAAGCTACGCGTGCCCAGTCCTGATGGGCCTGTCAGCAAAAACGAAACTAGCTGGCAGTGGGGGACCAGAGGATTAGTGAGTGGCTGCGAGGGCACAGGACTGCTGCAGGGGGCTGGTAGAAGCCTCAGGTGAGTAAAACTCCTTTTTTTTTCCTGACTTAAGGTTCACTTTAAGTTGTGAAAATATCACCTTGGGAGAAAATTCTGGGAGAAATGTTCATTGTACATGGGCCAATAAATAGTCACATGATTCCATATAAAAGAATCAAATATTTTGATGCCAAGTGCGTTAAGCTAGAATAATTTAATAGCCAAGTATACCCTATATACATAAATTAACCACTTAAGTACCAGTGGTCTCTACCCCCTTAAAGTGAACCTCCGGACTAAAAATCTACTCAGCAGAACTGACAAGGCTTGGTGTTTCTTTAACAGTTTCACAGCATCAGAACTTTGCTTTTCTTACCGAAGCATCATTTTTAGCTGCATTTTTACCTAAGCTCCATCCATCAAAGAAAAAAAGATGGGATTTCCTATGTTGGTATTCACGTTGCCTAGCAACTGGGAGGGGTGATCAAGACACAGGACAGTTGGAACTGTGTCTCATGCTCCCGGTCACCTCCTTTCAACCAAAAAGATGGCTGCCATCATGAAAGCAAACATTTGCCTGTTACTTTAACCACTTGAGGACCTAGGGCTTTCTACCCCTTAAGGACCGGCCACTTTTTTCCATTCAGACCACTGCAGCTTTCACGGTTTATTGCTCGCTCATACAACCTACCACCTAAATGAATTTTGGCTCCTTTTCTTGTCACTAATAAAGCTTTCTTTTAGTGCTATTTGATTGCTCCTGCGATTTTTACTTTTTATTATATTCATCAAAAAAGACATGAATTTTGGCAAAAAAATGATTTTTTTAACTTTCTGTGCTGACATTTTTCAAATAAAGTAAAATTTCTGTATACATGCAGCGCGAAAAATGTGGACAAACATGTTTTTGATAAAAAAAAACCCATTCAGTGTATATTTATTGGTTTGGGTAAAAGTTATAGCGTTTACAAACTATGGTGCAAAAAGTGAATTTTCCCATTTTCAAGCATCTCTGACTTTTCTGACCCCCTGTCATGTTTCATGAGGGGCTAGAATTCCAGGATAGTATAAATACCCCCCAAATGACCCCATTTTGGAAAGAAGACATCCCAAAGTATTCACTGAGAGGCATGGTGAGTTCATAGAAGATATTATTTTTTGTCACAAGTAAGCGGAAAATGACACTTTGTGAGAAAAAAAAAAAAAAAAGTTTCCATTTCTTCTAACTTGCGACAAAAAAAATGAAATCTGCTACGGACTCACCATGCCCCTCTCTGAATACCTTGAAGGGTCTACTTTCCAAAATGGGGTCATTAGTGGGGTGTGTTTACTGTCCTGACATTTTGGGGGGTGCTAAATTGTAAGCACCCCTGTAAAGCCTAAAGGTGCTCATTGGACTTTGGACCCCTTAGCGCAGTTAGGCTGCAAAAAAGTGCCACACATGTGGTATTGACGTACTCAGGAGAAGTAGTATAATGTGTTTTGGGGTGTATTTTTACACATACCCATGCTGGGTGGGAGAAATATCTCTGTAAATGACAATTTGTTAATTTTTTTTACACACAATTGTCCATTTACAGAGATATTTCTCCCACTCAGCATGGGTATGTGTAAAAATACACCACAAAACACATTATATTACTTCTCCTGAGTACGGCGATACCACATGTGTGGCACTTTTTTGCACCCTAACTGCGCTAAAGGGCCCAAAGTCCAATGAGTACCTTTAGGATTTCACAGGTCATTTTGAGAAATTTCGTTTCAAGACTACTCCTCACGGTTTAGGGCCCCTAAAATGCCAGGGCAGTATAGGAACCCCACAAATGACCCCATTTTAGAAAGAAGACACCCCAAGGAATTCCGTTAGGAGTATGGTGAGTTCATAGAAGATTTTATTTTTTGTCAAAAGTTAGCGGAAAGTGACACTTTGTGAAAAAACACAATTAAAATCAATTTCCGCTAACTTTTGACAAACGAAATTTCTCAAAATGACCTGTGAAATCCTAAAGGTACTCATTGGACTTTGGGCCCTTTAGCGCAGTTAGGGTGCAAAAAAGTGCCACACATGTGGTATCGCCATACTCGGGAGAAGTAGTACAATGTGTTTTGGGGTGTATTTTTACACATACCCATGCTGGGTGGGAGAAATACCTCTGTAAATGGACAATTGTGTGTAAAAAAATCAAAAGATTGTCATTTACAGAGGTATTTCTCCCACCCAGCATGGGTATGTGTAAAAATACACCCCAAAACACATTGTACTACTTCTCCCGAGTACGGCGATACCACATGTGTGGCACTTTTTTGCACCCTAACTGCACTAAGGGGCCCAAAGTCCAATGAGTACCTTTAGGATTTCACAGGTCATTTTTGTTTCAAGACTACTCCTCACGGTTTAGGGCCCCTAAAATGCCAGGGCAGTATAGGAACCCCACTAATGACCCCATTTTAGAAAGAAGACACCCCAAGGTATTCCGTTAGGAGTATGGTGAGTTCATAGAAGTTTTTATTTTTTTGTCACAAGTTAGCGGAAATTGATTTTAATAGTTTTTTTTTCACAAAGTGTCATTTTCCGCTAACTTGTGACAAAAAATAAAATCTTCTATGAACTCACCATACTCCGTACGGAATACCTTTGGGTGTCTTCTTTCTAGAATGGGGTCATTTGTGGGGTTCCTATACTGCCCTGGCATTTTAGGGGCCCTAAACCGTGAGGAGTAGTCTTGAAACCAAATGTCGCAAAATGACCTGTGAAATCCTAAAGGTACTCATTGGACTTTGGGCCCTTTAGCGCAGTTAGGGTGCAAAAAAGTGCCACACATGTGGTATCGCCGTACTCAGGAGAAGTAGTATAATGTGTTTTGTGGTGTATTTTTACACATACCCATGCTAAGTGGGAGAAATATCTCTGTAAATGACAATTGTTTGATTTTTTTACACACAATTGTCCATTTACATAGAAATTTCTCCCACCCAGCATGGGTATGTGTAAAAATACACCCCAAAACACATTATACTACTTTTCCTGAGTACGGCGGTACCACATGTGTGACACTTTTTTGCAGCCTAGGTGCGCTAAGGGGCCCAACGTCCTATTCACAGGTCATTTTGAAGCATTTGTTTTCTAGACTACTCCTCGCGGTTTAGGGCCCCTAAAATGCCAGGGCAGTATAGGAACCCCACAAGTGACCCCATTTTAGAAAGAAGACACCCCAAGGTATTCCGTTAGGTGTATGGCGAGTTCATAGAAGATTTTATTTTTTGTCACAAGTTAGTGAAAAATGACACTTTGTGAAAAAAAACCAATAAAAATTAATTTCCGCTAACTTTTGACAAAAAATAAAATCTTCTATGAACTCGTCATACACCTAACAGAATACCTTGGGGTGTCTTTTTTTCTAAAATGGGGTCACTTGTGGGGTTCCTATACCGCCCTGGCATTTTACAGGCCCAAAACCGTGAGGAGTAGTCTGGAAACCAAATGTCTCAAAATGACTGTTCAGGGGTATAAGCATCTGCAAATTTTGATGACAGGTGGTCTATGAGGGGGCAAATTTTGTGGAAACGGTCATAAGCAGGGTGGCCTTTTAGATGACAGGTTGTATTGGGCCTGATCTGATGGATAGGAGTGCTAGGGGGGTGGCAGGAGGTGATTGATGGGTGTCTCAGGGGGTGGTTAGAGGGGAAAATAGATGCAATCAATGCACTGGGGAGGTGATCGGAAAGGGGTCTGAGGGGGATCTGAGGGTTTGGCCGAGTGATCAGGAGCCCACACGGGGCAAATTGGGGCCTGATCTGATGGGTAGGTGTGCTAGGGGGTGACAGGAGGTGATTGATGGGTGTCTCAAGGTGTGATTAGAGGGGGGAATGGATGCAAGCAATGCACTGGCGAGGTGATCAGGGCTGGGGTCTGAGGGCATTCTGAGGGTGTGGGCGGGTGATTGAGTGCCCTAGGGGCAGATAGGGGTCTAATCTGATAGGTAGCAGTGACAGGGGGTGATTGATGGGTAATTAGTGGGTGTTTAGGGTAGAGAATAGATGGAAACACTGCGCTTGGGTGGTGATCTGATGTCGGATCTGCGGGCGATCTATTGGTGTGGGTGGGTGATCAGTTTGCCCGCAAGGGGCAGGTTAGGGGCTGATTGATGGGTGGCAGTGACAGCGGGTGATTGATGGGTGGCAGTGACAGGGGGTGATTGATGGGTGGCAGTGACAGGGGGTGATTGATGGGTGATTGATAGGTGATTGACAGGTAATCAGTGGGTTATTACAGGGGAGAACAGATGTAAATATTGCACTGGCGAATTGATAAGGGGGGGTCTGAGAGCAATCTGAGCGTGTAGGCGGGCGATTGGGTGCCCGCAAGGGGCAGATTAGGGTCTGATCTGATGGGTAACAGTGACAGGTAGTGATAGGGGGTGATTGATGGGTGATTGATGGGTAATTAGTGGGTGTTTAGAGGAGAGAATAGATGGAAACACTGCGCTTGGGTGGTGATCTGATGTCGGATCTGCGGGCGATCTATTGGTGTGGGTGGGTGATCAGTTTGCCCGCAAGGGGCAGGTTAGGGGCTGATTGTTGGGTGGCAGTGACAGGGGGTGATTGATGGGTGATAGGTGATTGGCAGGTGATTGACAGGTGATCAGTGGGTTATTACAGGGAAGGACAGATGTAAATATTGCACTGGCGAATTGATAAGGGGGGGTCTGAGGGCAATCTGAGCGTGTAGGCGGGTGATTGGGTGCCTGCAAGGGGCAGATTAGGGTCTGATCTGATAGGTAACAGTGACAGGTGGTGATAGGGAGTGATTGATGGGTGATTGATGGGTAATTAGTGGGTGTTTAGAGGAGAGAATAGATGTAAACGCTGCGCTTGGGTGGTGATCTGATGTCGGATCTGCGGGCGATCTATTGGTGTGGGTGGGTGATCAGATTGCCCGCAAGGGGCAGGTTAGGGGCTGATTGTTGGGTGGCAGTGACAGCGGGAGATTGATGGGTGGCAGTGACAGGGGGTGATTGATGGGTGGCAGTGACAGGGGGTGATTGATGGGTGATTGATAGGTGATTGACAGGTAATCAGTGGGTTATTACAGGGGAGAACAGATGTAAATATTGCACTGGCGAATTGATAAGGGGGGGTCTGAGAGCAATCTGAGCGTGTAGGCGGGCGATTGGGTGCCCGCAAGGGGCAGATTAGGGTCTGATCTGATGGGTAACAGTGACAGGTGGTGATAGGGGGTGATTGATGGGTGATTGATGGGTAATTAGTGGGTGTTTAGAGGAGAGAATAGATGGAAACACTGCGCTTGGGTGGTGATCTGATGTCGGATCTGCGGGCTATCTATTGGTGTGGGTGGGTGATCAGATTGCCCGCAAGGGGCAGGTTAGGGGCTGATTGTTGGGTGGCAGTGACAGGGGGTGATTGATGGGTGATAGGTGATTGGCAGGTGATTGACAGGTGATCAGTGGGTTATTACAGGGAAGAACAGATGTAATTAATGCACTGGTGAATTGATAAGGGGGGGGGTCAGAGTGCAATCTGAGCGTGTGGGCGGGTGATTGGGTGCCCGCAAGGGGCAGATTAGGGTCTGATCTGATAGGTAAAAGTGACAGGTGGTGATAGGGGGTGATTGATGGGTGATTGATGGGTAATTAGTGGGTGTTTAGAGGAGAGAATAGATGTAAACAATGGATTTGGGAGGTGATCTGATGTCGGATCTGCGGGCGATCTATTGGTGTGGGGGGGTGATCAGATTGCCCGCAAGGGGCAGGTTAGGGGCTGATTGATGGGTGGCAGTGACAGGGGGTGATTGACGGGTGATTGACGGGTGATTGATGGGTGATTGACAGGTGATGGACAGGTGATGGACAGGTGATCAGGGGGGATAGATGCATACAGTACATGGGGGGGGGGTCTGGGGAGAATCTGAGGGGTGGGGGGTGATCAGGAGGGAGCGGGGGCAGGGGGGGGGAATAAAAAAAAAAATAGCGTTGACAGATAGTGACAGGGAGTGATTGATGGGTGATTAGGGGGGTGATTGGGTGCAAACAGGGGTCTGGGGGGTGGGCAGGGGGGGGGGTCTGATGGGTGCTGTGGGCGATCTGGGGCAGGGGGGGGGGAAATCAGTGTGCTTGGTGCAGACTAGGGTGGCTGCAGCCTGCCCTGGTGGTCCCTCGGACATTGGGACCACCAGGGCAGGAGGCAGCCTGTATAATACACTTTGTAAACATTACAAAGTGTATTATACACTTTGTATGCGGCGATCGTCGGGTTAACATCCCGCCGGCGCTTCCGTATGGCCGGCGGGATGTTGCGGCGGGTGAGCGGCGCCAGGCGGAGGCGGAGGATCGCGTCACGGATGACGCGATCGCTCCGCCCATGCCCATACAAGGACCGCCGCCAATTGTCAATACGGCGGTCCTTGCGGCGTCCACTTCCCGGCCGCCAATTGTATATACGGCGGTCGGGAAGTGGTTAAAACAGAGTGGGTAAGAGATTATATTACCTATCTATTTTAATTAACATCACTAATGTAACTTAATGACAGTATGTTTGTTTAGGCTGGAGTTCCTCTTTAAGGACCAGAGACCGCTGTTACAATAACGACAGAATCCCCAAAAATCGCTGCATATACCCAACCCAACCGCCATCACCACCGCATGCCGAGATCCTCAGGACATCCACTCTGCCGTCTCTATGACAGCAGAGTCATGTGAGTCGGTTAGGAGCCGCTTTCATTGGCTCCTGACCGTGTCTATCAATGTAAGCCAATGGGAGTTGCTTACATTGATAGACACGTCCAGGAACCAATGAAATCAGCTTCTGACTGCCTCACAGGGCTCTGCCGTAAGAGAGACAGGCAAAGCAAGTGAGCTGTGACGGGACATGGCGGGGATTCAGCAGCGAGATCAGTGGGAGCCACAAAAACGGCAGACGCATGCTGTGGCGGTGATTGAAATCTAAAACCCGCCAGCCAGGTAACCACCAAATCAGGGCATAGATTTCAATCACCTAGTTAAGGTAGCCATATTTACCAGATAACAAAATTCATCTGATCTGAGGTCTGAGTGACAGCCGGGCTGGATTTGTACTCTTTACCGCCCTAGGCCACTGTCATCAGCCATCGCCCCTCAGTATAGGTACCCTCCGCCGTTAGTGCTAGCCAGATGACTCCTCCCCCTTTCCTTCCAGTATAGCTAGCCAGATGACCCCTCCTCTTCCCTCTAGTATATGTAGCCAGATGACTCCTCCCCCTTTCCCTCCAGTATAGGTAGCCTGATGACTCCCTTAATCCCTCCCTTTCCTACCCCCCCCCCACCACCTTATAGTATAGGTAGCCAGCTCGCCTTCACACCGCAGCAGCCATCAGTGTCACTCATTTCTCCACTCATCTCCAGTGCAGAAACTTTCTCTTCCTTTCTGTCTCCAATGCTGCTCAAGTCACTAGCCACCGGCCACAATGCAAACGTGCACAGAGAGCAAGGTGGCTGCTGCACAGGCCGCTAGCAGCAAAGTACCGCGGTCAGACTCTCACCTGATCTCCCTGCATTGCGGCATTTGCAAGCTTGAAAATGCTGCACCAGTTTAGCCTGCTGCTTTGGTGCCCTTCCTCCTGTGGTGCCCTAGGCCATGGCCTTAGGCGGCCTTGGCCTAAATCCGACCCTGAGTGACAGGGAGGCACAGGGGCAGGCAAGGCGGTGAAGAACATGGGAAGGTATGGGGCACAGCCCAGAGGCAGGCATGGCACCCATGCTGCACCCTTCTAGATACGCCACTGTGGACCACAGTATTAGTGGTAAACACAGGTCATGCTATGGTAACCATGCCAAACATGCAGAACTGCTATTCTGGTGTTCGTGCTTCAACTGCCTCATATCCAAAGCAAAGTTTGTATGTTTTTTTTATCTATGGCTCTAACTTATGTTTCGGGAAAAAAAAAGTGGTTGCCTTTGTTGTAACCTATGTTAGACTTTCTCTACCATAACTTTATTTACCAATTCTACTTGATACATTTCTTACACTAGTTGTTTCTATATCAGGCTCTCGGCTTCCTCTTTTTGTTCCTCACTCAGCAATAATTGATTTGTGCACCACACTGTCTGCACAATCCGAAGCTTCCGGGACGACACGGTTAGTGTGCAGGGCCCCATATGCTTCATTTGCTGTTGCATCTCCTTGAGGGCAGAAAGGGTAACGCAATGCAAAAAAGTGCCCAAGTGTAAAAGAGGCCCAACAAGTGTTCAGTTCAGCCTTCTGTGTGAAACAGTCCTAATTTTGGGTCTATAGACTGCTTTGTTGCATTTACATACTTGCTATTCTTAAAGAGACACTGATGCTATTCTTAAAGCAGAATATAACCCTGCATTTCAACTTTGCTCTAAAATATTATTTACAGCATATTATATGCAAAAAGCATTTTTTTTTTACTAGACCAGCATTGGAAGGGTTAAACACAGACGTTTCAAGTTCCGTGGAGAGATATGCAGAAGTTCAGATTGTTACATTCTATGTATCTATTGATAAACAGTTACACACTCTTTGGCAGTCCTCCAAGCTCCTTCTCAGTCAGAGAGATGAGTCACATTAAACACTTAGATACATTTATGTAAACAAAATGTATCTCTTTTCAGCTTCGGATGCGTCTGCAGAAATCTAAAGGAACTTTAAAGCCCTGTGTAACCCTTCCAATGCTGGTCTAGTAAAAAAAAAAAAATGCTGGTTGCATATAATATACTGTAAATAATGTTTTAGAGCAAAGTTGAAATGCAGGGTTATATTCCGCTTTAAAGAGACACTGAAGCGAAAAAAAATTATGCTAAAATGAATTGGTTGTGTAGTATGGATAATTACTAGAACATTAGTAGCAAAGGAGATATTCTCAGATTGTTATTGCATCATCCTCTAATATTTGCAGCTTACACTTTACACTCAGCATTCTACGTAAATGATTTTACAGAGTAGGCCAATGAACTATTGACCCGTCCTCTGGAGAGAAAAATAAAATACAGTGACTGACAGTTGTAATAACAAGCTTCAGAAGACAGAGCTCTCTGCGACTTTGAAGGTTGTAGAGCTCAATAGCTCTTTTGTATAGATTACAACTGGAATTCCTTAACTCTTCCTGTACTGGAGACAATACTAGGTTTATGTCTCTGCTCCTAATGTTTTATTTCTTAGCTGTACTACACATACAAATCATTATATCATAATTTTTTTTCCGTTTCAGTGTCTCTTTAAAGCCTGTTTCCACTGGATGCGCTTTGACTTGATTTCTAAAGAGCCAATCTTTTGCCGAATTCAATAATACATTTTTAGTCATGTCAGTTAGGGCAGTTGGGGTGCGCTGAACTAGTACAATGAGACTCATCTGGCCAGAGCCGGGACAAGGTCCTCCAGCACCCAAGCCTGAGAACATCAAAGTGCGCCCCTCCATCCCTCCCACCCCAGCCACCACACACTGATTGCTACTACAGTAAGAGGTGCCTCAGGGCCAACAACCCCCCAACACCTTAATCTCTAGCTATCTGGCTTGCAGTCACTGCCATGTATCCTCTTTTTTTATTTCTCTCTGCTTCAAACACAATAGGGGAATGATAGCTGAGTGAGTTGTGCGCCCCTCCTACACTGCGCCCTGAGGCTGGAGCCTCTCTCGCCTCTGCCTCGGCCCGGCCTTGCATCTGGAATAACTTATCCACCACACCATGCATTTCTGGTGCAACTGTGTTTCTGTATCATGTGGCACAGCTGAACGAGACTTTCCAATCACACCAAACATTGTACAGCAAATGCACCAGAAAAGCACATAGGTTTTATATTTGCATTTTGAAGTGGAAATTGGCCTTTAAAGTGGACCTGATCTCTGGCACAGGACAAAAGGAGAACATAGATAAATGCATCCTGCATGTATTTAGAGAGTTCAGCCCAGGCATGGGAAAACTTGGCCCTCCAGCTGTTGAGGAACTACAAGTCCCACAATGCATTGCAGGAGTCTGACAGCCACAGTCATGACTCATAAAGGCAAATGCATTGTGGGATCTGTAGTTCCTTAAAGAGAACCCGAGGTGTGTTTAAAGAATGTTATCTGCATACAGAGGCTGGATCTGCCTATACAGCCCAGCCTCTGTTGCTATCCCAAACCCCACTAAGGTCCCCCTGCACTCTTCAATCCCTCATAAATCACAGCCGCGCTGTGCTGCTGTATTTACATCTGTAGTGTCAGTCTCAGCTGCTCCCCCGCCTCCTGCATAGCTCCAGTCCCTGCCCCTGTCCCTTCCCTCCAATCAGCAGGGAGGGAAGGGATGCGGGCGGGGACTGGAGTTCTGCAGGAGGCGGGGAGAGCAGCAGACTGACACTATAGAGATAAACACAGCCAGCTCTGACAAGCTGTTTGTCAGCAGCGTGGCTGTGATTTATGAGGGATTGCAGAGTGCAGGGGGACCATAGGGGGGTTTGGGATAGCAACAGAGGCTGGGCTGTATAGGCAGATCCAGCATCTGTATGCAGATAATATTCTTCAAACCCACCTCGGGTTCTCTTTAACAGCTGAAGGCCTTGGTTTAGCCTGTCTAATTTCCTCTAATCTGTGACTAATAACAACCAGGGATAGTCGTAGTGAGCCAACTCCGCTACACTGGAACTACGTGTAGTTTTACGCAATTACGCTTCGCCAAACAATGGCTTTCAAATCTAATATTTGCTTCATGTGCATTTCGTAGACTACGCATTAAAATACGCAATTACGTGTAGTGCGAAGCGCAGTGTATGCGAATGCTTATGCCCATATGCGTAAAATTTTCCGCATTAATTGGACCCCTTCTATGCATACATTCCCCTTTCCAATGCATACATTTGTAAGCATACAATCTTACGCAGAAAAATAGCCCTCCTACTAAAAAAACTTTCACTTTGGGTTCCCTTTAATTGCCTGAAATCTATGTTACAAATGTAAAATAATTATCTCTTGCTAAAAAACTTGTGTTTGGGTTTTAAGATTCAATTTGGACCTTTACCAGTTGGCTCAGACCTTCTTCTTTGCTGTAGAAGAGATTAATATGACTCCAGACATTTTGCCTAACATCACCTTAGGGTACCATGTTTATGACACCTGTAATGTTCCTCACTACGAGCTACAAGGAGCCTTGGAAATTCTCACGGAGTCCAGCTCGCCTGTCCCCAACTATCAATGTCGTTCTAAATCTCGGTTCACTGCCGTTTTGGGATCCATCATGTCTTCCAACTCCATTATCCTGGCAAATGTTTTAGGTGCTTTAAGATATCCTCAGGTAAGAAAGATGCTTTATTATCTTAGAATTCTCTAAACTGGAAAATCTACTCTAAAGTGAAATTCTGCTATTGCTAAATTGCTATGTGAGCTATGATAGGTAGGGGATAAGCAGAAATTACGCCTATGCGTAATTACGCATTGTAATTCGAAATTACGCATCGTAATCGTAATGCAACATTTCAGGGAAAAGCATAATTCATTTAATTGTAAGCATTCGTAATTACTCATGAATTTACGCATAATTTCATGCCATCTTTGGCGGAGAATAGCAAAGCTAACATACATGCCATTGCTACCAAAATTGCTACAAATTTTAAGGAGAATAGTGGGTAAAAAAAGTATTGTTAAAAAAAGACCTTGTGGTTTTAAGAAAATCGATTTTAAAAATACAAAGAAAAATGGTTTTTAAACTAATTTTTTCTGAGTTTAAAGAGACACTGAAGCGAAAAAAAATGATGATATTATGATTTGTATGTGTAGTACAGCTAAGAAATAAAACATTAAGATCAGATACATCAGTGTAATTGTTTCCAGTACAGAAAGAGTTGAGAAACTCCAGTTGTTATCTCTATGCAAAAAAGCCATTAAGCTCTGCGACTTTCAAAGTCGTGGAGAGGGCTGTCTGACTTTTATTATCTCAACTGTTAGTGAACAATTTTCTTTTTCTCTGCCAGAGGAGAGGTCATTAGTTCACAGACTGCTCTGAAAGAATCATTTTGAATGCTGAGTGTTGTGTAATCTGCACATATTAGAGAATGATGCAATGTTAGAAAAACACTATATACCTGAAAATAAAAATATGAGAATATTTTCTTTGCTGCTAATCTTCTAGTATTTATTCATAGTACACAACCAATTCATTATATCATATATATTTTTTTTTTCGCTACAGTGTATCTTTAAAAACCATTTTTCTTTGCATTATTCACATTTTTAAAAACTACAAGGTCTGTTTGAAAAAAAAATTGACTTGTATCCACTACTTTCCCTAAAGGAGTTATCAGGCATTTCTATGCAAAATAAGTGCTACTTACCCGGGGCTTCGTCCAGCCCCAAGCTCCCAGCATGTCCCTCGCCACAGCTCAGCCGACAGCCATTCGCCGCCGCTGCCTCCCAGTCCTCGGCAATCACGTGTACTGCAACTGCGCGAGCGGCGCTGTCAATCACTGCCACGTGGACTGGAGCGTACTGCGCAGGCGCAGTAGTTCTGCACCTGCGCAGTACGCTCCGGTCCACGTGGGGGTGATTGACAGCGCTGCTTGCGCAGGCACAGTACAGGCTGACCTCCAGGTCGGCCTGACGTCATTGCCAGGGACCGGGAGGCAGTGGCGGCGAACGGCTGACGACGGAGCTGCGGTGAGGGATATGCTGGGAGCTTGGGGCTGGAGCACTTATTTTGCATAGAAATGCCTGATAACTCCTTTAACATATGTGGCAATTTCAGTTGCAATAGCATGTATGGGGGCTTTGCTATTCACCGCCAAAGTCAATACGTAATTACGCCTAAATTCATGCTTCATTACCAATGATTAAACAAAGTCAATTGGATTACGAATTTGTATTGAAGTTTAGGTGTAATTACAAAAAATAACAGTTAATTTCGCGTAATCCTAATTAGTGGATTCCAATCATCACTGAGGATTGGGAGACAAGTCATTCTGTAGTGGATGTGTACTCTTGTATTGCAGCCCTAGTGTCTCAGGCTAAGGTCTCAGTGCTTGTCAAATGACTGAAGAATGCTGGTAAGTGTTTTTTTTCAGCAGCATTAACATGAAGGCCCCTCCATCCCTCCAACTCATAGGTGAGGAGTGTGATGCTGCAACAAAGGGATTGGAAACCTTTTAAGAAGTTATGATTCTCAAAACAGGTGCTTATGGGGAGCGTTGGCGGGCGGGCAGCACGGTGGCGTAGTGGTTAGCTCTCTCGCCTTGCAGCGCTGGGTCCCTGGTTCGCATCCCAGACAGGGCACTATCTGCAAAGAGTTTGTATGTTCTCTCCGTGTCTGCGTGGGTTTCCTCCGGGCACTCCGGTTTCCTCCCACATTCCAAAAACATACGGATAAGTTAATTGGCTCCCCCTTAAAAAATTGGCACTAGACTACAGTACTTACACTACATAATATAGACATATGGCAATGGTAGGGATTAGATTGTGAGCTCCTTTGAGGGACAGTTAGTGACAAGATATATATATATATATATATACACTGTACAGCGCTGCGTAATATGTCGGCGCTATATAAATACTAAATAATAATAATAAATAATAATGGGGAGAATTAATTAAAAAAAAGGATGGATGATGCTAATGATGGCACTTACAAACTTTTGATTTTTAATTGCTATCACCAACAACATTCTTCTCATTTTATTTATTTGCAAAACCACATGAACTCCCAGCCACATATTATTATTTATTATTCATATACAGAGGCGTATCTAGAGGGGTTCAGGCATGGCTCGTGCCATGGGCACCACAGCACCATAGGCCCCCATGCTTGCCCCTATGCTGCACCCCCATGCCTGCTCTTGTGCTACACCCCCATGCCTGCCCCTGTGCTGCCCCCCCATGCTTGCCTCTGTGCTGTGCCCCATGCCTACCCCTATGCTGCACCGCCATGCCTGCTCCTGTGCTACACCCCCATGCCTGCCCCTCTGCTGCTCCCCCATGCCTGCCTCTGTGCTGTGCCCCATGCCTGCCCCTATGCTGCACCGCTATACCTGCTCCTGTGCTACACCCCCATGCCTGCCCCTGTGCTGCCCCCCCATGCTTGCCTCTGTGCTGTGCCCCATGCCTGACCCTATGCTGCACCGCTATACCTGCTCCTGTGCTACACCCCCATGCCTGCCCCTGTGCTGCCCCCCCATGCTTGCCTCTGTGCTGTGTCCCATGCCTGCCCCTCTGCTGCTCCCCCATGCCTGCCTCTGTGCTGTGCCCGATGCCTGCCACTATGCTGCACCGCCATGCCTGCTCCTGTGCTACACCCCCATGCCTGCCCCTGTGCTGTGTCCCATGCCTGCTCCTCTGCTGCTCCCCCCATGCCTGCTTCTGTACTGTGCCCCATGCTTGCCCCTGTGCTACTCCCCCATGCCTACCACTGTGCTGCACTGCCATACCTGCCCCTGTGCTGCACAACCAGACCCGTTTCTAGGGGCCGCGCAGCCGTGCGGCAGCCCTGAGCGCAGACAGCCAAAGGGCGCTGTGAACTCTCCCTCCCTCTCCCCAGGGGACTGCAAAGTAATTAGTTCAGGGAAGCACTGTATACAGCTACACTGACTGGCCAGGGGGGAAGGGGGGCAATCTCCCCCCAGGCCACCTTTCATTCAGTGATTTAGGGCAGGTCTGGTGTCTGGTGTATTTGGGTTTGTTGTAAGGCGATGTGAAACTTGAGGCTAGCTGATAAAAGTGCAATCAGAGGACAGGCAAGCTGGCAAATATACACAGCATGAATGATGCAGAGCTTGCCTGAAGGGTCTGTGGGCAAACATCTGTCTGGTCTCTCCCCATTGTTATTATGACTGCATGTGTGGGTAAGGTGTTATACAAGTTGAAAAGTTTTTGACAGTCCCCAGACTCCAGGAGGGCTGCTTTCTGACTCGTGTGAGGGACTGTCAGGGACAGGAGTCCTATGATAGGCAAGTAGCCTCTGTGTGATGTGCAATACAGATAAGCTCTCTGCTCCATCTCAGGCTATTCTCAATTTCTCTCCACTCCCCTCTCTGGGCTAGTGCACGCCAAAATCGCAATAGCAATCGCTAGCAATTAGTGAGTGTGATTTTGTGAAGCGATTTTCAGAGCTATTTTTTAATGAATTGCTCCAAAAAATGCTACACACTGCATGTAGCATTTTTTGGAGCAATACATAAAAAAAAAAAAACGCTCTGAAAATCGTTTCACAAAATCACACTCACAAATTGCTAGCGATTGCTATTGCGATTTTGGCGTGCACTAGCCCAGAGAGAGGAGGAGTGGAGAGAAATTGAGAATAGCCTGAGATGGAGCAGAGAGCTTATCTGTATTGCACATCACACAGAGGCTACTTGCCTGTAATAGGACTCCTGTCCCTGCCAGTCTCTCACACAAGTCATAAAGTAGCCCTCCTGGATTCTAGGGACTGTCAAAAACTTTAACTTGTATAACACCTTATCCACACATGCAGTCATCATAACAATGGGGAGAGACCAGACAGATGTTTGCACATGGACCCTCCAGGCAAGCTCTGCATCATGCTGTGTATATTTACCAGCTTGCCTGTCCTCTGATTGCACTTTTATCAGCTAGCCTCAAGTTTCACATTGCCTTACAACAAACCCCAATACACCAGACACCAGACCTACCCTAAATCACTGAATGAAAGGTGGCCTGGGGGGATATTGCCCCCCTGCCCCCCTGGCCAGTCCGCCCCTGAACTATACTGGATACCTATACTGGAGGCACCTACCTGGCTAATCTATACGGGGGGCAATTATACTGGGGCACCTATGCCTGGCTACCTATATTGGGGGGACCTATAGCCCACTACCTATACTGAGTGCAACTAGACCTAGCTAACCTATACTGCAGGCACCTATACCTGGCTCCGGCACGGGGGGGGGGGGGGCGCAATTTTTACACTCTCGCACTGGGTGCATTTTAGCCTAGAAACTGCCCTGTGCACAACCATGCCTGCTCCTGTGCTACACCCCATTCCTGCCCCTGTTCTGCACTCCCTCCTTCCCCATGCCTGCCCCATGCCTCCCTGTCACTCAGATCTCAGATCATATAAATTCTGTTGTCTGGAAAACATGGCTACTTATGTATGTAGGGCACACTTGGCTTAGTGTTAGAAAAGAGGACAGGGGGGATAAGAAGAGATATTTTCCAAAATAACTTTTATCAATATTCCTAGCCAAAAAGCACAGGCAACCATAGCACATGTACATGAGAAAGGATGCTGTTTTTAGAGGGGAATGGGGCTCTGACTGGGGGTGGGAGGCGCAATTTCAGTGTTTGCCATAGGCTCTCTTTTACCCAGGTACACCTGTCGCCCCTGTTCATATAGTGCCAACATCTTCCGCAGCACTTTACAGAGTATGTATTAGTCTTCTCACTAACTGTCCCCAATCCCTACCATAGGCATATATCCATCTGAGTCTAGGCTAGGGCCAATTTAGGGGGGAGCCAATTAACTTACCTGTATGCTTTCGGATGTGGGAAGAAACCAGAGTGGATGGGGGAACCCCACAGAAACACAAAGACATACAAACTCTGTGCAGATGGAGTGGCTGAGATTCTAACAATGGACCTAGTGCTGCAAGGCGACAGTGCTATCCACTACATCACCCTGTTGCCTGCTAAGCCACTGTGCTGCACATATGTTCTTCCTAGGCTAACAGCTGCAGGTTTTTTGAGGCTTGTAGTCCCACACTGCTTGGTGGATAACTGTCCAGTGCTGAGGATACATGTAAACCACCACACTCCGTGCCTTGGACATGCTAGGCTATCACAGAATAGGCACAATCCCCTTTTGTTCTGATAGGCAAACCTTTAGAATTAAAAAGTGAGTGTATTTTCTTTGTGACTATACTTGACCATAACACCAGACTTTTTTCCATTATTTTAACTGAGCAAATAGGGTAGATATGGATGTACTTAAATTACTGTACAGTCTGAGCTGGTTTTCTGTAAAGGCTAATAGGCTGTAGCCTAGGGTGGCTTCTACCCAACAAGCACCTAGAATAGGGGGCTGAATACTGGGAAGAACTCATCAAATGGTGAGTAGTGGTGATGACCAGATCATCAGATTTTCAGTTTGCAAACTTCGAATGCGAATTTCCACAAAAGTTTGTGAACAGGCGAATCTGGCGAACTGCCATAGACTTTAATGGGTAGTCGAATTTTAAAACCTATAGGGACTTTTCTGGCAACAAAACTGATGGAAAAGTTAATTCAAGGGGCCTAACACCTAAACCGTGGCATGCCGAAAGGGGGTCCATGGCAAAAGGCTCAGCAACAATTACGTAGTTTAATAGTAGAGTAGTGTTTTAATCTCTAAAGGGCAGAAATCCCAGTACATTCCTAATTTTGTGGAACTAAGTGCTTTAAAACGTCAGGTGTGCATGCACAGCGATAAGGTAATATAGGGTGTTAGGCCTGGTTCACACTGACAGACGAAACGCCGCATTGTACAGATCCCAAAAAGCCACAAAGAGCTTTAGTGATAACGTCAGGTAAGCAAAAGATTGTTTTTACCAGTTGACACCTCTAGGACATAAATGTTAGTCCTCTTGGTGGCAATCTTTGTGTAGTGGTGTGTAGTGGCCGCCGTACATGTGTGCACATTCGTGGGATTGCAGGCGACCATGGTTTTCCAGTCTTTATGGTCAGGCTGAGGTAGTTCATTGACAGTTAGGTGACCAAAAAACACTGATTCTGCATTGAGACCTTATACAGTAGTGTATATATGTATACAGTAGTGGATGCTAGATGCCAGTAGTGGTGGTGAAGGATTATTGGGTCGCTGCACTAGGACCAGCAGACCTGTCTCCAAGAGCTAACTTGTACACTGGACACAGAACAGCAATACAATAGCTAGAAAAACAATGTACCTGCCCTAAGAAGGGCTTAGCTGTTCAGGACAATGTGGTAGCACCAAGAATCTGCACGGTGTGGACACAGAACGCAGGCTTACTTAATGCTCTCCCTGTCAGCAGCACACTCTACCTGATCTGCCTAGCACAGAAACCAAGCACACACTGCAAAATGGTTGCTGTGCTGGCTTTCTGTTAGATGGGGGCGCGGTCCAGGTGAGAGAGATAGCTGATTGGCTGCCATGCGTTTGCTCATTCTGGGGTGATGGGTCAAAATTTGGCTACATTATAATGTATAGGGGGCAAACGCGAACCTCCCTTGTTCACTGCAAAGAGTTCGGGCCATCTCTAATAGTGAGTTGTGACTCAAGGGAGTACATAAAGGACAGGGATTGGAAGGGGAGTGCTGCACATTCAAGGGATGATTATTGTGTATGGAAAGAAGGCTTAGGGAAAGAGGGGCATAAATCTGGACTTTGAGTCTTCTCCCATCTGCGTTTAGCTTTTAAAATTCAACCCAGATTTCTGGCTTTGTAGCCTCCCTTTCTTCAGCTGAAGCTGCACGTGTGAAGCTACATATGTTGAATAGAGTACAACTATCATTTTGCATAGCTTTTTCCAGAAGTCCTCTCTCACATATTGTCACATGTTTTTCACATGGCTGTCATAGCCAATGAGAGATTGGAACAAGCCTGCGAGAGGATAAGCAATGGTGAGTCAAATCTTAAAGCAAACCTGAAGTGAGTTACCTCTACTTAAGTAGAGGGAAGGTTCTGGTTACCATAGAGCCTTCCTGGACCATAGTCCATCCCGGCATTCCTGCACCATGCCCAGTTAAAGTTATTTGTCCTGCTATGTCTTCCGCACTCCTCGAGCGGTCTTCCACACTCCCCAATCCCCAAAGATGAGCACCTTCGTACTGCACATGCACAAGCCTGGATTTAGCAGGTCTAATAACTTCAACCAGGTATGGCACAATAATAACGGGATAGATTAGGAGTAGGAAGGCTCTTTGTTATCCAGATCCTTCCCTCCACTTAGGGAGTACTTATTATGTCGGGGCCACTCAGTTCGGCGCAGGGAGAGCCAAATAACGGCTCTCTCTGCTGCTGCTAAACTCCCAGGTAGCGTTAAATACTATTCACCCACTGAGTTATCGCAACTCGGAAGGAGATGTAATTTGGAGTCTGGCAGCTGCCAGAGCCCCGAATTACCGATACGTGGGGTGCGCAGCATAGCATTGGTGCTATGACATCACCCAGCTTCAGGCACGCCGTTTAGCGCCACGCCAAACTACTTAGGTATGCACCAAACCCGCAGTGAGTTTCCTCACTTCAGGTTGCCAATGAGCTCCAATGAGTAATGAGCTCCAATGTGTAAGAAAACAAGCAAAAATATGAAAGACAAAAGTAGGCAGAGAAGATGTACAAAATATGGAGAGGACTACAAAGGAAGCTGTTGCACTTGTAAGATGTATAGTTTATAGATTTTCTTGATTCATTTTCCAGGTTAGTTTTCTGTCATCTGTAGCTCTCTTGAGTGATCGACAAAAGTTCCCCTCCTTCTTCAGGACAATTGCCAGTGATAAGTTTCAGACTTTGGGTTTAGCAAAACTTGTTCTTCACTTTGGTTGGACCTGGGTTGGTCTACTGGCAACAGATAATGATTATGGTGAAAGTGGAATTCAGCCAATTAGACAAGAAATAATTAAAGCTGGAGGATGTGTGGCCTTCACTGAAGCTATCCGTGTTAGTCTGGCAGATCGCAATGCTCCTCGGATAGTGAAGACCATCAAGGACTCAACTGCAACAGTAATTATTGCTTTTTCCACTAATTCAGATATGGTTCCTATCATGAATGAGATGTTGAAACAGAGGATAAGTGGGAAGATTTTTGTTGCCAATGTTGGATGGTCCAGAAACTCCTTTTTTATCATGAAAAAGTACTTTCCAGTTCTGTCTGGTACTGTTGGATTAGGTAGTAAAAGTCAAGTAGTTCCAGGACTAAGTGATTTCCTTATTAGGGTGGAGCATCCCTCTAATTTTGAACAGAAATGGATGAAATCAGCCTGGGAAAACATTTTTAACTGTAATTTTTTGGCTGCAACGAGCAATTCAAATTCATCACAAGCTCCTCTCAAACTGTGTACAGGAAATGAAAGTTTGAGCAGTGTGAAGGACAGTTCCAGTTTCATTGCCAATTTAAAATTCTCTCACAGAATGTATGCTGCAGTCCATGTTTTAGCCAGGGCTTTGGAAAACATGAGAACTTGTAAGAGAAGCAATGGGCTCTTTTCTTCTGAGACCTGTGCGAGTGTCTGGAATTTCAAGCCATGGCAGGTATCTCCATCTGATTTCACGATGTTACACACTGAAACAAAATAATTGATTGAAGACTATACAGCAGATATGCTCACTGATAACTCCAGCTCAGTTATCTCTCTAAACACAGCTCACCTGGCTCGTATAGGCATTACAGAATAGCTTCCAGCTAGGCCAGACGTGAGCTGAGGCTACGGGATGGAAGCCATAATTAGGGAAAGAGGTTTTGCAGCCGAGGAAGGAGTGGAGGGGGGGGGGGTAGGATCTTAGAGGAGCAGTGAGAAGTTGAGGAAGCTAGGATGTTAATTTAGGCAGCTTGGGGGAGGAGTTCCTCTGCATGTTAAGGAAAGGGAAGTGCCAAAGGAGAGGAAATGGCCAGCTGTGGACAGGCCCCCAGGCAGTATGGAGAAAAACTGTGGAGTGTTCCTCAACCTCCCTCCCTTTATTTTAGCTACCTCAAAGCTTGTTTACAAAAGTTGAGGTTTGAATTGTTGGTTGTTTATTTCCTTGTTTGTTGTTTTGTGTTTGTCATTGCAGCGGGTGGGGGAGCAGATCTGCATGTGATGTTATGGGCAATAATCTGTTGGTTTTTGGGTGGTCTTGCCTCTGCGTAAGTCTGCCCATAAGGTGTCATTGAACTGGCCAGACCATTTTTGTTTGTACTCACAGCCGTGTAATTGTGTTTTTTTTGCTATTTTCATCCCCTTAGACCAACCCCTCATTTAGGTATGTAAGTTGTTTATAAGTTAATTGTGTTGTTTCTTTCTAATTTTGAGACTGCTCACTTGGATTATAAAAGGCCAAAGCGGACTGCTTTGGCCTTTTATAACCCAAGTGAGCAGTCTGAGTATTCTGTTAAGTTAATCATGGTTCAAAAACAGGGTTTGGTGGTATGATGGTGTGGTGGCCCCTGACGGGCGGTCAGCAATACCTTGCATTATAAAGGCGAGTACTCATGCCATACTTTAGTAAACAACGGGTCCGTCAGACCCTCCCGCTGGGCGGACATTCTGCTGACAGTAGCACGTGTGTATAAGCTGTCGGCAGACTGATAAGACTGCATTTTACAGATCTGATCTGGAACCTGTTATCCCTGCCAAGACGTAGATTTCATTCAGCGCACCACATGGATCCACCGCTACAGTCCGATAGTGCCACTCTCCTGCCACTGCAACACACTGGCCCTGCTGTCGCTATGACAGCGGAGCTCTGTGAGCTGGTCAGGACCTGATTTAATTGGCTCCTGATCCTTTTTGCACCAGCAGTCGCTGGTCCATATGGGGACAGAGACTGCTGGTACTGAAGGGAAAGTAAACCTAAGCTGTTGAGAAATAAATGTAGATACTTACCTAAGTAATGGAAAGCCTCTGCATAGTCTTGATGCTTCCCCCCATATCCTCCTTGATGAGACCGGTGGTTTCAGTGCCAGGTCTGAGCCATGTAGCCCCTGCTCTGGCAGCCACCATGGACCGTAATGTTAAATAATACGGCTATAGCAGCACAGTAGGAAATCACTGTAGTCTGTCTGGGTGCTGGCAAAAGCCAGACCGCGAATTACATCCATAGATGAAACGGCTAGGTAATCAGTAGGGGAATATATTTGTTATATTCCCCTGCTTTGCCGTGCACAGGGAGATGCATATCATGGCTTCTCTCCACCTAGCGGAACTCCACCAGAACAATATGTACGCCCTCCTTGAACCCACAGTTGCCTCTCAGGGACCCTCTGAACATATCTGAATAGAGGGTGTTGGATATGTTTTTATAGCCGTGCATGTGTGAGTATTGCCAGACCTGCACCGTAGGCCAATGCCGCTCATTCATAATAGTGCATATGACAGAACATTTAATTGAATTAGAAAAAAAGAATAACATTGCATGCCTGTACTTTTTGCAATAAAAATATTGAAAGTAGCTGAACATCTTCTGCCAGGCTGCATTTTGTAGCTTTTTATTAACCACTTGATGACCCAGCCTTTACCCCCCCCCCCCCCCCTTAAAGGGATACTGTAGGGGGCTCGGGGGAAAATGAGCTGAACTTACCCGGGGCTTCTAATGGTCCCCCGCAGACATCCTGTGTTGGCGCAGCCACTCACCGATGCTCCGGCCCCGCCTCCAGTTCACTTCTGGAATTTCTGACTTTAAAGTCAGAAAACCACTGCGCCTGCACGCCCGTGTCCTCGCTCCCGCTGATGTCACCAGGAGTGTACTGCGCAGACACAGACCATACTGGGCCTGCGCTGTGCGCTCTTGATGACATCAGCGGGATCGAGGACATGTCAATGCAGGCGCAGTGGTTTTCAGACTTTAAGGTCTGAAATTCCAGAAGTGAACCGGAGGCGGGGCCGGAGCATCGCTGAGTGGCTGCGCCAACACAGGATGTCTGCCGGGGACCGTTAGAAGCCCCAGGTAAGTTCAACTCATTTTCCCCTGACCCCCCTACAGTATCCCTTAAAGGACCAGCACTGTTTTTTGTGATCTGTGCTGTGTGGGCTCTGCAGCCCCAGCACAGATCAGGGTGCATGCAGAGCGATCAGATCGCCCCCCTTTTTTCCCCCTATGGGGATGATGTGCAGGTGGGGTCTGATCGCTCCTGCCTGCCTGAGGTTTGCGGGGGGGGGGGCACCCCCAAGCCCCCCTCCACGGCGAAATTCCCCCCTCCCTCTCCTACCTGTCCTCCCTGGTGATCGGGGCTGCACAGAACGCTATCCGTCCTGTGCAGCCTGTGACAGGACGTCCCCTGTCACATGGCGGCGATCCCCGGCCGCTGATTGGCCGGGGATAGCCGATCTGCCTTATGGCGCTGCTGCGCAGCAGCGCCCTTCAATGTAAACAAAGGAGACAAATGTCTCCTGCGTTTACATTTAGTCTGCGAGCCGCGATCAGCTATTCACGGAGACCCGCTCCGTGATCTAACAGGAAACGGCCGCTCGCGTGAGCGGCCTTTCCTGATTAATTAGTCCTCCAGCTACCACTTTGCCGCCGCACGGTATGAGTGTGCGGTCGGCAAGTGGTTAACAAAAGAATTTGAGTTTCTTCTTCAGAACATAGAAAATTACCTCGCCCTACCCAGTCCCCTCCTAATGCTGTAACTCTTTGTGGCCAGCACTGCAATTACAGGTTCTCCCTGCTCAGTATTTAATAGAACATTTGACTTCTATGCATTTTCTGCATGGCTTTTGTATGTTCCCCTTGTTTCTTTGTTTTTTTGGTTTTTTTTGTTTGTTTGTTTTTTGTGGAGGGGAGGTGGAGTTATGCTCATTATTCTTCTAACTCACTGCCATTAACCACTTTACCCCCGCCCGTACGAATTTCTCCATCCCTTTTTCCATCCTTTCACCCCCAGGGATGGAGAAATCCTTACTTTCCGTGCTCCCTCTGCTGCCCGCGCTCCTGCTCGCTGTAGCGCGCACTCCTGCTCGTAAACACGACGCCATCTGCTCGCCTGGAGATCAATGAACGGGAAAATCCATTTCCATTCATTGATCTAAGCCTCGCAATGATCCGCTGCTTCTCGATAAGCAGCGCGATCATGTGAAAAAAAAAACTTTCCCAGCCTCCTAGTACTTCCTCCAAGCGTCCGGAAGGACGCTTGGAGGTCACATTAAACAAAAAATTACTGTTGCCATCTTGTGGCTAAATAGAAAAACTACACCCTAAAGCATTTTTCACATACAAATACATTACTTATACACAAAAAACTCATTACCTCCCACACTCCCCATTTTTTTTTTGTAATTAAAATTTTTTTTTAAAAATGTACAATAAAAAAAAATACATAAATAGTAACCTTAGGGACTGAACATTTTAAATATTTATGTCAGGAGGGTACAACACTGTTACTTTATAAACTATGGGCTTGTAATTAGGGATGGACCCAAAACTGAAAAAAATGCACCTTTATTTCCAAATAAAATATTGGCGCCAAACATTGTGATAGGGACATAATTTAAATGGTTGTATAACCGGGACAAATGAGTAAATGCATTTCATGGGTTTTAATTACAGTAGCATGCATTATTTAAAAACTATAATGGCCGAAAACTGAAAAATAATGAATTTTTTCCCACATTTTTCCTATTTTCCCATTAAAACATATTTAGAATAAAATAATTCTTAGCATATTGTCCCACCTAAAGAAAGCCTAATTGGTGGCGGAAAAAACAAGATATAGTTCATTTAATTGTGATAAGTAATGATAAAGTTATAGACGAATGAATGGAAGGAGCGCTGAAAGGTGAAAATTGCTCTGGTGCTCAAGGGGTAAAACCCCTCAGTGGTGAAGTGGTTAAAGTGGACCCAAACTAAACATTTTTTTAATTCAAAATATTTAGTTGCACCACTCTGACACATACAAAGATAAATAAACACTCCTTCCAGCCTATGAGCATTTCAGTGCATGCTTTTCACTCTTCTCTTTGCATAACTAGGGTTATACAGGTGGCAGCATTAGCAATTCCTCCTTTGCTGGACACCACCTACTCCACCAGTTTGCCGGATTCTGTCCCGGCAATATGAAAGGAAGGGAGGGGTTTCTCCAATAAATGTAAAATATTTTATATTTGTCATCATGCAGCTGAAAAAAGGCTGCTATTTATTATTATAATTTAGAAAATACATTTTATTTCTGAAATCTTGTATTTTTAACCACTTTACTTCCCTTGCTACGCTTATCTACTCCCCACAAAACTTTACTTGAAGCTCAGGGGAGTAGATAGGCGTACTTGTGGTAAACAGTGTGCTGTATGCCCAATAAGCTATCTGATTATGTATATAGGGTATCATTTTAACCGTGACAAGTGAGAGAATAGATTTTGTGTTGTTTGACAACTGAGGGCTAAGTCATGTGATTTTTTTTACCGGAAAACTGAATGAAAAGCAATAAAACTGTTATTTTCATGTACTCTATACCCCTAAATAAATACTTGTAAAAAACCCCAAAAGTGACAGCATTGAAAAGAGAATACATAGTTACCCTAGGGACTTAGCTTTTAAAATGTGTATGCCATGAGAGTGTATTACTGTTAATCATGAAGATAAGGGCTTTTAATTACTGATAGAGTACAATGAGAAAACAAAAAACACAAACCAGAAACTAATATATTATCGCCATACATTGTACTAGGAACATTATTAAACAATGTGTGGGTTTTACCTATGGTAACATTGTTTATTTGAAAACTATAGTGCATGGAAATGGAGAAATAGTGTATTTTTCTTTTTTTTTCTAATTCTCCCTTTAAAATGCACAGATAATAGCATAATTACTAAAAGCAAATATCACCCTCACAAAGCATAATTTGTGGCAAAGAAAAACAAGATGTAGAACAATTACATCTGATGAGTAGCAATAAAGTTATTGGTGAATGAATGGGAGGAGCGCTGAAATGTGAAAATTGCTCTGGTTTTTAAGCAAAAAACCCTGTGGTGCTGAAGTGGTTAATTTGGGTCAACTTTAATAGAAACTAGAGTATTTCAAGACTGGAAATTAGGATTGTGGAGTGGATTTTAGAATGTTCTTTTTTTTTTTTTCAATAGCCACTCTGTGACCACCTAATGCCAATTGGCAGCCACAAAGTGGCTCCCCAGGACCGCCTAATGCCGAATGGAGTCAAATTCTGGGGGCAAAGATTAGCAGGGAACACGCATTTGCGATTGTTCCCGCTACTGGCAGGCCGTTAAAATGAAAAAGACGTTATTTTTATGTACAGCGAAGAGATCCCCTGCAGTGCTGTACGGGGGACAGCCCTGTTACATAGTTACATCGTTATTTTGGTTGAAAAAAGACATACGTCCATCGAGTTCAACCTGTTACTGATCTTTCCCCTTGAGTGGCTCACAAACTGATAGCTCTCAAAGGCTGATGCCGTAGGCTGATCATACCGATTGGCTCGGGGGGGGGGGGGGGGGGGGGGGGCATGTGGTCCACAAGCAGTTAAATAAATGTTGAATAAATATTTGAAGACTGGTGAATGCATTTAGCAAGAAGTATCTCCTTTGTATTACAGCTTCTTCCTTACATCAGGAATTCCAGAGTAACACTGAGCAGTGGGGTAGAAATTTACTTTGATGAAAATGGAGATATTCCAGACGGCTATGATATTGTCAACTGGCAGAGAACCTCAGATGGTTCCTTTGGATATGCTAAAGTTGGAGACTATGACAGCTCCAAATCACCTAGTGCCATGTTCACTATCGACATGCGACTGGTCCAATGGCTTATGGGGGATGCGAAGGTGGGTATTTAGTAGTTATTGAAAACTAACTGCTATATAGAGGCAAACAAAATGAATATTGATTTAAATGGCAATTATCATAAGTAAAAATGATAAGAAAAAAGACAACTATGCAAAATTAGTTTTTTACAGGAGCTGAATAGGTACTTGATAATCCGATCACTTAATTAATCAAGCTGTGAGTCAACCAATCAGCACCTACCAAATCCGATTAGTTACTGTCAAGTTTACATTTTCTGTCTATCTTTTATAAGTAAAGATGCTTAGAGAGACACAGAGATGAGTCAAGTGGCCGTTTTTTGCTTACCCTGGGCTTCCTCCAGCCCCATAAGCTTGGATGTGTCCCTCGCTGTCCTCCTTAGCGCCTCCATTAAGCTGCAATATTCTATAGTATTCAGCCTAGTGAGGTCTGCAGGGGGGGGGGGGTCTTCTGTGCATGCGTGGACCTTCTGCGCAAACGTACAAGACCACGGCTGATATCACTCAGTCACACTGAGCCCGAATGAGCCACGTACCGGGGGATTATTGTGGCTGAACGGAGGATTCAGTGAGGACTGCGGGAAGATGGCAAGGGACGCATCCATGCTTATGGGGCTGGGGAAAGCCCCTGGTAAGTAAAAAAAAGTCCACTTGACTCATCTCTGATTCTCTTTAAAGTGTACCCAATGCTGATGTCATATTGCAAGTGGGACACAGAGGCATGCTCCTTGCTCAATGACATGCCTCTGTATCCCCTATAAGCCACTCTCTGTCCCCCCTTCCCTCTGCTATGCCCCCCCCCCTCCGATATTGCTGACCAGCATCCCAATAGGGGAAGGGCCGCAGGATGCAGGATAGGCACTTCTGCACAATGCCTACTTTACCTTTCACTTCCCCTTCCTGAGCCCTTCCCCGCCTTTCTCTGCCTGTTTGTGTCACAGCACAGCTCCCAGCTCTCTGTGAAAGATACTGCAACAGTGTCACAGCCTTCTTGAAAAAGAAGACAACTTCCCAACCAAAACAACATTTATATTGTGATTTTCTTCTGGCGGACTCAAAGCACCAGAGTTGCAGCCATTAGGACCTGCTCTTTAGACAGTAGCAGTGTTAGGGAGTCTAGCCCAAGGATTCCTTACTGAATAGGTGCTGGCTTACTGAACAGGATTCGAACCCAGCTCCATAGTGTCAGAGGCAGAACCTCAACCATTACACTATACAGCCACTGCTACCACCCAGCAGACGAAACCAAGCAACGTGGGGCGGCAAGGTGGGGATCAGTTATGATCATAATCAGCTAATTACGATTACACAAATGTTTGCGTAAATTTACACAATTACACCTATACATAATTATGATTTGTACATTTAATAGATTTTGCAGTCAACCATAATTTTTACGTAAAATTTGCGTAGTTTTTGCGTAATTTCATGCCGATTTTAGCCGTGAATAGCAAAGCTCCCATGCATGCTATTGACACCAAGATTGCACCACATGTTAAATGGATACTGTAGGGGGTCGGGGGAAAATGAGTTGAACTTACCCGGGGCTTCTAACGGTCCCCCGCAGACATCCTGTGTTGGCGCAGCCACTCACCGATGCTCCGGCCCCGCCTCCGTTTCACTTCTGGAATTTCAGACTTTAAAGTCTGAAAACCCCTGCGCCTGCGTTGCCGTGTCCTTGATCCCGCTGATGTCATCAAGAGCGCACAGCGCAGGCCCAGTATGGTCTGTGTCTGCGCAGTACACTCCTGGTGACATCAGCGGGAGCGAGGACACGGGCGTGCAGGCGCAGTGGTTTTCTGACTTTAAAGTCAGAAATTCCAGAAGTGAACTGGAGGCGGGGCCGGAGCATCGGTGAGTGGCTGCGCAGGATGTCTGCGGGGGACCATTAGAAGCCCAGGGTAAGGGTAAGTTCAGCTCATTTTCCCCCGACCCCCCCTACAGTATCCCTTTAAGGAGAATAGTGGGTACAAGTAAAAAAAAATAATTTTTGAAAAAGACCTTGTAGTTTTTGAGAAAATTGATTTTAAAATTGTAAAGAAAAAATAGTTTTTAAAATCAGAAAAAAAATTATTTTCATTTTTCAAATCGATTTTCTCAAAAACTACAAGGTATTTTTGAAAAATAGTTTTTTTTTTAATTTGTACCCACTATTCTCCTTAACATATGTAGCAATTTTGCTGTCAATTATGTAGCTCCTTAACATTTGTTAGCAATAGCATGCATGGGGTCTTTGCTATTAACCACTAAAGTCAGCACAAAATTATGCGAAATGACACTAAATTATAAAATATTACTATTACATATGAAATTAATTACAATTTTCTCAGAAATTTCAATCACATACAATGCATAATTGCAAATTTCGATGTGAAATTTTGACCCACCACTGATGGGAGAAACCTTGGTTCTAGGAGTATGCTATTATGTAATTATTATTATTATTATTTTAATTATTATTGCTATTGTTATTATTATCTTTTTGCCTTGGGTCCTCTTTTATAATTAAAATTAAAACAAGAACTTACCAAAATAGTAAGTACCTAATTAAATGTGAGCCATGTTCCCTTTACTTAATAAGCATACCTGTCCCCGCTGGAGGCCAGGTCCCATTCGCGGGTACTGAATAAGTTAATATGAGTCTGGTGTGATAATTGGAATTAACACTACGGATACTGAAGCCCTTCCTTTCCTTCTTTTCCAATTATCCGAAAATAGCAGTTGATGAAGTACATTATTATATTGCCGGTTATATGACATGATTGTTTCACTTTGCAGCATGTTAATTAATTTCCTTTGCTGTTGTATCTGTACTTACTGTAACTGTCAAGTTATGTTGCAAGTTGTACACCCTTTTTCCTTTTCATAAAAAATTCAATAAAAGTGATTGAAACAAAAATTAAAACAAAGATTACATTTGTACTTCACATATTTAAAGATATCTTGACATAGACCCCAAAAATACAGGTCAACCTTACCTTAAATGACCATGGTGTCAAATTTGAAATGGACCTACACTTAAATTAACTTAAATGTACTTAAAGCACAACTGAAGTGAGAGGGATATGGTGGCTGCCATATTTACTTCCTTTTAAACAATCCCAGTAGCCTGGCATTCCTGCTGATCTTCGTATGCATCAGTAGCATCTGAATCATGAAAAGAAATATGGCAGCCTTCATATCCCTCTCACTTCAGGTGTCCTTTAAATTTGCATATATGTGAAGATCAGTGGTGCTCATCCGGGTTCCGGATATCCGAACTACTCAGATAATCCGAACTTTTTCCACTATCCGAACTCTGAATAGCAATTAGAATATTTTTTAAAATCCGAATAGCACTATCCGACAAACTCAAAAATCCAGGAGGATAGTTAGTTCAGATATCCAAGCAGAAGCTAAAATCACCTTCAATGGCAAAAATCCATTTCGATGGCAGTCAAGCCGAGAGAGAGAGAGAGAGAGAGAGAGATCTCCGAAAGGGATTTTGACCATTTGAAGAGACTTTTGGAAGCATTTTAAGCCATTTTCAGGTCACCTCCGGTTTTCTATCCAGATATCCAAATCCGGACGGATATTGGGTTCAGATATCCGAGTTTATTCGGATAACAAAAAGATCGGATTCAGATATCCGTTTCGGATCCGGATATCTGGGTATCTGGATCTGGATCAATTTGGATTTTGAAAAGGGGTATCTGAGCACCCCAGGTGAAGATGACTTTAATTTAATATAAAATCACAATATTATTTTCATAGAAATAATATTTTTAATAGTAAAATGCACCTCTGGAGCTTCCATCAGGCACTTTGCATAGTCAAAAAAATCTCAATCTGTGCCATTATGGAAGAGTAATGTCTTCTTTAAGAGGAAACCAAAATATTAGGTAAAATGTCTGTGAAGGATAGATGCAACATAATTACTTATAAGATGATTGCAGCAATCAATTAAAAACTTAAATAATAGTAAAAATAATATGCTGTTTATACAGTATCACTACATTTATATTTTTAATTGTCAAAAAATGTAATAGCATTGCCATCTAGCAATCATTACCAGGTTAAACAGTTTGTCCATAAATTTGTTTATTGTCAAAAGTATACATTGAGACAACCAAAGTATTACAAAGTATCACAAAAATTGCAGGGATATGTCAAAATAGTAAACAACAATCCTCTATTACAGGATAAAATTATTGGTAAGTTATTATTATTATTATTATTTATTGTTTTTATAAAGCGCCAACATATTACGAAGCGCTGAACATTAGTTTAGGTTACAGACAATATTCGGGGGTGACATACAGCAATATGACAATACAGGAATACAAGAAAACCAGATCACACAGCACAGTATGAGTACCAGGCAATGCTTAGTCAGTCACTGGAGGGGAGCATGGAGATTAGGCAAGTTAGGTTCACTCAAATGCATAGCATGAGTGCACAGTAATGGAGGTGCATGATCAGGTAGGACACAAAAGGAGGAGGACCCTGCCCAAAGGCTTACAATCTGGAGGGAGAGGTTGGGACACGAGAGGTAGGGGACCATAGTTCAGCTGTGGGTTTAGAGCAATTGTGAGGGGTGGTAGGCCAGAGTTAAAAGGTGAGTTTTGAGGGCCTTCTTGAAGGTGTTGAAGGAGGGGGCTGCCCTAATGGGTGGAGGTAGGGCGTTCCATAGTGTTGGAGCGGCTCTTAAGAAATCCTGGAGGCGTGCATGGGACTGGGTGATTCGGGGGATGTTCAGGCGAAGTTCATTGGAGGAGCGGAGTGAGCGGCTTGGTGTGTATCTCTGAGTAAGATCAGAAATGTAGGTTGGACAGGTTTTGTGGATGGATTTGTAGGTCATACACAATATCTTGAATCTGATTCTGGACTGGATAGGAAGCCAGTGGAGGGATTCACGGAGGGGAGCCGCCCTGGTGGAGCGATGTGAGGAGTGGATCATTCTGGCTGCCGCATTCATGATGGACTGCAGTGGGGCTATTCGGGTCATAGGGAGACCAGACAGAATGGCATTGCAGTAGTCGAGGCGGGAAATTATGAGGGCATGAATGAGGAGTTTGGCGGTGGCAGAGGTCAGGAAAGGGCGAATCTTACAGATGTTACGAAGGTGGAAGTTGCAGGACTTTGTGAGGTTTTGGATATGGGGAGTGAAGGAGAGTGTGGAGTCCAGGGTGACACCCAGAAAGCGGGCTTCAGAGGTAGGGCGAATGGTAGTTTGGTTAACAGTGACCTGCACATCTGGGAGGTCCAGGGATGACCGGGGTGGGAAGATCATAGATTCCGTTTTGTCTAGATTTAGTTTCAGGAACCTAGCGGACATCCAGGAGGAGATGGCAGATAGGCAGGAGGAGACCTTGTCCATGGTAGTGGTGGATATGTCAGGGGTGTGGAGGTAGATTTGGGTGTCATCTGCATACATATGATAGTTAAAACCCACAGAGGAGATAACCTTGCCAATGGAGGATGTGTATAGGGAGAACAGTAGGGGGCCAATGACCGAGCCTTGGGGCACTCCCACTGAGAGGTGGTTGGGGGTGGACGAGGACTTATTAAAAGAGGTCGTAAAGGAGCGGTTGGAGAGGTAGGATGTAAGCCAGGTCAGGGCAATATCGTGAATGCCCATAGACTAGAGGGACTGGAGGAGTAGGGGATGATCTACTGTATCAAAAGCTGCTGAAAGGTCAAGGAGGAGGAGAATTGAGTATTTACCTTCAGCTTTAGCTAAGGCAAGGTCATTGACCACTTTGGTGAGAGCCATTTTGGTTGAGTGGGCAGGCCGAAATCCAGATTGTAGTGGGTCTATGTAAGAAGGCGGGGAAGAGCCGCCGCCAAGAGCCAGCGGTCGGCGGCTCTTCCCGCATTCAGTAGCCGCACACACGGGGAGGCAGCCGCCTCCTCCCAGCACGAGGCGGCTGTCCCCGTGGAGAGGCGGGCGAGAGGCACTGAAGCCGCCGCGTTGGACGCGGCGGCTGGTACACAGGTCCCCGCTGCGGAGACACCGCAGAGCGGGGCTGCTGGGACTCATAGTCCCTCAGTGTTCAGAGTGACGCGCGCGCGCGCACTCAGGGGAAATTTATGACAGTACTAAGGGAGTCAGCTGACCAGGCTGGTCAGCTGACCCGAACTCTGCTTCCCATTGGTCCAGCACTTGGGAGGTGCTGGAGAGGCAGGTGTGTATATATACTGCCGGGTCTTCACTTGCTCTTTGTCTGGCGTTGCGTTCACATACGTGGGAGCACCCAGATCCGTTAGTCAGATCCGTTAGTGTGCCGGGACCAGCTGGAGCTGTAATCCTACACTAAGTTAGATTCTGTTGATAGCTTAAAGTACTAGTTTGATTGTGATTATTTGTTATGACTCTTGCCTGCCTTGACTATCCTCCTGAACTCTGACCTTGTACCTCGTTATATCTGATACTCTGTTGCCGACCCCGGCTCGCTCCTCGACTCTGCTTCTGCCTCCTGATTTTGTACCCCGATATCTCTGATACCTCGTTACTGAACCCTGCCTGTACCTTGACTCCGCCTTTGCCTACTGATTTTGTACCCCGATATCTCTGATACCTCGTTACTGAACCCTGCCTGTACCTTGACTCCGCCTTTGCCTACTGATTTTGTACTTTATCTGTCCGTGTGTATACGACCTGGCTTGTCCGACCTCGAGAACCGTCCTCACGATTGGAGGCGGTTCCCCGTCCTGTTAGTGACACTCCCGCCTGAGTGCCACTTTCGGACTTTCCTTCCCACTGTCAGTCTGACTCCTCCCGTCTTGGAGAGCTCAGACCTGCGGGAGGAATCTGTGCAGTTCTCCTTGCTGCACTGAGGCTTGTCCTCTGTATTACTGTTGCACCAATCACAACACTCTACCCTGGTGACCAGAGGTTAGCTAGTATATTGGATTATCGGTGATACTGCAGATCACATATAATCTGGTATACGTCTGTATTTCCTGTGATACTGCAGATCACCGGTAATCAGACCTCTCTGTGCTTCACCGAGCGTTACAGAACGCCAGACCATAAAACAGATGGAACGCGCTGATCCTCTGACTGTGCTTGCCACTTCGGTGGATAGCATTCATCAAGCACTAGGCCAGCACAAAGCCTTAATTGATGCCTTATCAGGCTCTGTGAAAACCCTCCAGACATCAGTCGATTCAGTGCGATCCCCTCCTAGTGATGACATACGTATGCCTGTACCAGATAAGTTTTCCGGCCACAAGTCTGACTTCCGGAATTTCAGGAATAGAGTGTTGTCATATTTCGAGTTAAGACCCCGATCCTCGGGGACTGAGGCCCAACGGGTCATTTTTATTAAAACTTTATTGACTGGAGACTCCCAGTCTTGGGCCTACAATTTGCCTTCCACCGATATTGCCCTGACCTCGGTGGAGGAGTTCTTTAAAGCCATGGCCATAATCTACGACGACCCTGACCTTGCTGCGCCTGCGACCTCAGAGCGGAAGCTCAAACTTTTGCGGCAAGGCAGAGGTTCGGTCGAGGATTATGCGGCGGAGTTCCGTAGATGGTCCGTCACCTCTAGATTTGGTAATTTTGCCCTCATGGACTACTTCTTGTCTGGGTTGTCGGAGGAGGTCTCCGACCTAATGTTAACCGTGCCCGAGCCCAAGACAATTGACGAGGCGATATCATCGGCCATTCGCGTAGATCGCAGGCTACGCCATCAGAGACAGGCTAGGAGTAGTCACCGGGTCAGGGTGACGTCGTACGCAGTACCGGCTGCTGCATCTTCAGTAACAGCATCTCCGTCCGTCTCGCCTTCTCCGGCCTTGCCTCCACTAGAGCCAATGCAAATTGGTCGATCAAAACTGACCCAGGTGGAGCGGAGGCGGAGAATGACGGAACAACTGTGCCTATACTGTGCAGAGGCAGGGCATAGGGTACGAAACTGCCCTAACAGGTCGGGAAACGGGTCTGCCTAGGAGTAGTGGGGGGTGACACCCTAGGCACACATTCCTCACCCCTTAAAGAAAGAAAATTAATTCTCCCTTGTACTGTTACATGGGAGGATAAGTCCCTAGCCGCTGAAGCTTTTCTTGACTCCGGCTCAGCGGCTAATTTTATGAATTTTGAGTTTGCTCAGGAGTTGGGTCTACCACTCACTCCCGTGACACCCCCCATTCAGGTCACGGCAGTACATGATTCCCCTTTGCAACGGAATCGTCCCCTGTCACAGACTCCGCTTGTGAAGCTCACCATTGGGGTATTGCACGGGGAACAGTTGCAATTTTTTGTTTTGCATATGTCAACCTCCACTATTATCCTAGGCATGCCTTGGTTGCAGGTTCATTCTCCGCAAATTGACTGGGCCACAGGGCAGTTGACAGCATGGTCACCTCATTGTTTTCAGCAGTGTTTGGGGAGGCTGACATTAGGTCAGACCAAGGTGCAGGTGGAAGGCGTACCGGAACAGTACTCAGATTATGCCGATGTCTTTTGCCCCAAGGCTGCAGATAGATTGCCCCCACATCGCCCGTTTGATTGTCCCATTGACCTCCGTTCAGGTTGTATGCCTCCTCGAGGCCATTTATATAATTTATCTGGCCCCGAAAAACTAGCCATGCAAGAGTATATCCGTGAGAACTTGGCCAAAGGCTTCATTCAGCCGTCCCGGTCACCCGCTGGGGCAGGCTTCTTTTTTGTTAAGAAAAAAGATGGGGGGTTACGGCCTTGCATCGATTACCGTGGCCTCAATAAAATCACAGTGAAGAATCGCTACCCGCTGCCACTCATAGACGATTTGTTCACACAGGTCACAGAGGCTAGGATATTTTCAAAACTGGATTTACGGGGGGCATACAATTTGGTGCGTATAAGAAGGGGCGACGAATGGAAGACGGCCTTCAATACCCCTGATGGGCATTACGAGTACAGGGTGATGCCCTTCGGGTTATGTAATGCCCCGGCCGTCTTCCAGGAACTAATCAATGAGGTTTTTCGAGAGGTGTTAGGGAAGTTCGTTCTGGTCTATTTGGACGACATTCTCATTTTCTCTAACAACCTCTCGGAACACAGAACCCATGTCAGGATTGTATTAGACAAACTGAGGCAGAATTTGTTATACGCCAAACTCGAGAAATGTATTTTTGAGGTCACGTCGGTTGCCTTTCTGGGGTATATAATCTCCACCTCAGGTCTGTCTATGGACCCTGCCAAAGTCTCCGCGGTCCTGGAGTGGCCGCAGCCGGTGGGGTTAAAATCGCTACAACGGTTCTTGGGGTTTGCGAACTATTATAGAAGGTTTATAAAGGGGTACTCCACGGTGGTCGCCCCTCTCACTAGCCTTACTAAAAAAGGGGCAAACACCACTCATTGGCCTCCTGAGGCCTTACAGGCATTTTCCAAGTTAAAAGGGTTGTTCTGCTCAGCACCTATACTCAGACATGTGGACACTTCCTTTCCGTTTATTGTTGAGGTAGACGCCTCGGAGGTCGGGGTGGGAGCTGTGCTGTCCCAGCGTTCCGGTCTCCAGGGTAGATTACACCCATGTGCCTATTTTTCCCGGAGATTCTCTCCAGCAGAAAGAAACTACGATATAGGCAATAGGGAGCTCCTAGCCATCAAATTGGCCTTCGAGGAGTGGCGTCATTGGCTAGAGGGAGCTGAGCACACCATCACGGTTTATACCGACCACAAGAACCTGGAATACATCGAGGGGGCTAAAAGGTTAAGCCCAAGGCAGGCTCGATGGTCGCTATTTTTCTCGAGGTTTTAATTTTTGATCACATATACGCCAGGTAGTAAGAATACCAAGGCAGACGCACTCTCTAGGTGTTTCGAACCGGAGACAGCACAGCCCGCTGTCCCCGAGACCATTGTCCCACGAAGAGTGGTGTTGGACGCTACCGAGACTTGGGTGGACTGGAAAGAGACGTTGAGTCCCTTCCAGCAGGATATCCCGGAAGGAAAACCTGATGGGGTGTTATTCGTCCCGTTACCGTTCCGTCTCCAGATCTTGGAGATGGTCCACTCTCACAAAAATGCGGGACATCCTGGAGCGTCTAGAACGCATGATCTCGTGGCCAGATGTGCATGGTGGCCTTCGTTAGCCGCTGATTGCAAGGAGTTTGTTAGGGAATGTACAGTGTGCGCAAAAAGCAAGCCCTCCCGCCTGGCATCTGTAGGTACATTGCAGCCTTTGCCCACCCCGAGTGAGCCATGGACCCACCTGTCCATGGATTTCGTGGGAGAGCTTCCGAGATCTGAGGGCATGTCAGTCATCTGGGTGGTGGTCGACCGTTTTAGTAAAATGGCCCACTTCGTGCCCCTGAAAGGACTCCCCTCGGCCCAAGAACTGGCCGATTTGTTTGTCAACCATGTCTTTAGACTACATGGCATTCCAGAAGACATTGTATCCGATCGGGGAGTCCAGTTTGTTTCGAAATTTTGGAGGGCATTTTGTCACCAGATGGGCATGAAATTGTCATTTTCTTCGGGTTACCACCCACAGACAAATGGCCAGACGGAGAGGGTCAACCAATCATTGGAGCAGTTTTTGAGATGTTACGTTGCCGAGGCGCAGAATGATTGGGTCAAATATTTACCTTATGCAGAATTTGCCCACAACAACCTAAAGAGCTCTTCCTCAGGGTTCTGTCCATTTCAGATTGTGACAGGGAAACTGCCGAAATTCTCTCCACTGCCAGTTGCGTCCACTCCGTTCCCAGCCTTGGAGGCTTGGCAAAGGTCATTTAAAGACATGTGGTGGACCATCAAGAATAATCTCATAAAAGCATTTCAGAGTCAGAAGGGTCAGGCTGACAAGAGACGCTCCTTGGAATGGAGATTCCAACCAGGAGATTTGGTTTGAGTGTCTACCCATCACCTGTCACTAAAGCAGCCTTCTGACAAACTTGGTCCCAGGTTCGTGGGTCCATTCCCAGTGACTAGGAAGATCAACGATGTCACATATACCGTTGATCTTCCCACCAGCATGCGGGGAGTGAGATCTTTCCACGTGTCACTTCTCAAACCCGCAGTCCAGATGGGTCCCACTCCTCCTCCTCCTGTTTTGGTCGATGCCCAACCCGAGTATGAGGTAGAGAAAATCATAGATTCACGTACTGTACAGAATTCAGTGCAGTATCTCGTACATTGGAAGGGATACGGCATTGAGGAGAGGCAATGGGTACCTGGGAACCGCATGCATGCGGACGAGTTAGTGAGGGAGTTTCATACTGTGCATCCAGAGAAGCCTGGAGGGAGTTGTCCGGAGTCCACTCCTCGGAGGGGGGGTACTGTAAGAAGGCGGGGAAGAGCCGCCGCCAAGAGCCAGCGGTCGGCGGCTCTTCCCGCATTCAGTAGCCGCACACACGGGGAGGCAGCCGCCTCCTCCCAGCGCGAGGCGGCTGTCCCCGTGGAGAGGCGGGCGAGAGGCACTGAAGCCGCCGCGTTGGACGCGGCGGCTGGTACACAGGTCCCCGCTGCGGAGACACCGCAGAGCGGGGCTGCTGGGACTCATAGTCCCTCAGTGTTCAGAGTGACGCGCGCGCGCGCACTCAGGGGAAATTTATGACAGTACTAAGGGAGTCAGCTGACCAGGCTGGTCAGCTGACCCGAACTCTGCTTCCCATTGGTCCAGCACTTGGGAGGTGCTGGAGAGGCAGGTGTGTATATATACTGCCGGGTCTTCACTTGCTCTTTGTCTGGCGTTGCGTTCACATACGTGGGAGCACCCAGATCCGTTAGTCAGATCCGTTAGTGTGCCGGGACCAGCTGGAGCTGTAATCCTACACTAAGTTAGATTCTGTTGATAGCTTAAAGTACTAGTTTGATTGTGATTATTTGTTATGACTCTTGCCTGCCTTGACTATCCTCCTGAACTCTGACCTTGTACCTCGTTATATCTGATACTCTGTTGCCGACCCCGGCTCGCTCCTCGACTCTGCTTCTGCCTCCTGATTTTGTACCCCGATATCTCTGATACCTCGTTACTGAACCCTGCCTGTACCTTGACTCCGCCTTTGCCTACTGATTTTGTACCCCGATATCTCTGATACCTCGTTACTGAACCCTGCCTGTACCTTGACTCCGCCTTTGCCTACTGATTTTGTACTTTATCTGTCCGTGTGTATACGACCTGGCTTGTCCGACCTCGAGAACCGTCCTCACGATTGGAGGCGGTTCCCCGTCCTGTTAGTGACACTCCCGCCTGAGTGCCACTTTCGGACTTTCCTTCCCACTGTCAGTCTGACTCCTCCCGTCTTGGAGAGCTCAGACCTGCGGGAGGAATCTGTGCAGTTCTCCTTGCTGCACTGAGGCTTGTCCTCTGTATTACTGTTGCACCAATCACAACACTCTACCCTGGTGACCAGAGGTTAGCTAGTATATTGGATTATCGGTGATACTGCAGATCACATATAATCTGGTATACGTCTGTATTTCCTGTGATACTGCAGATCACCGGTAATCAGACCTCTCTGTGCTTCACCGAGCGTTACAGTCTAGTAGTGAGTTGGCATTGAGTTACTGGGTCAGGCGTTTGTGAACCAGACGCTCAAGGAGCTTTGAGGCAAAGGGGAGGAGGGAGATCGGGCGGTAGTTGGAGGGTAGCGATGGGTCAAGGGAGGGTTAAGTTAAAGGAGATAGGACAAAAACATGAATAAACCTGATGAAAAAAAAAAGAAATAAAAGCAAAAAAAGAAGAAGAAAAAAAAAAACAATAGAAATCAAAGAAAAAAACTTGTTCCATAACATCCAATTTATGTTATACATAAAATAGCAGTCAAAGTAATAGCATGATATAAATGTTATTTGTCTTGTCTTGTCTTGTCAATTACCAGAAACCTATACAGTTTGTGTAAAGCACTTCACAAAGTTAAAAGTTACTGATAGGATAAAGGGGCATTCACCCTCGTCCTTATAAGAACCCTTGTACATGTGGGAATAGAATGGGTCATCACACCAGTAAGATTTGCCAAATATATCCAAAGTTTAATAGGAAAGGCACTGCTTTAATTCACACCAGAGATAATGTTCAACCAATCAGTTAGAGAATGAGTTAAAATCAGCGAACCAATGAAAACAGACAAAAAAATGACATAATCAATTTCAGAAATGACTAGTGAGAGTTAAATAAAGTAACACCCCATAGCATGATGCCAAGCCAGAAGTTGCAGGTCAAGGTACTCCTCATTGATGTATGTTGAGAACAATGATTTCATGCCATTGTTCTAAATGATTCAAGATATCTAGAATCTATGAATCCTTCTAATACTGTATATTACCGTAAATGGGAACGTTTGGATGTATGGATGTTTGGATGTTTGTTACTCGATCACGCAAAAACGGCTGAACGGATTTGAATGAAATTTGGCACACACATAGTACATTACCTGGAATAAAGTATAGGATACTTTTTATCCCCATAACCAAAAAGTGGGCGGAGACAAATACAAATTTCACTGGGAAAATGTAAACTGCAGCCATTCTTACACTGTTAATGGTAGGGCTCTCAAACTTTGCACAGTTGCCATTGGGTGACTGGGTTTAACCACTTCACCACTGAGGGGTTTTACCCCTTGAACACAAGAGCAATTTTTACCTTTCAGCGCTCCTTCCATTCATTCGTCTATAACTTTATTATTACTTATCACAATGAAATAAACTATATTTTGTTTTGTTTTTTTGCCACCAATTAGGCTTTCTTTAGGTGGGACATTATGCCAAGAATTATTTTATTCTAAACTAGCTGGACGCCCGGCATTGCCCGGGTATGTATTTGGCTAGTGTCAGCTCTGCCCACTTTTCCTAACCCTAACACACAATTACTTAATGACCAAGTATGTGAGCTTTGCGGTCTTTGGCATCAATAATTTGCAATAAAATAAAATTAATCTGATTGGATGTGGCTCCACCCCTTTTCTGAATTTGAACCCCAATCACCCAATGGCCAACTGTACCAGGTACAGGTGATTAACAGTGCAAGAATGGCAGCAATTAAATATTCCACTTAAAAATCAATAGGTGGATTTTGAATGGCTTTTATAGACTCCACCCACTTTTCTGAATATTAATCCCAGTCACCCAGTGACCAACTGTGCAAAGTTTGAGAACCCTACCATTAACAGTGTAAGAATGGCTGCAGTTTACATTTGAGCAATTAAATTTGTATTTTTCTCCACCCACTGATTTCCTGACATTGTTCGGGTATGTATTTGGCTGGTGTTGGCTCTGCCTACTTTTTCTAACCCTAACACACAATTACTCAATGACCAAGTTTTTGCACTTTGCGGTCTTTGGCATCAATAATTTGCATTGAGATTAAACAAATCTGATTGGCTGTTTGTGGCTCCACCCCTTTGTCTGAATTTGAACCCCAGTCATCCTATGACCAACTGTACCAGGTTTGAGGCTTGTGCCATTAACAGTGCAAGGATGACAGCAATGTAAATATTCCCCTTGAAAATCAATAGGTTTAATTTTGATTGGCTTTTATAGACTCCACCCACCTTTCTAAATATTAATCCCAGTCACCCAGCGACCAACTGTGCAAAGTTTGAGAACCCTACCATTAACAGTGTAAGAATGGCTGCAGTTTACATTTTTCAGTGAAATTTGTATTTGTCTCCGCCCCCTTTTTGGTTATGGGAATAAAAGTATCCTGTACTTTATTCCAGGTAATGTACTATGTGTGTGCCAAATTTCATTCAAATCCGTTCAGCCATTTTTGCGTGATCGAGTAACAAACATCCAAACATCCAAACATCCGAACTTTCCCATTTATTATATTAGTAGGATGTGTTTTAATGGGAAAAGAGGAAAAAATGTGGGAAAAATTATAATTTTTCATTTTTCGGCCATTATAGTTTTTAAATAATGCATGCTACTGTAATTAAAACCCATGAAATGTATTTGCCCATTTGTCCCGGTTATAAAACCATTTAAATTATGTCCCTATAACAATGTTTGGCGCCAATATTTTATTTGAAAATAAAGGTGCATTTTTTTCAGTTTTGCATCCATCCCTAATTACAAGCCCGTAGTTTATAAAAAAAAACCTGTGTTATACCCTCTTGACATAAATATTTAAAAAGTTAATTCCCTAAGGTAACTATTTATGTTTTTTATTTATTGTATTTTTTTTTTAAACTACAAAAAAAAAAAAAAAACGGGGAGTGTGGGAGGTAATGCGTTAATTTATTGTATAAAACTAATGTATTTGTATATGCAAAATGCTTTAGGGTGTAGTTTACTATTTGTGAGTTTGTTTACATGCGACCTGTAAGCGTCCGGAAGGACGCTTACAGGAAGCACTACGAGGCTGGGCAAATCACAATATTCTCGCTGTTTCTCAAAGAAGCAGCAGATCATTGCGGGGGCTTAGATCAACAAACGGGAATGGATTTTCCTGTTCATTGATCTCCGGGCGAGCAGGCAGCGGTGTGCAAGAGCGGCGGGAGCGCGCGCCCGAGCGGCGGGAGTGCGGACAGCGGCGGTAGCGCGGAGGGTACGGATTTCTCCATCTCTTGGTTTTTTAGGGGGGGAAAAAGAGATGGAGAAATACGTACCGCAGGGGGTAAAGTGGTTAATATTCAGAAAGGTGGGCGGAACCTACAAAAGCCAATCATAATTCACCTATTGATTTTCAAGGGGAATATTTACATTGCTGCCATTCTTGCACTGTTAATGGCACGAGCCTCAAACCTGGTACAGTTGATCATTGGGTGGGGTTAAATTTCAGAAAGGGGGTGGAGCCACAAACAGCCAATTAGATTTGTTTCATTCCAATGCAAATTATTGATGCCAAACACTGCAAAGCTCACAAACTTGATAATTGAGTAATTGATCAATTGTGTGTGAGGGTTAGAAAAGTGGGCACAGCCAACACCAGCCAAATACATAAGCGTGCAACACCGAGTCATAAGTGGGCGGAGACAAATACAAATTTTACTTGGAAAATGTAAACTGCAGCCATTCTTACACTGTTAAAAGGGTTCTCAAACTTTGCACAGTTAATTACTGAGTGACTGGGATTAATATTCAGAAAAGTGGGTGGAGCCTAAATAATCAATCAAAAATTACCTATTGATTTTTCAGGGGAATATTTCATTGCTGCTATTCTTGGACTGTTAATGGCACAAGCCTCAAACCTGGTACAGTTGATCATTGGGTGACTTGGGTTTTAAGTGATAAAAGGGGGTGGAGCCACAAACAGCCAATCTTATTTGTTTCATTTTAATGCAGGTTATTGATGCCAAAAATGCAAACCTCACAAACTTGGTCATTGAGTAATTGAGTAATTGTGTGTTAGGGTTAGGAAAAGTGGGCACAGCCAACACCAGCCAAATACATAATCGGGCAATACTGGGTCATCAGTAGGCAGAGACAAATACACATTTCACTGAGAAAATGTAAACTGCAGCCATTCTTACACTGTTAATGGTAGGGTTCTAAAACTTTGCACAATTGGTCAATACTCAGAAAAGTGGGTGGAGCCTACAAAAGCTAATCAAAATTCACCTATTGATTTTCAAGGGGAAAATGTAATTGCTGACATTCTTGCACTGCTAATGGCACAAGCCTTAAACCTGGTACAGTTGGTCATTGGGTGACTGGCGTTCAAATTTAGACAAAAGGGGTGGAGCCAAAAACAGCCAATCAGATTTGTTTAATCTCAATGCAAATTATTGATGCCAAAGACCTCAAAGCGCACAAACTTGGTCATTGAATAATTGTGTGTTAGGGTTAGAAAAAGTAGGCAGAGCCAACACCAGCCAAATACATACCTGAACAATGTCAGGAAATCAGTGGGTGGAGAAAAATACAAATTTCATTGGGAAAATGTAAACTGCAGCTATTCTTACACTGTTAGTGGTAGGGTTCTCAAACTTTGCACAGTTGGTCACTGGGTGACTGGGATTAAAATTCAGAAAGGTGGGTGGAGCCTACAAAAGCCAATTAAAATCCACATATTGATTTCTAAGGGGAATATTTAATTGCTGCCATTCTTGCACTGTAAATGGCACAAGCCTCTTGCACTGTTAATCACCTGTACCTGGTACACTTGGCTATTGGGTGAGTGGGGTTCAAATTCATAAAGGTGGTGGAGCCACATCCAATCAGATTTATTTTATTGCAAATTGTGTGTTGGGGTTAGGAAAAGTGGGCGGGACCAACACCAGCCAAATACATACCCGGGCAATGTTGGGTGTCCAGCTAGTGCAGAATAAACTAAAATATATGCTTTACTCTAATTAGCCAATAAAGAGATAACATGGTGTCTCAACAACAAAGATTCTGTTTAGGACTTTTTCCCTTAGGGCCCGTTTCCACTGTTGCGACGCGATTTCGCCGGCATTCCGACGCTTGTAAAAACGCATGTGTTTTTACCCGCGATTTCGCGTGCGATTTCGCATGGCAGGGTGCCATGCGAAATTAACCATGACACTGCCAGGGCAAAATAACATTGAAAAGGGTGCGAAATCTCACGCGAAATCGCGGGTAAAAACGCATGTAACAAACGCATGCGTTTTTACTATTAAATACATTAGCGGCGATTCGCACGGATTCCCGACGCAGGCGAATTCTGTGGGTCCCGTCGTGCAGATTTGGCCCGCCGCCAAATCGCTCCCGCATGCCGCACATGTGGAAACAGCCCCGGCCACTTCAGTGTAACAAGCGAATCCGCATCTCGTCGCCGCATGCGGATTCGCTATGGTGGAAACGAGCCCTTATAGCTACCTTAATTACATTAATATATTACCTTGGTGCTGTGCTAAAGCCTTTTACACATTGCTGGACTAAACTCGGCCAAGACAGTTGATTCAAAGCCATCTTGACTGTAAATCTACTATCTGTACAGGTATCCCCAATGTCACTAAAAGGTCCAGCACAAACAGCTAAGTTCTTATTCTTCTCTTTGCCCTCCTTGCCAGCAGCTGCTTCATCATTCACTTTACTGTTTCCTCCTTCAATTGCAACAGAAGGCGTCACTAGGCTGGAGCTGGGGGTAGAAACTGGAGGATTACAGGAGTTTCTAAATCTGGCCACCTCAATATTCATTTGCAAACACACTTTCTGCTGGACGCCACCAAACGGTTGGAAATCTTGCATCTCTTGCTCATAGAACCCACATGGCTGGACATCTAACAGCTCTGCTTCAAATCAGTAAGAGTTCAATACAGGGCTGGCACTTCCATAGAGACAAAAAGGGCAATTGCCCAAGGGCCCCAGAGCCTGTGGGGGCCCACCAAGGTGCCCCTCCATCTATGGTGACCCATGAGGGATACTGGGTGTACACTCCATATAGGAAAAGGAGGGGGCAGTGGGCGGGGAAGTAATTACTCACCTGTTCCTTTCACTTTCCAGGTCTGCATACCACTGCTTGTCACCTCCTGCAGTGCCGCCCACCGTGCTTACACAAGTGCAGTCTGTCCATCTACCGCTGCTCCCCTTCCTGGCCCCCTCCAGCTTGGCGGCCCCCACCCACGATCAGGCGGGCGCCAGCCCCCCCCCCCACTTCTGCCGCCTGAGGAACCTGCCTCACCCCTCCTCATGGGTTGCCCGGGGCTGTATGTTACCTGTACTCTATCATGCTTTATGCAACTGTATAAACTATTATGCTGCTACATACTCTCTATTGTAGAGTGCCATGGAAGATGCCAGCACTATACAAATCACTACTACTACCACGACTATTGCCACCACTACTATTATGATAACAATGGGCAAAAGCAGGTAGAAGACACATTTTTACTATATGTTAAGCCATACAGGAATACTGCTTTAAATGCCATGTCTTCATGCACGATTACACAGCAAATTTAAAATGGTTAATGTTTATGCAGGTTCCTCGCTCAGTCTGCAGTGAGAGTTGCCCCCCAGGGTTCAGGAAGGCTGCTCTACAAGGACAACCTGTCTGCTGCTTTGAGTGTGTCCCGTGTCTACAAGGAGAGATCTCCAACCAGACTGGTAAGTAATATCAGTAGACATTGCCATATTACACAGTTTCAATGCTACACAGTCATAAACCATATCAAGGCCCCAGAAGTCAGTAAGAAAGAACATGATCTGCTTAAAGTGAAATCCTGGTTTTGTGTAATGATCCGCTCAGCTGGCTGCACAGGCAGACAGCTGTTTGACCATTCCTCTAGTATGTGGGCTGCAGGTCTCTGGAAGAGAGACCTGTCTTTCCTTTGCAAGTTTCTGATCTGCTCTGCTACTGAGGAATTTGCATACATTGGTTATGCAAATCACCCAGCAAACTCCTTTGTAGGCTGGCAGTATAAAGAGCTATGTTTCCCTGAGTCCTTTTCTAGTCATTCCTTCAGGTTTGTTGAAACACTCCTAGAGTGTCAGCCCTGCTATTGTTTGTTAAAGTTATCTTAGAGTAATTCTTGGGACTGCACTAGGTAGCTTCCCTAGTGCAGTTAGCTTGCTATCTGTTTTGTCTGTATTGCCTCTCTGTTGCGATTGTCCTGTCACCAACGGTGGTTGTCAGGAAATCGTTCTGCCTGTCTGGGGTGCTAACCAGAGCAGCGGTCGCTACTGGTAGCCCCTTCTGTTCATCTGTCTGTCTTGTTTGGATCGCACTAGCCACTAGCGGTAGCGGCTTTGGATCCTTCTGATCTTTGTTCTTGGAGTGTAGCTGGGGCAGCGGTTGCTACCTGCTATCTCATCTGTCTTTCTTGCTTGGATCGTACTCGCTCTGGCAGAAAGAGCAGTGGATTCTGCTAAGCTCTGTTGTCATACTTGGATCGCACTCGCTCTGGCAGAAAGAGCAGTGGATCTTATCTGACCTATACCTGTTTTCTGTTGATCTGTCTGTCTTGTCTGATACGAACGCTTGCTGTAGGCTCGGTGAGGTAACCGTTAAGCAAGCACTCGCGTTCTCTGTTTCGTGTTTGTCTGTTGGTGGTTAGTTAGGCGTGCTTGTCTCTGTTGTGCTTAACGTGCGGAGATCGTTCTGTAAACACGCTCGCCGTTGCAAATGAGTGCGGTGTTCACGTTTAGTTAGCGTTTGTTATTTTCGTTATTTTCTCATTGTTGTTTGCTGTGCCTTTGCTCCTCTCGTGTTCTGTTCTGATATGTCTTGTGTCACTTCTGGCGATTGCCTTTCTCGCGATTGCGTTCTTGCTTTTGTTTCTGCTGATGTGTGTTCACCGTCGCAGGGTCGCGACTAGATTGGTGAACACACATTCATCCTGTATCTGTGCTCTTTCTCTTTAAGGGCTATCTTGACCTCCATTGTTGCAATTCAGACAATTCTCATCTGGCATTTGTGGCAGTGCAGAGGGTTTTATTCCTCTGGACTCCACAGCTCCATCTGCCGGTGGGAATTTCCCTCTACTGGTGCTTGCACCAAAGCTGGGTACTCTCCTTCCCTACGCTTGTGGAAGACTTCCGCCGTGTCAGCGCACTCCTTGTGCGCTGATCACGGAGATAATTACACAATCATTACATTTTGCTAGCCTTCTGTTAAAAATAAAAATGTATCCATGCTGCACAAAATTATCTGTCCATGTCAGTTCCCATCCCAGCCAACTATAAAGTTCCATACCTATCTGTAAGCGAAAATAGCACTTTCCTTCAATAGGGGAATCTGTACTATGCTGGTGGTACAGATTTTCCAGGGATGCTTATTTTACAGGATAAGTAACTGTCTACTTATTTTCCAAATCTGCAGCTCTGACACTCACAATCTGACACTCAGCTTGGAGGGATAATTGTGGATTGGCTTTGAGTTCATATCCACATACCAAAGAAAAGTAAGGTGAAATAATTTTAGATTTCCTAAATTAAATGTGAGACATGGCAACTAATCTTCGATGAATCTTGCTACTGTTGCTAAAAAACATATATTTCTTTTTTTACAATATTTTTTTTTTTGATCTAGATTCTGTGGATTGTATGAAGTGTTCCTGGGATCAATGGCCAAATTCACAGAGGACCAAATGTTTTCCTAAGACATTTGAATTTTTGGCTTTTGAAGAACCAATGGGAGCAATTTTAGCAACTGTCAGCATTTTTTCTTCTTTTACTCCTGTTTTTATTTTAAATATGTTCATGCAGCATAAACACACTCCAATAGTCAAAGCCAACAACTATACACTAAGCTGTCTTCTACTGGTACTTCTGTGTCTCTGTTTTCTTTGTCCTTTGGTATTCATTGGATATCCCCAACCCGAGACATGTCTTCTGCGCCAGGCTTCATTTGGCCTGGTCTTTGCTCTCTGTGTTTCCTGCATCTTGGCAAAAACCATTATGGTGGTGTTGGCTTTCATGGCCACCAGACTAGGCAGCAGACTAAGGAAATGGACTACTCCTCGAGTATCCTATATCATTATTTTCAAGTGTAGTTTAATACAGTTTATTTTTTGTACTTTTTGGCTGTCAGTTGCTCCTCCGTTTGCACAAAACAACATTCAGACTAAACCTGGAATCATTATTGTTGAGTGTAATGAAAATTCTTCTATAGCCTTTTGGACCATGTTGGGCTACCTCTTTCTTTTGGCCGCCATAAGTTTCAATGTGGCCTTTCTGGCTCGGAGACTTCCTGACAGCTATAATGAAGCCCAGTTTATTACATTCAGCATGCTGGCCTTCCTCAGTGTCTGGATATCATTTATCCCAGCATACCTCAGTGCTCAGGGCAAATACACTGTGGCCATGGAGATCTTTGCTATACTGGCCTCCAGTTGGGCTCTGGTCAACTGTATGTTCCTCTCTAAGTGTTTGATTATCTTGTTCAGACCCGACATGAACTCAAAAGAATATCTTACAGGAAGAGGCAAAAAGGGTCATTCGACTAACAGAATTTAGTCCCCCAAAAAATTGATCATCTTTGTAGGTTTCAAAAGTCTCACATATACTCAGTATATATTAATATAAGCGTTCTAAATAGACACATTATCAATATTGTTATTATTTTATTATTACATGGGCTAAGATTAATTTGATATTACACATCTTAAACAATTTATGGGGAAGAGTAACAGTACTTCTTATTTAAAAACAAAACAAAACAAAAAAACTGAAAATTAAAAACATGCTGTGAAGTGATAATACATAGAAAACATATGTTTGCCCTTAGTTTATTTAAACACACCTTAATACTATATGAATCTTTCACACAGAATGAAAATGTAGATCACTTGTTCTGATTACACTGACTACAGATTTGATGTAAATGGCCATTTCTTTCTATATAAGCCTGTGAGGATTATAGCTCTGTGGCCAGGAAGGCCTCGATGGGGGTGGAGACAGAGTCAAGTAGATTTCCTGGCGGTGATCAATGATGAGCAAAAATGCCAACATTCTTTTCACGCTCATTTTCGCAAAAATAATGTTAAATTCGATTTTTGATCATTTTGGTATTTTTTGCATCTTCACTAATTTTTGCAGTAAAAATATACATTTTTGAAGTAAACATTTGCCCAGTAAAAATATTGTTTTTCCGCGTCCTCCCCCCTTTTGTGAATTTTCGCTGTAAACATATACATTTTTCATATAAAACCTATTTTTACTAAATAATTCTCAAAATCGAAAATAGCATTTTAGATGCAAAAAAAGTCTTCTTTTCTCAGGCAAACTGCGACTGGACTGCACTGAAGAGGAGGCAGAATCATCCTAAGGGCTGCTGGAATTTGGTGTACCCTAGCCAAAATAAGTAATGGTGTCTCCTGTAGATTAATTAAAGAAATGTTGTATTTGGTATCTTGGAGATATAGTAGCCATCTAGTTGTCCTGTATACATATACATGCAGCTGGTGGGATTACATTAGTCGAGATCAGGAACTTTAATATGCAGTGTCTCTGCAATCAAGATACCGAAGACTGCAAACAACTTAGGCAACATGGTGGCATAGTGGATAGCACTCTTACCTGGTTCGAATCCCAGCCAGGGCACTAACTGCAAGGTGTTTGTATATTCTCCCCATGTCTGTTGGCCTTCCTCTGGGCACTTCACTTTCCTTCAGTGGTGCTCCAATACCCTCAATCACAGATTCGAGTAAATCCGATCACGGCAGAATTGAAATCCAGATACGGCATGATCATGAGCTGGAATTGATGCCCAATTCTGAATTCAAATTGGATTTTATCCGTGATTAAAAGTGATATCCGTGATCAAGGCCGTGATCACAATTTTACTTTAACGGTTAATAGCAAAGCCCCCGTACATGCTAGAAACACCAAATTTGCCAGATATGTTAAAAAGAAAAGTGGGAACAAGAGGAAAAAAATCAAAAAGTCCTTATAGTTTTTGAGAAAATTGATTTTAAAGTTTCAAAGGAAAAAGTATACATTTAAGTGTGGTAAATACATTAAACTGTCATTTAACCACATGAGCCTAACTGGACGAAAATTTTCGTCCAGTTAGGCTGTGCGCACTCCCACGGGTCGCGAACGCTCCCGCGGCCCCCCCCCCATGCGCACTCCCACTGCTGGCCATTAGCCCGGCGATCAATGAAAGGGATTGTAAATCCCTTTCACTGATCGGACCCCCCTCGGAGAAAAGCCGACAGCGTCTCTTCAGACACTGCGGCTTTTCTGAGATGAAAACGTTCCCCGTCTTCATACTTCTTCCTGGGAGCGGGATCGATCGCTCCCAGGACTTTTTGACTGTGGCCATCTTGTGGCCAAATAGCAAACTACACCAAAAAACAGTTTGTATTGAATAAATACATTTTTAACCATTTAAAATCCCCTGTTTACCTCCCACACCAAAAAATACCCACATACAAGTTTTAATAAAAAATAAAATACAAAATTACAATAATAAAAAAAAACCATAAATAGGTCTGACTCTGAACTTTTTAAATATTCATGTCAAATGAGTATATCAATATGATTTATTAAATGATGGGCTTCTAAATAGTGATGGACACAAATTGAAACAATGCACCTTTATTTCCAAATTAAATATCGGCACCATACATTGTGATAGGGACATAATTTAAATGGTGTAATAAGCGGGACAAATTGGTAAATAAAGTACATAGGTTTTAATTATGGTAGCATGTATTAATTTCAAACTATAATGGCCAAAAGCTGAGCAATAATGATTTTTTCCATTTCTTTCTTAATATTCCTGTTAAAATGGATTTAGAATAAATTAATTCTCAGCAAAATGTATCACCCACAGAAAGCCTAATTGGTGGCGGAAAAAACAAGATATAGATCAATTCATTGTGATGAGTAGTGCTAAAGTTATTGGCAAATGAATGGGAGGTGAAAGTTGCTCAGATGTAAAAAAAATCTCAACCCTGTAGGCTGAAGTGGTTAAATGTATACTTTTTTTTCCTTAGAAACTTTAAAATCAATTTTCTCAAAAACTATACGTTTTTTTGGAAAATATTTTTCTCTTTTAAAAGAAAAGAGAAAAAACATTTTTCAAAAAAACCGTACAGTTTTCGTTTTTTCCCCACTGTTCTTCTTACCATATCTGGCAAATTTGATGTTTCTAGCATGTAATGGGGCTTTGCTATTAACTGCTAAAGTCGCCGGGTTTTTAATCACCAATACCGACTAGTGATCATGAGTAACTCATGCAGGGGCATAACAATAGACCCTGCAAGGGATGCCTCCGCATGGGGGCCCAGAAGCCACAGAGGGCCCGTGGGGGGGGGGGGGGGGGGATTTGAGAGACTGACAGCTAAGGGCATGGAGAAAAAACGTATTCTGCTCTCGCACCATTGTTATATTGACTGCATGTGTCCACCACACAGTTAAGGACTCACTTTGGAATTTGTACACTGTCCCTGCTCCCTAGGGTTCGTAAAAAACATCTGTCTCTCACTGCTACAAAGTTCTGATGATTACAAGTACAACCTTAACACCAAACGAGTCACATTTTGAAAAAAAGTTTTACACTTTCCCTTAAACTCCTTGCTTTCACTCTGAAAGGATTCCTAGATTCTTATCACGCATGCTGACCTTATGGCCTCGGATTACTTTTACAACACAATGGAGTGGAGATTGATGTCTTTACTTTTGCTGCTTCATTGAGAGCTTGTTGTCTCATGGTCCAAGATCTTGTAATAACAGTATCAACCAGTGACATTCTGAATGTTTGCCAAAGTTAAGCTGGGTTTACACCATACAATTTTCTGTTACATTCTTCTGTTAAATTTTTCTATTAGAATGCATAATTAGATTATTTTCTGTAGCGAATGGTCATTATCTCTGGTGCATTGTCTTCTGTTTATCTCCTGCTGAGTAGAACAATGCCTAATTGCTCTGCAGATAGATCGTAAGGTAGATACATTTCCAACATGTTGAACTTTATCTATCTGGCAGGGAAACCTAACAGAAAATTGTATGGTCACGGTGTAAACCCAGCATTACAGTGAATACTATATCTTATGTTCAGCATGTCATTGTTGTTCCTCCATATAGCATGTGCTCTCATGTCGTAAAATAATACGGCTGTGTGTGTATGTATGTACTGGGAGCAGAGCTGCAACCAGGGACTTGTCGGCTGCAATGGGCTGGAGGAAGCCCCAGGTAAGTAGATCTGGGGGTAGCATAGATTGCCTGACATTTCCTTTAAGTCTAAGTGTTTTTATCTGCATGGGGAAAACACATTGGTCCTCAGTTTTTCTGTGCAGAAAGTGAGGGGGGTGGGGGGCCCATTCAAAGTTTCGCAGGGGGGCTCAGTGATGTCTAGTTATGCCCCTGAGCTCGTGATCATGATTCATGTAACGAGTGCAATCACAAGTGCATTCGTGATCGACATTTGTGATCGAGAGCCGATCCCGATTGCCGATGACGACCTTGTGATCTGCAAAAATGACTCGTGATCACGAGGTCGTGACGAGCACCACTGCTTTCCTTCCACTTTCCTTCCACATCTAAAAAACCTCCAAACATACAGATAAGTTAACTGGCTACCCCCAAAGTTGCACAAACAATCCAAATAGGAGTACAGATAATAACAAACTAAGAACTATGTCCCAATAGGGGACCTGACCTATATGTACAAAGATAGAAGCGTAGGGAGGTCACTTTGTCGGTCAGCTGGGTATTATAGTGGTGTACACCAGTGATCAACAGGTCTCTACAGAAATATAAATACACATATGGGTAGGGACCCAGCATATATTAGCCGTTATAGGTCGGTCTCACCTTAGTCATTAAATATATATATACACATCTAAAAAGCACACCGCTAGTGCAGTGAGAGGTCTTTGCTAATCCCCCCCAGGCAGCTGAAAATCAGTCAACAAATACTGGGGTGTAACTATTCACATCACAGCAGGGTACTAATACAAGTGCAAGTGCAGGCATCTGGCATTTAAGAGTATGGTTAGTGCTCATATGCTTGCAGTGCTGCACCTAATAGGAGAAGGGAGGTGATAGAAAGTCCTCCCTCACCTAATGATTGGACAGGAGAGCACTTTGGCGTCAATTCACCAGAGAGGATTTACTAAGAGAAAAAAGGTAGGTAGTTTATCTCATGAGGTATTTTAACACTCTGGAGTCAATTCACCAGTGTGAGAGGACAGAGAGAAAAGTGTTGGATAGCAGGGGATAATGGAGAGATATGCATGAGGAAAGTGTGAGAAAGCAGAGAGTTAGGTAATCGGTATTAATGATTTACATGGGATACTTTTCCTCTCTGTAAGCTTGAAAGTGAAGCATTGTGGGTAGGAGGCGTAGTTTTACCACTACGTGACCAGAGTATTCCCGCCTTTTACTGCCGGATCATATCATAAATCATATCACGAGTGAGTCTGAACTTCTTCACCACCTCTGTCTCAGTAAAATTATCAAGAACTGTTCTCTCACGAAAAATACGAGGGGCGATTAAACAGACCCTCCTCCTGCGCCTTCGTCTCCTCATAATAGAAGCAAGCTCTAAGGCCTAGTGCACACCAGAGCGGTTCGGCTGCGTTTTGCGATCCGCTTGCGGCTGCGGATACGCTTGGGTAAAGTACTTCAATGGGCTGATGCACACCAGAGCGGGAGACGTTTTGCAGAAACGCATACTCCCGGGCTGCTGCAGATTTTGGATTGCGGAGGTGTTTCTGCCTCAATGTTAAGTATAGGAAAAACGCAAACCACTCTGAAAAACGGCACTTCAGAGCGGTTTGCCAGGCAGTTTTTGTTACAGTAGCTGTTCAGTAACAGCTTCACTGTAACAATACATGAAATCTACTACACTAAAAACACTTCACAAAACCGCAAAATGCTAGCTGAAACGCTACAGAAAAATAAGAAAAAGCGTTTCAAAATCTGCTAGCATTTTGCAGATCTGCTAGTGGTTTTTGGTGTGCACCAGGCCTAACAGAGTAAGCTCAAAAGGCTCCATCTTCCACAGCAGCAGCTGCTGTGTGAAAACCATGATATCTCCAGGTTCATTCAGGGGATAAAGAGATGAAAAAATAACGAATGGCCACACCCCCTTCCCATCAACTCTGACCAGCTTCCCTTCCCTGCTGAAGAGATGCACCCCCCGAGCATGATGCTGCCACCACCATATTTGACGGTGGGGACAGTGTGTTCAGAGTGATGTGCAGTGTTAGTTTTCCGCCACACATAGCGTTTCGCATTTTGGCCAAAACGTTCCCCTTTGGTCTCATCTGACCAGAGCACCTTCTTCCACATGTTTGCTATGTCCCCCACATGGCTTGTGGCAAACTGCAAACGGGACTTCTTATGCTTTTTGTTAACAATGGCTTTCTTCTTGCCACTCTTCCATAAAGGCCAACTTTGTGCAGTGCACGACTAATAGTTGTCCTATCGACAGATTCCCCCACCTGAGCTGTAGATCTCTGCAGCTCATCCAGAGTCACCATGGGCCTCTTGACTGCATTTCTGATTAGCGCTTTCCTTGTTCGGCCTGTGAGTTTAGGTGGACGGCCTTGTCTTGGTAGGTTTACCGTTGTGCCATACTCCTTCCATTTCTGAATGATCGCTTGAACAGTGCTCCGTGCGATGTTCAAGGCTTTGGAAATCTTTTTGTGGCCTAAGCCTGCTTTAAATTTCTTAATAACGTTATCCCTGACCTGTCTGGTGTGTTCTTTGGACTTCATGGTGTTGTTGCTCCCAAGATTCTCTTAGACAACCTCTAATGCCGTCACAGAGCAGCTGTATTTGTACTGACATTAGATTACACTTGGGTGCACTCTATTTAGTCATTAGCACTCATCAGGCAATGTCTATGGGCAACTGGCTGCACTCAGACCAAAGGGGGCTGAATAATTACGTACACCACACTTTACAGTTATTTATTTGTAAAAAAAGGTTTGAAATCATGTATGATTCCCATTCCACTTCTCACGTGTACACCACTTTGTATTGGTATTTCACGTGGAATTCCGATAAAATTGATTCATGTTTGTGGCAGTAATGTGACAAAATGTGGAAAACTTCAAGGGGGCCGAATACTTTTGCAAGCCACTGTATATACCAGTGATCAGTGACAGAGGACCTAGAACATGCCTAGGTACACTGTAGGGGGGTAAAAAGGAGTAGGACCAATTATACTCATATATGGGTCATATCTGGATGTAGCGGTGGTCATACAAATGATCATAAATACCGTAAAATTTACACAGACATATTTCCGAGGATCATAAACATGAACAAATGATGGACATAAGAGCACTAAATATCTATAGGGGTAACCTAAAGCTGGCCCTATTCTACAATGGATATATGAATATTGCACGGATTGGATTGGGAAGAGTTCCTTTGAGGTACAGTTAGTGACAAGACTATATTATTGCACTCTCTAATGGGGATTGGTGGAAATGCCCATTTCGATTCTGCAAAATTTCTATTCCGCCAAAGCTAATTCCTAATTCTCTGATTTTCCGATTTCAAAGGCATATTTTATTAAGAATTTTTTGTTTGGATTAGAAAATTCAAAAAATTATGGAAAAAAAACTGAGAATCGAAAATTAGAATAAATAAAAATTCCTGTGACCAGTCTAAAGTAACTGCGGTAATCCGATTTGCGCAGAAAAAAAAATCTGCATATTCTGATTAGCCCAATGCTTCCAAGTTCTGTGATTGGGCTAAACGGCAGGTGATTTGCAACACATGTCTGGTGTGGCTGGGACTGATAGTCCACACAGGTTCAGAAAGACTTTTATGACAGCCAGAAGGGAGTCAGCTGACCAAGCCGGTCAGCTGACGATTCAACCAGTTCCCATTGGTCCAGCACTTAGGGGAGGCACTGGAGAGCGCCTTGCTATATATACTGGGTGCTGGTCATTCTCTGGTTGTCTGCCGTTGCGATCACTACGTGGAAGCACTCAGACCTTTTGTTAGATTCTGTGTTATACTTCAGACTAGTTCCAGGGTGTTGATGATCACGGACCTCACACCCAGATTAGGGACTTGTGTTATATCTCTGTTATACTTCAGACTAGTTCCAGGGTGTTGATGATCCAGGAGCTCACACCCAGATTAGGGACTTGTGTTACCAACCTGTTATACGTCAGACTAGTCCCAGGGTGTTGATGATCACGGACCTCACACCCAGATTAGGGACTTGTATGATCATTCTGTTATTCTTCAGACTAGTTCCAGGGTGTTGATGATCACGGAGCTCACAACGAGACTAGGCATTGTATATTATCTGTTATGACCTTCTGCTTTCCTGACCATTCCTCTGCTTTCTGATTCGGTACCACGCATATCTAATATCACGTTGCAAAACCCTGCCTGTCTTGGATACCGAATCAGCATTCTGTCTTTGTACCTTATCTGTCTGTCTGTTGCCGACCTGGCTAGTGCGACCTCGAGAACTATCTCCTCTTTTTAGAGATAGTTCACAGATCTATCAGTGACACCCCACCCTTGGTGTCACTCACACTCTGGTCCTTCCTTCACTCAGCCTGACCCACCCCCCCTTTGGGAGCCTCAGGCCGAGGAAGGAGCCTGTCCTTCAGGCAGTATGCCATACTGCCTTGTATCCCCTTTATGGGGACCCTCCTCAAAGTATTACTGTTGCACCAAACACTCATATTACTCCGGTGTCCAGAGGTTAGAGATATATCTGATTATCGGTGATACTGCAGATCATCAATAATCGGGTATATATCTGTATTTTCGGTGATACTGCAGATCACCGGTAATCAGATCCTCTCTGTGTTACACCGATCGTTACAGAACGGCAGACCAAACACAAATGGACGCACTCACCAGCCGTCTGGGCACACTTACCACCTCCGTGGATAACATCAACCAAGTGCTGGGTAGCCACCTTATCTGGATCTGTACAAACCCTCCAGACGGCTGTGGATGAGGTGTGATCTCCTCCTAGCACAGACATACGTATGCCTGTATCCAAAAGATTTTCTGGTCACAGATCTGACTTCCGAAATTTTAGAAGTAGAGTGTTATTATACTTTGAGTTAAGACCTAAGTCTTCAGGCACTATGGCCTAAAGGGTTACATTTATCAAAACTTTATTATCTGGCGATTCCCAGACCTGGGCATACAGTCTCCCCATCGGTCACCCAGCCCTGGCCTCTGTGGAAGAATTTTTTCAAGCTATGGCTGTAATTTACGACGACCTAGACATTACCTCGACTTCTGAGCGGAAGCTCAAACTTTTGCGTCAAGGCAAGGGTCTGGTAGAAGATTATGCTGCTGAATTTAGGAGATGGTCGGTATCGGCCAGGTGGGATACTTTTGCCCTGTTAGGTTGTTTTTTATCAGGGTTGTCAGACGAGGTCTCTGATCTTATGTTAAGTCAGCCTGAACCCAAATCCATCAATGAGGCCATTTCATCAGCCATTAGAATAGATAGGCTGCGCTATCAGAGGCAGACCCGGGGAAAAAACCACGTGAGAATGGTGTCCCATGCTGTGCCCCCAGTAACTCCTATTCCCCCCGCATCACCTCCCCCTGAGCCAATGTAGATTGGTCGGTCTGAATTGTCTCAGGTGGAAACGCAGAATATCAGAGCAGCTCTGTCTGTATTGTGCAGAAAGGGGTCATAGAGTGCAGAACTGCCCTAAGAAATCGGGAAACGCTACTGCCTAGGTGTAGTTGGGGGTAATACCCTAGGTGTACAATTGTTACCCCTAGATGAGAAACGTTTGCTTCTTCCTTGTACTATTTCATGGGAAGATAAGTCTGAAGTCACTGAAGCCTTCATTGACTCAGGCTCAGCGGCTAATTTTATAGATTACGAATTTGCTAAGAAATTGGGAATTCCGCTCACAACGGTTAAACCACCGATTCAAGTTACTGCAGTGGATGACTCCCCACTGCAGGGTAACAGTCCACTGTCGCAGACTCCAGAGGTGGGAGTCGCTATTGGGGTGTTGCATAGAGAAGATTTGCATTTTTTTGTGTTACACATGACAACCTCCACGATCATTCTGGGCATGCCTTGGTTACAACTCCACTCCCCTCAGATAAATTGGGCCACTGGTCAGCTAACGAGCTGGTCGTCCCATTGCTTTCATCACTGTTTGGCGAAGGTAACCTTGGGCCAGACCAAGATTCACGTGGAGGGAGTACCAGTTCAGTATTCAGAATTCTCAGACGTGTTTTGTCCTATATCAGCCGATAAACTTCCTCCACATCGCCCTTTCAATTGTCCCATCGATCTCCGGTCTGGTTGTATGCCCCCTAGAGGTCACCTCTACAATTTATCTGGGCCAGAAAAATTGGCCATGCAGGAGTATATCCACGAGAACTTAGCTAAGGGGTTCATTCGCCCTTCCCGGTCACCTGCAGGAGCAGGTTTCTTTTTTGTTAAGAAAAAAGATGGAGGCCTTCGGCCGTGCATTGATTACCGGGGCCTGAATAAAATCACAGTAATCCATTGCCTTTGATAGACGATTTATTTACTCAGGTCACCAATGCTAAGATTTTCTCAAAATTGGATTTGCGGGGTGCATACAACCTGATACGGATCAGAGAGGGCGATGAGTGGAAGACGGCCTTTAACACACCCGATGGGCATTACGAGTACCTAGTGATGCCCTTCGGGTTGAGTAACGCCCCGGCCGTCTTTCAGGAACTCATCAATGAGGTGTTCAGGGAGGATTTAGGTAAATTTGTCCTGGTATATCTAGATGATATACTAATCTTCTCAGCTAACCTCACAGAGTACAGGGCCCATGTCAGATTTGTGTTGCACAAGCTAAGACAAAACATGCTTTATGCTAAGTTGGAGAAATGCATTTTTGAGGTAACATCTGTCGCCTTTCTGGGGTATATAATTTCCACCTCGGGCCTTTCTATGGACCCTGCCAAAGTCTCTGCTGTCCTGGAGTGGCCTCAGCCAGTAGGATTGAAGGCCCTCCAAAGGTTCTTAGGATTCTCAAATTACTATAGAAGGTTCATAAAGGGGTACTCCACAGTCATTGCACCCCTCACCAGTCTCACTAAGAAATAGGCAGATACCAACCACTGGTCCCCGGAAGCTTTGGCTGCTTTCTCCACTCTGAAAGAGCTGTTTTGTTCTGCACCCATCTTGAGACACGTCGACACATCCTATCCCTTTATTGTAGAGGTGGATGCCTCAGAGGTTTGGGTAGGGGCTGTGCTGTCTCAACGATCTGGGTTGCAGGGAAGATTACACCCGTGTGCCTATTTTTCTCGTAGGTTTTCACCAGCAGAGAAAAACTACGATATAGGCAACAGGGAGCTCCTAGCCATTAAATTGGCCTTTGAAGAATGGCGTCATTGGCTAGAAGGAGCAGAACATATGATTACAGTTTACACTGATCACAAAAATTTGGAATACATTGAGGGGGCTAAGAGATTGAGTCCCCGTCAGGCTCGATGGTCTCTATTTTTCTCGAAATTCAGATTTGTAATTACGTATACTCCGGGTAGTAAAAACATTAAAGCAGATGCTTTGTCCAGATGCTTTGAGCCAGAGACAGCGCAGCCCTCAGACCCAGAGACTATTATCCCACAGAAAGTGGTATTGGCAGCCACAGAGACCTGGAAGAACTGGATGGAGACTTTAAGTCCCTTCCAGCAGGATGTTCCTGAGGAAAAACCTGAAGGGGTCATGTTTGTACCATTGCCGTTTCGTCTCCAGATATTGCAGATGTTCCACTCCCACAAAAATGCTGGACACCCTGGGGCCTCCAGAACACAGGACCTTGTTGCTAGGTGTGCTTGGTGGCCTTCATTGGCAACTGACTGCAAGGAGTATGTGAGAGAATGTGCAGTGTGTGCGAAAAGCAAACCCTCCCGTCTGGCACCTGTGGGAACATTGCAGCCTTTGCCCACCCCGAGTGAACCATGGACCCACTTATCCATGGATTTTGTGGGTGAGCTCCCGAGGGCTGAAGGAATGTCGGTCATTTGGGTAGTAGTCGACAGATTCAGCAAAATGGCCCATTTCGTGCCCTTGAAAGGACTCCCCTCGGCCCAGGAATTGGCCAATCTTTTCATCATGCACATTTTCCGGCTACACGGCATCCCGGAAAATGTAGTGTCTGATCGGGGAGTCCAATTTGTCTCTAAATTTTGGAGGGCATTTTGTCATCAATTGGGCATGGAACTGTCATTTTCATCGGGCTACCACCCACAGACAAATGGTCAGACCGAGAGAATTAATCAGTCACTGGAACAATTTCTCAGGTGTTATGTTGCGGATGCGCAAAATGATTGGGTCAAGTTCTTGCCATTTGCAGAATTTGCACACAATAATTTAAAGAGCTCTTCCTCTGGATTCTCTTCATTTCAGGTGGTAACTGGAAAGTTGCCTAAGTTCTCCCCACTGCCAGTAGCTTCCACTCCGTTTCCAGCTTTGGAGGCTTGGCAAGAGTCATTTAAGAACATTTGGGGGAACGTGAAAAAGAATTTAGAGAAGGCCTTTCAGAGTCAGAAAGGTCAAGCTGACAAGAAACGTTCCATTGAGTGGAAGTTCCGCCCAGGAGACTTGGTCTGGGTGTCCACTCATCATTTGAATTTAAAACAACCTTCGCCCAAGTTAGGACCCAGATTTGTGGGCCCTTTCCCAGTAACCAGGAAAATCAACAATGTTATTTATGCCATTGATCTTCCTGCCAACATGCGTAGTGTAAGATCGTTCCATGTATCCCTGCTTAAGCCAGCAGTGCATGTAGGTTCCACTCCTCCTCCCCCTGTGATGGTGGATGACCAACCTGAGTATGAAGTGGAAAAGATTTTAGATTCACCCATTGTACAGAACTCAGTACATGATTTGGTTCACTGGAAGGGTTATGGTATTGAGGAAAGAACATGGGTACCTGATTGCCGCATGCATGCGGATGAATTAAAGAAGGAATTCCACGCCCTACATCCTGAGAAACCGGGTAGGAGCTGTCCGGAGTCCACTCCTCAGGGGGGGGGGGGGTACTGTGAGAAAATGCTGAAAAGCCGCCGCGTGTACTCAGAACGGGGCGGCTGAATCTGCGTCCAGTGCGGCGGTTTGCACGCATAGGCCTACATCCAGTAAGATAGCCGAACGCGGAGGAACCGCCGCATGCCGTGATAGCGGTGCGGCGGATTCCGCGTCCAGCACGGCAGGTGATTTGCAACACGTCTGGTGTGGCTGGGACTGATAGTCCACACAGGTTCAGAAAGACGCGCGCGCGCAGAGAGGCAGGTCTTTTATGACAGCCAGAAGGGAGTCAGCTGACCAAGCCGGTCAGCTGACGATTCAACCAGTTTCCATTGGTCCAGCACTTAGGGGAGGAGCTGGAGAGCGCCTTGCTATATATACTGGGTGCTGGTCATTCTCTGGTTGTCTGCCGTTGCGATCACTACGTGGAAGCACTCAGATCTTTTGTTAGATTCTGTGTTATACTTCACTAGACTAGTTCCAGGGTGTTGATGATCACGGACCTCACACCCAGATTAGGGACTTGTGTTATATCTCTGTTATACTTTAGACTAGTTCCAGGGTGTTGATGATCCAGGAGCTCACACCCAGATTAGGGACTTGTGTTACCAGCCTGTTATACGTCAGACTAGTTCCAGGGTGTTGATGATCACGGACCTCACACCCAGATTAGGGACTTGTATGATCATTCTGTTATTCTTCAGACTAGTTCCAGGGTGTTGATGATCACGGAGCTCACACCGAGACTAGGCATTGTATATTATCCGTTATGACCTTTTGCTTTCCTGACCATTCCTCTGCTTTCTGATTCGGTACCACGCATATCTGATATCACGTTGCCAAACCCTGCCTGTCTTGGATACCGAATCAGCCTTCTGTCTTTGTACCTTATCTGTCTGTCTGTTGCCGACCTGGCTAGTCCGACCTCGAGAACTATCTCCTCTGTTTAGAGATAGTTCACAGATCTGTCAGTGACACCCCACCCTTGGTGTCACTCACACTCTGGTCCTTCCTTCACTCAGCCTGACTCCCCCCCTTTGGGAGCCTCAGGCCGAGGAAGGAGCCTGTCCTTCAGGCAGTATCCCATACTGCCTTGTATCCCCTTTACGGGGACCCTCCTCAAAGTATTACTGTTGCACCAAACACTCATATTACTCCGGTGTTAGAGATATATCTGATTATCGGTGATACTGAAGATCATCAATAATCGGGTATATATCTGTATTCTCGGTGATACTGCAGATCACCGGTAATCAGATCCTCTCTGTGTTACACCGATCGTTACAGTGTGGAGCTTAGCTAAAAATGCAGCTAAAATTGATGCTTTGGTAAGAAAAACAAAGTTGCTGATGCTGTGAAACTGTTAAAGAAACACCAAGCCTTTTCAGTGCTGCTGAGTAGATTTTTAGTCCGGAGGTTCACTTTAAGCAAACCTGAAAAAAAAACAACCTATGATATAATGAATTTGTATGTGTAGTACGGATAAGAAATAGAACATTGGTAGCAAAGAAAAAAAGAGTCTCATATTTTTCTTTTGAGTTGTATAGCTTTTATTTAATAGCAGTGCATCAGTCTGTCACAGTTGTCATTTTAAAAGCACACTCTGTCTTTTAAACTATAAATTGATGCATAAATAATGACCCTTTCAACGTTCCTGCAGTAAAACCATATCTCAAGCTGCCTCTCACTGTTTCTTTGCTGTTAAAGTGAAGTGAAAACAGAACTGTATCTGACCCGACTTGGTTCAAATAGCTCAGAAAAGCTCTTTTGCATAGATAATGACTGACGTTTTTTAACTCTTCCTGTACTGGAAAACAATATGAGACTCTTTTTTCTTCTACTTATGTTCTATTTCTTAGCTGTACATACAATTCATTCTCTCATAAGTTTATTATCACTTCAGGTTTGCTTCAAGCAGGTGTTTTCTTTAGAACTTAGAACAGTCTGTATGTTACTGACTGAAGATACATAATCCATGTGAAGTCTGACTCATTACATGTGCACAAGATGCTCCATTCTGTGCACTGGAGAGATCACATGTAAATAATCACTGGAATAATTTTTCATTTGGGAAAGTAATTACCTGTAATTTCTGCAGGACCCCTGGAGAAGGCCTTTATTTTAATTGCGAAGTGTCATAGTGGACATATTTTATTCCTGCTATATGGATGATGAAAGCAGCTAAACATTTTAGCTATAAATAGTGGAGGAAGTTGCAGCATTGGCAGCAGAACTCTGAGATGTTCTCACTGCCGATTACCGTCCATCTTCATATACAGATTGTGAAGGTCATCACACTGTTCTTCTGCAGTAAAGTTCACACGTTTGAGGGTCAGAGATGTCAGCTGCCGACAATGTCAGACCTGGAAGGGATAAACAAGTTTGGGGATCTGATGGTGGGAGTCTTGTTGCCGATCCTTTCCGAAAAAGTTTATCAAAACATTTCTTTCATTACCAAACCGTCCAGGGTCAGTTGTACAACGTAAGTTTGTGGGTTTTTTAAATTTTGTTTTTGTCACTAAATTGTTTTTATTCAGCTGGGAGTGCTCTTGTTTGACTCACGTGCATATTGCATAGAGGAAAATGCAGGGCCGGCGCTACCATAGAGGCAAAGGGGGCAATTGCCCTAGGGCCCCAGAGCTTGTAGGGGCCCCCAGTGGCTACAAGAGGAAAAAAAATCAAAAAGACCTTATAGTTTTTGAGAAAATCGATTTTAAAGTTTCAAAGGAAAAAAAATACACATTTAAAAACCCGCCGAATTTAACGGTTAATAGAAAATCCACCTTAAATGCTAGAAACCCTAAATTTGCAGGATATGTTAAGGAGATCATCAGGAATAAGAGGATTTTTTTTTTTTTTTAAAGACCTTATAGTTTTTGAAAAAATCGATTTTAAAGTTTTAAAGGAAAAAAGTATACTTTTAAATGCAGTAAATGTCACTTTTAGTAGCAAACCTAACGGTAGTGTAATTTTACATGCATCAAAAGAAAGAGCAATAAATTTCCTGACGGCGTTTCCAGGGGATCCAAACGCAGCTGCAGCGCTTTGGCTAGGGATCGCTATACAACCGCAATATGGCTGAATGAAAATCCCTGGTATTTTTTCCTATTTTCCCAATTTTTTTTTTATGTTTAGAGTGTGGGAATTAAAAAAAAATTATATGGGGTCCCCCCTCCTGAAACTTTTTAACCCCTTGTCCCCCATGCAGGCTGGGGTAGCCAGAATGTGGAACTCCGACCGATTGGGGCTTCACACCCTGACGATACCAGCTGCAAAAAAGGTCCCTTAATGCCAATTTTTGTTCCGGAGTATCTGTTGGGGGGCCCACCAGGTTTATTTTGCCCTGGGCGGCATTGTTGCTTAAATCAGCCCTGGGAAAATGCACACCAAATTGCACTTAATGATTTGCATTGTACCATTATAACCTATAAACTAAACAAGCCTTGCCCACAGCTCCTCCAGTGCCTAGGCACTCTGAGAACCATGTAGCAAGAGCTTATGGGAGCTCAGTCTGGGCAGGAGGAAGAGGAGGAGGGGGGAGAGATGTTTTCACAGGCTGATGAGTGGAGATGTAGAGCAGCTTGCCTGTGTGTAATAATTACAAGCAGAACATGGCTGCTGTCATTGTATCACAGGAAGAAATAAGCATCTACTGTTGAAGCTGTTTTGCAGCTGGATTTGCTGTATAAACTATCTAAACTTTAGATAAGACACTGTATATAAACAAGTTACTTGTTATAGTTAGTTTTTCATCTCATATCCACTTTAACCAGTACACTATAAATACAAAAAAGATATAAAACAGTATTTTTTGCAATGGCTCAAAAGGCAAGTTATTTAAAATTCAAAATGCAAATGAGTGGAAAGCAAAAACACAAAATGCACCTGCAAATGCAAACGCATAAAAATATAATACGAAAGCCACACAATACAAAGAAAATACAGAAAAGCACATGAAAAAAAAGGGTTTTCTGCAGAAAAGTGTGCTTCCAGCCTTTAAAGAGAACCCGAGGTGGGTTTGAAGAATGTTATCTGCATACAGAGGCTGGATCTGCCTATACAGCCCAGCCTCTGTTGCTATCCCAAACCCCCCTAAGGTCTCCCTGCACTCTGCAATCCCTCATAAATCACAGCCACGCTGCTGACAAACAGCTTGTCAGAGCTGGCTGTGTTTATCTCTATATTGTCAGTCTGCTGCTCTCCCCGCCTCCTGCAGAACTCCAGTCCCCGCATGCATCCCTTCCCTCCCTGCTGATTGGAGGGAAGGGACGAGGGCAGGGACTGGAGCTATGCAGGGGGCGGGAGAGCAGCTGAGACTGACACTACAGATGTAAACACAGCCTCACAGCACGGCTGTGATTTATGAGGGATTGCAGAGTGCAGGGGGACCTTAGTGGGGTTTGGGATAGCAATAGAGGCTGGGCTGTATAGGCAGATCCAGCCTCTGTATGGAGATAACATTCTTTAACCACCCTGGCGTTCTATTAAGATCGCCAGGGCAGCTGCGGGAGGGGTTTTTTTAAATAAAAAAAAAACTTATTTCATGCAGCCAACTGAAAGTTGGCTGCATGAAAGCCCACTAGAGGGCGCTCCGGAGGCGTTCTTCCGATCGCCTCCGGCGCCCAGAATAAACAAGGAAGGCCGCAATGAGCGGCCTTCCTTGTTTTGCTTAGATCGTCGCCATAGCGACGAGCGGAGTGACGTCATGGACGTCAGCCGACGTCCTGACGTCAGCCGCCTCCGATCCAGCCCTTAGCGCTGGCCGGAAATTTTTGTTCCGGCTACGCTGGGCTCAGGCGGCTGGGGGGACCCTCTTTCGCCGCTGCTCGCGGCGGATCGCCGCAGAGCGGCGGCGATCAGGCAGCACACGCAGCTGGCAAAGTGCTGGCTGCGTGTGCTGCACTTTATTTGATGAAAATCGGCCCAGCAGGGCCTGAGCGGCAGCCTCCGGCGGTGATGGACGAGCTGAGCTCGTCCATACTGCCAGGCTGGTTAAACACACCTCGGGTTCTCTTTAAGTAGTGTGTACTAGAAATACTAACTTAAAGGAAATCTGAGGTGATTAATAAAATCAAGTTTTGCTTACCTGGGGCTTCCTCCAGCCCCTAGAATTCACATATGTCCCTTGCCGCAGCTTTGGGCTTCTCCCGGGTCTCTGATGGCAGTCTCTGATGGCCCAGTGGGTTGGCATCTTCTGTGCATGCGCGGGCCAGTACCACATGTGAATGCGTCCACATCATCATGAGAATACTCTGCTTGTGGGTGCACTCTCATGCAGAGGGCAGGCAAATGCCCATGCATGCGTAGAAGACACTGACCCATCGGGAGTCAGCGATAATTTAGAGGCTGCCAGCGGGACCTGGGAAAAGACTGCGGCTACAGCGAGGGACACATGTGGAAAAAAATCCCAGGGTAATGTTAGATTTCGTTGATCCCCTTGGATATCCTTTAACCACTTAAGCTCTCAGTCGTTTTCACTTTATGCATCCGAGCAATGTTCACCTCCCATTCATTAGCCTATAACTTTATCACTACTTATCACAATGAACTGATCTATATCTTGTTTTTTCCGCCACCAATTAGGCTTTCTTTGGGGGGTACATTTTGCTAAGAGCTACCTTACTGTAAATGCATTTTAACAGTTAGAATAAGAAAAAAAATGAAAAAATGCTTTATTTGTCAGTTTTTGGCCATTATAGTTTTAAAAAAATACATGCCTCCATAATAAAACCCACGTATTGTAATTGCCCATTTGTCACGGTTATTTCACCGTTTAAATTATGTCCCTATCACAATGTATCGCCACAATATTTTATTTGGAAATAAAAGAGCATTTTTTCCGTTTTGCATTCATCACTATTTACAAGCTTATAAAAAAAAATAGAGAGAAATATTTCATCTTTACATAGATATTTAAAAAGTTTAGACCCTTAGGTAAATATTTATGTGTTTGTTTGTTTTTATAGTAATGTTTTTTGTTTTTTTTATTAAACATTTTATGTGGGCATTTTTGGGAGGGTGGGATATAAAAGTGTTTTATTTGGGGAAATATTGTGTATGGTAATGTTTTTTTACTTTTACTTGTAGTTTTACTTTTTGGCCACAAAATGGCAATCTCGATTTTGTTTACATGACGTCACTCTAAGCGTACAATGTACGCTTAGAGGGACATGGCTTCAGAAAAAGCGAAGCTTCCGAGAGAAGCTGTCACTTTTTCAGCAGGGGAGAGGAATCAGTGATCGGGCTCCATAGCCCGATACATTGATTCCGTGGCTACTGAATCCGCGGCCAGGAGTGCGCGTGCACACGCGCGATCGGCCGCGGGAGCGCGCCTGTCCTCCTTGACGTTTTTATACGTCAAGGAGGACAAAGTGGTTAAATCAATGTCGTAACAAGACATGTATTTTACACCTAAGAAGAGCTACAATGACCAATGCTGATGTTGACCGGTTTGATCTTTTTTGTTTCTTTTACGTTATTTGTATTTTCACCTTCCATATTTTAAGAGGTATAAGTCAAACTTATATGCAATTCACTTTTTCTCCTGAGTTTTCTCCTAGATGATATTTTCACATTGGCCCATTACCAATTCACTTTTTCTCATGGTAATATTTTTAGACCTTGGCCCATATGCAATTCACTTTTTCTCCTGAGTTTTCTCCTACTAGAAAAATGCGACTCCTCTGGAATATCAGATGGTAAATTTTTTTGGTGCAACAGCATTTCTGTCTCCTTCGGTACAACTGAATGGAACCTTCCAATCACACCAAACATTGCACAGCAAAAGCCCCAGAAAAACAGATGGGTTTTGTCTTTACGTTTTGAAGGGGAAATCAGCCTTTAATGTTTATTCTCCTCTCATAGGAGTGATGACCTCATAGAAGTAGTGATGATCTTCTGAACTTTTTATCACAATCCTACTATTAACAGTACAATATGCTTCAGGAGCAGTCTGTCCACTCTTTTAGTTGTTCCACGCTATTTTCTTCGAGGGCTCGGGCACATCTAGGGCGTCTTCAGCCTTTTTTCAAGCGCAGGCGATTTTCAAAATCGCCTACAAAACGCTTTTGCAAGGAATCTTTATGAGAAGGCTCATATCAGCGCGTTTCGTCCGCTTTGCACTTTGCACTGGTGCCTGTACCATTTTTGAGCCGATTTTTCCTCAATGGAAGGTATAGGAAAAATGCCAAACGCTCACTAAATCGATTTGTGCAGCGATTGTGTTAGCATTATTAAGAATAAATACATTGTATTTATTGTTTTCCTGGTCAAATAGTTCACTTCCTGACTTGTGTCAGGGAGTGAATTAAAAATTGCTCTGAAAAAGCACTTAGAAAAGCACTTAAAAAAAAAAACAGTGCACAATGGAGCGCCGGGAGGTGTTAAAAAAAACTGTGCACAAAATTGCAAAACGCTTGCATTTGTGATTTCAATTTTAGATGTGAACAAGGCCTGACAGTATCTCCCTCCTATATGAAATATCTTCAACTTTAAGTAACTGTTTGCCATTTTTTCAGTATCTCAAAAGCAAATCGGAACCAGTTTTGCATGCAAATTCTATTTAGAGAAAATATTTGAGAAAATACATAATATTTTTTACAATATGGGTGTAATGATCCGCTCGGCTGGCTGCACAGGCAGACAGCTGTTTGACCATTCCTCTAGTCTTTGGGCTGCAGGTCGCTGGAAGAGAGACCTGTCTTTCCTTTGCAAGTTTCTGATCTGCTCTGCTGCTGAGGAATTTGCATTCATTGGTTATGCAAATCACGTTCTGATCTGTTCTTGGAGTATAGCTGGAGCAGCGGTTGCTACCAACTATTTCATCTGCCTGTCTTGCTTGGATCGCACTAGCCCTAGTGGTAGCGGCTGTGGATCCTTCTGATCTGCAATCCTGTTTCTGTACCTGGATCGCACTCGCTCTGGCGGAAAGAGCAGTGGATCTTCCCTTTCCTATTTCTGTTTTCCGTTTGTCTGTCTTGTCTGATACGAGCGCTTGCTGTAGGTTCGGTGAGTTAATCGTTAAGCAAGCGCTCACGTCCTCTGTTCCGTGTTTGTCTGTCGGTGGTTAGTTAGGGTGGCGTGCTCGTCTCTGTTGCACTTAACGTGCGGAGACCGCGCTGTGAACGTGTTTGCTGTTGCGAATGAGTGCGGTGTTCGCGTTTAGTTAGCGTTTGTTGTTTTCATTATTTTCTCATTGTCGTTTTCTGTGCCTTTGCTCCTCTCATGTTCTGTTCTGATCTGTCTTGTGTCACTTCTGGCGATCGCCTTTTTCGCAATCGCGTTCCTACTTTTGTTTCTACTGATGTGTGTTCATCGTCGCAGGGTCGCGACTAGATTGGTGAACACACATTCATCCTGTACCTGTGCTCTTTCTCTTTAAGGGCTATCTTGCCCTACCCGGTTGCAATTGGGACACTTCTCATCTGGCGTCTGTGGCAGCGTGGAGACCTTGCTCCTCTGCGCTCCACCTGCCGGTGAGAGTTTCCCTCTACTGGTGCTTGCACCAAAGCTGGGTTCCCCCCTTCATACACTTGTGGAGGATTTCCGCCATGTCAGCGCACGCCTTGTGCGCTGATCACGGAGATTATTCCGCAATCGTTACAGTGGGCAGAGGAAATATTTTTTTCTTTCTGATGCGTAAATTCTTGAAAACGAATAACTTAGCAAAAATGCAATAACTCGTGAAACATGAAAATTCATAAACAGAAAGAAAGAAATTATTTGGTATTTTTGTTAATCAATGAGAGGAACACTTTACCCATGTCATTCAGCCCTCACACTAGTCAAGAAAGCATATTTGAGTTCAATTTACACAGTTTTTTTTTCCTTTTTAAGCTCTCTGCAATTGATGTAAAAATGTAAAATAATTATCTCTTACTAAAACACTTGTGTTTGGGTTTTAAGATTTGATTTGGACATTTACCAGTTGGCTCAGACCTTCTTCTTTGCTGTAGAAGAGATTAATATGAATCCAGACATTTTGCCTAATATCACCTTAGGGTACCATGTTTATGACACCTGTAATGTTCCTCACTACGAGCTTCAAGGAGCCTTGGAAATTCTCACGGAGTCCAGCTCGCCTGTCCCCAACTATGAATGTCGCTCTAAATCTCCTTTCACTGCCGTTTTGGGATCCATCGTGTCTTCCAACTCCATCATTCTGGCAAATGTTTTAGGGGTTTTAAGATACCCTCAGGTAAGAGTTATGATTTCTCAATATTAGGTAAACAGACAAATCAACTAACGTATTTGTGACATATGGGCCCATATGCAAATAACTTTTTCTCCTGAGATTTCTTCTAGGTGATACAGTATTTTCAACCCTGTCAATAAAATGTCTTTTAAACCACCAGCATGCAAGAAAATACTAATTTTGACTGTACTTTTTCATCTACTTTTATGTTCTCAGGCAAAATTCAGAAAAGTTGTTCTCCACAGAATATGAAAAATGATTTCCTAGGAGAAAACTTATGAGATGAAGTGAATTGAATAGGGGCCACAAGCCCTTATTCAATTCCCTTTTGCTCGTAAGTTTTCTCCTAGGAGTTAATTTTTCACCCTGTGTTTAAAATAACTTTTTAGCACTCTGCAAATGAGGCAGGGAACACACTTGACTGTTTTCGTGCGCGTTTTCTGCACAGAAAAACTGAGAACTCATGTAAATCAATGCGCGGCTAGTTCACACTTAATATGTTGTTCGCATGCAGAAAAACAACTGACATTCTGCATGAGGAACTGCACATTTTGTCAGTTTTCTCTATCAAATACATGAGCAGCTGTAAAAAAAACATGTGTGTTTTCCTGCATAGAAACACACTTGGTGTGCAGAAAAAGTACGCAGAAAAACGCGCTCTGAAAACTGAAAGACAAGTGTGTTGCCTGGTTCAAAAAGTACACAGGTTAGACATCTCTGTGTATGTGTCAGGGTGCAAAAAGCAAAGGGAGGCATTTTGAACAGTGGTGCTCATCCAATATTGGGGTATCCAAACTACCCAGATAATCCAAACTTTTTCCACTATCCGAACTTTGGATTGGGTTCCAGATATCTGTGTAAATCCGAATAGCACTATCCGAGCAAACTCGGATTTCTACATGAAATCCGGAATCTGGTCGGATAGTTAATTCGGATATCCGAATAGAGGCCTTCAATGGCAAAATTCAGTTGAGAGAGAGAGAGAGAGAGAGAGAGAGAGAGAGAGAGAGAGAGAGAGAGTGAGAGAGAGAGCGAGAGAGAGAGACGAGAGAGAGAGAGAGAGAGAGAGAGAGAGAGAGAGAGAGAGAGAGAGAGAGAGAGAGAGAGAGAGAGAGAGAGAGAGAGAGAGAGAGTGAGATTTCGGAAGCAATTTAAAGGCTACTTCCAGTTTTCTATCCGGATATCCGAATCCGACCGGACATCCCGGATATTGGGTTCAGATATCTGATTCTACTCGGATACCAAGAAGTTTGGATCCGGATATCTGGGTACAGGGGCGCCTTAACCGACAGGCGGTACAGGCAGCGGCTTGCAGCGGCATCAAAGGGGGTAGGCGCTGCCGTGATGGGAGACTGCGGCTAACCACCGCTACTACTATCAGCTGCGCTGCCTTCTCCTGTCCTGTCTTATCCAGTATCGTGGTTTGTTTACACCACGTGCTGCCGCCTCTATGCCCGCCCCCCTCGCCCAGCCAATAGACATGGAAAGCAGTTTGCTTCACTGCATTTCCTGTCACTAGCTCCCACCCACTCCACCTCCTCCTCGACATTGACCACATCGCCTGGCCCGCCCCTCTCCACGGTTTGTTTTCTGCCTCACTGCCTGACTGTCTCACACCCGCTGACGCTGTGTAAACCTTGCACTGCAAGCCATGCACAACTCTGCACGCAATATGTCTGCAGCCGCACAGGGAATACGCGAGCGTGGAATCAGGAAGTGTTGTGCGGGGTGTATATGTGCAGCATTACCGGCGCCGCCTCTAACTCCGCCCCCCCGCCTGAAGGCAGCGTGACTAGCCGGCGCCGGATGCCTTTAGAGGAGACGACCGACCGAGGCACTGACTGTGCCCCCTCTTGGCCCTGCGGGTGTGTGCGTGCATTCCCCCCTTTCCCCCGGCCCCCCAAACAAGTGGCTGCAACTTGAGTGCAGGCAGCCTGAAGGTAAGCCCGCCGGCCTCTGCATCCTAGGCAAAAAATAAATGTATTCAAAAAAGTGGACCTGAACTCTTGCACAGGTCAGAAGGAAAAAACAGAGAAATGCATCCTGTATTATATATATATATATATATATATATATATATATATATATATATATATATATATATAATTTATATATTATTATGATTTAGTATTCATATAGTGCAGACATCATCTTCCGCAGCTCTGTACAGAGTACATTGTCTTGTCTCTAACTATCCCTCAGGGGGGCTCACAATCTAGTCCCTACCATAGTATATATATATATATATATATATATATATATATATATATATATATATATATATCCTGTTTAATTCCCCCTCATTTGTTTCTAATTGCACCTGACTGCCATGGCGGTCGCAGATAAGCTCTTTTGAAAGCACAGGATGTCAACAATTTGTTTCTGCTTCCATGACTCAGGAAGTAGAAACTGTGCAGATTTATTTTTAGATTTGTATCACCTGTAATTGTTGTATAAAGTGTACGAGAGACGAGAAGCATTTTTGGTACAATACTTACCTGAGGCTTCCTTAAGCAGCATTAGGGCTGCTCATCCCTTGCCATCTCCCTGGGTGATTCCTGCCACCCACAATGTTCTGGCCGAGTCATACTCCGTTAGGTGAGCTATCTGCGTTTGCACAGTACAAGTACAGGAGCACGCCTGGTGGGGCTGCACATGTGCGATCGAGCGTGACTCGACCATGTTTTCTGGGACAACTGCAGGTGACAGGAGTCACCCAGGGAGACTGCGAGGGACGAGCAGCCCTAACGGGGTTTAAGAAAGCCCCAGGTAAGTATAGAACCTGAGACTCTTCTCATCTCAGGTTCAATATAAAGGTTCTTATGCTGTTGCTTGTCTTTCAGAGAGGACGTTCTGAGTTGAGGTCCGCTTTAATATGACCCAGAGATCACAAATTACAACTTTGTTTTACTTACCCGGGGCTTCCTCCAGCCGCATAAGCATGGATGCCTCCCTCGCTGTCCTCCATTTAGCGGTAATCAGCTCCGGTATTCGGCTCAGTGACGTCAGATGGGGTCTTCTGCGCAGGCGCAGAAGGTCCGTGCATGTGCAGAAGACCCCGGCTGACTCAGACTGGAGCCGACTGAGCCAGTTACCGGGGCTGATTACTGCTGAACGGAGGGCAACGGGAGGATGGCGAGGGACGCATCCATTCTTAAGAGGCTGGGGGAATCCCCGGGTAAGTTAAAAAAAAAGTTGAAATTCGTGATCTCTGGGTCATTTTAATGCTGTTGTAAACAAACAGCCCCACAATGTCTTCTGGTTAGCCTTCATAGTGCAGGGGGTCAGTAAACTGTGGGTAGGGGTAAGCTGTGTCTGGGGGCTATGAACTGTCACTGGGGGTGTAATGAGCTGTCACTAGAGGTGGTCTAATGTCCCCCGTCGCTGAGCGGGGCCCCCTGCAGATCAGTGTCGCACTCATCCTCTGTTATGAGCGTGGCCATGCAGTAGCCAAGCAAGCACGGCCACAATGTCTTGTCAGGAGACATCAGGCTACAAGGGGATCCTAAGGCTTCCCTTCACTCTATGTATTTATTTACGGGGCAGCGCAGGGGTGTAGTGGTTAGCTCTCTCGCCTTGCAGCACTAGGTTCCTGGTTCGATCCTAGCAAGGGCACTATCTACGCAGAGTTTGTACGTTCTGCCTTTGCATGGCTTTCCTCTGGGCAGTCTGGTTTTCTCCCACATCCCAAAAACATACAGATAAGTTAATTGACTTTCCCCTAAATTGGCCATAGGCTATGATACATACACTATACTGTACATAGACATATGACTATAGTAGGGATTAGATTGGGCGTCCCTCTAAGGGACAGTTAAGTGACAAGACAATATACTCAGTACAGCACTGCAGAAGATGTCTGCACTATGTAAATACTAAGTTATAATAATAATAATAATAATAATAATAATAATATATAGCAGTGACATCGACTGTAGCACTTTACAGAGTACATGGTCACATAACTGACTGTCCTCAGAGGAGCTCACTATCTAATTTTACCATAATCCTAGTCCATTGTCTTACCATATTACTATTATTATATAGCACTGACATCTTCTGCAGCACTTTACAGAGTACATAGTCCTGTCACTGACTGTCCTCAGAGGAGCTCACACTCTAATCCTACCATAGTCATAGTCTAATGTCCTACCATATTATTATTATTTATTTTTATAGCACTGACATCTTCTGCAGCACATTACAGAGTACATGGTCACATAACTGACTGTCCTCAGAGGAGCTCACTATCTAATTTTACCATAATCCTAGTCCATTGTCTTACCATATTACTATTATTATATAGCACTGACATCTTCTGCAGCACTTTACAGAGTACATAGTCCTGTCACTGACTGTCCTCAGAGGAGCTCACACTCTAATCCTACCATAGTCATAGTCTAATGTCCTACCATATTATTATTATTTATTTTTATAGCACTGACATCTTCTGCAGCACATTACAGAGTACATAGTCATGTCATGGACTATCCTCAGAGAAGCTGACAATCGAATCCTACCATAGTCATAGTCTAATGTCCCACCGTATTATTATTATGCACTTATATAGCACAGACATCTTCTGCAGCACTATACAGAGTACATAATCATGTCTCTGACTGTCCTCAGAGGAGCTCACAATCTAATTCCTACCATGGTCATAGTGGAATCTCCTACCATATCCTACCAAATTATTTTAGCTGCACTGTACAGTGTGAATAGAGATGTCATTGACTGTCCTTCCTCAGAGAAGCTTAGAGTCCAATGACGATCATCGTCACAGTGTGATGTTTTCACTCTAGGCTTGTTATGCGAAAAAGCATACGTGTGTCATCTGCATTTGATCTTTGGTGGACATTAAATAGTTTTATGTGGGAAATTATGTCTTGTCTTGTTCTGTGGGGGATGTGTTATGTGCATTTGATGTACGGGGACATATCTGCATTTGATCTGGGGGAACATGTTATATGCATTTGATCTATGGGGACATATCTGCATTTGATCTATGGGGACATATCTGCATTTGATCTATGGGGACAAGTTATATGCATTTGATCTTTGCGGACATATCTGCATTTGATCTTTGCGGACATATCTGCATTTGATCTTTGCGGACATATCTGCATTTGATCTATGGGGACATGTTATGTGCATTTGATTTGTGGGGCATGTGTTATGTGCATTTGATCTGTTAGGGATGTGTTATGTGCATTTGATCTGTTAGGGATGTGTTATGTGCATTTGATCTGTTAGGGATGTGTTATGTGCATTTGATCTGTTAGGGATGTGTTATGTGCATTTGATCTGTTAGGGATGTGTTATGTGCATTTGATCTGTTAGGGATGTGTTATGTGCATTTGATCTGTGGGGGATGTGTTATGTGCATTTGATCTGTGGGGGATGTGTTATGTGCATTTGATCTGTTGGGGATGTGTTATGTGCATTTGATCTGTGGGGGATGTGTTATGTGCATTTGATCTATGCTGACATATCTGCATTTGATCCGTGGGGAACATGTTATCTGCATTTAATTTATAGGGGACATATGCTATTATTATATATCTGAACATGTTCAGAATTGCCCATGTTATCTGCTGTTGTGTGACGTTAGTGCTGCACCATAGGGGGGTTGCCACGACGGTGGGGGGGGGGGGGCGACACAGGTTTTCTCGCCTGGAGTGACAAAATGGCTAGAGGCACCCCTGTCTGGGTATCCAGATCCGAATTCAATTTGGATTTTGAAAAGGGGTATCCAAGCAGCACTGATTCTGAATATATGAAATATGGAGGATGCATTCCTTTGCTTGCTGGTGGCTAAAAAGCATTTTATTGATAAAGTTGGTCTAATTATGCAAGATGCCCCCTTTCCTCAAAGAGCAGTCTCCCGCGATTATGCCGCAGCCACAGTGTTGGAGGCTGGGCAATGGAGGAGGTAATCCAGTCTCCATGGCATTATTTTTTAATGGGGGTGGGGTTTTCACCTTATTATACTGTATTATAAGCCATAGAATTAGTGTCCCCGACACAAACTGTAATATACGCATGGAGGTTTTGGGTAGGATGACCCCCCACTATGTGTTTTTAGTTTAATAAAATGTATACAAACATATTATTAACTACTTGAGTACCAGCACCCTCTGCCCCCTTAAGGACCAGAGGGTGCTGGTACAGTAAACTGCCGCTTCCCGACGAATCGCTGCTAAAATCCGCCGCTCCCACCGGTCACGTCTCTCTGTCCCCGCCGCAGGCTGCTCTCTCTGCCGTCGCTATGACGGCAGAGCGCTGTGCGCCGGTCAGGAGCCGCTTTCATTGGCTCCTGACTCTGTCATTCCATGTAAGCCAATGGGAACGGCTCCTGCCCGGCTCACAGTGCTCTGCCGTCATAGAGGCGGCAGGGCAGCTGATTGCGGCGGAGATCGAGCGGACAGCGCAGCGGGGACGGGCGGGGGGCATGCAGTGAATGGGAAGTAGAGTTTACATCCGGTCAGAACCGCAGCGCCCCCTGCCCCCCGTAGATTTCAACTACGCCGGTCCGCAGGTAGTTAAGCAAACCACAGTAAACTTCAAGGTATTGTTGAATTTTCTTTTTACTTGCTCCATTACTTTCCCTAAAGTACCCAACACATTTGGTAATGATAGCATAGAAAATGTTTTAGCAATTAAACACCAAGCTTAGTGCCATTGACTGGCTAGATGAGAATAGGTACAATTCGTCACACAATCAAGTTTGAGAATCTTCTTCAGTCCTCCTGATACACAAAATCTTAGAATTAATGAGGAGTGTTTTTTTTTTTTTTTTTTATTATGAACAGTTGATCATAAATTCAGACTTTTGAAGTAAATTTAGCAGAGTTAATGGTGGTCGAGCGATGGATGGCAGTGGTGAGATGGGAGGGGGGGGGGGGGTGAGTTGCAGGGGTCCAGGAAGTAGCTGGAACTAAAGCCTGAGTTGGATGGATTTCTAGGAAAGGCCACATGGGCTGTGTCCCACAATGGCTGCTACACATCAGGCATCCTGGAATACTTTCGTAACATCTGTAATATTCGCCCTTTCCTGACCTCTGCCACCACCAAATTCCTCATTCATGCCCTCATAATTTCCCGCCTTGACTACTGCAATGCCCTTCTGTCTGGTCTCCCTATGACCCGAATAACCCCACTGCAGTCCATCATGAATGCGGCAGCCAGAATGATCCACTCCCATCGCTCCACCAGGGCGGCTCCCCTCCGTGAATCCCTCCACTGGCTTCCTATCCAGTCCAGAATCAGATTCAAGATATTGTGTCTGACCTACAAATCCGTCCACAAAACCTGTCCAACCTACATTTCTGTTCTTACTCAGAGATACACACCAAGCCGCTCACTCCGCTCCTCCAATGAACTTCACCTGACCATCTCCCGCATCACCCAGTCCCATGCACACCTCCAGGACTTCTCAAGAGCCGCTCCAACACTATGGAACTCCCTACCTCCACCCATTAGGGCAGCCCCCTCCTTCAACACCTTCAAGAAGGCCCTCAAAACTCACCTTTTCACTCTGGCCTACCACCCCTCACAATTGCTCTAAACCCACAGCTGAACTATGGTCCTCTACCTCTCCTGTCCTTACCTCTCCCTCTAGATTGTAAGCCTCTGGTCAGGGTTAGAGATGTGGCGAACGGTTCCCGAACCGTTCGCCGGCGAACATCTCTAAATCCATGGGCCTCTTACTACTTCCGGGTCGCAATGACCCGGAGTAGTACGCCTGCGCTGCCCGGCGGAGCGCGTCCTAGATCGCGCTCCCGTTGCCGGGCACTCTCTGCGCATGTGCGTGATGTCATGAGTGACGTCACGCTCATGCGCAGAGAGTGCCCGGCAACAGGAGCGCGATCTAGGACGCGCTCCGCCGTGCAGCGCAGGCATACTACTCCGGGTCATTGCGACCCGGAAGTAGTAAGAGGCCCAGAGAGGTTCGCCAGGCGAACTGTTCGGCCCAACACTAGTCAGGGTCCTCCTCCTTTTGTGTCCAACCTGATCATGCACCTCCATTACTGTGAACCCATGCTATGCATCTGAGTGAACCTAACTTGTCTAATCTCCATGCTCCATCCAGTGACTGACTAAGCATTACCTGGTACTCATAATGTGCTGTGTGATCTGGTCTTTCTTGTATTCTTGTATTGTTATATTGCTGTATGTCACCCCTAAACATTGTCTGTAACCTAAACTAATGTCCAGCGCTGCGTAATATGTTGGCGCTTTATAAATACAATAAATAATAATAAATAATAATAATAATAGGGGGCTGAAAACGGGGGAACCCATAAAAAGGGGCACAGTCACACATGGGAGTTGTACATAAAAGTCACAGGATGGAATAGAGGGGTCTTCTGCACATGCAAGGGGTGATTACTGTTTGTGGAAAGGGGGCCGCACATGGTAGGGGAGACACAATAAGCTTGCATGGGGAAGAGAGGCATTTAGCCATTGGGTTCTCTCTTATTAGCGTTGTTAAAATTAGGCCAAGCTTTCTGGATTTGTAACTTCCCCTTCAGTTGAAGCTGCATACATATATCCCTGCAATGCTGAGATGGGTAATGATTTTGAGACTATTGGAAGAGAGTAAAGCCATCATTTTTGCACAACTTTTTCCAGATGGTTTTTCTCACGTGTTTGTCACATGGCATCCAGGGGGAGGTGAGAATAGGCAATGAAAAGAGCTGTACAGCACCGAGAAAGGCAAAAACAATGCAGGAAATTTGGGCACTCCATGTGGAGCCCATAGGCCCTAATGTGGATTACGGCTTTAGCAGTATACTGCTCACATGTGTGCAGTATGGATGAGCTCATCTTTGGAATTACTCAGGAATGTGAGTAGTTCCATAGATTGCCCAAAGAGTGTCGAAAAGCTTTTCTACCTATCAGGTCAAATAACTTCAACAAGATATGTCACAGGAATTATGGGAGGGATTAGGACTGGGAAGGATCTATGCTAACCAGATCTTTCCCTCTGCTTAGATATGTATCAAAAGTAAGTCTCATTACTTCAGGTTTCCTTTAATGAGTTCCAATGTGCAAGAAAACAGGCAAGAGTCTGAAATACCAAAATAGGCAGGAGATGTACAAAATCAGGAGATATTGCCTTTGCAATATGTATATTTTATAGATGTTCTTGATTTGTTTTCCAGGTTAGTATTCTGTCATCTGTAGCTCTCTTGAGTGATCGATGGAAGTTCCCCTCCTTCTTCAGGACAATTGCCAGTGATAAGTTTCAGACTTTGGGTTTAGCAAAACTTGTTCTTCACTTTGGTTGGACCTGGGTTGGTCTACTGGCAACAGATAATGATTATGGTGAAAATGGAATTCATCCAATCAGACAAGAGATAATCAAAGCTGGAGGATGTGTGGCCTTCACTGAATCTATCCGTGTGAGTCTGGCAGACCGTAATGCTCCTCGGATAGTAAAGACCATCAAAGAATCAACTGCAACAGTAATTATTGCTTTTGCCACTATTAATGACATGGTTCCTATCATGAATGAGATGTTGAACCAGAAGATAAGTGGAAAATTGTTTGTTGCCAATGTTGGATGGTCCAGAAACTCCTTTTTTATAATGGAAAAGTACTTTCCAGTTCTGTCTGGTGCTGTTGGGTTAGGAAGTAAAAGTCAAGTAGTTCCAGGACTGAGTGATTTCCTTATCAGAGTGGAGAATCCCTCTAATTTACAACAGAAATGGATGAAATCAGCCTGGGAAAACATTTTTAACTGTAATTTTTTGGCTGCAACGAGGGATTCAAGTTCATCACAAGCTCCTCTCAACGTGTGTACAGGGAACGAAACTTTGAGCAGTGTGAAGGACAGTTCCAGGTTTATTGCCAAATTAAAATTCTCTCCCAGAATGCATGCTGCCGTCCAGGTTTTGGCCAGGGCTTTGGAAAACATGAGAACTTGTAGGCTCAGTGATCAGGTCTTTTCTTCTGAGACTTGTGCAAGTGTCTGGAATTTCAAGCCATGGCAGGTATCTGACTCCACAATGTTACGCACTGTTTGAAGCAACGTAAATGTATGTACATTTTTAAACAAAAAAATGTAACCATGGGATATCTAAAAAAGAAAAAGTTATTTTTAGGAATAGGAGGATAGATACAATTGTTTATCTTATCAGTTTATATTCACCCCGGGTTCAAAACAAAGCCTACAGTGCCTATTTACCCTTTTGGCATCTTGTTTTGTTCTGTTATCTCTCAATCTGGAATTAAAATAGATTGTTGAACAGTTTGAAACATTTCTTTGACAGAACATGCACTACAAATTTGAAGATATATTATTTGGTTTATTGTGAGACAAACAAAAAATAGGACAAAATAACTGAAAACTTCGGCATGCATAACTATTCACCCACCCTCAACCCTACCAAACCCCTCCCCATTTTGGCAATTACAGTGGCAAGTCACTCTGGATAAGTCTATGTGAACTTGCCAGATTTTGCCACTGGGAATTTATTCCATTCCTCAAGGCAAAACTGCTCATGTTCCTTTATGTTGGATTGTTTTTAAGTCTGAGTGCAGGTTCTGTACTGGATTAAGGTTTGGACTTTGACTAGGCAATTCCAATACATTTAAATGTTTCCCTTTAAACGACTTGAGTGTTACTTTAGCAGTATGCTTCGTGCATTTGTCCTGCTGGAAGGTGAACCTCTGTCCCAGACCCAAATCACTGGCAGGCTGACACAGGCTATGCTCAATACTATCCCTAGATTTAGCACCATCCATCTTACCTTCAACTCGGACCAATTTCCCAGTCCTTGCTGCCGAACAACATTTCCACAGTGTGATGCTCACCATCAGGTTTCACTGTGGAGAGGGTGTTTTTGGGGTGATGGGATGTGCTGGGACATAGCGTTTTCCATAGTGGCCAAAAAAGTTAAATTTAAAGTGGACCTGAACTCTTGCACAGGACAGAAGGGAAACATAATAGAAATGCCCTCTGTATGTATTTAAAGAGTTTAGCCTGTTTAATTCCCCCTCATTTGTGTCTAATCACTAGTTGTAATTTGAACTCCCTTCATGTCACATGACTGCCTATGGCAGATAAGCAGATAAGACCATTTAAAAGCACAAGCTGTAAACAAATGTAATATCAATCTTGCTTGTCAGGAGTTTAAAATGTATTTTAAAGATAAGGGCCTTTATTCAATGAACTTTTCTTCCGTGCATATTATTCTATGATTTTTTTTTTCATCTTCTCTTTAAAGGATACCCAAAGTGACATGTGACATGATGAGATAGACATGTGTATGTACAGTGCCAAGTACACTAATAACTTTGCTGTGTTCCTTTTTTTCTTTCTCTGCCTGAAAGAGTTAAATATCAGGTATGTAAGTGGCTGACTCCCTCCTGACTCAGTCAGACAGGAAGTGACTACAGTGTGACCCTCACTGATAAGAAATTACAACTATAAAACACTTTCCTAGCAGAAAATGGCTTCTGAGAGCGAGAAAGAGATAAAAAAGGGGAATTTCTTATCAGTGAGGGTCACATTGTAGTCACTTCCTGTCTGAATGACTTACATACCTGATATTTAACTCTTTCAGGCTGAGAAATGAAAAAAAAAGAACACAGCATAGTTATTTGTGTGCTAGGCACTGTACATACACATGTCTATCTCATCATGTCACATGTCACTTCGGGTATCCTTTAAAAAACCTTTGCACTGAACACTTTGCAATTGAAAAAGTATCAAAAGGTAGGTGAAAAGAACTGTCAAAATTGTTTTGAGTACTCTTTTGCTTGCTGGTGGCTTAAAAAACATTTTATCGGTAAGGTGTGAAAATACCTCTCAGAAAACTTGAATTGAATTAGGGCCACGGGCCCATATACAATTCATTTTTTCTCCTGAGCTTTCAACTAGGTGATATTTCTACAAGTTGTTTATAAAATGCCTTAAATAAAAAAAAACAAAAGCTTGATGGATATGTTCTCATGGTCACTCTCCCCAACATGTATGAGTGCAGCCGTACTGTGCATGCCTGAGTGTGGCCATGCTTGTGCAGTAAGCGAGGCCCGCTCACTTATGATAGCATGTATATGAGTACAACTACATTAACCTCCCTGGCAGCGGTATGATTCCTTCCTGATTTTAGGGTCTAAAAGTGCTATAATTTTTTCATGTGCTTTTAGACCCTAAAAGCAAGAAAAAGCATGCTGCCAGAGTCTCTGCAACAGCCCCAGCTCTCACTCACCTCCCTGGGATCCAGTGCTGCAGTTCTCCCTCCGTCCTCCGAGTGGTGCTGTAACCCTATAGTGAGATTGTCGGCTATAGTCATGATGACAGTCAGCGATCTCATCAGGGGGATGCAGAGCCTCTGTGGACAGGGACAGGAATGGCTGCCAGCATCTGGATCGCCCGGCTGATGAGTGAGAACGCCCTTTGTGCGCAATGCTCTGCATGGACATCCTGGCGGCTACCACGAGTGTAGCTCAGGGTTACCGCTCTGAGTTGCGGTTTTCCACCCCGAGTCTAGCTCATGGCTACCGCTAAGGAGGTTAATTACCAAAATTGTGTGCATTGCATACCTGTAGTTTTTGCAAAAAAAAATATTGAAAGTACCTGTATGGCTTCTGAATAAAAACTATGATTTACATTTTGACCAAAACCTTTGAAGACAGGTGAATGCAGTTAGCAAAAACCACATCTCCTTTTTTTTATGGGCTGGGAGGACAGAAGAAGGGAGCAGGAGGACACTGGGAGCCCAATCTGGTGTATTATCTTACGTAGGTTGGATAGATGTGCAGGTAAAAATGAAATATACTCACAATTCACAAAGCTGGATTGCACATGAGGCAACCACTCTAAACAGTGTATGGGAAAGTACTGTCATAGTTACATAGTTATTTTGGTTGAAAAAAGACATACGTCCATCGAGTTCAACCAGTATAAAGTACAACACCAGCCTGCTCCCTCACATATCCCCGTTGATCCAGAGGAAGGTGAAAAAACCCTTACAAGGCATGGTCCAATCAGCCCCTAAAGGGAAAAATTCCTTCCCGACTCCAGATGGCAATCAGATAAAATCCCTGGATCAACATCATTAGGCATTACCTAGTAATTGTAGCCATGGATGTCTTTCAACGCAAGGAAAGCATCTAAGCCCCCTTTAAATGCAGGTATAGAGTTTGCCATAACGACTTCCTGTGGCAATGCATTCCACTTCTTAATCACTCTTACTGTAAAGAACCCTTTCCTAAATAAATGGCTAAAACGTTTTTCCTCCATGCGCAGATCATGTCCTCTAGTCCTTTAAGAAGGCCTAGGGACAAAAAGCTCACCCGCCAAGCTATTGTTTTGCCCTCTGATGTTAATTAGATACGCTCTAAGGCGTCTTTTCTCTAGACTAAATAAACCCAGTTTACCTAACCTTTCTTGGTAAGTGAGACCTTCCATCCCACGTATCAATTTTGTTGCTCGTCTCTGCACCTGCTCTAAAACTGCAATATCTTTTTTTGTAATGTGGTTCCCAGAACTGAATTCCATATTCCAGATGTGGCCTTACTAGAGAGTTAAACAGGGGCAATATTATGCTAGCATCTTGAGTTTTTATTTCCCTTTTAATGCATCCCAAAATTTTGTTAGCTTTAGCTGCAGCTGCATGGCATTGAGTACGATTATTTAACTTGTTGTCGATGAGTACTCCTAAGTCCTTCTCCAAGTTTGATGTCCCCAACTGTATCCCATTTATTTTGTATGGTGCTAGACCATTAGTACGTCCAAAATGCATGACTTTACATTTTTCAACATTCAATTTCATCTGCCATGTATGTGCCCATATAGCCATCCTATCCAGATCCTGTTGCAATATGACACTATCTTCCAGAGAGTTGATGATTCTGCAAAATTTTGTAACATCTGCAAAAATAGCAACATTGCTCACTACTGCATCTACTAAGTCATTAATAAATAAATTGAAGAGCACTGGACTCAGAACAGACCCCTCTGGTACCCCACTGCTAACAGTCTCCCATTTTGAGTACGATCCATTGACCACAACTCTTTGTTTTCTGTCCATTAGCCAGTTCCCTATCCATGCACACAGACTCTTCCCCAGTCCTTGCATCCTCAACTTTTGCACCAGACTTTTGTGGGGAACAGTGTCAAAGGCCTTTGCAAAGTCCAAGTATATCACATCTACACATTCCCAATATCCATATTAGCATTCACTACCTCATAAAAGCTGAGCATGTTAGTCAAATAGGACTTGTCTTTAGTAAACCCATGTTGATGCTGAGAAATAAGATTATTTTCTACTATGAAGTCATGTAAAGTATCTCTTAGTAACCCCTCAAATAGTTTGCATACAACTGATGTTAAGCTTACAGGTCTATAATTTCCTGGATCTGATTTTTTGCCCTTCTTAAATAATGGGAAAACGTGGGCTGTACGCCAATCCACTGGGACTCTGCCAGTTGAAAGAGAGTCACAAAAGATAAGATAAAGGGGTTTATCTATAACTGAACTTAATTCCCTTAGGACCCGAGGATGCATGCCATCCGGGCCAGGTGCCTTGTCTATTTTTAATTTATTTAGTCTTGACTTCACTTCTTCCTGCGTTAAGTATTTAATATTACAGTTAGAAGATTGAGACTGTCCCCACTCTGCCTTGTATCGTCATGGTAGTGGTCGCAGCTCCTCAGAAAAAAGTCACCTGCCTAGGTGGTGACCCCTAACCAGGGGAGATATGTTGAATACAGGAGGTAGGAGGCGACCTTAGGGTACTCAGGTATTTGATTGTGTGCCAGTAAGAAATAACAAAGTTTCCTTTGGAGCTTAACCACTTCGCCATATCTGGACGCATATATCCGTCCAGATAGGCAGTGGTGCTGCAGCCGTGTGGTGCGCGCGCCCCCGCTGCCTCCCGCTGCCCCCCCGATCAGTGAATGGGAATATAATTCCCATTCACCGATCCAAGTCCCCGGCAGAAATACCGACGCTTTCTCATCAGAGAGCGTGGTATTTCTGCCCCCAGGAAACAACTTCTCTTCATTTTAGTTCCTAGATGCGACATCGTTCGCATCTAGGAACTTTTTGAATGTGGCCATCTTGTGGCCAAATAGTAAACTGCACCCACATACCTGTATTGAATAAACAATACATTATTTTACATCTAAAATTGGCTATTTACCTCCCAAACTAAAATTACCCAAATACATTTTTGTATTAAAAAAAATAATAAAAAAAATTACAATTAAAAAAAAAAAAACTACATAAATAGTTACCTAAGGGTCTGAACTTTTTAAATATACATGTCAAGAGAGTATCTTATTACATTTTTTAAAATTATAAGCTTGTAAATAGTGATCGACGCAAATTGAAAAAATGCACCTTTATTTCTAAATAAAATATCGGCGCCATAAATTGTGATAGGGACGTAATTTAAATGGTGTAATAAGCGGGACAAATGGGCACATAAAATGCATGGGTTTTAATTACTGTAGCATGTATTAATTTTAAACTATAATGGCCAAAAACTGAGAAATAATGTTTTTTTTCCATTTCTATCTTAATCTTCCTGTTAAAATGTATTTACAGTAAAGTGGCTCTTAGCAAAATGTACTACTTAAAGAAAGCCTAATTAGTGGCGGAAAAAACGAGATATAGATCAATTAATTTTGATAAGTAGCGATAAAGTTATTAGCGAATGAATGGGAGGTGAACATTGCTTGGATGCATAAGATTTTCGAAGCTGTAGGCTGAAGTGGTTAAAGGAAAACTGAAGTGAGAGGGATATGGAGGCTGCCATATTTATTTCCATCTAAGCAATGCCAGTTGCCAGGCCTTCCTGTTGATCCTCTGCCTCTAATACTATTTGTCATAGCCCCTGAACAAGCATGCAGCAGATCAGGTGTTTCTGACATTAATGTCAGATCTGACAAGACTAGCTGCATGCTTGTTTCTGGTGTTATTCAGATACTACTGCAGAGAAATAGACCAGCAGGGTCATTCACTGGTAGTGATTAAAAGGAAATAAATATGGCAGCCTCCGTATACCTCTTACTTCAGTTCCCCTTTAACAGTAAGACGTATATGTATGTATGTATGTATATATATATCCTACTAATATAATAAATGGGAAAGTTCGGATGTTTGGATGTTTGGATGTTTGGATGTTTGTTACTCGATCACGCAAAAACGGCTGACCGGATTTGAATGAAATTTGGCACACACATAGTACATTACCTGGAATAAAGTATAGGATACTTTTTATTCCCATAACCAAAAAGAGACAAATACAAATTTCACTGGAAAATGTAAACTGCAGCCATACACTGTTACACTGGAGGTGTGTTTAGCTTCTAGAGGTAGAATGGTTAATTTGCATATATTTAGCAGTGATGCTCTGGGAGACATCTCAAGCTCACTCCAACCTGAATTATCGCAAATTCTTTCTGTTTTAAGAAAGCAAACGTTTGTTTTTCTTAACATCTTAGTAAGGGGGCTTTTAGGACCATTGTAGTCCCTTACACACTCCAATGAGTTCTGGGTCTCCATGAGTTAGCTGGGTAGCATGTCCCTCTCAGTGTTACAAGCCCTACTACATAGAGCCAAATTACTCTATGCCATGCACTGATAAGGATCAAACAATCCAAAACAGTCTGTATGTGTGCTGGATTATTATGGCTCTATACAATTTAACAAGCTGATACATCATTGCATTCCAGCGGTTCTGGAGGTGTGTTTAGCTTCTAAGGGTAACAATGGTTAATTAGCATATTTTCAGCAGTGATGCACTGGGAGACATCTCAAGCTCACTCCAACCTGAATTATCGCAAATTCTTTCTGTTTTAAGAAAGCAAACTTTTGTTTTTCTTACACTGTTAATGGTAGGGTTCTCAAACTTTGCACAGTTGGTCGTTGGGTGACTAGAGTTATTATTCAGAAAAGTGGTTGGAGCCTATAAAAGCCAATCAAAATTCACCTAATGATTTTCAAGGGGAATATTTACATTTCTGCCATTCTTGCACCGTTAATGGCACAAGCCTCAAACCTGGTATAGTTGATCATTGGGCGACTGGGGTTCAATTTCAGAAAGGGGGTGGAGCCACAAATAGCCAATCAGATTTGTTTCATTCCAATGCAAATTATTGTTGCCAAACACCGCAAAGCTCACAAACTTGGTAATTGAGTAATTGATTAATTGTGTGTTAGGGTTAGGAAAGTGGGCACAGCCAACACCAGCCAAATACATAAGCGGGCAACGCCGGGTCATAAGTGGGCGGAGACAAATACAAATTTTACTGGGAAAATGTAAACAGCAGCCATTCTTACACTGTTAATGGTAGGGTTCTCAAACTTTGCACAGTTGGTTACTGGGTGACTGGGGTTAATATTCAGAAAAGTGGGTGGAGCCTACAAAAAACAATCAAAAATTACCTATTGATTTTTCAGGGGACAATTTCATTGCTGCCATTCTTGCACTGTTAATGGCACAAGCCTCAAACCTGGTACAGTTGATCATTGCGTGACTGGGGTTTAAATTTATATAAGGGGGTGGAGCCCCAAACAGCCAATCTGATTTGTTTCATTTTAATGCAGGTTATTGATGCCAAAGACAGCAAAGCTCACAAACTTGGTCATTGAGTAATTGAGTAATTGAGTGTTAGGGTTAGGAAAAGTGGGCACAGCCAACACCAGCCAAATACATAATCGGGCAATGCTGGGTCATCAGTAGGCGGAGACAAATACAAATTTCACTGAGAAAATGTAAACTGCAGCAATTCTTACACTATTAATGGTAGGGTTCTCAAACTTTGCACAGTTGGTCACTGGGTGACTGAGATTAATATTCAGAAAAGTGGGTGGAACCTACAAAAGCCAATCAAAATCCACCTATTAATCTTTAAGGGGAATATTTAATTGATGCCATTCTTGCACTGTTAATCACCTGTACCTGGTACAGTTGGCCATTGGGTGATTGGGGTTCAAATTCAGAAAAGGGGTGGAGCCACAGCCAATCAGATTTATTTTATTTCAATGCAAATTATTGATGCCAAAGACCTCAAAGCTCACAAACTTGGTCATTAAGTAATTTTGTGTTTGGGTTAGAAAAAGTGGGCGGAGCTAGCATCAGCCAAATACATACCTGGGCAATGCCGAGTTTTCAGTGGGCGGAGACAAACACAAATTTCACTGGGAAAATGTAAACTGCAGCCATTCTTACACTATTAATTGTGGGGTTCTAAAACTTTGCACAGTTGGTCACTGGGTGACTGGGATTAATATTCAGAAAAGTGGGTGGAGCCTACAAAAAACAATCACAATTCACCTATTGATTTTCAAGGCAAATATTTAATTGCTGCCATTTTTGCACTGTTAATGGCACAAGCCTCAAACCTGGTACAGTTGATCATTGGGTGACTGGGGTTAAATATTTAGAGAAGGGGTGGGGCTACAAACAGCGAATCAGATGTGTTTCATATCAATGAAAATTATTCATGCCAAAGACCACAAATCTCACAAACTTGGTCATTGACTATTGACAATTGTGTGTTAGGGTTAGAAAAAAGTGGCCACAGCCAACAGCAGCCAAATACATACCCGGGAAACATCAGGACATCAGTGGGTGGAGAAAAATAAAAATTTTACTGCCAGAATGTAAACTGCAGCCATTCTTACACTGTCTGTCAATGGCAGGGTTCTTAAACTTTGCACAGTGGGTGACTGGGATTAATATTCAGAAAAGTAGGTGGAGCCTACAAAAGCTAATCAAAATTCACCTATTGATTTTCAAAGTAGTGGAGCCACAGCCAATTATTGATGCCAAAGACCGCAAAGCTCACAAACTAGGTAATTGTGTGTTAGCATAAAGAAAAAGTGGACAGAGCTAACACTAGCCAATTACATACCCGGGCAACACCGGGCGACCAGCTAGTATATATATATATATATATATATATATATATATATATATATATATATATATATATATATATATATATATATATATATATATAAGGTAAGGGAAAGTCCTACCTTATATAGTAGTCACACAGTTTTGCAGTTTTGCGTAAAAATGATATTTTAATTGGGCACTTTCAAATGACAACGTGTGTCGCGGTGGGAACTACTTTCTTCAGGTTGAGTATTGTGCCTTTAAGAAGACAGACAGGGCACTAAGTCATGGATACATCTCTCAATTTGAACAATAAAATCTAGTACAAAGTATTGAGCAAAATAAATAAATAAATATATATATATATATATATATATATATATATATATATATATATATATATATATATATACAGATAAAATCATGCACATTGTATTCAATGCAATTGTAGTCTTAAAGGACTTCCGAGATCAAAATTAATAAAATCACACTATACCTTTTTTTTTGCAGAATCCACGGAGGATGTCCTGCCCGTCCTCCGCTCCGTTCCGCCATCAATGCAGGTCTTTTCGTTCCCCTAGGGCTCGGCCCGACCCCACCGAAGGGGTCGCATCGATGCCACCTCTAACATGGCCGCCGCCTTGCTCCGCGGCTGCGCAGTACGCTTTGCCGCTGACGTACGCTTGGGGAGCATGCCGGGACCTAGTACGCGGCGGGAGGCGGGCAATAGGCTGCGCAGTCGCGCTAGCGACAAAGCGTACTGCGCAGCCGCGGAGCAAGGCGGCGGCCATGTTAGAGGTGGCATCGATGTGACCCGTTCGGTGGGGTCGGGCCGAGCCCTAGGGGAACGAAAAGACCTGCATTGATGGCAGAACGGAGCGGAGGACGGGCAGGATGTCCTCCGTGGATTCTGCAAAAAAAAAGGTATAGTGTGATTTTATTAATTTTGGCCTCGGAAGTCCTTTAAAGAGAAACTCCAACCTAGAATTGAACTTTATTCCAATTAGTAGCTGATACCCCCTTTTACATGAGAAATATAATGATTTTCACAAACAGACCATCAGGGGGCGCTGTATGACTGATTTTGTGCTTAAACCCATCCCACAAGAAGCTCTGAGTACCGCGGTACTCTGGGCAAACTGCCACAATGCAACAATGTTCACAGACAGGAATTAGCTGTTTACAGCTGTCTCTAACAGCCAAAACAGCTAGGACCAGCTACATAACCTGCCCACAGTAAAAGTGTCACCATGTAATAAATGTCAGAATATAAATCGGGGAGAGGAAAGATTTTACAATAAGGAAACACTGACTAAACCATTTATACATAATTATGGTAAAAAATGAAGCACTTTTTTACTACATTATTTTCACTGGAGTTCCTCTTTTAGCCAGCCCAAAATGTAACTTCATGCAATTTAGAGCAGTGCATGCAGTTTAGTAACCTTTGTAGCAAGTTGACAATAGGAGCTACCTAGGTGAGGACTGAGGAGTTACATAGTATATACTGTTGCTTTTACCGTAGCCTTGTCATAGCACCATAACAGCATCTATGTTATACATATATAGACACATATCCACACACCCACTTCTATCTTTTTATTGCAGCTTCTTCCTTATATCAGGAATGTCCGAATAACACTGAATAGTGGGGTAGAAATTTACTTTGATGAAAATGGAGATATTCCAGACGGCTATGATATTGTGAACTGGCAGAGAACCTCAGATGGCACCTTTGGATATGCTAAAGTTGGAAGCTACGACAGCTCAAAATCACCTGGTCCTGTGTTCACCATGGATATGCGCCTGGTACGATGGCTTATGGGGGATGCACAGGTGGGTATTTAGTAGTAGAGATGTCGGAAATGCCAATTTCAGATTCCGCTGGAATTCCAAATTCGCATCATGGGTGTGCAGAAACTGTGTGATGCTATTTAATAGGATACCGTAACCCCAAAACAGCAAACATAACCAACTATGACCATTAAATAATAAATTCAGCAACAGTTACCCCAGACACCAGAAAATAAACGCAATGTGGGCACATTTCAGCACAAAATAAATGCAATGTTGGCACATTTCAGCACAAAATGAACGCAAAGTGGGCACATTTCAGCACAAAATAAACGCAATGTTGGCACATTTCAGCACAGAATAAACGCAATGTTGGCACATTTCAGCACAAAATAAACGCAATGTTGGCACATTTCAGCACAAAATAAACGCAAAGTGGGCACATTTCAGCACAAAATAAACGCAAAGTGGGCACATTTTAGCACAAAATAAACGCAATGTGGGCACATTACAGAACAAAATAAACGCAAAGGGCACATTTCAGCACAAAATAAATGCAATGGGGCACATTTCAGCACAAAATAAACGCAATGGGGGCACATTTCACCTGGAAAAAAAAAAAATTACTCACCTGGCAGAAGTCTCCTTTTGTTCCTGGCTGGCCTCTGGCGCACTGCTCCTGGGACCGTCTTGCTCCTCCTCCTAGTCTTCCGTGCTGACAGGCAAAGCAGGGCTACGGCAAGATGGCGCCCGAAGCCCTGTACTGGAGACACAAATAGTCTCCAGTACAGGGCTTCGGCTGCCATCTTACAGTTGCCCTGCTCGCCTGCCGGTGTCGGAACACCGGAAGACTAAGGAGGCTGGAGCGGGGCTGCGGGCAATGAACTGGCACGGCGTCTATAGACGCCGCTGACAGTTCATGCAGTTACAGTGGCCAGAGTCCCGAGGCCGGGACGTTCCCGGGACCTCATGCTGCCTGGGACAGCGGACCCCGAATCCAGGACGCGTCCCGGGCAATCCGGGACATCTGGTCACTCTAGTTAAGGAGAATAGTGGGTACAAGTTAAAATAAAAAATTGTTCAAAAAAAAAATATTTGTTGTTTTTGAAAAGGTCAATTTTAACCACTTCACAACTGAGGGGTTTTACCCCTCAAACACCAGAACCATTTTCACCTTTCAACGCTCCTTCCATTCATTCGTCTATAACTTTATTATTACTTATCGCAATGAAATGAACTATATCTAGTTTTTTTTCGCCACCAATTAGGCTTTCTTTAGGTGGGACATTATGCCAAGAATTATTTTATTCTAAATGTGTTTTAATGGGAAAATAGGAAAAAAATGTGGAAAAAAAATCATTATTTTTCAGTTTTCAAGCTTTAAAGTCTGAAAACCACTGCGCCAGTGTTGCCGTGTCCTTGCTCCCGCTGATGTCACCAGGAGCGCACGGCGCAGGCACTGACCATACTGGGCTTGTGCTATACACTCCTGGTGATGTCAGTGGGAGCGAGGACACAGTAGCAGGTGCAGTGGTTTTCAGACTTTAAAGTCTGAAATTCTAGAAGTGAACTGGAGGCGGGGCCAAAGCATCGGTGAGTGGCTGCGCGGTCACAGGATGTCTGCGGGGGACCATTAGAAGCCCCTGGTAAGTTTTTACTAATTTTCCCCCGACCCCCCTACAGTATCCCTTTAATTCATAGTGTAAAACAATGTATTTGTATATAAAAAATGCTTTTCGGTGTAGTTTTACTATTTGGCCACAAGAAGGCCACAATACTTTTTTGTTTATGCGACCTGTAAGCATCGGAAGAACGCTTACAGGAAGTTCAGGGAGCCTGGGAAACTTTTTTTTTCACAATGATCGCGCTGCTTCTCATAGAAGCAGCCGATCATTGCTGGGGGGCAGAGATCAACAAACGGGAATGGATTTTCCCGTTCATTGATCTCTGGGTCGAGCGGGCTGCGGCATGCATGATTGCGGGTGCGCATGCACAAGCGAGTGGGAGTGCGGACAGCGGCGGTAGCGGCGGGAGGTGCGGATATCTACGCCCCTGTAGGGGAAGGGGTGGAAAAATGGGCGTAGATATCCACACCTGTGGTGGTAAAGTGGTTAAATATAAAAAGAAAAACTTTTTTTGAAACTGTCATTTTTATGAGTTTAGAAGACATTTTTGTTTACATTTTTTTAAATAGATTTTCCCAAAAACTACAAGGTCTTTTTGAATTTTTTTTTTTTCATTGTACTGACTATTCTCCTTAACATATGTTGCACTTCTGGTAGCAATACCTTGTATGGAGGCTTTGCTATTCAGCGTCAAAGTCGGCATGAAATTACGCAAAAATAATACGTAAATTCATGCGTAATTACAAATGATTATACAAAAGAAATTGAATTAACAATTTGTAATTATATTTAGGTGTAATTGAGAAAATGTATGTGAGCGGCGGAGAATACGGGGGAGCGGAGGACAACAAAAAGGAGACAGAGGACACTGGGGGGACAGAGGAGGAGACGTGAGAGACAGAAGGGGAGACATAGGAGAGAGAAGTAGAGATATGTGGGAAAGAGGAGGACAGGACACATGGTAGACACAAGAGAACACATGCAGACACAGAAGGCCACATGGGGACACAGTAGGGCACATAAGGGCCACAGGAGGACACAAGAGGTGCAAGGGGGACACAATAATTGGGGGAAAACATCTACAAGATGCTCCTGGACTATGGACACACCAGGTTTTTTTGCCTTCTAAATCTGGGTGCATCTTATATTCCAAAGTGTCTACTACATTCCAAAAATACTACGATAAACCCACACTCTGCAGGAAACAGTTGGAACCCACACTCTGCAGGAAACAGTTGGAACCCACACTCTGCAGGAAACAGTTGGAACCCACACTCTGCAGGAAACAGTTGGAACCCACACTCTGCAGGAAACAGTTGGAACCCACACTTTGCAGGAAACAGTTGGAAACCACAAGTCTCTTGCCCATAGAACCCACCTGGGTGAAAATCCAACTGCTCTGCTTTAAATCTGTAAGAGCTCAACAAATGTGTATTGGATGCAGACAGTGCTCAGCTTTACTTGCTCTTCCATATGCTAATCTGACTGTACCCAATGATTGTTTAGAGCCACGGAAGATGCTGGCACTATTTAAATCACAACTCCTACCACTATAATAATACTAATGGGCAATAAGAAGGTAGAATAATTCTTTTTTACTGTATATGAAGCCATCCTGTAATTCTGCTTTAAAGTGTATTTGATATGAAGGGGATAACAGAATTGATACTTACCTAGGGCATCCTCCAGCCTCTTTCAAGCCACGGGCTCCCTCACCATCTCCCTGGGCCACTTGATTCATCCACTAGCCATCCTGGTAACTTGGCCCAGTCTCTCTCGTCATGCATATGGGTTCTTGGTCACGTGTGCGTCCCAGTTGTGAACGGGAGCAAGACAGGGGCGCGGCCAGGCCGCACATGTGCAATGGCGAGTGACTGAGCCAAGTTGCTGGGACGGCTAGCAAACGATCCAAGAGGCCCAGGGGGATGGTAAGGGGGCCGATGGCCTGAAGGGAGCTAGAGGTTAGCATCATTTATTGTAGCCCCTTCATCTCAGGTTTCCTTTAAATGTCATGTTTTCATGCACAATTACACAGCAAATTTAAATTAATTATAAATGTATTTGTAGGTCCCTCGCTCAGTCTGCAGTGAAAGTTGCCCCCCAGGGTTCAGGAAGGCTTCTCTACAAGGACAACCTACTTGCTGCTTTGAGTGTGTCCCGTGTCTACAAGGAGAGATCTCCAATCAGACTGGTAAGTAATACTAGTAGGCATTGGTACACAGTTTCTATGTTACAGCCATAATCCATATCAACCCCTTAGCAGCCAGTGCAAAATACATTGATTTGCTTATAACTAATGTAACCCAGTTGTAAAAAAAAAAAGGCAGATACTCACCTAAGGAGAGGGAAGGCTCGGTCCTAATGAGCCATCCCTCTCCTCTCCCGGTGCTGCACAGGCTCCTCCATTCGTATCCCCTGCCGAGGGGACTTTGGAAGTCTTCGGGAGCCGAGTCCTCCCGAAGACAGGCGGCACACACGTCATAGAGGGCGCGTGCGCTGTGCAGAGCGGCCCGTTTTCCCAAAGCATTTCCGAAGCCTCCCTTCGGCCGGGAGACGGTGGTATTTTACCGAAATGGTTGAATACCGCTACGGGGGAGCCAGGACAACAGCGGGCACCGGGAGAGGAGAGAGAATGCTCTATGAGACCCAGAGCCTCCCTCTCCTTAGGTGAGTATCTGACTTTTTTTTAAAAAACCCGGTTCCCATTAGCTTTAAAGTGAAGTTCTGGTTTTGCTAGCCTCCTATAAGAAACATGTATCCATGCTGCACAAAACTATCTTTCCATGTCAACTTGCAGCCAGATACAGTATGTGTAATTTGCGTTCTTAAATCAAAAGGTGTTTGCAGTAATTCAGCTTTAGGAGAGCAACTGTGGTTTCCCATGATGCATCACTCCTTATAATTTGCATATTCAATAATGACGCATCATGGGAAACCACAGTTGCTCACTTAAAGCTGAATTATCATAAATAACTTCTGTTTTAAGAAGGAAAATTACACTGAGCATTGCTTTTTAACAGATCGCCTTTTCGATCATTTTAAGTCCCCTATATTGGAGTCACTATGCGCTGCTTGGGTATTCTGTTCAGCCAGGTATGCAGTTCCATAACTATCTGTAAGATGAAATTATACTTTACTTCAAGTGTGAAATATGTAATCTGCTTGTAGCACAGATTGTCCAGGTATTTCCACATTTTCACCTCTGCCATGCTCAGGAGGCTACCCTTTGGAGTTGTGGGGTTTTGCCCAAGGACTCTTTGCTGATTGGGTTCTGATGCTTGCCAGGATTCGAACACTGATCTCCCATTTTAAAGGTAGAGAGCTTAACCAGTACACGGTCCAGACACTGCAGTGTACAGTGAAGTTGAGGAGGCATAGTGATAAATAAACACGATCTCTCCCACTTCCCTATCTTGACCATTCACTGCACTTACTTTGGAGAGACAGTGGGTGCAGCACCTGATGCATATTCTGCACAAGTTGATACCAACAATTTCACCGGATTTACCTAATGAGACACACCCTCATAACCTGAATGTTCTCTATGATTAGATAATGGACAGTAGTGAGGGGCAGAGATGAGACACAAGGGGCTTGATTCACAAAGCGGTGCTAACCCAGTTAGCATGCCTAAAGACGTTGGGCGTGATAACAAGGGTGCTAACTAGGTGAGCACTGTTTTGTAAATCAGATCACGCGCAAAAACTTTGCGTGCACACAGCGTGGTGCGCGTAAAACGTTCCATCAGGTGCGCAGTTTTCGTCACACCGCGATGCGACATTTCGCATGCACTACACTGTGCGTGCACAAAGTTTTGCTCACAGGACTTTGTGCGCGAGTGCTTTTTATCACGCCCAAACTGACTTTAGGTGTGAAAAGTTTTTTTTTACAAGAGTGCTAACAGTTAGCACCGCTTTGTGAATCAAGCCCTTGGTCGCTTCCAAATTGGAGTGTTTATTGAGTGTTTATTCTCCTCACATATACTAATGTGCCACAAACAGGAAGTTAATATCACCAACCATTCCCATTTTATTAAGGTGTATCCATATAAATGGCCCACCATGTACATTTATTTCTCTTTTATAATTTTTTTTTTCATGATCTAGATTCTGTGGATTGTATAAAGTGTTCCTGGGATCAATGGCCAAATTCACAGAGGACCAGATGTGTTCCTAAGACATTTGAATTTTTGGCTTTTGAAGAACCAATGGGCGGAATTTTAGCAGCTGTCAGCATTTTTTCTTCCTTTATTCCTGTTTTTATTTTAAATATGTTCATGCAGCATAAACACACTCCAATAGTCAAAGCCAACAACTATACACTAAGCTGTCTTTTACTGGTGCTTTTGTCTCTCGGTTTTCTTTGTCCTTTGGTATTTATTGGAAATCCCCAAGATGAGAAATGTCTTCTGCGCCAGGCTTCATTTGGACTGGTCTTTGCTCTCTGCGTTTCCTGCATCTTGGCTAAAACCATCATGGTGGTGTTGGCTTTCATGGCCACCAGACCAGGCAGCAGTCTGCGGAAATGGACTACACCTCGAGTATCTTATATCATTATTATCAAGTCTAGTTTAATACAGTTTATTTTCTGCACTATTTGGCTGTCAGTTGCTCCTCCCTTTGCACAAAACAACATTCAGACTAAACCTGGAATCATTATTATTGAGTGTAATGAAAATTCTTCTATAGCCTTTTGGACCATGTTGGGTTATCTCTTTCTTCTGGCCACCATTTGCTTCATTGTGGCCTTCCTGGCTCGAAGACTTCCTGACAGCTTCAATGAGGCCCAGTTTATTACTTTCAGCATGCTGGCATTCCTCAGTGTTTGGATATCTTTTATCCCAGCATACATCAGTGCTCAGGGCAAATACACTGTGGCCATGGAGATCTTTGCCATCTTGGCCTCCAGCTGGGCTCTGGTCATCTGTATGTTCCTCCCCAAATGTTTCATCATATTGTTTAGACCTGACATGAACTCCAGAGAGCATCTTATGGGAAGGAGTACAATATATGTTAAAACTATAACACTATAAGCAAATGAAAGCCATATACTACAGTCTTAAATGTGTTTGTAAATCATTTTATCTGAGTGAAATAAATATGATTTCATTAATATTTAAATGTGATATATTTGAACCCTAATCACCCAATGATCGACTGTATCAAGTTTAAGGCCCCTGGCATTAACAGCATAAGAAAATCAAATGGCAAATATTTATTGGCTGCTGTAGGCTCCATCCACTTTCATGAATATTAATACCAGTCACCCAGTGACCAACTGTGGAAGAATGGCTGCAATTTAAAATTTCCCATGTAAAAATGTGGTCGTTGGTTCCGCCCACTTTTTGAACCTTGGCACACAGTCACTCAATTATGAAGTTTGTGATCTTCGTAGTGCTTCTCATTAATAATGTGAGAATTATCAATCAAACCAATTTGTGGCTAAGCTCCTTTTTCTGAATTTGAACCCCAGTCACCCAATGACCTACCTGGTTTGAGGCCTCTGCCATTAACAGTGTAATACCAATCACCCAGTGACCAACTGTGCCAAGTTTGAGAACTCTATGATTAACAGTGTAAGAATTGCTGCAGTTTACATTTTCCCATTAAAAATGAATGGCTGACATTTGATTGGTTGTTCTATTCTCCACTCTCTTTTTCCATAATTTTTAACCTTGGTTAGTTTGGAACTTTATGTGAGAAAACGCGGAAAAGCCGCCGCGTGTGTCAAGAGCAAGGCGTCTGACTCCGTGTCCAGCGCGGCGGTTTGAACGCATAGACACGTGTCTGGTAGTATGGTGGAATACGGAAAGGCCGCCGCATGTCCTGACAGCAAAGCGGCCGTTTCCGCGTCCAACGCGGCGGTTTTCATGCAGCAGGTACACCACCACCTCATACGTCTGAGTTAGGTGGCAATAGTATAGACGTAACGTGTGAGGAGGGGGATGATGAACCACCTGAAGTTGGTGCAGTTGAGGAGGTGTCTGAGGAAAGCGAAGCTGGGCAGGAGGATTATGATGATGATTATACGGATGCCACGTATGTTCCCAGTAGAGGAGATGACCAGGGGGACAGTTCAGTGGGGGAGTCAGAGAGGAGTAGGAGGAGACGACTCCATGATAGAAGCAGAGGGAGCTCGTCCTCAGAAACAGCTGGGAGCAGTATCCGGCGCCATGTATCGCCAGCTATGGACAGCCAGCCAACATGCCCTTCAACGTCAGCTGCTGATATCACCGTAGCGCCATCACCCCAGGGGGGCTCAGCGGTTTGGAAATTTTTTAACATGTGTGCCTCAGATTGGAGCAAAGCCATCTGTTCTCTCTGCCAGCAAAAATTGAGCCGTGGATTGGAAAGGCCAACTCTCACGTAGGGACAAGTGCTTTATGAAGGCACCTGGAGAAAAGGCACAAACAGCTATGGCAAGAACACCTGAGGAAAAGCAGCACCCAAAAGACAACCCACCCTCCTTCTCCTCTTTCTCCTTCAGGTGCATCGTCTTCATCTGCTTTCTCCCTTGCACCTTCACAGCCACCCTCCTCCACTCCGACTCTTCCCTTGAGCGGTTCCTTCTCCTCTGCCCACAGCAGTACCCAGCTGTCCGTGAAGGAAGTATTTGAGCATAAGAAGCAAATGTCAGCCAGTCACCCTCTTGCCCGGCATCTGACAGCTGGCGTGGCGAAACTATAAGCTCGCCAGCTATTACCATACAAGCTGGTGGAGTTGGAGGCCTACCGTAAGTTTGTGGCCATTGGTACACCGCAGTGGAAGATACCAGGCCCCAATTATTTTTCACAAAAAGCCATACCTAAACTGTACCGTGCATTTGAGAGGCAAGTGGTGTCATCTATTGCGAAGAGCGTTGAGTCAAGGGTCCGTGTAGGGCAGGACCGCTACATTACGTACACAGCCCATTGGGTCAACCTGGTGACTGATGGCAGCAAGCAGGGAGTACGGGGCTGCGCAGCGGACCGACTTGCCACCTCCTCTCCGCCTGCAACCACCTCTTCGCTGTCGTCATCCTCCTCCTCCTCCTCCTCCTTGGCTGGTGCCGCAATCTCCTCTCCAGCTACACAGCCCCCGCACACCAGGGCCTATGCTGCATGCCAGGTACGACGGTGTCACGCAGTGTTAGACATGTCTTGCCTCAAAGCGGAGAGTCACACTGGAGCAGCTCTCCTGGCTGCTCTTAACAAACAGGTAGAGCAATGGCTGACCTCGCACAAGCTTGAGATCGGCAACGTGGTGTCTGACAACGGCAGCAATCTCATTTTAATTAATTGAATTTGGGAAAGCTGACACATGTACCCTGCATGGCACATGTGCTGAATCTGGTCGTGCAAAGATTTGTGTTCAAGTGCCCAGGCTTAGAGGACATCCTGAAGCAGGCCAGGAAGTTGTGTGGGCATTTCAGGCGCTCTTACACGGCCATGGCACGCTTTGCGGACATTCAGCGTAGAAACAACTTGCCGGTGAGATGCCTGATTTGCAATAGCCCAACTCGCTGGAATTCCACCCTGCTGATGTTCTCTCGCCTGCTAGACCAGGAGAAAGCCGTCACCCAGTACCTGTATCATTACAGTACAAGGACACAATCTGGGAGGATGGGGATGTTGTGGCCCAACAACTGGACACTGATGCGAAATGCATGCAGGGTCATGGAGCCCTTTGAGGAGGTGACCAAACTGGTGAGTCGCGCTGAGGGTACCATCAGAGACTTAATCCCCTACGCCTACTTCCTGGAGCGTGCCGTGCATAGAGTGGTGGATACAGCTGTGGAGGAGCATGAACAAGAACAGTTACGGCAGCAGGAGTCGTGGGAGCGTTTTACATCCGAACCCGATGTTTCCACAACACCTGCGGCAGCACAGAGGGGGAGGAGGAGGAGGAAGAAGAGGAGTCGTGTGGGGAAGGAGAGGAGTCAGACTCTGATGATGATGAGGAAGGTGTTTCTGTGGAGGAGAAGGAGGCGGCGGAAGAAGAACAACCGTGGCAGCCATCACAGGGGGCTTCTGCTGCTCCACGTTCCCGTGGTATTGTTCGTGGCTGGGGGGAGGAAGAGGAGTTGCGTCCCATCACTGAGGAAGAGGAAGAGGAGATGGAGAGTAAATCTGCATCCAGCTTTGTGCAGATGGCCTCTTTCATGTTGTCCAGCCTGTTGAGGGACCCCCGTATCAAAGAACTCAAGGTGACAGACCTGTACTGGGGGGCCACGCTACTAGACCCTCGGTACAGGCACAAAGTGGCGGACCTGTTACCAACTCAACAGAAGGCGGAAAGGATGCAGCACTTGCAGAACAAGCTGTCGATGATGCTTTACAATGTGTTAAAGGGTGATGTGGCTGCACAACGCAATCAAGGTACCACTGGCAGTAACTCTCCTCCTCCCAAGTCCACGCAGGCAAGGACAGGATGCTCCAGCGATCTCAGGGTGATGTCGGACATGCGGACATTCTTTAGTCCAACTACTCACCATATTCCTTCCGGATCCACCCTCCACCAATGCCTGGACCGGCAGGTAGCCGACTACCCGGCCTTGAGTGTGGATGTAGACACTGCGAGCAGCGACGATGAACCCTTGGACTACTGGTTGCGCAGGCTTGACCTGTGGCCAGAGCTGTCCCAATTTGCCATACAACTTCTCTCTTGCCCTGCCGCAAGCGTCCTGTCAGAAAGGACCTTCAGTGCAGCTGGAGGCATTGTCACTGAGAAGAGAAGTCGCCTAAGTCACGACAGTGTTCAGTACCTGACCTTTATCAAAATGAATGAGGAATGGATCATGGAGGGCTACTGCACGACCGAAGACTAAGTCAGTCCCCACACACAGCATCTCTGCCTGCAGGCCACTTGCCTTCTCCGCCACCACCAACAGGGTCCAGGACTCTAGGTGGAATCCTGAATTTTTAAGGCCGCTGCTAGCAGCAGCGGCTGCTACACTAAATTTTCTGGTGCGTGTACATGCCTGCCTAATTTTTCTGGCTGCACTGCGGGCGGCTGCAACAAAAAATCAAAAGGCATGTGCATGTGCCCATCCCCCTTCGTGATCATTACCTTGCCGCGGTGAAGGGGCTTGCGTATCACAATGAAGCAATGACCACCGGCTATTTGAGTGTCTCGGGTGGGACACAAAAGATAATAAGGTCATTGCTTCATTGTGGTCAGACCAAATTTGATCAGCTGGACAGTCACTGTTGTTCTATCACTGAGCTACCAAAGCCCAGCGACCATATGGGCTTGAAAACCACCACAGCCTACACTCTGGCCACGGTGCGCACAAGTCCAGCACGGCCGTCACTACGCAAACAGCTGTTTGCGGTGCGTTACACAGTGAATTTGGTGTGTCAGTGTGAAGCAGAACTCTAATTACACTCCTTGATTGATGTATACACATGCAAGATGTTTTGAAGCACTTTAGGCCTGCAATTTAGCATTCAATGTGATTTCTGCCCTTAAAACGCTGCTTTGCGTCACATCCAGATTTTTCCCCGGGACTTTGGGCATGTATCCCACTCCGCCATGCCCCCCTCCAGGTGTTAGACCCCTTGAAACATCTTTTCCATCACTTTTGTGGCCAGCATAATTTTTTCCATTTTTCGAAGTTCGCCTCCCCATTGAAGTCTATTGCGGTTTGCGAACTTTTCCGCGAACCAAACCTTCCACAAAGGTTCGCGAACCAAAAACCGGAGGTTCGCGACATCACTAGCTCCCACCGCCAGGCCAGGGTGCTACAGGCCACTGATACCACCTATATTTAACCCAAAACGGAATTGCTGCGTCATTTTTTGGAGGTGTCTTGGCTGAAAACTGTCATGTCCCAGTTGTGCGGTTGGACACAATGTGGGCTACACGACCGCTATCTGGAACCTAGGCCTAATGTAATTGACAGACATTTTTTTTTGGGGGGGGGATTTTATGTCCCCACATCATCAATTAGTGTTCCCCTTTACAAAATAATGATGCTACATGCCTCATATACTCTAAAAAACGTTTTAAAGCAATTTAAAGGCCACTTCCGGTTTTTCTATCCGGATATCCAAATTTGCTCAGATATCCCGGATACTAGGGTGGGATATCCCATTCGGATTGGACATTTTTTAAATCGGATATCCGACCTGGATCGGATATCTGGGTATCTGGATCTGGGTCAATCCGGATTTTGAAAAGGGGTATCCGAGCACCCCTGCATTTGAGATCACCCACGCCCAGTGGTCACCTCCTTGCATGGTGGTGCCAGACAACCCCATATTTACCCCATCTAGTGAGGTATTGGTACCCACCACAAGTTTTAAGGCTGCTGATTGTTTTGGTCATTTCTTAAACAAGACCTTTTTAGAGTACACAGGGGAGCAGACAAACCTCTGTGCTGCCCAATTGATCACAGCCCACCCCACCTCATGATTTCACTATTGATGGAGGCCCACTAATGTGCCAAAACTAAAGTTTTCCTTGGTCTAACCTTTACTATGGGCCTTTTTTAAAAAGCCACCGCTGCGGGACTATTGGTCTAGGGAGCCTATCCTTTCCACACCCATCTTTGGAGTGACTATGAACAAACAGCATTATCAATTGTTGCTCAAGTGCCTGCATTTTAAGGGTAACTCCCAACAACTGCCTAGGGATGATCCAGTCCATGACTATCTCTTTAAATTGAGGCCACTTTTGAGTCACCTTAATGATGTGTTTAGTGAGGTCTATAGGCCTGAAAAACATATCGCTATAGATGAGTCGCTCATTCTGTTTCAGGGCAGGCTGGGGATCAGGGAGTATATTCCCAATAAACGTTCATAGGGACCAACGCAATCATAGGGAAAAAAGTAATCCAACAAAAAATAAGTAACATAAAGTTTTGTTAAACTTTCCACAAAAGTCCAACTTTTAAAAAATATCAATGTCTGAGTAGGCCTGGGTGTCCAGTTTTCAGAATAGTGACATTTATGACCTGTATTGAATGTTCTGATACTCCAGGGGCTTCGCTAAGAGAGAATGACTGTATTACTTTTGATGTAAAAAATGGTCTTGGCTGTGTATTGTGTGTCCAAAAAGCTATGTGGTTATGTATATAAGGTATCATTTTAATTGTGACCAGAGAGAGAACAGAATTTGGGGTTTTTGCAAGCTGAGGTGCATGTTATGTGATTTTATTTATTTTTTTGTATCTCGAAGTGAAAAAAAACTGTAAAAAAATACAATTTTCAAAGATGTGGTGCAATTTCAGTAAAACTGAAAGTCCAAATGTTACAACATATGCATATTTGAGTAGGCCTGGGTCTCTAGTTTTTTAGAAGGGTGACGTTTATGACCTGAATCAAATGTTCTGATACTCCAAGGGCTTTGCTAAGAGGGAATGACTGTATTACCTTTGGTGCAAAATATGACTTTCAAAAATCCATTGGTGCTGCTTATGTTTAACAGAGTATTGCGTACCCAAAACATATCTTATTATGTATTTAGGGCATCATTTTAACCGTGACAAGTGAGATAAATAAAATGTGGATGTTTTTGAGGTGAGGTCCATGTCATGTGAATTTTTTTTAATGTCACACTGAATGAAAAGCAATCAAATTTTAATTTGCATATACATAAAAAAAAGGTGACATAAGTGAAAAGAAAATACATAAATGGTTAACTTAGGTACTCAGCTTTTAAATATGTATGCCACAAGGGTGTATTACTCTATATTACTATATTACAGTATTTTTTTTCAAATAAGGGCTTGTTAACATTGTTAGTGTGCAATTAGAAAACAAAACAAAAAAAAGCACAAAATAGAAAAAATATACCTTTATTTCTAAATAATTTATTTGTCACCATACTTTGTACTAGGGACATAATCTAACCACTTAATCCTATCCCTACGGATTTTCCGTGCAGATAGGCTAAACTACTACCACTGACAGGCGCTCGTGCCCGCGTCTTTCGTTAGCGTGATGATCAATGAATGGGAACACAGTTCCCCATATGAAAGATTGACGCCGTCTAAGAGATGGCTCCATCTTTCACAAAGCCTCTTCTGCCCCGTCCACGCATTGCTTCGGCTTTTTGTACTAATACTATGCATACGGAAGTGAGCTGTGAGGACATCTTGTAGCCAAATATTCCAGATAATGACTTTTTTTTTCTTTTTTTAAATTAGCCCCTTACCTCCCACACCCCCCAAAAGCTACACAACATTTTTTTTTTTTTTGTAAATTATGTTAGCATGACTACAATGGCTGAAAACTGATAAATAATGATTTTTTTAAAAAAAAATTCTTTATCTTCCTGTTAAAATGGACTTATAATAAAAGATTTCTTAGCAAAATGTAGCACCCAAGGAAAGCCTAGATGGTGGTGGAAAAAACAAGATATAGATTATTTCTTTGTGATAAGCAGTGATAAGGTTATTGGCGAATGAATAGGAGGTGAAAGTTGCTCGGATGCATAAGGTGAAACAACATTGAAAGCTGAAGTGGAAAGGACAACTGTAGTGAGAGTGATAAGGAGGCTGCCATATTTATTTCCTTTTCAGCAATACCAGTTCCCTGGCAGCTCAGCTGATTCTCTCCCTCTAATACTTTTAGCCATTGCCCCCGAACAAGCATACAGCAGATCAGATGTTTCTGACATTATTGTCAGATCTGACAAGATTAGCTGCATGCTAGTTTCAGGGTTGGGATTCAGACACTACTGGGGCCAAACAGGGCCAAATAGACCAACAGGACGGCCAGGCAACTGGTATAGTTTAAAAGGAAATAAATATGGCAGCCTTCATATTCTTCTAACTTCAGTTGTTTGTTACATAGTTATTTTGGTTGAATAAAAGACATACGTCCATCGAGTTCAACCAGTATTGTGTTAATCAGGACAAATGGGCCCTTATTCTGAGAGAAGCAGAGTGTGCTCGCACAGCCCCGCCATAAGGAGTGATGGAGCCGCCGACAATATGGTGCAAATATTTCCAAATTCATGCAGGAGTATTTAAATTTGTATGCAAATATATGCAGCTTGAAAATGGACTAATCAATTTAAACCTTGGTGTAAATTGATGGGCCCATTTCCAAGATGCATACATGTGCATACAAATTTACTGTACATAATTCTGCATGAACCCTGAAATATTTCCATCCCATTGATCACCCCTAATCCACAGTAAAACTCTGGGCAGAGAATGTAAAAAAATAGCTCTTGGGCTGGATAACACCCACCCCACCAACTAGCAGCGTTTCCCAACCACCCTTCCCCACCAGCCAGCAGTGTCTCCCCCCCCAGCGTTTCCCACCAGCCACCAGTGTTTGCTACTTTCCCACCCCACCAGCCACCAGGGTTTTCAACCACCACACCTGTGGTGCAGGCAAGTAGAAGAAGGGGGGCGTAGGCAGAAGGACATACCCACTAGGGTTCTGGTGACGCATGGGACTCGATTCACAAAAGCGTGCTAACTGTTAGCACACCTGTGAAAAGGCCCTTAGCATGCCTAAAGAGCTTTAGGTCGTGCTAAGCTTCACGTGCTAGGTTAGCGCGCGCAATGTTTAGTGCCGCGGAACGTCGCACTGGGTGCGCCTCTAACATCGCACCGCGTGCACCCGAATCAGCTCTAAACTTTGTGTACATTAGGTAAAAGTTGTTAGCGTGCTAACTACTTAGCACTGTAGTTAGCATGCCCTAAGCTTTTATCCGTGCTAACTAAGCTAGCACGCTTTTGTGAATTGAGCCCATGGTGCTGTCAAATGGAAGTAGAAGAAGATTACAAGCGTGATCACCTTCCTTGACTCCTCCTGGGCTGCCTGCGCCAGACGTTAAATCCTCATCACGTCACCACAGCGTGATGACACCTGGTGTCCTGTAGTGGTACTGCAGGCTGTCAGTGCGCGGCGCCCATGGAGGAGTCGGCTTTCCGGGCTTTCTTCACCTGTGTTTTCCTGGTCACTGCTTCCTCCTGGATGAGCGGTTGATCACTAGTAAGTAGGCAGATCCAGTGGTGCTCAACAGAGCTCGAATATTCGAGCTCTTTTTCAGCTATTCGAGCTCGGTATTCGAGCTCCGAATAGCTGGAGATATTCGAATGGGCTATTCGAGTAAACTCGAATAGCACATTCACTATTCGTGCTATTCGAGCTAACAGCGCTATTCGAGCTCGAATACCGAGCTCGAATAGCGTCATAGCCCAGATTGATGTCCTCAGAGCCAATCAGAGGGCTCCCAGGCCCTCTGACGGCAGCCAATCACTGAGGAGGACCCTGGCCAGCCCCTACCCTATAAATAGCGGCCGCCATGTTCGGTTTTTCCGTCCTTGCCTGACTTTGTACAGAGAGAGATCTGCTCCTTTGTGCTTTGGCTTAGCAAGAGCTTTATTGTGGTCATTCACCTAGCGTTTTTGCTCACATACACCTCGTATATACACCTATATTGTTGTTAGTTAGATAGACATTGTATTTTAGTTAGTAGCTTGTGTGTTACTAGAGAGCCAGCTGCTGCAGGCAAGCTTACACAACTTTAGGCCTCAGGGCCTGCCTGTGTGGGCAGCTCAGCTGTTCTCTCCTGTCCTCTGTTAGGTTATTTCTCATCTATACCGGTATTTCTGCTGTCCTTTACTAGTACTGAGTGATTGTATTTTGTATTGTAGTTATATAACTGTACTAGGACACTCACTGTCACTGTTTGTTCATAGCTCCTGCGTGTGACCGTGTGTGTGTGCGTGCACTGTCTGTAGTGTACACACACTCTATTTCCTTCTGATTACTGATTATTGTAATTTCTAGTTGTACTTCCTGACTGTTACTACTTACTTACTGTACTAGGGACACTCACTCAGTCACTGTTCATAGGCTAGCTCCTGCGTGTGTGTGCGCGTGCACTGTCTGTAGTGTACACACACTCTATTTCCTTGTGATTACTACTGAATCTGATTATTGTAATTTCTAGTTGTACTTCCTGACTGTTACTACTTACTTACTGCACTAGGGTAGGGACACTCACTCAGTCACTGTTCATAGGCTAGCTCCTGCGCGTGTGTGCGCGTGCGTGCACTCACTGTCTGTAGTGTACACACACTCTATTTCCTTGTGATTACTGCTGATTATTGTAATTTCTAGTTGTACTTCCTGACTGTTACTACTTACTTACTGTACTAGGGACACTCACTCAGTCACTGTTCATAGGCTAGCTCCTGCGCGTGTGTGCACGTGCGTGCACTCACTGTCTGTAGTGTACACACACTCTATTTCCTTGTGATTACTACTGATTATTGTAATTTCTAGTTGTACTTCCTGACTGTTACTACTTACTTACTGTACTAGGGACACTCACTCAGTCACTGTTCATAGGCTAGCTCCTGCGCGTGTGTGCGCGTGCGTGCACTCACTGTCTGTAGTGTACACACACTCTATTTCCTTCTACTGAATCTGAGTGATTACTACTGATTATTGTATTTTCTAGTTAGTGTACTAGGGGACACACTCACTGTTCACTGTTCACACTTACTGATTACTGATTATTGTACTTTGTATTTGTACTGTACTAATCAGTTAGCGATCTAATCACTTAGTGATTAGTGTCACCTCACCCACCAACCCACTCCATTAAAGTACCCCACTTTTCACCCGCCCTTTTTAAAAACTTTTGTGTTTACGCCCAAAACATCTAAGATGTCTGGAAGTGGCAGCCAGCGCGGTTTGGGCAAGGGGAAGGGCAGCAAGGGAATCAGGAGGAGAGGGAGCAGCATCGTGGCAAGCCACGGCCGCGTCACCATGCACAGTTCCGCAGCAGCAGCGTCAGTGGCTAACATTCCCCCTATAGCCACTGGCCGTGGACGCCTTGGGCGCCGCCCAGCAGGAGCATCTGCAACTCACGCTGCAGAGACACAGCAGCAGCAGCGTGTAGCACCTGCTCCGATTTTCCTCCAGCCGGGTCGGAAACGTCCCATTGAGGAAAAGCATGCAGACACTGTGGTGCAACTGATGACGGAGGACGAGCAGCCCGCCATCAGCTCTGCATCCGAGGCCTCCACCCTCACCACCACCACCACCACCCCTGTTCGCAGCAGCCGCCCAGCAGGGCCTGGGGAGGAGGCCAGTTCACCGTCAGTCGCCGACCTGTCACTCAGCAGTCTTTTGACCCCAGGCACCATCAGGGTATTGTCTGCTGTTGTTGGCGATTTTGAGGAGGAGATGCTGATGGGCACTTTGGGGGAGGAGGGATTGGACAGCAAGACTGTGGCGACAGTCAAGCACCCCATCCATACATCAGGAGAGGAGTATGGGGGTCATCATCCCAGCAGGACATGTTTCAGGAGGGGGAGGATGATGATGACACGGTGACAGACAAAGACTGGGTGCCACCAGCTCCAGGGGATGTCGTCATCAGCAGCTCTGAGGAGGAGGAGGATGCGCTTGTGGGCCTTGCAAGGAGGCGCATCATTGCAAGCATTGGCAGCAGTAGGCAGGTCCCACAGCCTGCCGGTGTCTCAGGCTCAGCAGCAGCAGCAGCAGCATCTGCCAGTACCACCACCAGCTGCACCCAAGCCCCCGCCCCAACCACCACAGGGAGACAGGCAGCAGCGGCTCCAGGCCGTAGGGGGTTGTTTTTGTCACCAATCTGGCGATTTTTCACCATGCCCACAGTGTACAGCAAGTACGCCACTTGCAACCACTGTCAGCGGAAGTTGAGCAGAGGTGCAGACCCCTTAAAGTTCAGCACCAGCTTGCTCATCAACCACCTTGCTGCGAAACATTTCCACCAGCATGAGGAGTTCCAGAGGCTGAAGGCATCTGGTGCTGGCAGTGGCACCACACCCAACACTGCACAGCCTTCAGCAGCAGCAGCAGCAGCAGCAGCAGCAGCAACAGCAGCCACCCGCCCTCCTGCTCCTCCAGCAGCACCAGCAGGAGTGCGGAAACGCACTGCTCCTCCCCCCTCTGCAACTCCTGCCGCCGACACTGAGCCCTGTTCTGGCAGCCAGTCCTCAGTGGCCTCCTCTGCTGTGTCTGCTGATTCCCATGCAAGCAAAAGGCCACGCCAGAGCCTTTTGAGTGAGTCCGTCCAGGGGTTGGCTAGGGCTCTGCCTCCCAGCAGCCATCGCGTGCGGCAGCTGAACGGCTTGCTGGCACGGGCCATGTGCTCCCAACTCCTGCCGTACACGCTCGTGCAGGAGGGGAGCGACATGCGTGCGCTGCTTGCTTGTGCAGCCCCAGACTGGCAGCTCCCCAGCAGACACTTCTTCGCCCGCAAGGCCATTCCTGCACTGCACCGCTTTGTGATGGCCGCAATAGACAGGGGAAACCTGACCCACATCCCCTGTCTTGCCCACGTGCTGAACCTGGTGGTGCAGAAGTTCTTGCGCACCTACCAGGGGATGGGCGAACTGCTGGAAACGGCAAGGAACGTTGTGCGTCACTTCCGGCGCTCGGCTGCAGCCTGTGCGAGCCTGGAAGACGTGCAAAAGGAGCTGGAGCTGCCACGCCATCGGCTGATCCTTGATGTTCCGACTCGCTGGAACTCCACCCTGGCGATGTTGGAGCGCCTGGTTGAACAGAAGCACGCTGTCAACCAGTACCTTGCCCTGGCCACTGTGTCCGCCGCTCAGAGAAGGGACAGGACCAGCAACATCCCGTCCATCGTCCCCGATGATGACTGGAGGCACATGCAGCAGGTGTGCTTAGTGCTGGCTCCCTTTCTGCAGGCCACTAACATGGTGAGCAGGGACCATGCTATGGTCTGCGAGTGAGTGCCCCTGGTTTGTCTGCTGAACAGGGCCCTCGATGCTTTGCTGGAACAGGGAGCGGCAGCCTTGGACCAGCAGGAGCGTCATGCAGCTGCACAGTCCACCTCTGAGGGGGAGGAGGAGGAGGACTTGGTGGAGGTCCCTGACCTTGCTGCTGATGAGGGGGATCAGCACAGCGCAGCTGAGTTGGTGCGGGGGTGGAGAGAGGATGAGGCTGAGGAGGCAGAGGAGGAGGATGAGGACAGCACTGCCGTCGATGTTCCAGCACACGTGGCCCGCCTCTTCCCAATGGCAGCGCACATGCTGACGTGCCTGCGCAAGGACCCCAGGGTGATCCAGATGAAGCAGAGGGAGGACATCTGGATCAGCATGATGTTGGACCCACGCCTCAAGGGGAAGTTGAGCCAGTTCCTGCTGCCTGCAGTAGGAGACCCAGCGCAACAAATAAGGAGCTTGCAGCAGGCCCTTGTTGAGCGCTTGGAGGAAGCCTTCCCCCAGCCTTCCACCCCCACTGTCCAGCCAGCACAGAGGCAGCAGCAGGTGCCTGCATCCAGCAGCAAGCGGCCCACAGACCTGCTGTCTCTCAGCAACGAGCTCTACAGGACTGTAGAGGCTCCTGCAGCAGTGACTAGAGAGGAGGTGCATGCAGCAGCATCCTCCTCCGGTCACAGCCAGTGCCTGACCCGAATGGTGGCTGACTACATGGGGTCCTACAGCGGGCTTGACAGCGATGCCCCTGTTGATCCCATGGAGTATTGGGTCAAGCGCCTGGAGATCTGGAGCGAGCTGGCGCAGTACGCCCTGGAAGTGCTGTCCTGTCCCCCTTCCAGCGTGCTGTCCGAGCGCTGCTTCAGTGCAACTGGTGGCGTGGTCACCGAGAAACGCTCACGTCTGTCTCACAAGTCTGTGGACAGACTGACGTTTCTCAAGATGAACCAGGCGTGGGTGGAAGGCGAGTTCCTGGCCCCTGTTGTCGGCGAGAGGGGGACATGAACTGGCTACCGGAAGAACCATCGTTAATGTGCCTTACCACCCTTTACCACCTCCTGGCTCCTGCTCACTAAGCCAGCCTGGTTCACTTTGACTATTACGTCGCCTGCAGCCACACATTTTACACCTACAGTGGGCTGCTGTGTACTGCCCTTCTGCTGTCTGTCTGTGTTTCCCACTGCCAGGGTACACAGATTTACCTTCTGCTGCCACTCTGCCACCAGCTATTACGTCAAACAATAGCTATATCTGTCTGTGTAATTTGTTGTAAAAACAAAACAAATAAACCATAAAAAAAAAAAAGGTTTAATTTTTCTGAGGTGCCCGGGTTGAAAACTGTGTTGTCCCAGTTGTGTATTGGACACGATGTGGGCTGCACGACCGCTGTCTGGGACCTCCTGCTGTGTTTTTTTACAGCCCTGGTATCACCGCTAGGTACCAGGGCTATTATGCCACGCTGCCTGCCTGGCCTGCTGCCACACTCACACTACTCCTCCATTCCTCCTGCTGCTGCTGCTGCTGCTGTCTGTCTGTATTTCCCACTGCCAGGGTACACAGAATTACCTTCTGCTGCCACTCTGCCACCAGCTATTACGTCAAACAATAGTTGCTCACATTACTCCTCCATTCCTCCTGCTGCTGCTGCTGTCTGTCTGTGTTTCCCACTGCCAGGGTACACAGAATTACCTTCTGCTGCCACTCTGCCACCAGCTATTACGTCAAACAATAGCTATATCTGTCTGTGTAATTTGTTGTAAAAACAAAACAAATAAACCATAAAAAAAAAAAGGTTTAATTTTTCTGAGGTGCCCGGGTTGAAAACTGTGTTGTCCCAGTTGTGTATTGGACACAATGTGGGCTGCACGACCGCTGTCTGGCAGTGGTGCTCAGCAGAGCTCGAATATTCGAGTAGCTCGAATATTCGAGCTCTTTTCCAGCTATTCGAGCTCGGTATTCGAGCTCCGAATAGCTGTAGCTATTCGAATTGGCTATTCGAGTACACTCGAATAGCCGATTCACTATTCGAGCTATTCGAGCAAAACGGCGCTATTCGAGCTCGGTACCGAGCTCGAATAGCGTCATAGCCCAGATTGATGTCCTTAGAGCCAATCAGAGGGCTCCCAGGCCCTCTGACGGCAGCCAATCACAGAGGGGGACCCTGGCCAGCCCCTACCCTATAAATAGCGGCCGCCATGTTAGGTTTCTCCGTGCTTGCCTGAGACTTGTACAGAGAGAGAGTTGCTCCTTTGTGCTTTGGCTTAGCAAGAGCTCTATTGTGGTCTTTTACCTAGCGTTTTTGCTCACATACACCTCCTATACACACCTATATTGTTGTTAGTTAGTTAGACATTGTATTTTAGTTAGTAGCTTTTGTGTTACATAGAGACAGGCCAGCTGCTGCAGGCTTACAGCTTTAGGCCTCAGGGCCTTGCCTGTGTGGGCAGCTGTCCTCCTGTCCTCTGTTTATTTCTCTCTATTCTATACCAGTATTTCTGCTGTCCTTTACTACTGATTGTATTAGTATTGTAGTTATATACTGTAACTGTACTAGGACACTCACTGTCACTGTTCATAGGCTACTAGCTGCTCCTGCGTGTGTGCACTCACTTTCTGTGTACACACTACACACACTCTATTTCCTTCTGATAACTGATTGATTATTGTAATTGATTATTGTAATTAGTTAGTTGTACTTACTGTTACTACTTACTGTACTAGGAGTCTAGGACACTCAGTCACTGTTCATAGGCTACTAGCTCCTGCGTGTGTGCACTCACTGTCTGTGTACACACTACACACACTCTATTTCCTTCTGATAACTGATTGATTATTGTAATTAGTTAGTTGTACTTACTGTTACTACTTACTGTACTAGGAGTCTAGGGCACTCAGTCACTGTTCATAGGCTACTAGCTCCTGCGTGTGTGCACTCACTGTCTGTGTACACACTACACACACTCTATTTCCTTCTGATAACTGATTGATTATTGTAATTAGTTAGTTGTTTGTACTTACTGTTACTACTTACTCTTACTGTACTAGGAGTCTAGGACACTCAGTCACTGTTCATAGGCTACTAGCTCCTGCGTGTGTGCACTCACTGTCTGTGTACACACACTACACACACTCTATTTCCTTCTGATAACTGATTGCTTATTGTAATTAGTTAGTTGTACTTACTGTTACTACTTACTCTTACTGTACTAGGAGTCTAGGACACTCAGTCACTGTTCATAGGCTACTAGCTCCTGCGTGTGTGCACTCACTGTCTGTGTACACACTACACACACTCTATTTCCTTCTGATAACTGATTGATTATTGTAATTAGTTAGTTGTACTTACTGTTACTACTTACTGTACTAGGAGTCTAGGACACTCAGTCACTGTTCATAGGCTACTAGCTCCTGCGTGTGTGCACTCACTGTCTGTGTACACACTACACACACTCTATTTCCTTATGATAACTGATTGCTTATTGTAATTAGTTAGTTGTACTTACTGTTACTACTTACTGTACTAGGAGTCTTGGGCACTCAGTCACTGTTCATAGGCTACTAGCTCCTGCGTGTGTGCACTCACTGTCTGTGTACACACTACACACACTCTATTTCCTTCTGATAACTGATTGATTATTGTAATTAGTTAGTTGTTTGTACTTACTGTCACTACTTACTCTTACTGTACTAGGAGTCTAGGACACTCAGTCACTGTTCATAGGCTACTAGCTCCTGCGTGTGTGCACTCACTGTCTGTGTACACACACTACACACACTCTATTTCCTTATGATAACTGATTGCTTATTGTAATTAGTTAGTTGTACTTACTGTTACTACTTACTCTTACTGTACTAGGAGTCTAGGACACTCAGTCACTGTTCATAGGCTACTAGCTCCTGCGTGTGTGCACTCACTGTCTGTGTACACACTACACACACTCTATTTCCTTCTGATAACTGATTGATTATTGTAATTAGTTAGTTGTTTGTACTTACTGTTACTACTTACTCTTACTGTACTAGGAGTCTAGGACACTCAGTCACTGTTCATAGGCTACTAGCTCCTGCGTGTGTGCACTCACTGTCTGTGTACACACACTACACACACTCTATTTCCTTCTCATAACTGATTGCTTATTGTAATTAGTTAGTTGTACTTACTGTTACTACTTACTCTTACTGTACTAGGAGTCTAGGACACTCAGTCACTGTTCATAGTCTACTAGCTCCTGCGTGTGTGCACTCACTGTCTGTGTACACACACTACACACACTCTATTTCCTTCTGATAACTGATTGATTATTGTAATTAGTTAGTTGTTTGTACTTACTGTTACTACTTACTCTTACTGTACTAGGAGTCTAGGACACTCAGTCACTGTTCATAGGCTACTAGCTCCTGCGTGTGTGCACTCACTGTCTGTGTACACACACTACACACAGTCACACACTCTATTTCCTTCTGATAACTGATTGATTATTGTAATTAGTTAGTTGTACTTACTGTTACTACTTACTCTTACTGTGCTAGGAGTCTAGGACACTCAGTCACTGTTCATAGGCTACTAGCTTCTGCGTGTGTGCACTCACTGTCTGTGTACACACACTACACACACTCTATTTCCTTCTGATAACTGATTGATTATTGTAATTAGTTAGTTGTACTTACTGACTGTTACTACTTACTTACTTACTGTACTAGGGACACTCACTCAGTCACTGTTCATAGGCTAGCTCCTGCGCGTGTTTGCGCGTGCGTGCACTCACTGTCTGTAGTGTACACACACTAAATTTACTTGTGATTACTACTGATTATTGTAACTGCTAGTTGTACTTCCTGACTGTTACTACTTACTTACTGTACTCGGGACACTCACTCAGTCACCTCACCCACCAACCCACTCCATTAAAGTACCCCACTTTTCGCCCGCCCTTTTAAAAAACTTTTGTCTATACGCCCAAAACATCGAAGATGTCTGGAAGTGGCAGCCAGCGCGGTTTGGGCAAGGGGAAGGGCAGCAAGGGAATCAGGAGGAGAGGGAGCAGCATTGTGGCAGGCCGCGGCCGCGCCACCATGCACAGTTCCGCAGCAGCAGCAGCAGCGTCAGTGGCTAACATTCCTTCCATAGCCACTGGCCGTGGACGCCTTGGGCGCCGCCCAGCAGGAGCATCTGCAACTCACGCTGCAGAGACACAGCAGCAGCAGCGTGTAGCACCTGCTCCGATTTTCCTCCAGCCGGGTCGGAAACGTCCCATTGAGGAAAAGCATGCAGACACTGTGGTGCAACTCATGACGGAGGATGAGCAGCCCGCCATCAGCTCTGCATCCGAGGCCTCCACCCTCACCACCACCACCACCATCACCCCTGTTCGCAGCAGCCACCCAGCAGGGTCTGGGGAGGAGGCCAGTTCACCGTCACAAGTTGGCGACCTGTCACTCAGCAGTCTTTTTACCCCAGGCACCATCAGGGTATTGTCTGCTGTTGGCGATTTTGAGGAGGAGATGCTGATGGGCACTTTGGGGGATGAGGGATTGGACAGCAAGACTGTGGCGACAGTCAAGCAGCCCATCCATGCATCAGGAGAGGAGTTTGGGGGGTCATCATCCCAGCAGGACATGTTTCAGGAGGGGGAGGATGATGATGACCCGGTGACAGACAGAGACTGGGTGCCACCACCTCCAGGGGATGTCGTCCTCAGCAGCTCTGAGGAGGAGGATGCTCTTGTGGGCCTTGCAAGGAGGTGCATCATTGCAAGCATTGGCAGCAGTAGGCAGGTCCCACAGCCTGCTGGTGTCTCAGGCTCAGAAGCAGCAGCAGCAGCATCTGCCAGTACCACCACCAGCCGCACCCAAGCCCCCCCCCCCCCAACCACCACAGGGAGACAGGCAGCAGCGCTTCCATGCCGTAGGGGGATGTTTCTGTCACCAATCTGGCGATATTTCACCATGCCCACTGTGTACAGCAAGTACGCCACTTGCAACCACTGTCAGCGGAAGTTGAGCAGAGGTGCAGACCCCTTAAAGTTCAGCACCAGCTCGCTCATCAACCACCTTGCTGCGAAACATTTCCACCAGCATGAGGAGTTCCAGAGGCTGAAGGCATCTGGTGCTGGCAGTGGCACCACACCCATCACTGCACAGCCTTCAGCAGCAGCAGCAACAGCAGCCACCCGCCCTCCTGCTCCTCCAGCAGCACCAGCAGGAGTGCGGAAACGCACTGCTCCTCCCCCCTCTGCAACTCCTGCCGCCGACACTGAGGCCTGTTCTGGCAGCCAGTCCTCAGTGGCCTCCTCCGCTGTGTCTGCTGATTCCCGTGCCAGCAAAAGGCCACGCCAGAGCCTTTTGAGCGAGTCCTTCCAGGGGGTGGTTAGGGCTCTGCCTCCCAGCAGCCGTCGCGTGCGGCAGCTGAACGGCTTGCTGGCATGGGCCATGTGCTCCCAACTCCTGCCGTACACGCTCGTGCAGGAGGGGAGCGACATTCGTGCGCTGCTTGCTTGCGCAGCCCCAGACTGGCAGCTCCCCAGCAGACACTTTTTCTCCCGCAAGGCCATTCCTGCACTGCACCGCTTTGTGATGGCCAATGTGGAGCGAGGGCTGGAGCACGCGGTTGGTGAAAGGGTCCACGTCACCATGGACTCCTGGAGCAGCCGCTTCGGGACAGGCCGCTGCCTGTCCTTCACTGTCCACTGGGTCAGCTTGGTGGAAGGGGGTGAGGATGGGAGAGCAGCAGCGGGCACAGCAGCAGCAGCAACACAGTGGGTGGTGCCACCCCGCAGGGTCAGGGGAACTGCAGCAGGTTCCTCCGATCCTCTGCCATCCTCCGGCACACCTGGCCAAACCCCCCGCCTCAGCAGCAGCGTGAAGGCCCGCCACTGCCAAGCGCTGCTGCACTTGGTCAGCCTTGGGAAGACCAAGCTGACGGCAACCCATGTGTTGGCCAAACTCCAGGAGCAGGAGAGGATTTGGCTGACCCCCAGAGGCCTCAGAGTCGGAGAGGTGGTGGCCGACAATGGGGCCAATCTGGTTGCCGCAATAGACAGGGGAAACCTGACCCACATCCCCTGTCTTGCCCACGTGCTGAACCTGGTAGTGCAGAAGTTCTTGCGCACCTACCAGGGGATGGGCGAACTGCTGGAAACGGCAAGGAACGTTGTGCGTCACTTCCGGCGCTCGGCTGCAGCCTGTGCGAGCCTGGAAGACGTGCAAAAGGAGCTGGAGCTGCCACGCCATCGGCTGATCCTTGACGTTCCGACTCGCTGGAACTCCACCCTGGCGATGTTGGAGCGTCTGGTTGAACAGAAGCACGCTGTCAACCAGTACCTTGCCCTGGCCACTGTTTCCGCCGCTCAGAGAAGGGACAAGACCAGCAACATCCCGTCCATCGTCCCCGATGATGACTGGAGGCACATGCAGCAGGTGTGCTTAGTGCTGGCTCCCTTTCTGCAGGCCACTAACATGGTGAGCAGGGACCATGCTATGGTCTGCGAGTGGGTGCCCCTGGTTTGTCTGCTGAACAGGGCCCTCAATGCTTTGCTGGAACAGGGAGCGGCAGCCTTGGACCAGCAGGAGCGGCAAGCAGCTGCACAGTCCACCTCTGAGGGGCAGGAGGAGGAGGACTTGGTGGAGGTCCCTGACCTTGCTGCTGATGAGGGGGAGCAGCACAGTGCAGCTGAGTTGGTGCGGGGGTGGAGAGAGGATGAGGCTGACGAGGCAAAGGAGGAGGATGAGGACAGCAGCACTGCCGTCGATGTGCCAGCAGACGTGGCCCGCCTCTTCCCAATGGCAGCGCACATGCTGACATGCCTGCGCAGAGACCCCAGGGTGATCCAGATGAAGCAGAGGGAGGACATCTGGATCAGCATGATGTTGGACCCACGCCTCAAGGGGAAGTTGAGCCAGTTCCTGCCGCCTGCAGGAGGAGACCCAGCGCAACAAATAAGGAGCTTGCAGCAGGCCCTTGTTGAGCGCTTGGAGAAAGCCTTCCCCCAGCCTTCCACCCCCACTGTCCAGCAGCCAGCACAGAGGCAGCAGCAGGTGCCTGCATCCAGCAGCAAGCGCCCCACAGACCTGCTGTCTCTCAGCCACAAGCTCTACAGGACTGTAGAGGCTCCGGCAGCAGTGACCAGAAAGGAGGTGCATGCAGCAGCATCCTCCACCGGTCACAGCCAGCGCCTGACCCGCATGGTGGCTGACTACATGGGGTCCTACAGCGGGCTTGACAGCGATGCCCCTGTTGATCCCATGGAGTATTGGGTCAAGCGCCTGGAGATCTGGAGCGAGCTGGCGCAGTACGCCCTGGAAGTGCTGTCCTGCCCCCCTTCCAGCGTGCTGTCCGAGCGCTGCTTCAGTGCAGCTGGTGGTGTGGTCACCGAGAAACGCTCACGTCTGTCTCACAAGTCTGTGGACAGACTGACGTTTCTCAAGATGAACCAGGCGTGGGTGGAAGGCGAGTTCCTGGCCCCTGTTGTCGGCGAGAGGGGGACATGAACTGGCTAAGAACCATCGTTAATGTGCCTTACCACCCTTTACCACCTCCTGGCTCCTGCTCACTAAGCCAGCCTGGTTCACTTTGACTATTACGTCGCCTGCAGCCACACATTTTACACCTACAGTGGGCTGCTGTGTACTGCCCTTCTGCTGTCTGTCTGTGTTTCCCACTGCCAGGGTACACAGATTTACCTTCTGCTGCCACTCTGCCACCAGCTATTACGTCAAACAATAGCTATATATCTGTGTAATTTGTTTTACAAACAAAACCAAAAAACCATTAAAAAAAAAAAAGGTTTAATTTTTCTGAGGTGCCCGGGTTGAAAACTGTGTTGTCCCAGTTGTGTATTGGACACGATGTGGGCTGCACGACCGCTGTCTGGGACCTCCTGTTGTGTTCATTTACGGCCTGGTATCACCGCTAGGTACCAGGGCTATTATGTCACGCTGCCTGCCTGCTGCCACACTCACACTACTCCTCCATTCCTCCTGCTGATGCTGCTGTCTGTCTGTGTTTCCCACTGCCAGGGTACACAGAATTACCTTCTGCTGCCAGTCTGCCACCAGCTATTACGTCAAACAATAGCTGCACACATAATTACTCCTCCATTCCTCCTGCTGCTGCTGCTGTCTGTCTGTCTGTCTGTGTTTCCCAACGCCAGGGTACACAGATTTACCTTCTGCTGCCACTCTGCCACCAGCTATTACGTAAAAAAATAGCTATATCTGTGTAATTGGTTGTAAAACCAAAACTACAAAACCATTACAAAAAAAAAAGGTTTAATTTTTCTGAGGTGCCCGGGTTGAAAACTGTGTTGTCCCAGTTGTGTATTGGACACGATGTGGGCTGCACGACCGCTGTCTGGGACCTCCTGTTGTGTTCATTTACGGCCTGGTATCACCGCTAGGTACCAGGGCTATTATGTCACGCTGCCTGCCTGCTGCCACACTCACACTACTCCTCCATTCCTCCTGCTGATGCTGCTGTCTGTCTGTGTTTCCCACTGCCAGGGTACACAGAATTACCTTCTGCTGCCAGTCTGCCACCAGCTATTACGTCAAACAATAGCTGCACACATAATTACTCCTCCATTCCTCCTGCTGCTGCTGCTGTCTGTCTGTCTGTGTTTCCCAACGCCAGGGTACACAGATTTACCTTCTGCTGCCACTCTGCCACCAGCTATTACGTCAAAAAATAGCTATATCTGTGTAACTGGTTGTAAAACCAAAACTACAAAACCATTACAAAAAAAAAGGTTTAATTTTTCTGAGGTGCCCGGGTTGAAAACTGTGTTGTCCCAGTTGTGTATTGGACACGATGTGGGCTGCACGACCGCTGTCTGGGACCTCCTGTTGTGTTCATTTACGGCCTGGTATCACCGCTAGGTACCAGGGCTATTATGTCACGCTGCCTGCCTCATTGACTGCCTGCTGCCACACACTCATCCTCCTCCTCCTGCTGCTGAATTTACCTCCTGCTGTCTGTGTGTTTCCACTGCCAGGGAGCACATACAATGGCGCTTCCAACATGCGTGCGCCACCAGCTATTTGTTACGCTCAAAAATAGCTGCATTTCTTTAAAAAAAAAAATTGAAAAGAGAAATAAGTGAAGAAGAAGACGATATAGAAGAAGATGAAGAAGATGAAGATGAAGAAGAAGAAGATGAAGAAGAAGAAGAAGAAGAAGAAGAAGAAGAAGAAGAAGAAGAAGAAGAAGAAGAAGAAGAAGAAGAAGAAGAAGAAGAAGAAGAAGAAGAAGAAGAAGAAGAAGAAGAAGAAGAAGAAGAAGAAGAAGAAGAAGAAGATGAAGAAGATGAAGATGAAGAAGATGAAGAAGAAGAAGAAGAAGATGAAGAAGAAGATGAAGAAGAAGAAGAAGAAGAAGAAGAAGAAGAAGAAGAAGAAGAAGAAGAAGAAGAAGAAGAAGAAGAAGATGAAGATGAAGAAGATGAAGAAGAAGAAGATGAAGAAGAAGAAGAAGAAGAAGAAGAAGAAGAAGAAGAAGAAGAAGAAGAAGAAGAAGAAGAAGAAGAAGAAGAAGAAGAAGATGATGATGATGATGATGATGAAGAAGAAGAAGATGAAGATGAAGAAGAAGAAGAAGATGAAGAAGAAGATGAAGAAGAAGATGAAGAAGAAGAAGAAGAAGATGAAGAAGAAGAAGATGATGATGAAGAAGATGAAGAAGATGAAGAAGAAGAAGACGACAATATAAAAGAAGAAGAAGATATAGAAGATATAGAAGAAGAAGATATAGAAGAAGAAGAAGAAGAAGATATAGAAGATAAAGAAGAAGAAGAAGAAGTATATACAGTACTGATCAAATTTCTGGACACAACTTCTCTTTTCAACTTTTTTTTTTTAAAGGAACATCCCCACATAATCACTTGCTGTTGTTACTTGGAAAAAAAGAGGTTTCTTGCATCATTCACCCTCAAAACAAGTGTTGGAAGCTATTTAAGGCCATTTCGAATAGTCAGCTCGAATAATGAGCTCGAATACCGACTCGAATAGTGAGCTCGAATTCCGAGGTCGAATCGAATAGTAAAAATTATTCGACTCGAATATTCGACTGACCTCGAATAATTTACTATTCGAATTCGACCTAACTCGAATTTTGAAAAGGGGTATTTGAGCATCACTGCTGTCTGGGACCTCCTGCTGTGTTTATTTACAGCCCTGGTATCACTGCTAGGTACCAGGGCTATTATGTCACGCTGCCTGCCTCATTGACTGCCTGCTGCCACACACTCATCCTCCTCCTCCTGCTGCTGAATTTACCTCCTGCTGTCTGTGTGTTTCCACTGCCAGGGAGCACATACAATGGCGCTTCCAACATGCGTGCGCCACCAGCTATTTGTTACGCTCAAAAATAGCTGCATTTCTTTAAAAAAACCAAAAAATTATATATACTTTTTATTAATACTGTGTGATATTATTTTTAGAGGTGTCCGGGTTGAAAACTGTGTTGTCCCAGTTGTGTATTGGACATGATGTGGGCTTCACGACCGCTGTCTGGAACCTCATGCTGTGTATTTACGGCCTGGTACCACCGCTAGGTACCACAGCCTATTATGTCTCGTCTCGCTGCCTGCCTCATTGACTGTCTGCTGCCACACAATCATCCTCCTCCTCCTGCTGCTGAATTTACCTCCTGCTGTCTGTGTGTTTCCACTGCCAGGGAGCACATACAATGGCGCTTCCAACATGCGTGCGCCACCAGCTATTTATTACGCTCAAAAATAGCTGCATTTCTTTAAAAAAAATATATAAAAGAGAAATAAGTGAAGAAGAAGAAGACGATATAGAAAAAGAAGGAGAAGAAGAAGAAGAAGGAGGAGAAGAAGAAGAAGGAGAAGAAGAAGAAGAAGAAGATGAAGAAGAAGAAGATGAAGAAGATGAAGAAGATGAAGAAGATGAAGAAGAAGAAGATGAAGAAGATGAAGAAGATGAAGAAGATGAAGAAGAAGAAGATGATGAAGAAGAAGAAGAAGATGATGAAGAAGAAGATGAAGAAGATGAAGAAGAAGAAGATGATGAAGAAGAAGATGATGATGAAGAAGATGAAGAAGAAGAAGAAGACGATATAGAAGAAGATATAGAAGAAGAAGATATAGAAGAAGAAGATATAGAAGAAGATATAGAAGAAGAAGATATAGAAGAAGAAGATATAGAAGAAGAAGAAGATATAGAAGATAAAGAAGAAGAAGAAGTATATACAGTACTGAACAACATTTTGGACACAACTTCTCTTTCCACCTTTTTTTTTTTAAAAGGAACATCCCAACATAATCACTTGCTGTTGTTACTTGGAAAAAAAGATGTTTCTTGCATCATTCACCCTCAAAACAAGTGTTGGAAGCTATTTAAGGCCAATTCGAATAGTCAGCTCGAATAATGAGCTCGAATACCGACTCGAATAGTGAGCTCGAAGTCCGAGGTCGAATCGAATAGTAAAAAAAATTCGATTCAAATATTCAACCGAACGCGAATAATTTACTATTCGAATTCGACCAAACTCGAATAATAAAAAGGGGTATCCGAGCATCACTAGGCAGATCTACTTGTGACCTGTGGCTGTGTGCCTGTCCCTAAAGAGTAAGGGTTCGCGAGTCCACAGGGGTGAGGGGAGGCACAATTTTTACACCCTCGCCCTGGGTGCAATTTAGCCTGTCCTGACTACTACCTGTACTTATACCCACTGATCCACTTGTCTGTCCCCCGTAGCTCACCTAAAAGCCCCAGGATCCTCTTCCAGTCGGCCGGGTCGGGACTTACTGTGCATGCGTCGGCCGGGCATCCTTCAGTGCACATCCGTGGCCAGGAGCGCACTGTGCATGCGCATGACACAGTTCCCCCATTTCTGGTGTCCTTTAAGTTTTCTCCTAGGTGATATATACACACCTTTATTTATTTATTTAATGTATTTATTTATTGTATTTATAAAGTGCCAAAATATTACACAGCGCTTATTAATAAGGTGCCTTTTAAGCCACCAGCTAGCAAGAAAATACTCAGAATAATTTTACAGAACTTTTTTTTTACCCACTTCTTGGTACTTTTTCAGTTGCAGAGGGCTGAAAAGTTGTTTTAAAGGGAATCAGAGATGAACTATATATGAAAAAATGAAAAAGAAGTTATACATACCTGGGGCTTCCTCCAGCCCCATACACATGGATCGCTCCCACGCCACTGTCCTCCGCTGCCCGCATGTACGAGAACGGGTTCTCATCGCTGACGTCATCGGAGACGGGCTACGCAGGAGAAGTGCGCAATCTCTCCATACACTACTGCAGAGATACGCAAAGAGCGCACCTCTGCTACGCTTAGACTGGATCCGACTGGTGGATCAGCGTGGAGCTGCGGGCAGAGGAGAATGGCGGCGTGGGATCGATTAGTGCGTATGGGGTTGGAGGAAGCCCCAGGTATGTATAACTTCTTTATTGTTTTCAGCTCTTGTTCCCTTTAAACAGAAGATGAAAAATGATTTCTTAGGAGAAAACTACAAGAGAATTGAATAAGGGCCTGTGTGTTTATAAGGCAATACAGGCATACTGTGCAATCACATTACACATATCATACCCAAATTACTTTACATGTATACTAGCTGTAGCTGGACGCCCGGCGTTGCCCGGGTATGTATTTGGCTAGTGTTGGCTCTGCCCACTTTTTCTAACCCTAACACACAATTACTTAATGACCAAGTATGTGAGCTTTGCGGTCTTTGGCATCAATAATTTGCAATGAAATAAAATTAATCTGATTGGATGTGGCTCCACCCCTTTTCTGAATTTGAACCCCAATCACCGAATGGCCAACTGTACCAGGTACAGGTGATTAACAGTGCAAGAATGGCATCAATTAAATATTCCCCTTAAAGATTAATAGGTGGATTTTGATTGGCTTTTGTAGGCTCCACCTACTTTTCTGAATATTAATCCCAGTCACCCAGTGACCAACTGTGCAAAGTTTGAGAACCCTGCCATTAACAGTGTAAGAATGGCTGCAGTTTACATTTGCGCAATGACATTTGTATTTTTCTCCACCCACTTATTTCCTAACATTGTTCAGGTATGTATTTGGCTGGTGTTGGCTCCGCCTACTATTTCTAACCCTAACACACAATTACTCAATAACCAAGTTTGTGAGCTTTGCGGTCTTTGGCATCAATAATTTGTATTGAGATGAAACAAATATGATTGGCTGTTTGTGGCTCCACCCCTTTGTCTGAATTTGAACCCCAGTCACCCAATGACCAACTGTACCAGGTTTAAGGCTTTTGCCATTAACTGTGCAAGAATGGCAGCAATTAAATATTCCCCTTGAAAATCAATAGGTGAATTTTGATTGGCTTTTGTAGACTCCACCCACTTCTCTGAATATTAATCCTAGTCACCCAGTGACCAATTGTGCAAAGTTTGGGAACCCTACCATTAAAAGTGTAAGAATTGCTGCAGTTTACATTTTCTCAGTGAAATTTGCATTTGTCTCCGCCTACTGATGAACCGGCATTGCCCGATTATGTATTTTGCAGGTGCTGGCTGCGCCCATTTTTCCTAAGGGCTGGTTCACACGAGTGTCTGCTGAGCTTTCGCTTGGCGCCGCGTTCAAACGCCAGCGTTTGAACACTAGCGTTTAAAAGCTAGCTTTTGAAGGCTTTTGGGAAGCGTTCAAGGCTAGCAGTTCTGGTCTCTGCTATTGTTTTCTGGCGTTTACCGCCTCTGAAAGCAACATGTTGCTTTTGAGACTAGACGCAACGCTGGGATCTACCGCTAGGCTTTCATGAAAGCCTACAAAAGCCAGCTCTAAACGCTCCCATTCACTTGAATGGGACGGCGGTAGATCCCAAAAAACGCTGCGTCTGAAACGCCGCTTAAACGCCACAAAAACGCCCTTAGTGAACCGGCTCTAACACACAATTAATCAATTACTCAATGACCATGTTTGTGAGCTTTGCGGTCTTTGGCATCAATAACCTGCATTAAAATGAAACAAATCATATTGACTGTGTGTGGCTCCACCCTGTTTTATGAATGTAAACCACAGTCACGCAATGATCAACTGTACCAGGTTTGAGGCTTGTGCCATTAACCCTCCTGGCGGTCTATTAGAAACCACCAGGGGGCAGCGCAGCACAATTTTTTTTTAAAAGAAATTTTCAAATCATGTAGCGGGCCTAGGGCTCGCTACATGAGCAGCCCCCCAGCCTCTTCGATCACCTCCAGCGATCTTTTATCAGGAAATCCCATTCAAAGAACGGGATTTCCTGAAGGGCTTCCCACGTCACCATGGCGACGGGGCGGGATGACGTCACCGACGTCATGATGTCTAAGGGAGTCCTCATCCACCCTGATTGGCACTGATTGGCCAGGCAGCGCACGGGGTCTGGGGGGGAGCGTCACGGTGTGGCGATTAGCGGCGAACTTGCTCGGAGCGGCAGAGATCGGAATGCACATGCAGCTAGCAAAGTGCTAGCTGCATGTTGCAAAAAAAAATGATGCAAATCGGCCCAGCAGGGCCTGAGAAATCCTCCTGCGCAGCATAGCCCGAGCTCAGCTCGGGCTTACCGCCAGGAAGGTTAACAGTGCAAGAATGGCAGCAATATTCCCCTGAAAAATCAATAGGTAATATTTGATTGCCTTTTGTAGGCTCCACCCACTTTTCTGAATATTAACCCCAGTCACCCAGTAGCCAACTGTGCAAAGTTTGAGAATCCTACCATTAACAGTGTAAGAATGGCTGCTGTTTACATTTTCCCAGTGAAATTTGTATTTGTCTCCGCCCACTTATGACCCGGCGTTGCCCGCTTATGTATTTGGCTGGTGTTGGCTGTGCCCACTTTCCTAACCCTAACGCACAATTAATCAATTACTCAATTACCAAGTTTGTGAGCTTTGCAGTGTTTGGCATCAATAATTTGCATTGGAATGAAACAAATCTAACTGGCTGTTTGTGGCTCCACTCCCTTTCTGAAATTGAACCCCAGTCACCCAATGATCAACTGTACCAGGTTTGAGGCTTGTGCCATTAACAGTGCAAGAATGGCAGCAACGTAAATATCCCCCTTGAAAATCAATAGGTTAATTTTGATTGGCTTTAATAGACTCCACCCACTTTTCTGAATATTAATCCCAATCATCCAGTAACCAACTGTGCAAAGTTTGAGAACCCAACAGTGTAAGAATGGCTGCAGTTTACATTTTCCAGTGAAATTTGTATTTGTCTCCGCCCCCTTTTTGGTTATGGGAATAAAAAGTATCCTATACTGTACTATGTGTGTGCCAAATTTCATTCAAATCCTTTCAGCCATTTTTGCATGATTGAGTAACAAACATCCAAACATCCAAACATCCGAACTTCCGAACTTCCGAACTTTCCCATTTATTATATTAGTAGGATATATATATATATATATATATATATATATATATATATATATATATATATATATATATATATATATATATATATATATATATATATATATATATATATATATATATATATATACTGTATATATATATATATATATTTTTTTATTATTTTATTTTTTTTTTAAAATGAGAATTTCAGACAATGAAATATTTGTTCTTATTTTACAAGTTAAAACTTATTTTCATTTGTAATGAATTGGCCATGTAACTCCTGTACATTATGACAATCACAGACCGCAGAGACTTCATCAGCACGTGTGTTTCTGTAGAGGATGTGAGCAGCGCGCCCCTTGCTATATTCCCCCCAGGCAATGTAATAGCTTTAACCTGTTGCTGCCACCGCAGCCGTAATTAGTGCTGCAGGGAGATCCGGGTGTTTAATGTGTTGTGTCACTTTCTAAATAGCTGTGGGAATTGCAATAGCTGTGCGAGGAGAGGCGAGCGGAGGATGAGCTCAGCAATTATATAATTTCATAGAACAAGTCAAAGCCTGATATGTGCATTCCCCAGAGGCGGAGCTAGCCGGAGCTGAGCTGCTCCCCTGACTGCTCCTCAGTGTGTGCAATTACTACAACTACGTCAATTAAATCAATATGGCACAATAATGTCATGAAATAATAGTTCACTAGAATCTGTATACTATCTTTTTTTTATTTTATTTCATTACGTTCAATGAAATCTATCTATCTATCTATCTATCTATCTATCTATCTATCGCTCTATCATCTACCTATCTATCTATCTATCTATCTATCTATTGCTCTATCATCTACCTATCTATCTATCTATCTATCTATTTATCTATCTACCTATCTATCTATCTATCTATCTATCTGTCTATCTAGTATCTATCTATCTATCTATCTATCTATCCATCCATCCATCCATCCATCCATCCATCCATCCATCCATCCATCCATCCATCCATCCATCCATCCATCCATCCATCCATCCATCCATCCATCCATCCATCCATCTATCTATCTATCTATCTATCTATCTATCTATCTATCTATCTATCTATCTATCTATCTATCTATCTATCTATCTATTTATCTATCTACCTATCTATTTATCTATCTATCTATCTATCTATCTATCTATCTGTCTATCTAGTATCTATCTATCTATCTATCTATCTATCTATCCATCCATCCATCTATCATCTATCTTCAATTTTTACTAAATATTCAAAAACATTCTCAGAGCCTGTGTAGTAATTGTCCCAGCATGCAGCACGATTATGTCTCAGCAGGATGCCTGAGAAAGGTGTGTGTGCGGGGGGAGGGGGTTATTGGATCTTCAGCCTTCAATTCATTAAATAAATGGTTATACTTGCAAAAAAGAAAATCAATTTCTTATTTGTGTTCGCTTTAAAGCGGACCTGAACTCAGAACTTCCTCTCTGCTCTACAAGATATGCAACAGCATAATAACCTTTACAAAAAACATTTCTTTGTTATAGCTGATACTAATCCTGCAATAAAGCTGCTGTGTATCTACTTCATACATTCATGGAAGCAGACATGGGGCTTGATTCACAAAAGCGGTGCTAACAGTTAACACGCTGGTGAAAAGCCCTTTATCATGCCTAAACTCAGTTTAGGCATGATAAGTTTAGGTGTGATAAGTTTAGGCATGATAAGTTTAGATGTGATAAGTTTAGGCATGATAAGTTCAAGAGCCAACTGGGTTAGCACCGCAGTGCACAGCTGATCAAAAGTTTTACGCTAGCAAAGTTTGGTGCACTTCGCATAAAGTTTAATGGCGCTGCTTTGCGTGCGGGACTTTGCAAGCGATCTAAACTTATCTAAACTTATCGGGCCTGATTTACAAAGCGGTGCTAACAGTTAGCACGCTGGTGAAAAGCCCTTTATCACGCCTAAACTCAGTTTAGGCATGATAAGTTTAGGTGTGATAAGTTTAGGTGTGATAAGTTTAGGCATGAGAAGTTTAGGTGTGATAAGTTTAGGCATGATAAGTTTAAGCACCAACTGGGTTAGCACCGCAGTGCACAGCTGATCAAAAGTTTTGCGCTAGCAAAGTCTGGTGCACTTCGCATAGAGTTTAATGGCGCTGCTTTGCATGCGGGACTTTGCGCGCTATCTACACTTATCTAAACTTAGCATGCCTAAACTTATCACACCTAAACTTATCACACCTAAACTTATCACGCCTAAACTGTCTTTTCACCAGAGTGGTGCAATGGTTATCACGCCTAGGGCTTGATTCACAAAGCGGTGCTAACAGTTAGCACCCTGGTGAAAAGCCCTTTATCATGCCTAAACTCAGTTTAGGCATGATAAGTTTAGGTGTGATAAGTTTAGGTGTGATAAGTTTAGGCATGATAAGTTTAGGTGTGATAAGTTTAGGCATGCTAAGTTTAAGCGCCAACTGCGTTAGCACCGCAGTGCACAGCTGATCAAAAGTTTTACGCTAGCAAAGACTGGTGCACTTTGTATAAAGTTTAATGGCGCTGCTTTGCGTGCGGGACTTTGCAAGCGATCTAAACTTATCTAAACTTAGCATGCCTAAACTTATCACACCTAAACTTATCACACCTAAACTTATCACGCCTAAACTGGCTTTTCACCAGCATGGTGCAATGGTTATCATGCCTAAAGTCTCTAACTGGGTTAGCACCGCTTTGTGAATCGAGCCCCTAAAGTCTCTAACTGGGTTAGCACCGCTTTGTGAATCGAGCCCATCATGTCTAAACTTATCACACCTAAACTTATCATGCCTAAACTTATCACACCTAAACTGGCTTTTCACCAGAGTGGTGCAATGGTTATCATGCCTAAAGTCTCTAACTGGGTTAGCACCGCTTTGTGAATCGAGCCCTAAGGGCTCGATTCACAAAGCGGTGCAAAGTGTTAGCACCGTGGTGAAAAGCCCCTCTTCACGCCTAAACTCACTTTAGGCATGATAAGGAGCTTCTCGCGCGAAGTTTCCGCGCGCAAAGTTTTGCGCGCGCGCGCGAAGCGCCCCGCGCTTCGCGCGATGCGCCCATTAAACCCTATGGGACTTTGCGCGCGCGCCTGTGCGGGTGCGCGCGCAAAACTTTGCGCGCGATAACTTCGCGCGAAGAGCAGGCAAAAGCGGTGATAACTCAGTGGTGAAGAGGTTATCACGCCTAAAGTACTTTAGGCGTGATAACTGAGTTATCACCGCTTGGTGAATCGAGGCCTAGGTGTGATACGTTTAGATGTGATACGTTTAGGCGTGATAAGTTTAGGCGTGATAAGTTTAGGTGTGATAAGTTTAGGTGTGATAAGTTTAGGCGTGATAAGTTTAGGGGTGATAAGTTTAGGCGTGATAAGTTTAGGGGTGATAAGTTTAGGCGTGATAAGTTTAGGTGTGATAAGTTTAGGCGTGATAACTATAGCACCAACTGGGTTAGCACCGCAGTGCACTGCTGATCAAAAGTTTTGCGCCAGCAAAGTCTGGTGCGCGCGAAACGTCGCATAGAGTTCAATGGCACGCTATCTAAACTTATCACGCCTAAACTTATCACACCTAAACTTATCACGCCTAAACTGAGTTAAGGCGTGATAAGGGGCTTTTTACCAGCGTGGTGCAATGGTTATCACGCCTAAAAGACTGGGTTATCACTGCTTTGTGAATCGAGCCCATATTGTTAATATCCTGTGCTTTCAAATTAGCTTATCGGCTGTGGCAGTCAGGTGACACAGCTGAGTGATCAAATTACAACTTGTGATTAGACACAAAATGAGGGGGAATTAGACAGGCTAAACTCTCTAAATACATACAGGGTGCATTTCTCTGTTTTCCTTGTGTCCTGCACAAGAGTTCAGGTTCACTTTAAGTAATCAAGATGGATACCTTTTTGCCGTTCATTTATAATTTTAATTTAGGCAAACTTTTATACTATGTAAATCACTGTTCCTGATAAAGAAATTGGGATTGTGGATCAATTGGGATGAGTGGATCAGTTGATCTGACTCCAATGACAAGTTGAACATAATAGTCTGAATCAGTGTTGTTCGCAAAATTTTCACATGGAAAAGGGCATTTTCGATTTCGAGAAACTTTTCACATAAATCTATATATATAATAGAGTAAGTGCCTCAACCTTCAAGCAAGAAGAAGAAGTAGCGCCCTGCCCCCAGGGCCGGTCCAAGCAAGAAGAAGGGGCTGGTCCAAGTAAGAAGAAGAAGTAGTGTCATAACAAACCAAGGGCAAAGGGGGATAATTTGCATATTCAGTAGCAGTGCATTGTGGGTAACCACAAATGTTCACTTATAGCTGAATTATTGCAGATTTGCTTCTGTTTGAAGAAGGAAAATTACACCAAGCTTTGCTTTTTTTAGTAGGAGGACTTTTTGGTCTCTTTTATCCTCCTATACATTCTTAGTAGTTTGGGTCACCCTGAGCTGCTTGGTTACTCTGTTGTACTGGTCCAAGCCCTATCTGTAGCCTTATTGATCCCGGCTATGTACTGATGAGGACCAAATGTCTGAAATAGGCTGTCACGTGTTAGTTTGATATGACTGTGTAAAACTTAAAGCTATAGGCTTGCTTGACTTCTCAAGGGTGCAAAGGAATTATCTGCATATTTAATAGCGGTGCACAGTGTCGGATTTGTACTTTTCACCACCCAAGGCCAACTATACCGTCTGTCTGGTTGTTATCTCTGTGTACCCCAATGAGAATTCTACTTACTTTCCCTCATTGGATGTCAGTTGTCACAGATGACTATTTTAGTAATATGCGTATAGATTATAAGTTATGTTTTCCTTAAGAACTTTTATGTTATGTTTGTTATCTCATTAATGATGGAACCATTGTGTCACCATGAGAGCTAGGCTGACGTGTACCTGCAGGATAGAGCTTACAGGTCTTGCAGGGACAACACAAGTATAGGACAGGGAGTTTGAAGGTTAAATCTGTTCTTGTAGATATGGATGGCTGCATAGAATACCTTTACTGCCCCTCACTGAGCCGCCCCTAAATTACTGGTGCCCTAGGCCATGGCCTATGTGGCCTTGCCAGAAATCTGGCCCTGGCGGTGCATTGTGGGTAATCACAAATGTTCACTTTTAGTTGAATTATTGCATATTTCCTTCTGTTTTAGGAAGGTAAATTACACCAAGCTTTGCTTTTTTTAGTAGGAGGTCTTTTTGGTCCCTTTTATCCCCCTATACATTCCGAGTGGTTTGGGTCACACTGAGCTGCTTGGTTACTCTGTTGTACTGGTCCAAGCCCTATCTCATACAGCCATATCAATCCTTGCAATGTATAGATGAGGACCAAAAGTCAGAAACAGGCTGTCTACATGTGGGATTGATATGACTGTGTAAAATTTAAAGCTGTATGCTTGCTATACACCAGTGGCTCTAGATGCTTGCTAGGATTATCAATGGGGGGGAAAGGGGTAATTTGCATTTTTAGTAGCAGTGCATTGTGGGTAACCACAAATGTTCACTTATAGCTGAATAATTGCACATTTCCTTCTGTTTTAGGAAGGCAAATTACACCAAGCTTTGCTTTTTTTAGTAGGAGCTCTTTTTGGTCCCTTTTATCCCCCTATACATTCAGAGTGGTTTGGGTCACCCTGAGCTGCTTGGTTACTCTGTTGTACTGGTCCAAGCCCTATCTCATACTGCTGTATCAATCCCTGCCATATACTGATGAGGACCAAAAGTCGGAAACAGGCTGTGTCACATGTGGGTTTGATATGACTGTGTAAAATTTAAAGCTATATGCTTGCTATACACCAGTGGCTCTAGATGCTTAATTTGCATATTTAGTAGCAGTGCATTGTGGGTAACCACAAATGTTCACTTATAGCTGAATTATTGCAGATTTCCTTCTGTTTTAAAAAGCAAAATTACACCAATACAGTGTGCGGCATTGCAGGAAGTGACGACAGTGGAACGCACAATGGGACACGGAAGAGGTGAGTCATCCCTGCCCGCTGCCTCTTACTAATAGTGGCAGCTGCTACTGTGCTTAAGCAGGAGGGGGAGCGCACATGGGGGACCCAGGTGAGGGGGGGGGTTCATGCTGAGCTTAAGCAGGAGGGGGAGTGCACATGGGGGACCCAGGTGAGGGGGTCCAACTCCCCTCCCCGCCGCTGTGCCCAATACCCCCTTCCTGTCCTCTACCTTCTTATGCGGCGTATGCTACGCCGCGGGTCGGCTAGTACATTTTATTTTTGCAATATGGTGAAAATTCACGAAAATGAGAAAACTCCTTAATTTTACTGCAAAAATGGGGAAACTAGTTTATTTTAGTGTGAAAAAAGCAAAAATGTCACAAACTTATTACAAAATTATCTGCAATGGCATTTTTGCTTGAAAGTTGAATTTTATCATTTTCACAAAAAATTATCTGAATATAATATAGGCATTTTCAATCATCACTGGCCTGAACCCCATACTGGTTTCTTGAAACAGAAGACTACAATCAACATAATTGTTATCTCACTGCAATCAATCTGATAAAGATTCTTTATATAAAATCAAAAAGTCTAGAAGATTGCCACAGTTTTATATGTGGACTTCAATGAGGCCTGCTAAGCTTCCTTCCAGATGCCACTCTTGTGGCAGCGGTCATAATTGTGCGACCCAGGACAGGAGGGGCTTTTATCACTTGCTAGAAACCAAAGCTTCTGACTTGCTGCCTTATTAACAGCCAAGAATCATATAAAAAGAGCCCAATTTCTCTATGACGGCCACCAACCAATACATGACTGAAGATCATAGGAGCAGCTGCCAATCATTTTGATGCCAGCAATTCCCAGAAGAAGCCACAGAAAGGGGATTTCCTGGATGCATACATTTGATAAAGGCACAAGCTGAAAAGGGCACAGGAAATAGCTTAAAGAGGAATATCAGTAAATGTCATCCATATAGTAAAATATGGGTCATACTTATCAATAATGTACTAGGACTTAACCCCACCATACTCTCACACAGAATCCCCCTCCTCCGGTAAAGGTTAACCTTAAAGTGAACCTCCGGACTAAAAATCTACTCAGCAGAACTGAAAAGACTTGGGGCTTGATTCACAAAGCGGTGCAAACTGTTTAGCACGGGTGTGCTAAACAGTTAGCACGGGAAGTGCCGTTTGCAGACTTTTGTGCGCGCAAAGTGCCGCGATTCGCGCGATCGTGGACTTTTGCACGTGCAATTTGCAACAAATTGCGAACGCAAAAGTCCGCAATCGCGCGTATCGCGGCACTTTGCGCGCAAAAGTCTGCGAATGGCACTTCACGTGCTAACTGTTTAGCACACCCGTGCTAAACAGTTTGCATCACTTTGTGAATCAAGCCCTAGGTATTTCTTTAACAGTTTCACAGCATCAGAACTTTGTTTTTCTTACCAAAGGATCATTTTTAGCTGCATTTTTAGCTAAGCTCCACCCATCAAAGAAAACTGCCGGGCAGTTTTTCCCTGATGCTGTGCAAAGCATGATGGGATATCCTATGTTGTTATTCACGTTGCCTAGCAACTGGGAGAGGTGCTCAGGACACAGGACAGTTGGAACTGTGTATCATGCTCCCTGTCACCTCCTTTGAACCAAAAAGATGGCTGCCATCATGAAATCAAACATTTGCCTGTTCTTTTAAAACAGGGTGGGTAAGAGATTATATTACCTATCTATTTTAATTAACATAACTAATGTAACTTAATGACAATATGTTTGTTTAGGCTCCTTTTAGTTCCTCTTTAAGTGATTATTCATTTTTGGCTACTTAAAGTATGTACTTAGCATACAGTCTGTTAATATGATGCTTCGATGTACATTCAATGGAGCCAATTTTTCAAAAAACCGCAAGACAATTAGAGCAAATGCGTTGAAGGACAACTGTAGCGAGAGGTATGTGGAGGCTGCCATATTTATTCCCTTCTAAACAATACCAATGACCTGGCTGTGCTGCTGATCCTCTGCCTCTAATCCTTTTAGCCACAGCCCCTGAACAAGCATGCAGCAGATTCAGATGTTTCTGACATTATTGTCAGATCTGACAAGATTAGCTGCATGCTTGTTTCTGGTGTCATTCAGACACCACTGCAGCCAAGTAGATCAACAGGGCTGCCAGGCAACTGATATTGTTTACAAGAAAATAAATATGGCAGCCTCCATATCCCTCTCACTACAGTTGTCCTTTAAAGTCTGATTCATACTGTAGTCCTCAAATGCTACGCTTTTCAACCCATTTTTTGTGCACCTGTTACAATGAATTAGTGATTGTTATTTACATAAATATGTTTTAAATTGTACAGTGCAGGGGCGGAACTGCCATAGAAGCAAAAAGGGCAATATCCCCAGGTCCCTCGACCTCTGTCTCCTGGGCCCCCGCACTGCCAAAAAGAGCCAAGATTCCAGACCCCTGGTCAGAGCCCTTAACCTGTGCATTATCCAGCCAGTACACTATTTAAACCAACATCATCATCATCATCAATGAATTGTTCCACAATCCCACTGTACCAGGGCTAGAGTTGGGCCGAACGGTTCGCCTGCGAACGGTTCCATGCGAACTTCCGTGGTTCGCGTTCGCGTCCCGCAGGCGAACGTTTTCGGAAGTTCGGTTCGCCCCATAATGCACCATGGAGGGTCAACTTTGACCCTCTACATCACAGTCAGCAGGCCTAGTGTAGCCAATTAGGCTACACTAGCCACTGGAGCCACACCCCCCTTATATAAGGCAGGCAGCGGCGGCCATTACGGTCACTCGTGTGCCTGCCTGCATTAGTGAGAGTAGGGCGAGCTGCTGCACTGTCTCTCATAGGGAAAGATTAGTTAGGCTTAGCTTGTTCCTGGCTGCATACCTGTTCTGTGAACCCACCACTGCATACCTGTTCTGTGAACCCACCACTGCATACCTGTACTGTGTCTGTGAACCCACCACTGTTTACCTGTTCAGTGAACCCACCACTGCATACCTGTTCTGTGAACCCACCACTGTATACCTGTTCAGTGAACCCACCACTGCATACCTGTTCTGTGAACCCACCACTGCATACCTGTTCTGTGAACCCACCACTGCATACCTGTTCTGTGAACCCACCACTGCATACCTGTTCTGTGAACCTGCCACTGCATACCTGTACTGTGAACCCACCACTGCATACCTGTTCTGTTCACTGAACCCGCCACTGCATACCTGTTCTGTTCAGTGAACCCGCCACTGCATACCTGTTCTGTTCAGTGAACCCGCCACTGCATACCTGTTCTGTTCAGTGAACAGTTTGGTGTGTCAGTGTGAAGCAGCACCTTAATTACACTACCTGATTGATGTACACACATGCAAGATGTTTTAAAGCACTTTAGGCCTGTCATTTAGCATTCAGTGTGATTTCTGCCCTTAAAACGCTGCTTTGCGTCAAATCCAGATTTTTCCCGGGGACTTTTGGCGTGTATCCCACTCCGCCATGCCCCCCTCCAGGTGTTAGACCCCTTGAAACATCTTTTCCATCACTTTTGTGGCCAGCATAATTTTTTTTTATTTCCAAAGTTCGCCTCCCCATTGAAGTCTATTGCGGTTCGCAAACTTTAACGCAAACCGAACCTTCTGCGGAAGTTCGCGAACCCGGTTCGCGAACCTAAAATCGGAGGTTCGGCCCAACTCTAACCAGGGCCAGCTTAAGGGGACCCGGAACCCTATGGATAACATAAGTGTGGAGCCCCCTAACCCCCATCATAGTCATTACCCCACTGCTCCCTCACATGTAGCAGCATTAATCACTCACTGGCAGTGGGTGCGCCATCTGTGCACTCAGTCTACTCTATTCGGTCCATTGCATGTTAAACATGCACAGGATGGAGAAGAGGCAGATAGCGTGACTAAGAGTGCATGGACATTGCAGCAGCCACTCCACAGGACAGCAAGTGAGTGACTAGCGCTACTACATGCGAGGGGCCTGGGGAGCAGTGGAGGGGGACGCATGGGTGGGGTCTGGCAGTGTGGTGGCCCTGGGCCTATAGTAGCAATGCTCTAGTCCATACACAGATAATTCGGGCATCCGGTGATTGCAACTTGGAGTGGGAACAGTAATTAACGTCCCCTGGAATTTCAGCATAACCGGGCAGCAAAAGAGAATGTACTCATTTTCGTAGCCTCTTGTGAAAGGAAAGGATGAATTCTGTAAATGTCGAAGAGATGTAAGTAGCAGGAGGTAGTTAAATAAAATATCCAACCTTTTTGGTACAGAATCTGGAGTTTGGCGTCCTAATGTCACAAAATCCTGTTCCAAATATACCTTTGTATTTTTGGGGTAAATATCTGATTCAGCTTTAAAGTTATTCTGAGCACCTGTCATGGGTATGCCTTTAAGCCAGACGACTTCAAACAAAGGTGTGCTATGACCCCTCTGGAGGTGCCTTTTGCAATGGCCATGCGGGTCACTTCCTCTTCCTGCTTCATTCAGTGATGCACTTCTCTAACAGAGAAGACAGGGGTGACCCGGAAGTTATAGCATAGCCAAGATGGCAGCTGCAATTTCTAAATTAAAATCGAATGAAAACTATTTACTGTAGGATGGCGATTCAGGCATCAAATGAAAGAGGAGAGCACGAGCTACAGAAAGTTATGCATCTTTAAGTATTTTGCAGTAGTGGTCGGAGTCTTAAAGGCATGCCCATGAGAGGTGCTCGGAGTCCTTTTAAACAACAATTTTATGACCATGAACAGGGGCGTAACTAGGCCCCACCGGGCCCCCCTGCAAAATTTCAGAGCGGGCCCCGCCCCCCCCCTCTCTCCCTGGGGCCTGCTCGGGGCCGTGGTGTGGGAGCTGGAGGGGTGGCAACATGAGGGGAAAGCCTTGGCCACAGTCGGCGGGGAGAGGGGAAGTTCCCCCCTCTCCCTCACCTCGGGGCTGTCCCCTCTGCGCTTCCCTCCAGCTAACGTTATACTGTGGGCAGCGGGCAGCGGCGGGCAGATACATACCTTCCTTGCGTTCCACCGCATAATCTTCGCTCTGGCGTCTGGCGTCACTTCCGGAAGTGACGTCACTTCCGGAAGTGACGTCATAGGCCAGAGCGAAGATTATGCGGTGGAACGCAAGGAAGGTATGTATCTGCCCGCCGCTGCCCGCTGCCCGCTGCCCACAGTATAACGTTAGCTGGAGGGAAGCGCAGAGGGGACAGCCCCGAGGTGAGGGAGAGGGGGGAACTTCCCCTCTCCCCGCCGACTGTGGCCAAGGCTTTCCCCTCATGTTGCCACCCCTCCAGCTCCCACACCACGGCCCCGAGCGTGCCCCAGGGGGGGGCCGGGCCCCCCCGCAGGCGCAGGTGCTGCAGGGCCTATCGGTACGCCAGTGATCATGAATGGCTATTCACTTGGCTAACAATGTGCAACATCTGTTTTTTATACTGCTCAGCCTACTCCTCTGTGTGTTTGTCCTGTGGACTTGTTGTTTCCCTTCATATCAGGAAAAAAATTCTAGCTGCCCTTTCCTATCTGAATATAGAGCATTCCATAGAGTCATTTGATGTTTCCATAGGTCGGATGCATGAAGCAATGGTAATACTGCCGTGCACAGACAGTGCAATATCACTGTTACTAACGCCAGCAGAGTACCGCATGTTGCATAATTAGTGTGACTGGCTGTACTTGGGTAATGTGAGCATTGCTATAGTAACACAACAAGCAAGTGATGTAATCCATGTGACCAATAGCAATGTTTGCATTACCCATGTACCACAGGGATGCTACTAATTGCACAACCTATGGTACTCTGCTGCCTTCATATCAGCAACATTGCCATCCACTGTGCATGGCAATATAATCTGACCACATGTGAGCAGCTACAAGTGTACGCATTATTAGGATGCATTTTTGTCTCCCGCTAACTTCCTTTGTTTGGCCACAATCAAGGATTTCTCAGCCACTCAAGTCTGATATGTAGCTTATTGTCCAGACCTTGAAATTCATCCTCTTACTTAAAGGGTCACTATGGCAAAAAAAGTGTAAAATTTAATATATGTGCAAACAGACAAATGAGAAGTATGTTTTTCCAGAGTAAAATGAGCCATAAATTACTTTTCTCCTATGTTGCTGTCACTTACAGTAGGTAGTAGAAATCTGGCAGAAGTGACAAGTTTTGGAGTTGCCCATCTCTTCATAGGGGATTCTCAGCAAGGTTTTTATTCTTTATAACAATATTCCCTAAAAAGGATTTAAACAATGATGCTGGTCAGCTTCCCTGCTCACTACACAGTTTTTTGGCAGTTCGACGGAGCAACTGCCATTCACTAAGTGCTTTTGAAAATAAATAAATCCCTGAGAATCACCGATAAAGAGATGAACTAGTCCAAAACCTGTCACTTCTGTCAGATTTCTACTACCTACTGTAAGTGACAGCAACATAGGAGAAAAGTAATTTATAGCTCATTATACTCTGGAAGAAATGTACTTCTTATTTGTTTATGCTTGCACATATTTTAAATTTTAAAATTGTTTCTCCATTAAGTAATTCATCTTGATTTTTTTTCCAGGGTCAAAAGCCCCCCAAAATCCGACCTCTACCAACAGATTTTGAACTAGCCCATCTCCTCATGAGGAGTTCTCTGGGTTTTCTTTATTTTTAAAAGCACTTTGTGAATGGCAGTTGCTCCGTCCAAGTGCCAAAGAAGTGTACGGTGAGCCGGGAGGCTGGCCAGTATCATTGTATAAATCTTTTTCAGGGAATGTCTTTATAAAGTAAAAAGGCCATGCTGAGAATCCCCCATGAAGAGATGTACTAACCCAAAGCCTGTTGGTAATGTCAGATTTCTTCTACCTACTGTAAGTGACAGCAACATAGGAGAAAAGTAATTTATGGCTCATTTTACTCAGGAAGAAATGTATGTGTATATTTTTTAAATTTTAAGATTTTCACAACAGTTCCTCTTTAAGATAACTTTTCGGGCTGTTAAAGTTATTCTGAGTAATTTTTAACTTGCTGGTGGCTAAAAAGCATTTTCTTGATAACATTGTGAAAATATTACATAGAAAAAAACATAAGAGAAAAACAAAATTAATTAAAGAGTAACTGTCAGGCTGCAAAAGCTAATTTAAACCTCTATTCTCCTGTGTTAAACAGTTTAGAAGGAAGCCAAAAAGGCAATACTGAAGTTAAAAATCTCTCTTACTTTTGATGTGTGCTGAACAGCAAGGCTGTTAGACCCAAGCTCTTAAGAGGCCGAGAGGCCGCATACCATACTGCAAAGCATTCTGGGGCTGCTTCTTCCCACCTTGGGTCCTCCCCTCTGCTGCTAGTGAGAAGTTACAGGCTCATGTTACAACGCAGTCCAGCTCACAGCACTGAAAAATCTCTGGGCAGAGTATACTGCATGAGTCCGCTATTGTTCCTAGCCACATGGCTAATTAATATTCACTGCACAGTAGTGTTGTCTTTTTTGTGAGTCGAATCATCAGGAAGCAGGCAGGACATGACGACACATTTGGCTTCATAGGAGACAGACATACATGGAACCTGCCATGAGCTGTCAGGAGCATCTATCTCTGCATATACTATATACAAATTCTGTGAAATCCAAACGTGGACAGTGAAATGCATATGTAATGTAAGTACAGCCAATCTTTAGCTACTGATATATGTGTTTTTTTCTCTGAGACCTTATACCTAACAGCTCTTCTTTAAGGGTCAGTGGGCCATATGCAATTCACTTTTTCACCTGAGTTTTCTCCTAGGAGATAATTTTTCTTCTTCGATTTGAAATAACTTTCCACCACTTTTCAACAAAAAAAAATACTAAAAGGTAGGGAAAAAGCACTATCAAAATTATTTTGAGTATTTGCTAACTTTCTGGTGGCTTAAAAGGCATTTTATTGACACATTTAAAAATATCACCTAGAAGAAAACTCAGGAGAAAATGTGAATTGCATATGGGCCATTATAAGAAAAACATCTTCTGTCTCAAACCAAGATTCCTAAAACCATTATTATTCAATAAATAGTGATAAGATTTTGCAAAGCTTCTAGTATTTGTTTGTCGATGGCAACATTGTGGAAAGTGTAGAAGAATTTCCAATGGCTGTGGAAATATGGAGTTCAGAGATGTAAATGGCCTATTCTTTTATTACTTTTTGACTTTCTGAGTTATTCAAGTCATTGTTTTGCTTCGTCCCATGAGATGTTCTCTGGAGTTCAAGTCAGGCCTGAATATTATGACAAAACATTTAGGGATGAACATGCAGATGACCAGAGCCCAGCTGGATGCCAAGATGGCAAAGATCTCCATGGCCACAGTGTACTTGCCCTGAGCACTGAGGTATGCTGGGATAAATGATATCCAGACGCTGAGGAAGGCCAACATGCTAAATGTAATAAACTGGGCCTCATTGAAGCTGTCAGGAAGTCTCCGTGCCAGGAAGGCAAAAATAAAGCTAATGGTGGACAGAAGAAAGAGGTAACCCAACATGGTCCAGAAGGCTATCAGCGAGCCCTCATTACACTCAACAATAATAAATCCAGGCTTAGTTTCAATGTTGTTTTGTGGAAATGGAGGAGTGATTGACAGCCAAATAATACACAAAACAAACTGCACAAGGAAACATGTAGAAATGATAGCATAAGACACTTGAGGTGAACTCCATTTCAGTAGACTGCTGCCTGGTCTGGTGGCCATAAACGCTAGCACCACCATGATAGTTTTGGCTAGGATGCAAGAAACACAGAGAGCAAAGATCAGACCAAATGAAGGCTGTCGCAGAAGACATTTCTCAGGATGTGGGTATCCAATGAACACCAAAGCAGAAAGAAAACACAAAGTCAGCAATGTCAGCAGAAGACAACTTAGTTTATAGTTGCTAGCTTTGATTATTGCAGTGTGTTTATGTTGTATAAAAATCTTCAAAACAGAAAAAGGGACAAGTGAAGAGGAAATGCTGACAGCAGCCAAAATTGCTCCTAATGGATCCTTAAAGCTGAGAAATTCATCCTTTTTAGGAACACAGATAGTTTTCAGAGAATTTGGCCATTGATCCCAGGAACATTTTATACAAACAACGGAGTCTAGATCAAGAAACAAACTATTGTTAAACAAATAAGACTGGTGGTAAAACAAAACTAATATAAAATGTTTCAAAACAACTCACGAAATAGAGGTTTTCTTCAACCTCTGCTTTATATCTAAGGTGGGGTTATAGCTGGCCAAAAAAAGGCTTCAGGATTACCCATGATGCAGTCTGAAATGTCCTCAAACAAACTTTCAGCATGCCAAAATTTGATAATTGAGGTAATCCTGATATCCTTTGCTCCATAGAGGAAAAAAAACAAGCCTTTTACTGCCGTCAAAATCGTCAGTGATATCAAAATAAAATCACTCAGAGCCGTAATTGTTTTTGTAATAAAATATAAATCACAGGTATTCAACAATAGTCCTGTGTAAGCAATGATTAGCTACTACTACCGTGGGGCTTTAGTTAGTTCATGGTAGAGGGATGGGCTACATTGACAGTCAATACTAAGTCCTTTCTCCTTCTCCTGGATGCTCAGTGTCCATATGTTGTTTACCTTCGTGGGAAAGAATTCTTCTACTGGAAATGAGAGAAAAGCTGGAGAAATGCTGACAAGAAAGAGTTTGTGTGGGAAACAAAACCAGATTATACAGATAGTTATTTAAGGGTATCACACAAACAGCTCCTTGCCAGTACTTCTTCAACTCTCCGTTTTCATACGGCATTGGGTAATTTTAAGAAGATCTATTTTCTACGAGCAGCTGACAGGCTGTCAGCTGCTTCTGTCCACTGGCCAGGCACTTGCTAACCATCAGCACAAACCACCCATTTCCCATGGAGTTGCATCTGAACATGGCATTAAACATGTGGTGTTACCAAACTCTTCCATTCTGCTGTAGGTAATTGCAGCCGAATGGTGTTTGTGACCAGCAGCCAGGCAGTTGAATTGATCGACAAAGGAGAAGTTGAGCTGTCTATGGAAAAGAAGCCTAAGGCCGTGCAATATCTGATAGAAGAGGCTGTGGAAATGGCACTTGGAGAAGGGATCATCCACTAAAGGCAGGCAAACATAGATAGATAGGACTCCCATGAAATCTAGTTGTACCACTGGAGGCCATGTACTGTAGCTAATTGATATCTGTACAAAATAAACTAGTATTAAAAGCTAGTTTTGTTTACCAGTCTGATTTGAGACCTCTCCTTGTAGACATGGGAGACATTCATAGCAGCAGACTGGTTGTCCTTGTAGAGCAGCTTTCCTGAACCCTGGGGGGCAGCTCTCACTGCAGACTGAGCGAGGGACCTGTATAAATAAACAAAGTTAAACTAGATACATTGATCAGCCGCAACATCAAATCAGCTGACATCTCACTATAGTCACTTGTCAAGGGATGGGACGTATTAGTGAGCTGGAGAATAGTCAGTTGTTGAAGTTATTGTGTAAGCTTTTGAGTAACCATGATGTGGACCAAGCAGTGATGGATTGATGATTGAGTTAGAAAATCACTAAACTGTCAACTTCTGAGGGATATTTCCACTAAGATGCGGTGATGACCTAATTAAGTGATCTAAGGAAGGACAACTGCTGAATCAACTCTAAGGTCATAGATGCCCAAGGCTCATTGATGCACATGGTAGTTAGCCAAGCTTTTTTAATAGAAGAGCTTAATTCTCTCCATGAAAGGGAGGTGACAGGATGCATACCATTTGTTGTACATGCAGCTGTAAGTCTCCTAGTTTAACTAAGTTGTAGTCTAGTCTTCATCCATGAAGCAATGCAGGAAGGTGACCTTGTAAGTTAGATGATCTAATGAGCCGATGCTCAAACAAATAAGTCCCAGTTGCTTATTAGAAGCACTATTTCAACTAAAAGGTAAATTGTAACGATTGTGGAACTTTCTCCGTGATCAGCGCACAACGCGTGCGCTGATACGGCGGAAATCCTCCACAAGCGTATAATTGCAGGAACCCAGCAAAAAGTGCTATGCACCCGTAGAGGGAAATTCCTGTCGGCAGATGGCGCTGGGGAGTGCAGAGGAACCAATCCTCTGTACCTCCACAAATGCCAGACAGGAATTGTACGAAGCACAGAACGCAATCGCAAGAGTAGCGATTGCGAATGAGAACGAGCAAAGGGACAGGTTGTATGTGTGTGCGCCAATCTAGTCCCCACCCCGCGACAGCGCACACACAACAGCAGATACGAAACAGAAACGCAACCGAAAGAAAGGCGATTGCCAGAAGTGACACAAGGCAGATCAGAACAGAATATGAGGATAGCAAAGGCACAGCAAATCATACAACGAGAAGGTAAAGAAAACAACAAACGCTAACTGAACGCGAACACCGCACTCATTCGCAACAGTGCACGTGTTCGTGCGCGGTCCTTGCGTGATAAGCACAACAGGGACAAGCACGCCTAACTAACCACCGACAGACAAACATAAAACAGAGGACGCGAGCGCTTGCTTAACGGTTACCTCACCGAGCCTCCAGCAAGCATTCGTAGCAGACAAGACAGACGCACGAAAACAGGAACAAGCGAGAGACAGGACCCACAGCACTAGCGAAAGAGGCTAGTGCGATACAGGAAGACAGAACAGAAGGATCCACAGCGCTAGCGCAAGATGCTAGTGCGATCCAGGTACAGAGTAGCAGAACAGAAGGATCCACAGCACTAGCGCAGGATGCTAGTGCGATCCAGGTACAGAGTAGCAGAACAGAAGGATCCACAGCACTAGCGCAAGATGCTAGTGCGATCCAGGTACAGAGTAGCAGAACAGAAGGATCCACAGCACTAGCGCAGGATGCTAGTGCGATCCAGGTACAGAGTAGCAGAACAGAAGGATCCACAGCACTAGCGCAGGATGCTAGTGCGATCCAGGTACAGAGTAGCAGAACAGAAGGATCCACAGCACTAGCGCAGGATGCTAGTGCGATCCAAGGAGACAGATCAGAAGGGGCTACCAGTAACAACCGCTGTTCCGGTTAGCACCCAGACACACCGAACGATCTCCTGTCGACCACCGCTGGGACAGGACAATCGCATCAGACAAACAAAACAGATAAGCAATCCTAACTGCACTAGGGAAACCTGCCTAGCGCAGTTTCAGGAATTACTCTAAGCTGATCTTCAAACAGAGAGTAAGGCTGACACTCCTCCAGGAGTGTTTCACAGGAAGGAATCCTTATGACCAGCCAAGCATTGTGGGAAACACATAGTACTTATAGTACACGCCTCCAATGAATGTGGCCAGGCAATTTGCATGACAACGTATGCAAATTCCTCAGCAAGCACAAGCTGCAAAACTGACAGAAGGTCTCCTTTCCAGAGTCCTGCAGCATGCAAACTAAACAATGGTCAAAAGGCTGCCTGCCTGCGCAGGCAGCTAAGCGGATTCTCACAGTACCCCCCCTTCTAGGGTCGAATTCCAGACGACCCTCAAAACTGATATCTCCAAACCACTTTAACAGAAGACTCATGAAGGTCGGGACAGCCCGACAAAGTCCAATTCCAGAGTCAGTCCACCCGAAACCTACCTCATCGGAAACAGAAGCCACCGAAACATGCCCATCAGCACTACAAGTCTCAGCGTAACACCCATCAGGACTGTGGATACCAGAGAAGAAGCCATCGACACCCTCCAGACAATACCCACCACCTTCCAAGGAGCGTCCGAAAATACCAAATCTGCCACAAAACCTGTTCGAAGTGTCTCTTTCAAAACAAAAGCCGCTGTTGATCGCATTCAGGGTACCAAGCAAAACTTCTCTCGGAATCTCACAGAACGCCTTGAAGCTCCGCAGAGATTCCAAGAAGCCAGAACACTCACCAGGCTCACATGGAGAGCTACCAAGCACCCCCATGGAACCTATGACAGTTCCAGATTCAGAATTAGCAGGACACCCATCGAGATCAGGACTTTCAGGGACCACTTCTGGGCATGCAAGCAGGCAGGCGAAATCAGAGCATGTCTCCACCGAGGAAGCATCTGAGTACGCTGATAACCGAGGCACACTTGGGCTTTCTGGGTCACAGAGCACACTGGGGTACATCAGCACAGGAGAAACCTCAGGACATGTCGGGGAACTGCCAACCTCAGAGTCCGGCACGACAAGACCAAAACCAGGACCGGGCAGAAAATCATCACGAGTAGAGGTCACAGGTACTGGTCTTTCAAAAGAAGTCTCGGTCTCAGGCTTAGAAATCTCAATGACTGTAATGGTATCTGACAGAAATTCATCATTGACTACACATGACTGAAGCTCCACCAGAGCTGAAAAGGTAGCCAGCAAGGCAGCAATGCCTACGGAAGAGGGCAACACCTCAGAAGGACTTGGGGGCAGGAGACATCTCCTACAAGTTCTGCACCCTTTGGGAGGAACTCGGAGACCTCCAGAACATCAAACAAGACCTCAGGAACATCATTTTCCAGGTTTTCTAAGAAGGATTCTGAACTGTCCATGTTACAGGGCTGAACATTAAATACCTCCTGCAGGCAGGGCAGATGTCCCAGGAATGGTTCCACCATAACCTGAGACTGAACTTCATCATAATTAGCGGGATGTACAGGAATATTTACTGGAACACACACTGACTCCCTAACTTCATACTCACTGTACCCAGAATTCTGTGTGGCAGTCAAACTAGTTTGTAACTCCAAAACTGCTGAAAAACAGGTGAGTATAGTGGCAATACCTAGACGAGCCTCTAGGGACACTGCAGGGGATTCTGAGCAAGGCCACATTGACTCATCCAGAGTACAGGGTGCAGAATCAGCACTTCCCTCAGAGCAAGAAAGAGGCTCACAAACGTCAGTGTGAAAGGAAAACATGTTTTCATTCATGGTACAGGGCAGGTTCAGAGAAAGCATCTCTGAACAAGGCAAAGAAGGTTCAGCATCAGATTCGCAAAACCGAAGCGCTGTCTCACTCTTAGATTCGGCTAACAATGTCGAATCCGAGGAGTCAGAACGCAAAACCTGGTAATCAAAAATCACTTTAGGTTGTGAAAGTGATGCTTCCATAGCGCAAACCTCCGCGGTCTGCGGAGCAGACTGCAAGGCATCTAGGATCGAAACACTGGAGCAACTGTCATCAGGCAACGGGCCCCTACAGGTGTGAACAGGGTGAGACAGAGACTCATTTGCAGAAGAAATAGCGACTAGAGTTGGGCCGAACCTCCGATTTTAGGTTTGCGAACCAGGTTCGCGAACTTCCGCGGAAGGTTCGGTTCGCGTTAAAGTTCGCGAACCGCAATAGACTTCAATGGGGATGCGAACTTTGAAAAAAAAAAATAGATATGCTGGCCACAAAAGTGATGGAAAAGATGTTTCAAGGGGTCTAACACCTGTAGGGGGGCATGGCAGAGTGGGATACATGCCAAAAGTCCCGGGGAAAAATCTGGATTTGACGCAAAGCAGCGTTTTAAGGGCAGAAATCACATTGAATGCTAAATGACAGGCCTAAAGTGCTTTAAAATATCTTGCATGTGTATACATCAATCAGGTAGTGTAATTAAGGTACTGCTTCACACTGACACACCAAACTCACCGTGTAACGCACGGCAAACAGCTGTTTGTGTAGTGACGGCCGTGCTGGACTGGTGCGCACCATGGCGAGAGTGCAGGTTTTGGTGGCTTTACAGCCCATATGGTCGCCTGGCTGATGTAGCTGAATGACAGAACAGTAACTGTCCAGCTGATCAAATTTGGTCTGACCACAATGAAGCAACGACCTTATTATCTTTTGTGTGCCCCCCGAGACACTCATCTAGGCGCCGGTCATTGCTTCATTGTGATACGCAAGCCCTTTCACCACGGCAAGGTAATGATCACGAAGGGGAATGGGCGCATGTACATGCCTTTTCTTTTGTTGTTGCAGCTGCCCGCAGTGCAGCCAGAAAAATTAGGCAGTCATGTACACGCACCAGAAAAATTATTACAGCGGCCGCTGCTAGCAGCGGCCTAAAAAATTCAGCAATCCGCCTGGAGTCCCGGACCCTGTTGGTGGTGGCGGAGAAGGTAGTCAAGCGGCCTGCAGGCAGACATGCTGTGTGGAGGGACTGGGAGCGACTTAGTCTTCTTGGGGCAGGCCAGGCAGCCAGTCACACGGCGTGCAGGCAGAGATGCTGTGTGTGCGGGGACTGACTTAGTCTTGGGGCGGGCAGCAGCCCTCCGGGATCCATGCCTCATTCATTTTGGCGGGTCCACTGAACAGAACAGGTATGCAGTGGCGGGTTCACAGAACAGGTATGCAGTGGTGGGTTCACAGCACAGGTATGCAGTGGTGGGTTCACTGAACAGGTATGCAGTGGTGGGTTCACAGCACAGGTTTGCAGTGGTGGGTTCACAGCACAGGTATGCAGTGGTGGGTTCACTGAACAGGTATGCAGTGGTGGGTTCACAGAACAGGTATGCAGTGGCAGGTTCACTGAACAGGTATGAAGTGGTGGGTTCACTGAACAGGTATGCAGTGGCAGGTTCACTGAACAGGTATGCAGTGGTGGGTTCACAGCACAGGTATGCAGTGGTGGGTTCACTGAACAGGTATGCAGTGGTGGGTTCACAGCACAGGTATGCAGTGGTGGGTTCACAGAACAGGTATGCAGTGGCGGGTTCACAGCACAGGTATGCAGTGGTGGGTTCACAGCACAGGTATGCAGTGGTGGGTTCACAGCACAGGTATGCAGTGGTGGGTTCACAGAACAGGTATGCAGTGGTGGGTTCACAGCACAGGTATGCAGTGGTGGGTTCACAGCACAGGTATGCAGTGGTGGGTTCACAGCACAGGTATGCAGTGGTGGGTTCACAGAACAGGTATGCAGCCAGACAGGAACAAGTTAAGCCTAACTAATCTTTCCCTGAGAGACAGTCTGCAGCAGCTCGCCCTACTCTCACTAACGCAGGCAGCACACGAGTGACCGCTGCCTGCCTTATATAAGGGGGGGTGGGGCTCCAGCGGCTAGTGTAGCCTAATTGGCTACACTGGGCCTGCTGACTGTGATGTAGAGGGTCAAAGTTGACCCTCCATGTGCATTATGGGGCGAACCGAACTTCCGCAAAGGTTCGCCTGCGGGACGCGAACGCGAACCACTGAAGTTCGCATGGAACCGTTCGCAGGCGAACCGTTCGCCCCAACTCTAATAGCGACATCAACAGGATAAACTTTATTAGGCATAATAATTTTACTTCTGACGCTGCATAGTCGAGAAATTTTCCCCATAGCAGGGTCACAGACGGAAGATCTCAAAGATCTGTTTCTAAATGACAAAGGATCCCACACATCCTTGAGGAAACCGGCAGACTTATGCCAATCACAATCTGCAGGAACATCCGAGAAACAGGCATCCGATCGCACAGATTCAAACTGCACACTGTCAGGAGAGAATCCTTCAGGATTCGCACAGGAATCAACCACAGCGGCACACTCATTCATTTCAGATTGCACAAAGTCAAGACTCACATGCTTTACCCCAGAAAGGCAGGAACAATCATCCGACAACGATGTCTCTTTATTGGAATCAATTGGTTGGTGTGTGTGCAACTCATCCAAAATCATCTGCCACACATAAATCACCAGATCCACATCACCCTCGTCACATTCATCGGAATCAATCAAAAGGTACATAGAATCGAGACAATCATTCAAGACATCCTTGCTTTTTGCGATGTAAAAATCGCAAAAGGCTTTCCAATCAAAATCGAATTCCTCCAGCAAGGCCCCAACATCCCAGGAAGCAAATGGGGGTTCAAACAGGCCAGTATCCAGATAATCTCCATAGGGGTGGAGTTCAGGAACAAGAACAGATTTTTTAACTGCTTTAATATAGTGTGCGATCCTACCTATAGTAGGATCCACATAAGCTTTGGATTGGGGCAAAAAACCTGGAAACTGATCAGCAGATGCATACTCAACAAAATCGTACAAATCGGAAATTCCGTCTACACTGGGGTTTTCGGTTGGGCTGGTCATACTGTAACGATTGTGGAACTTTCTCCGTGATCAGCGCACAACGCGTGCGCTGATACGGTGGAAATGCTCCGCAAGCGTATAATTGCAGGAACCCAGCAAAAGGTGCTACGTACCCGAAGAGGGAAATTCCTGTCGGCAGATGGCGCTGGGGAGTGTAGAGGAACCAATCCTCTGTACCTCCACAAATGCCAGACAGGAATTGTACGAAGCGCAGAACGCAATCGCAAGAGAAGCGATTGTGAATGAGAACGAGCAAAGGGACAGGTTGTATGTGTGTGCGCCAATCTAGTCGCCACCCCGCGACAGCGCACACACAACAGCAGATACGAAACAGAAACGCAACCGCAAGAAAGGCGATTGCCAGAAGTGACACAAGGCAGATCAGAACAGAATACGAGGATAGCAAAGGCACAGCAAATCATACAACGAGAAGGTAAAGAAAACAACAAACGCTATCTGAACACGAACACCGCACTCATTCGCAACAGTGCACGCGTTCGTGCGTGGTCCCCGCGTGATAAGCACAACAGGGACAAGCACGCCTAACTAACCACCAACAGACAAACATAAAACAGAGGACGCGAGCGCTTGCTTAACGGTTACCTCACCGAGCCTCCAGCAAGCGTTAGTAGCAGACAAGACAGACGCACGAAAACAGGAACAAGCGAGAGACAGGACCCACAGCACTAGCGAAAGAGGCTAGTGTGATACAGGAAGACAGAACAGAAGGATCCACAGCGCTAGCGCAAGATGCTAGTGCGATACAGGTACAGAGTAGCAGAACAGAAGGATCCACAGCACTAGCGCAGGATGCTAGTGCGATCCAGGTACAGAGTAGCAGAACAGAAGGATCCACAGCACTAGCGCAGGATGCTAGTGCGATCCAGGTACAGAGTAGCAGAACAGAAGGATCCACAGCACTAGCGCAGGATGCTAGTGCGATCCAGGTACAGAGTAGCAGAACAGAAGGATCCACAGCACTAGCGCAGGATGCTAGTACGATCCAAGGAGACAGATCAGAAGGGGCTACCAGTAACAACCACTGTTCCGGTTAGCACCCAGACACATCGAACGATTTCCTGTCGACCACCGCTGGGACAGGACAATCGCAACAGACAAACAAATCAGATAAGCAATCCTAACTGCACTAGGGAAACCTGCCTAGCGCAGTTTCAGGAATATCTCTAAACTGATCTTCAAACAGAGAGTAAGGCTGACACTCCTCCAGGAGTGTTTCACAGGAAGGAATCCTTATGACCAGCCAAGCATTGTGGGAAACACACAGTACTTATAGTACACGCCTCCAATGAATGTGGCCAGGCAATTTGCATGACAACGTATGCAAATTCCTCAGCAAGCACAAGCTGCAAGACTGACAGAAGGTCTCCTTTCCAGAGTCCTGCAGCATGCAAACCTAAACAATGGTCAAAAGGCTGCCTGCCTGCGCAGGCAGCTAAGCGGATTCTCACATAAATACTGTGGACACATTATAAAAATTAAAAACAGACTAACAGTGGGAAAAAATTGTTAAGAGAAAAGATGATGCAAATAAGATGGACAGGCAACATTCATGAATCTATGAACATGCCCATTCAACCCCTTAAAGAAGCAGTGGCTGAACATGCTCAAGAGCATAAAGCCATAAAGAGTCTGGCTTGACAAAACAACTAAAGAGCCAGACACCCCTATTTAAAGAGACTCTGTAATTAGAAAAAAAAACCCTCTCAGGCATACTTACCTCAGGAGTGGGAAGCCTCAGGGTCCTAATGAGGCTTTCCCCCACCTGTAGCTTTAGAGAATCCAGCGCTGGCTCCCCTGAATCCTTCCCCGACAAGCTTGACAATGCTTGATATACTTACCTCTCCCGGATTCAGGGCAGGCACAGTAGTGGCTCTTCCTTCGGGTAAGGCGGAAATAGACAAGCCCGATCGTATCTGCTCTACTGAGTAGATGCAAAAGGACTTGCGCCTGTGTAGTAGAGCGAATCGGTTTGGTTTGGCTATTTCCGCCCTAACCCGAATAAAGAGTGGCTAGTGCGCCTGCGCAAGATTGCGGTAGGTAAATATTAACCTTGCCGCACTTCAGGGGACCCTGGCACTTGAACGGAGGGACGTAGGAGGACGGGGAAAGCTTCATTAGGATCCAGAGGCTTTCCCCTCCCAAGGTAAGTATCCCCCAGATAGGGTATTTTCCATTACAAGTTTTCTTTAATTCTCTTGATATCCTAAGCTTTCTCCTAGGAGATCATTTTCTTCTATCTAAAATAACTTTTCAGCAATTTTCAATTGAAAAAGGTATACAAATTAGAAACACTATCAAAAGGAATTTGAGTATTTTCTTGCTGGCTGCTGGTTTAAAAGGCGTTTTATTGACACGGTTTGAAAATTAACCAAGGTGAAAACTAGTCCAGGCCTTTGTAGCCTTTCCAGAAAAGCAGCCTTGGACCTATTATTTAAATTTAAAAAAGTATATATTTTCATAGCATTTCCAGAATTATACACGTTAGTTCAAGTTTGAGTTCCCACCTTTGAGTCTCCCATAATCCATTGCAACAAACCAAAGTCAATACTGAACTCAGAACCATTCAGTGTTGAGCCTTCATAACTCCCGACTTCAGCATAGCAGAAGGAACCATCAGACCTCTTCTGCCAATTGACGATGTCATAGCTGGCTGATACTTCTCCATTTTTATTGAAGTAAATTTCTCTCCCACTGCTCAGAGTTATCCTGATATTCTGTATATAAGGAAGTAGCTGTAACAAAAACAATTTATGTTTTTTTTACTTATTTTGTATTCTCATTCCTCATTTCTGCCAACCAGGGGCTGGTTCTAGACCTTTTGCTGCCTGAGGCAAACTTATGAGGATGTGCCACCCCCCCCCCCCCACCACCACCACCACCACCACCGATTTGGAATGATCGCACAGCACCCGAAAATTTTCTCTGCTTCATTTAATGTTCTCACATGACATGCTGCAGCTCAACAATCTAATATTATCTAATACAATCTAATATTAAAGAGGCATTATGATGAAAATGGTAAAAGGCAAAATACATATTTATATACATTTAAGATGTACATTTGTTCCAGCGTAAAATTCACTTCATTTTTGTCCACGTAGCTGTCAGTTCCAGTTTGTTTTTTAATCTGATTAGCTGTGGACCAATCCTTCTCCTCACAGGGGAACCTACATATTTCTATTATTATTTTAAAAGCTCTCCTTTGAAAGGATCTTATTGTTGGATAGCCAGCCTTCTTGCTCGCACACTATCTTTATTTATCTACTTGTATATGTGTTTATTTTTCTGAGATAGTATGGCTGACAGCTACTCTTTAAATATGCTAGTTAAGTAGTGTAGCACGAAGCAGATAGTTTTCGGCACATGGCTCTTAGTGCCGAGTGCTGAAACTAGGCACCACCATTGCAGTAATCAAACAACAAAACATACACAGAACATTTATATCGCGCTTTTCTCCTGGCGGACTCAAAGCACCAGAGCTGCAGCCACTAGGATGTGCTCTATAGGCAGTAGCAGTGTTAGGGAGGCTTGCCCAAGGTCTCCTACTGAATAGGTGCTGGCTTACTGAACAGGCAGAGCCGAGATTCGAACCCAGGTCTCCTGTGTCAGAGGCAGAGCCCTTAACCATTACACTATCCACGCAGGGTGCATAAGAGTAATTTGGGTTTTGGTGATTGCCAGACCCCAAATTACATCACCGGCTGAGCGGCTACCACTCGGAGGGGAAAATAGTATTTAACGCCTCTGGGGATTTGAGCGGCAGATGGGTGAGCTGCCATTAGGCTGACTCTGTGCCCAGCTCACCGTTGGTGTATTATTACTATTTATTATTATTTAGTATTTGTATAGCACTGACATCTACTGCAGCACTGTATATGGTCTTGTCACTTGACTATCCCCCAGAGGGGCTCACAATGTAAACCCTTCCATTGTCATATTTGTATGTATGTATCGTGTAGTGTATGTATTGTAGTGTAGGGCAAATGTATAGGGAAAACCAGTTAGCCTATCTGTATGTCTTTTTGGATGTGGGAGGAAACCAGAGTGCCTGGAGGAGACACAGAGAGAACATACAAACTCCATCCAGATTTGCCCCTGCTGGAATTTGAACCAAGGACCCAACACTGCAAGGTGAGACAGCTAGCAACTATGCCACTGTGCTACCCACCTACACATACGCTACATGTATGCCTGTAGCAATGGTAAACCAAAAACATTGATATTTAACCATAAGCGTGTCCTCTTATTTTGCTGTGATTGGGGTATTTTGCTGGAATCAGGGTTCAGTTACCTGCCAAGGCTTGAAATTCTGCAAGCTTGTATAGGTCCAAGGATAGTTATACCCTCCTTTCTCTTTGCAGTTTCCCATATTGTCCAAAGATCTGGCCAAAACTTGCACCGCAGCATAGATATTATGAGTATATTTCAAACTGGTAGAGTAGATGGAGCTTTTCCTTACACTGCTTACACTTTCATTCCCAGTACATATTTGAGATTCTGATGAATTGCTCACATCACCCAAAAATTTACAGTTAAAAATCCTTTCCCAAAATGACTTCATCCAGTTTTGTCGTAGATTAGATGCATGTTCAATCCTGAGAAGATAATCACTCAATCCAGGAATTACTGGGCTTTTGTTTCCTAAACCAATGGTACCAGAAAGTACCTCAAAGTACTTTTCCGGGAGAAACATGTTACTTTTGGACCAGCCAGCATTGGCAACAAATATTTTCCCACTAACATTCTGTGTTATCATCTCATTCATGATAGGAACTACATCAACATTGACAGCAAAGGCAATGATCACTGTTACAGTTGACTCTTTGATGACCTTTACAATGTGAGGAGCATTACGGTCTGGTTGCCTTTGAAGTATGGTTTCAGTGAAAGCTACACACCCTCCAGCTTTGAGTATCTCCTTTTTTATTGGCTGAATTCCAGACTGACCATAATCATTATCTGCCGCCAGTAGGCCAACCCAGGTCCAACCAAAGTAAAGAACGAGTTTAGCCAAACCCTTTGTTTGAAATGTATCACCGGCAATGGTTCTGAAGAAAGATGGAAACATTTGTCGATTGCTCAAGAGAGGCACTCCTGAGAGAGGACTTATCTGAAAATTAATTCAGGAAAATAACTCATTTTTTTTCCAACAATAATTTTTATTGAAAGAGAGAATAAGTTGTACAACACTTATATGGTACATGACATATAATTAGCACAGCAAAAAGAGGATGATACAGGAAAGGGAAAATTATATATCATACTGATACAAACAATATCACGTTTTAAATTGCATTTTAGGTAAGACAATGTTAACTACGTGTGGTATTAATAGAAGTTATTTCCAGTCCAGAGCTGGAAGGACCATCTCAGAGCCAGCTGCACAAACCCACTAGGGCCAGGTGGGTTAGATGAGACTACCAGGAGATAAGGGTGATTGGAGAAGGGGCGCTAGGCCTACCAATCACTATGCAAGGTGTTTTGTTTAGGAAGGACTAAAGGTAGTATTTTTGTTTATCCTATATCGTTATATGTTCCGGTATATAAAACTAGATATTCGATTACTAAACCTGATATGGTAAAACTCTCATAAGAGAAATGTTGGATAACATAACATGACAATAACAATAACCAAAACGGAAAAAGAAAACTAAAACAACAAAGCTGTCTAGCCTTAGTCAACATCTCCGAGGTTTAATTTATAAAGATACCTAAAAGTTGCAAAGGTGTCAGCTATTTACCAAGTTTAAGGGTGAGTATTTCTTGGGTTTAAACATTTGAATCACTGTTCAGTAGGTTTTCCATTGACATGTTCCTGTTGAATATGGCAAAGAATTCCGAAGTACAAAAAGGGTCAGAAGATTTCACATTACTCACAATCATATATTGCACAGCCATATTTAGATGACAAATGGGTTTCCTATATATGGAATCTATTCTCTTAAGATCCAGGCAAAGAAGGGCCAGTAAGGGGGATAGCTTAAAATTTGGGATATATTGGAGTTATGGAAAATAACTACATTAATCTTATTAGTAGCAGTTCAATAACAATTCATCTGCAGCCAAGTGTAAAAGTATGGTATATTGGGCAATAGAAAGTCTATACAGATGATCGGTGGCTTTATAAAATTGTAGGCCAGGACTTTTTTGTTCTGTTTTCCTTTTCTCTTTCTGTATCAAATAAATTCAACTCGCTCCTCTTTATTTTCCCTAAAAATAACACATATCAAATCACCTTCAGTCTCATAACCATGCAATTTAGCATTCGCTCAGTCCCACAATGATATCCTCTGGCTTTAATGTTCCAATTCCCCATGGTCTTCTCAAAGTGAACAATTTTCCATTAAAGAGACTCTGAAGTCTCTTTTTTTACCTTATTTTGTTTAACAACTCTCTTCAGCTTTAATGCCAGCGTTAAATCGCCGCATCCCTGCGGCAGAGGATTGATTTATTACCTAGAAAACGACCTGCAACGTTCTACGACTTTGCAGGTCGCAGATCATTCTGCCCTGGCTCACAGGGCTTTTCTTCCTGGAGAGGCTGAGCTTTAGGCTGTAGCTCTGCCTCTCCACAATCAATCTCCACAGATCTCCACCTTCTCCCCACCCCTCTCAGGGAGAGAAGATTGAGAGGGGCGGGGAGAGGCGGCGATCCACAGAGATTGACTGCGGAGGAGGCAGAGCTACAGTGTAAAGCTCTCCCTCTTCGAGGAAGTGAAGCCCTGCGAGCCCGGGGGGCTTTGCAGGACTTATCTCTGATAATAAATCATTCCTCTGTTGCAAGGATGCGACAATTTAACTCTGGCATTATAGCTGAAGAGGATTGTTAAACAAAAGAAGGTAAAAAAAGAGTCTTCAGAGTCTCTTTAATTACAAGATCTTTTGTAAGAGTGTATGATGTTCATTACCACTAACTCATCATCCCCACTACTTCCATTGTCTGCTTTGGCCTGGAGGTATAGATTTGCATTCATAAGTTCTCCTGTTTTGTTTCCTAAGAATAGGGTTGCATGGTTATGACTACCATTTGGCATACATTTTTGAAAGTTGTAGAGACCATCTACTGAGCAGACTGAAAACTTCCCCAGACTGTACGGAAATCTTTCAGAGGATTCATCTAATACTGGGAGAGATGTTTTTTTTTTAATTAATTTGTCTTAAGATTGCTAATATGAAAGATTGGACATATAAAAATAAACAGAATAAACTATCCACCCTTTAAAGGCACTCCGAGCTCTAATTAAAATCAAAATCTGAACTTACCTGGGGCTTTCTCCAGCCCACCGTAGGTCGGGAGGTCCCTCGACGTCCATCTGGCTCTTCTCCCAGGGCCTGGTCAGAAATGGCTCCCCGACGGCTCCCGGCAACACTGGGCCCGTGTTTTGGGCTCCTCTTCCTGAAACATCACGTCTGTCATCACAAGGCCGACCGCCTCGCGTCATCACAGCGGCCGGCGTGACAGTATGGTGCATGCGTGATTCAACTGCGCATACACCGTGATGACGTGAGGCAGCTGGCGTGGTGACGACTGACGTCAGCTTTCAGGAAGAGGAGCCCGACACTCGGGCCCAGTGTCGCCAGGAGCCGCCGGGGAGCCATTTCTGACCAGGCCCTGGGAGAAGAGCCAGATGGATGTCGAGGGACCTCCCGACCTACGGTGGGCTGAAGAGAAACCCAGGTAAGTTCAGATTTTGATTCTAATTAGAGCACGTAGTCCCTTTAAAAACAATACATGGTCTCACTAATTGCAACAGGTAAGAAAAAGGAGCACACATGAATATCACACAATAATATCATTTATTTAATCAAAATATCAAGATTCCAAAACTACCACCAGAAAAAAAGATCCCCTGACTTAATGACACTGCTGTCCAATGTAACAACAGTTTGCAGCCATAGCAATGTGCTGCCATAGGCATTATCAAAAGGGTCTATCGACCATCCAGTCTGCGGTCTTCAGGGCCACTTGGACAAGGGCAATGCTTATGTATTGGTATTGTACATTACAAAGGAATAATAGCTTCGCTCTTACCTGAGGATATCTTAAAATTCCTAAAATATTGGCCAGAGTAATGGAATTGGAAGACACCACGGATCCAATAACTGCTGTGAATGGTGACTTAGAAGGACCTCGATAGTTGGGGATAAGTGGGCTGGACTCAGTAAGATACTCTAAAGCTCCTTGTAGCTCGTAATGAGGAATATTGCAAGTGTCAAACATCTGAAACCCTAAAGTCAAGTTAGGAAGAATTTCCCAGTTCATATTAATCTCTTCTACAGCAAAAAATAGGGTCTGAAGCATCTGATAAGCTTCCAAGTCAAATCTTTAAAAAAATAGAACACAAGATTATTAGAAAATGAAAATAATATTTTTTTCCATTAAAGCGGATGCGAGATGAAAAACTAACTATAACAAGTAACTTGTCTATATATCTTATTTTAAGTTTACATAGTTTATACAGCAAATCTAGCTGCAAACAGCTTTACTAGAAAATGATTATTTCTTCCTGTGATACAATGACAGCAGCCATGTTGTTTGTAAACATTACTCAGAGGCAGGCTTATCTGTATCTTGAGCACTCAGCCTGTGAAAAAAAAACTAATTTCCCCTCCTCCCTCCTCCCCTCTGCCTCTGAAATCAATGGCTAGTAACACCTCCCCCTCCTACTGCCCAGACTGAGCTCCCATGAGCCCTTGCTACTGCCAAGGTTCTCTGAAAACCTGTGGACGTGGTTTATTTAGTTTATAGGGAATTAGAGTATTAAAATAAAAACAAAAAAGTATTTGGCTTGAGGAATGCCCTATAAACAATAGGAAAGGAACACAATTATGCAATGAGTAAAAGTTCACCTCGGATCCACTTTAAGTTCTTATTCAGGGACAGTTTATTTATATGTATTTCACTTTTCACTGGTGACAAGGATTTTTAAAGTGTAAAGTGTATCTAATAGAGCGGAGGAGCATTACGACTTCCATCAGGATGGTTCTGTGGTCTGCATCCTATCACTTCCTATTTTGGTAATAGTGAGGCCACTTTTACACTTATTGCATCACGAAACTGTACTGCAGCTCCTCACAGTAGCCAGAAAAGACAACAGAACATCTTTCACTCTAGGCATCGAGTTGCCACATGGTGTGCACCCTACAGGAAGCATGACAAGTCAATGGCAATGCAAACATTTTCGTGGTAGCGGTGCAGTGGTGAACATGCACAGGTGGGGGAATTCAGGTGATGCACTTCCTGTCCTGCAGTGTGCACATGACTGAGGGGTAAGATGTCTTGAGGGAGGGGTCACTCAGATTTCTCTGACGGTGCAGTCTGCCGCTAGGAACAAAGTTGCGGTCTGCTCTTTTGCTGCACACAAATTATATTGCACATAGTGTAAAAGGACCTCGAGAGATCTCATGTGGACCTCATATAAGACTAAAACTTTGATATGATCTGGCTAAAGGTCCGTACACACGTTGGACTGGAGGCAACGACGGGTCCGTCGTCACCTCCCGCTGGGTGGGCGTTCCAACGAGAGTCCGGCGTGTGTACGCACTGTCGGCGGACTGATACGGCTGCTTCTGAGCGATCCGCCCGGCGGATCGCTCAGAAACAGCCGTATCAGTCCGCCGACAGTGCGTACACACGCCGGACTGTCGTTGGAACGCCCACCCAGCGGGAGGTGACGACGGACCCGTCGTTGCCTCCAGTCCAACGTGTGTACGGACCTTAAGGGATACATTATTAGTCATTAAGGCTGGGATAACATTTGAATTCCATTTAAATGTATACATTTATTTTTGTATGTGTTTTACCCTCACAGGCCAAAAAAGGCATTCATTTTCACAGCAACACAATATTATTTTTTAAAAAAATGCACGTGGCCAGCATGACTTCATACATTATATTTATGTATTGTATCTGATTGCTCTTTCTTAAAGTGGATCTGAACTTTTGCACAGGACAGAAGGAGGGAGCTTAGCATGTTTAATTCCCCCTCATTTGTGACTGTTCACAAGTTGTAATTTGATCTATCCCGTGTCACATTACTGCCATGGCAGAGATGGCAGATAAGCTCATTTGAAAAAAAGTAGAAGGAGGAGCGCTCCGTAATGTATTGAAACTTTTAATTAAAGTCACGCAAAAGTTAAAAACACTTACTATAAAGTGATGACAGACAAGCATATCTTGGGTAAAAACCCAAACCAAATGACCATGGATGGCGACCTGTTCCTCCTCTGTGGCCAGCAGTGGGGGTGGTCCTGGATGGCAAGGGACCGTGGGTGCCTCTCCTTTGGTCAATGTGTGCAGCAACTTTGCAATGCGTTTGAGCTTGATAAAGGCGTGGATATCCCGAAGCGCGTTGCGAAGTTGCTGCACACATTGACAAAAGGAGATGCACCCATGGTCCATTACCATCCAGGACCACCCCCACTGCTGGCCACAGAGGAGGAACAGGTCATCATCCATGGTCATTTGGTTTGGGTTTTTACCCAAGATATGCTTGTCTGTCATCACTTTATAGTAAGTTTTTTTAACTTTTGCGTGACTTTTATTAAAAGTTTCAATACATTATGGAGCACTCCTCCTTCTACTTTTTCTTGTTGCTACAGTTACACCCTTCAGCCGGGGTAGAGGAGCTGCTATTTTTTGTATTAAAGGACAACCAGAGCTGTGTATGACTAGCGCAAGATTGCACATCGCTTTCTTCTTCTTTAAGCTCATTTGAAAGCTAGGGATGTTAAAAATATGTCTGTTTCCATGAATCAGGAAGCAGAAGCAGTACAGATGTATTGCAGGATTTGTATTAGCTGTAACAAACAAATATTTTTCTGTAAAGGTTATTATACTGTTGCTTATGTTTTAGAGCGGACAGGACGTTCTGAGTTCTGGACTGCTTTCATGACTTTCCTCTGTTTTCTATTGTATTTTCCCTCTGTTTCATGTACTGAGTTTATGATAGATACCATATTTTTGGGTTATACGGCACACTTTTTCTTTACCCAAAACTTGGGGGGGGGGGGGGAAATGGGTGCATTTTATATGCAGAAGATACAGCAAAAAATGGGTGCTAAGTACACAGTGAAGCCCTTTTCCATCCTGCTGCCACCAAAAATACACTATTGACCTTTTTTTTTATCTCCCCCTGCTCTCAGAAGTTGTATTCCGCCAAGAAAATGGCTGTATGACTGTAATTAGTTTATCAGACAGTGATGTGCACTATATTCCCAACAGAAGCTGTCACTTCCATGCCTAGAAATGAACTCTTTCAGGCAGGAAAATAAGACAAGTAAAACAGCCTGGTTATTAATATTTTTTGTACGGTACATACACATGTTTATCTCATCATGTCACATGTCACCCCAGGTACACTTTAATGTTCCATGAATTGTAATGCCCATTGTCAAGACATGTTTCTTGTTATCATATTACCGGTGCTGTCCATTGTTCTAGTAACTGTGCTGCCAACCATCCCACTTTAGAAAAAACAAAAAACAAAAAAAAATACAAATAAAATAAACTCTTACATTGTGCAGGCGGTCCTGGGCGGACTTTCCTGGAAGGTCATTTTTTGATAAACTTTATCTGAATGGATGGGTAACAATACTCCAATCATCACATCTCCAGACTGTGTTACCCCGTCTAGATCTAACATTACCGGCAGCTGACATCTCTGACCCACAAAAGTGTGGATGATATTGCATAGAAACAACGTTACGATCCTCATCATTTGCATATAAAGATGAACGGCCATTGGCATTGTGGACATTTTGGCTTTCTCAAAAAGCTAGACAGTCTATAATTTGTGTTGGGATTTTCTCCGCTATATATATATTTATGAAGGAAGAAGAGACGCCTTCTCAAGAGGCATGTACAAACATTAAAATTAAAAGTCATATCTACGTGGAAATTGCTCCTGTAATTGAGCAGATGGTACCTCTCAAGGGCATTATGACTGAGGGTGGGTTGTGTAGTTGTTTATACACTCACCCATCTTATGTATTCCTTTAGCATGCAAAGCCATGTAAGGTTGAATGGGAACTGGAGTCAGGTTCTAGTTTTTGGTTGTAGCTAAAATTGTGGCATAGTTGCGCAGCATGGTGGCGTAGTGGTTAGCACTCTAACCTTTCAGCACTGGCTCCCCGGTGGCACTCTCCCCTTGCATCACTGGGTGTCCAGTTCAAATCCCAGCAAGGACACTATCCAAACAGAGTTTGTATGTTCTTCCCGTGTCTGTGTGGGCTTCCTCTGGGCACTCTGGTTTATTCCCACATATAAGTTAATTGGCATCCACCAAAACATTGCCCCTAGACTGAAATACACACACTACATGATACATACAGTACATAGACATGTGACTATGGTAGGGATTAGATTGTGAGTGCCTCTGAAGGAAAGTAAATTGACAAGACAATATACTCTATACAGTGCTGCAAAAGATGTTGGCACTATATAAATACTAATAAATAATAACAGATAAGTGTGCATACAGCATAACATGCTAAAGATATTAGCTCCTCCTTGCTGCTTATTGCATAAAGGATGCGGCATGACATAAGGGATGCTAGGCGGCAAATTCAAAAGACCCCTATTGAGCTGATTTAAATTTCCGAACCAGAGGCTTATTCGAATTTCCCAACGGAGATTTCTATTGGGTACACACAGATGAAACCATGGCCAACTGGTGAGAATTTTAAATATGCCAGTAGCAGGACTCCTGATCAGCAGGGGTGCTCGGATACCCCTTTTCAAAATCAGAATTGATCCGAATCCGGATACCCAGATATCCGGATCCGAATTGGATATCCGAACCCGAACTTTTTGGTATCTGAATAAACTCAGATATCCAAACCCAATATCCCAGATATCCGGCCGGATTCGGATAACCGTATAGAAAACCGGAAGTGACCTGAAAATGGCTTAAAATGCTTCCAAAATCTCTTCAAATGGCAAAAACCCCTCTCAGAGGTCTTGGCCTCTCTCTCTCTCTCTCTCTCTTTCTCTCTCTCTGCCTTCAAAAGGGATTTTTGCCATTAAAGGTGATTTTGGCTTCTGCTCGGATATCTGAACTAGCTATCCACCCGGATTTCGGATTTCAGATGGGAAATCCAAGTTTGTCGGATAGTGCTATACGGATTTTAAAAAATATCCGAATTGCTATTCAAGGTTCGGATAGTGGAAAAAGTTTGGATTATCTGGGTAGTTAGGATACCCGAATATTGGATGAGCACCACTGCTGATCAGTCTTGCAATAGGATGCGGCAGGAATGGATGATAGCATTGTTTACTTCAAGCAAGTTAGAAGAACACCAGAAGGAGAAAAGCAGTGAAGACATTTTTCTTGTAGAACTAAAATGGCTATACTTCTGGAGATTTTGCGGCAAATCTACCATCTGATCCAATAATTATTATTGAATTAGATGAAAATCAGTGCCAAAACAAGCATGCTTGATCAGCAATTCGACCGACCTTGGGCTGAAATTGGTTGAATGTGTCGATCGGGAACTCTGGGAAATCGCGGGCCGAAGTGGTTTATTTGGGTATGTAACAGTAATGGCATGTGATATTGCAACTGATAAACATGACAGAACCACCGGCTGCTGCCCCCCACGTGTTATATGTGTGACCATCTGCTTCTGCATTTGGGTCTCACATGACTACTGGCATATAGCTTGTGGAGCATATTATTATTATTATTTAGTATTTATATAGTCCCGACATCTTCTGCAGCGCTGTACAGAGTATACTATCTTGTCACGTAACTGTCCCTCAGAGGGGCTCACAATCTAATCCCTACCATAGTCAAATGTCTACGCATGTCTCATGTAGTGTATGCATTGTAGTCTAAGGCCAATTTTTTAGGGTTAAGCCGATTAACTTTTCTGGTCCCCGGCTGTAGTAGCAGGCCACTGCTCTAGTATATTTTTCACCTAGCCTGAGGGCTGTGATGCCGCTATACTTTTTTTTTTGTTTTTAGCCTGATGAAAGAGGGTTGAGCCCTCTGAAGCGCGTTGCTTAGCTACAATAAAAGTTTTCACTTTTGATTCATACGGCAGCCGCCGTCTATTTCCTACTTGCATACACTTGTACTGGCAAATTGCTTAAACCCAAATTTCTTAACCCACCCACGACTGCCTGACCGTGCAGCCGCCTATTGCGGGATCACAGCACTCAGACTAGGTGGAAAATCTACCAGAACAGCAGCTTGCTACTACAGCTCTGAAGGAGACTATCGCCTGCACGCCTTGTGGAGGAGGACTTCTGCCAAGACTTGGTCCCCGGTCCAAGTGGGACAAAGCCTTTCTGCTGGCCACCCCGTATGGGACAGTCAGCCACAGATCCAGGTGAGAATACTCCATGGCCGGCTGGTCATTTTTATTGAATGACAACCTGAGTGCGCTTTCCCCCTACCCCTTGTTTTTCCACCCATCCCCCACATCCCACTGTCTACTGCAGAAAGGTGGGTGGGAGAGCAGAGAGTGGGCAGGTGCCAGGTGGCCAAGGGCACCTCGTTCACCTGGCCGAGCCAAGCGGTCATCTGGGGCGCTGTGCGGTGGGGGGGCAATGCCCCAGGCGGGGGGTACCATGCCGGCTCCCCAGGTGGTGAACTGGCCGCGGTGTCAAATAGATGCTGCACCAGTTCACTTCCCTTTAGCCCACCTCAGCCTGCGGAGTCAGAGCAGGGCTACGGGAAGATGGCGTCTGAAGCCCTGCTCGGATTATTTTCTAGTGAAAACTTGCCACATTATTTTCTAGTGAAGCAATGCTGCATTAAGATTATTTTCTTCAAACAAAGAAAGAAAAGAAAGACTGGCACTGCGTTCATGGGAATAATATGGAGGTAGCTGTGAGGCATAGGAGGATTAGGGTTAGTGACCTTCCATGTGCTCAGGATGTTGAAATAAACACACAATTTATTTCATCAAGTCTTCACAGTTAGTTACAGATACTTAGTTGTTCTATATACATCAAATGTAACATACCCTTGATGGTCTCAGCTGTGTGCAGGGAGCCTCGGAAGAAGCTCATTTTTAAGCAAAATGGTCGTTAAGGGGACACTTAAGTCAAACAAAAAAAATTAGTTTTACTCACCTAGGGCTTCCAATAGCCCCCTGCAGCTGTCCGGTGCCCTCGCCGTCTCCCTCCGATCCTCCTGGCCCCGCCGGCAGCCACTTCCTGTTTCAGTGACAGGAGCTGACAGGCTGGGGACGCGAGTGATTCTTCGCGTTCCCAGACACATTAGCACCCTCTATGCTGCTATATGGTATATGATATATGCTATAGCAGCATAGATGGCGCTATTGTGGCCAGGAAAGCGAAGAATCACTCGCGTCCCCAGCCTGTCAGCTCCTGTCACCGAAACACTGCTGCATTCCGATTATTTTCATGGGGGGCCTGGGGAGGGGGTGCCCTCAGGTTTTCTCACCTGGAGGGATGAAATGGCTAAAGGCACCCCTGCAGGTGGCCCAAACTGGTTACCCAAATGCCGCCCGCTAGATTTTTCACATGATTCAGGTGGCTTCATGGTAGGTCCGTCCCTGTTGACACCACTGGAATTGATGTATAGAGCAGCACCATTGTATTGACTTATTATAGAAAAGTTGTTAGAGGAATACAAACACCACCACCACCACCTAGGGAAACAAATATTTGCTCTTAAATTTGTAAATGTTGTAGACAAAGCATGTTGCTGGCTATGAGGAGAAGGGGTGTTCCACATTCCATGCAAAACAAAAGTTTACAATTGTATCGGCCCCAAGTCAACATGCAGAATTATTCTGCAATGCAAGTGGCCACTGTGAGCGGGGCCTGAATGCTGTTCTACATTGTTCACTAAAGAACCACTATCATGAAAAACTTTAAAAATGAAAATGCATGTGCATGCATACAGTATGTATAAAATGTACATTTGTCACATAAAAAAAATATATATACTGTAAGTACATTGGATTTCTCTTTTCTTTTTTTTTTTTATTTTGATAAATGTGCAAAAACCTTAAGTAAACTTTTGTCATGTTTAGGGCTGCTCATAATGAGCAAACTACAATTAAGTTTAATTACGCGTAATTTTCCACAATTACGCATAGCAGAATTACGTTTGTCTGCCAAGTTTTCACCTACAGTACAGTTGGCAAACGTAATTACGCATTAAATTACGGAATTATTGAAACGTAAATGTGTAAATTCCCCTGCGTAATTTTGTATACATAAATCAGATAATATCTCCGGTGTACATGCCTATGCGTGATTTTTAACAGTACGCATAAAAATGTGCATTCGTAAGTGACTTCACAAGGTACATATGAACTACGCAGAGCGGTAGATTTTTACATGTAAATTCATAAGCGTAATTTCCAAACTTCGCATTACAATTACGATGCGAAATTATGAATTACGACGTACCGTAATTACAATTGGGCGTAGTTTCTGCTCATCGCTGGTCATGTTGTCATTGTGGGGTGCTGTGTGTAGAATTCTGAGGAAAAAATGTAATCCATTTCAGAATAAGGCTGTAACATTATGTGGAACCCACACACATATCATATATATATATATATAGTGAAAAAGACAGTAACCATATCAGATTAATCAAAAATAGACTAAATAAATAGAATGTATTACGGTATGTATTTTATCTTTTTGATGATTAGCTGCATTGTATGACTACAACTCTTCTTCACTATTGTTGTCACTGCTTTGACTAAAAGTAAAACCTGTGTGCTGCAGTTCATTTTATTTTATTCCTTATACAGTAGGAAGAAATAAGGTTTGGCAATACCTTCATTTTGTGCACTAACGTATTATTTTATACATTATTTATTACCACATAGTACTATTCCCTGAGTATGCATTAACTTTTTTTTATGAATCAATAAATGCAAATAGGTAGCATTGGGCATTAAACCAATTTTTTTTTTTTTTTGCCTTTCGTTTGTATGCTATGTTTTTTTGTTTCTACCCATGAGATAGTTTCTTGAGTTCAAATCTGGCCTGAATATTATAATAAAACATTTAGGAAGGAACATACAGATGACCAGAGCCCAGCTGGAGGCCAAGATGGCAAAGATCTCCATGGCCACAGTGTATTTGCCCTGAGCACTGAGGTATGCTGGGATAAATGACGTCCAGACACTGATAAAGGCCAACATGCTGAATGTAATAAAGTGGGCCTCGTTGAAGCTGTCAGGAAGTCTCCGTGCCAGGAAGGCAACCATAAAACTAATAGTGGCCAGAAGAAAGAGGTAACCCAACATGATCCAGAAGGCTATAAGTGAGCCCTCATTACACTCAGCAATGATAAATCCAGGCTTAGTCTGAATGTTATTTTGTGGGAATGGAGGAGCATGTGATAGCCAAATTACACATAATATAAACTGAATTAAAAAGCACACAAAAATAAAAATATAGGATACTCGAGGAGTAGTCCATTTCCGTAGACTGCTGCCTGGTCTGGTGGCCATGAAAGCCAACACCACCATGAAGGTTTTAGCCAAGATGCAGGAAACACAGAGAGCAAAGACCAGGCCAAAGGAAGCCTGGCGCAGAAGACATTTCACAGGTTGGGGATATCCAATGAACACCAACGAACAGAGAAAACACAAAGACAGCAAAACCAGGAGAAGACAACTTAAGGCATAGTTGTTAGCTTTGATTATTGGAGTGTGCTTATATCTTACAAAAATCCTCAAAATAACAACAGGAAATAAGGAAGATAAAGTGGCGACAGATGACAGAATTATTCCTAAAGGCTCTTCAAAGTCGAGAAACTCAAAACTTTTTTGTATGCATCTTGTCCTTTCTGAATTTGGCCATTGATCCCACAGGCATATCATACAACCAATAGATTCTAGATCATAAATCAAAATATTATAAGACTATTACAGAACAGACTTAACATGGAATCATTGTTTTAATTAAGCCGATAAAAAGTTAGAAGAAAAAGTTATGCAATCTAGCTATCAATAGCATCACCTTTTTAAGGAACCAGGCCTTTACTAGAAACAAAAACAAAATCAGTCAATTTACAGCCTCATATTCACAACATTCTAATTCATAAAAAAAAATGCTGGTTTTGATTTGTTAAAGAATGTCTACTATTTGGTTGATAAAGTTTTCACACCTCACCTGGGTAACATCAGAGAGCATAGCAAGTATTTCTGAAAGGGGCGTCAAGCAGAAATTCAACTTTTGCAATAATTTTCAAGCTCCTCCGAGGGAGTATGTGTACCGGCCACATGAAATTCGGGCACTGGGAAAAGCCGAGAAATGGCTTTCCCTACAGTAGGAAACACAGATAATATAACAAATATAATCCCTTACTGATTACCTAATTTTCTCAATTGGCTGTTTGTGTAATTTGAGGTCTGGCTTTTGCTGACACCCAATTTACAGTCATTTTTAAGCAATGTGGGCTGTGCCGCTATAGCCGTAATTAATGTTATGGCCTGTGGAGCGCCCAAATCAAGCACAGTGCATTGTGGAGCAGTCACTCTGAGGTATGGTTAACAAATAAAGATTAATTGTTCTGTATAATGATGGATAATAATAACAGTAACAATATATAATAATAATAGTAATCATCATCATCATCATTATTATTATAACGGATAACTACATAGAACCTCAACAAGAACCTATTTTGATAAATCAAAGATTGCCTATATTTATTTTAAGTGTGTTCTTACACTAGTTAAGGGATGTTCGGAAATGCCGATTTTAAATTCCGCAGAAATTCTGATTTCCACCAGTGCCAATTACCGATTCCGTAGATTTGTGAGGAGTCTCTTTTTGGTTATTTTTTGCCTTCTGTTATTGGCTAAATACCTCCAAGCTGACTCCAAGCTTACAGGTTCTGTTATTGGGCTAAAATTACTGAGTCAGTAGGTATTTACGCGGAAATGCCGATTTGTGATCAGAAATGCAGCAATTTTATTTCCGCAGAATCGAAACGAACAACCCTACTCTGGTTACTGCTTGTCATCACAGTTACAAAAATGCTACATGATTAACCATTCAGAAATCCTTTATAAGCTTTGAGATTTAAAGGCAAAGGTTAAAGCTATTTAAAATGCTAGTAAATATTTTTAATACATTTTGGGAAGGAATATATTCACTCTTAGTTGTTTTACAGCTCAGGGGGGGCCTTGGTAAAACAAACCTAATAAACCTAGACCTATGTGTCAAACCCAGTGGAGCTAGGATTACTACTAATATGCGCTAATAGCACAGGAAGCTATTGCGGGCTGGAAAAAGCTACGCGTGGCTCGGGCCCGCAGGCACAGTTGCCTTCAACTTACAAGTTGACGGTAACGAAACTAGCTGGCAGTGGGAAAACGTAGGATCGTGGAGGACCTGCGCAAGTCCGGAAGGCTGCATGGGGTTGGCAGAAGCTTCAGGTAAGTGAAACGCTTTGTTTTAATACATTCTTCATTTCCGCTTTAAGTCACTCGCAAGCAGGACAATACTATGAATAATTTTGACAGTTTGTTCCCACCCCCTACCCCAACCTATTTTAATCCATTCTTAAATACCACTACTGAAATCAGGAGACAGATTACTAAATAAATTATGCAACAAACTATTATAGTGGTATTTACCAGTCTGGTTGGAGATCTCTCCTTGTAGACACGGGACACATTCAAAGCAGCAGACAGGTTGTCCTTGTAAAGCAGCCTTCCTGAACCCTGGGGGGCAGCTCTCACTGCAGACTGAGCGAGGAACCTGCATGTTAATATGAAAAACAAGCATACACTAGGAAAAAAACTTTTTTTTCTTTATAAATATACAATATAGCCATAAAGGCTGGGAAAAAGTGTTGCTCTGTTTGTACTTTCTGGATGCACTGCATGTTAGGCTCTTCTTCTGAGCAAGAATACAGGTAAATACAAACACCACAGCATTGCATATTGATGATAACATGGTGTAGAAGCACCATGCCAAGAAAAAAAATTGAACAGGGAGGGGCTTTTAGTTCTAACTACAGTTGGAGAATGAGATCTGAAGGAGAAAGGACACCCTTTTGAGGATGGGGAGATTCACACTTTAAACATAGAAAATAACTGGCTCACAAGAAGATTAACACCCTGATAAAGCTAACAAAGGGGTGGGTGGGTGCGGTTACATTGTTGCACTGGCCAGTGGAATATTTCACATGTCGGAACACTGAGCTAGCTTAAAGCGGTATTAAACTCTTACATAATATTCAATAAAAATGTGTTTTCCAACTTTTTATATCCCATACAGTTATCATATTTGCTTTTGTGCACAAGTATTATTATTTATTTAGAAATTCCAAGTTCCCAAAGTACAATTTTTTGCTCAGAAAGCTGCCATTGCGTTTTATTCATAACTGGTGTATTTATACTGTAATGTACCCAGTAAGGATTTCTGAGTAGCTGTCTGTGTACTGGACATACTAGAAGAAGTTTCTGCACAGTCAGGGAATGTTTACATTCCTCTCTGCTACAATTAAGTAAACACAAGATAATGTTATCACCAGTTTGGATGTGGATCTCCCTGAAGGGAACTTGCTATTGAAAAAGTAAGTCCTGTGTTTTAACCTCTTGAATGCTGTTCTGCAAAAAAAAATGTGGTAGTATACAGTATCATATGCTGTACATAATATTTTAGAGCAAAGAAGAAATGCTGGGTTTTATACCACTTTAAAGAGGAACAACGGTGAAAATAACGTAATGAAAACGTGCTTAATTCTTACAATATTTATAAATGGTTTAGTCAGTGTTTTCCTATTGTAAAATTTTTCCCTTTCCCAGATTTACATTCTGACATTTATCACATGGTGACATCATTACTGCTGGCAGGTTATGTCTGTGGAAGGAGATGATGCTTTTCTTGCAGTTGGGAACATCTGTTATTTCCCACAATGCAACAAGGCAACAATGCAACAAGGCTCCCATAGTGTGATGTCAGTACCTAGGTGCTGATATCACACTGTGGGAGGGGTTTCACCACAATATCAGCCATGCAAAGCCCCTTGGTGATCCATTTGAGAAAATGTAAACATTTCTTGTGGGGAAGGCAGAATTGGCTATTGATTGGGATGAAGTTCAATCCTTGATTATAGTTCCTCTTTAAGATTAGGTGTGAAACAGTGTGGGAGGTGCTGCTCTGTTTAGGGCCTGTCAGATGATGAGCACTGAGTAGTTGTAGCAGGTAGAGTGGGCCCACTTGTGAAGTGGCAATGGATGTTTTCCCTGAAACACCCATAGAGGGCAGCAAGACAACTGGGGTGCATATATACACCTAGAAAAACCACACTTCTGCCGTGTGAGACTCTTTCATATCTCATGGATTTTTGCATGCCAGTGTCCTGCATGTGTTTCCCCATCCTCCTCTGGATCCCAAAAACCTCTCTCTCCCCAGTGCTCTGAAGCCTTCGCCATATGTTCAGTACCGGTACCAGAGTTTGTGTGTGAGGATGTGTGATGCCATGTGAATGCAGGTATGGGAGTGCTCCATGGTGATCCTAGTTCTTAGCTGTAGGGATGCTGAAATACCAACTTCGGATGAAATCCAAATAGGTGTTATTCGGATTTCATCCTGCCAATTACCTGTGTGTGTGTGTGTGTGTGTGTGTGGGGGGGGGGGGGGGGGCAGGAAGGGGTTAATCTTACCCATGAGACGTCTTTTTCGTTCCGTCCCTCGGCACCTCCCACGATGCGTTCCAATCCACCGTCACGTGACTATACACTTCCTCCTTCAACCCGGAAGGAGGAAGTGTTTGTAACCACGTGACTTATTGGAACACATCGCTGAGGCGCCGAGGGACGGAACAAAGAAGATGTCTCATGTGTAGGATTAACCCCCCCCCCCTCACCCACCCACACAGGTGATGTAATTAGCAGGATGAAATCCAAATAACACCTATTTAGATTTCATCCGAAGTCGGTATTTGAGCATGCCTGCTTAACTGGTTATATTTGTCTATATATTGATTTAATAATATTGCCTTTTTACATGTGTGGAAACCCGGAGCGGCACTGCATTTATTCCTACTGTAGATCACAAGAACATTCATCCCTAACTGGGTAGGAGCACACAATGCTGGGCTATCTGGTTTGCCTAGACATCTTGCAGTCGGTACACACCTTTAAGGGGGCTATACACTGGCCGACCAACCAACCAATAAACCATCCAATTCGATTATTATAATCAAATTGGATGAAAATTGGTGCTGCCAAGTGCATGCCTAATGACAAAGCGACCAATTTCGGGACAGAAATTGGCCGGCTGCATAGTCAATCGCACATGCTGGACAATTTTTGGGTGAAGTTGGTTGGTCGGGCGCGCGATGGTACGGTGGCCGGATTATGAACGAGCGATGAGACAACGAAACCCCCGCCACTGCCGCCGCAATGCACAGTATAAATGTATGTAGTGTAGTTAGTGTATACATAACCTGTCCGGTGTCAGCCTCCATGTGGTTTCCATCCATCTCGCCGGGTTCCGCATACATGCCGGCGGCGCTATGTCTGACGTCACGAAGGCGCATAGCGTTTGACGTCAGACGCTATACGCCACTTGCATGTATGTGGCTTACCGGTGAGATGGACGGATGGACCTGGCGAGGTAATGTAAAGGTAATGTAAAGGACGCACTACACTACAAACACTACATACATTTATACATTTTGGAGGGCAGCGGCAGGGCGGACAGCAATGGCTTACCCGATTCTCTGATGATTTCATGCTGAAATCAGACGGGAATCGGCCTGTAGTGTATGGGCAGATTTGACTAGAGTCACATTTATCTCTAATCGGATTCGATTTGAGATACTTTTTTTCTTGGTCGAATCTGCCCATATTCGTTCTAATGTATGGCCATCTTTAACTAGTAAATGAATCAATGAGCATCTGAATAGAAATGAGTGAGCTATCAGTTTGTTGAAGTACTTAATTCGCTATACTTGGAAGATGCACAAGTAACTGGTCAATTTAATATTTCATTAGGATCTTTATTAGAATGGAGGAGTGATGAAACATTCTCTAGAAACTGAAAAAACGTGACTGTCCATTAGTAGACCAGTCTTTCTGCAACCACCGCCATGTTCTGATAAGTTCCAGGCAAGAGTTGTAACCTTTTGTAATGATGTTGGCATTTTCTAATTGTGGAAGCAAAGAGAATGGAAGCAATCAGCAACCCAGGACATGCATATTTGCAGCGGGTACTAGTCCTCTGAACTTTTCACAAACAAGCACAAATCTGGTGAGAAACAGCTGTCAGCTGTTTGCCTTTAGCAACCTGACCACCCACCAGCCTGGGACTCTTAGCTCACCACTGTAACCCACCTCTCCAAGATAATTCTTGAAGTTTAAAGAAAGTTGGTACAGCTCTTCATTTTTATTTTAAACAATTGTGTCTGAAGACATAATGACAAAAGTTGTTTAGGTGACACCTTTAATGACTAACTGTACAAGATGTCTTTGCAAGCTTTACGTTTCTTCTTTAGACATGCTACAGAACTGGATCAGACGCATATCCACATAAGGTTCTGATCCAGTTCTGTAACCAGTACCATGCTGCCCATGAGGTGGGGTAAGGCCGGTCCCTCAGGCGGTGAAAGTGATTAGGGGGCTGCCGAGCTGGAGGGGGTAGCAGCCAGGAAGGGGATGCAATGGGCACAGCAGTGGGGAGGGGTTCAGACCCTCCCTCCTTCACCTGGGGTTCTCTCACCCACGCTCCCCCTCCAGCTATTTGCCCAGCATTTAAGTCAGCTGCAATCGGGCCAGCAACTCACCTTCCTACTTCCATTCCAGTGCTGCATTCCACCGCCACATTACTTCCTGCAATGCCACCCACTGTACTTTCGCAGTACAGCCGGTGGCATTGCAGGAAGTGATGCGGTGGTGGAACACAACGCATGAACGGAAGCAGAAAAGTGAGTCATTGCTTCCCCACTCGCTTCTGATTTAAATGCTTGGCAAATAGCTGGAGGGAGAGTGCCAGGTGACAACCCCCCCTGCCCTCCCCACTGCTGTGAGCGCTGCTCCCCTTCCTGGCTGCTACTCCCTCCAGGCTAGGCTACCTTTACTGGAGGCAATTATACTACCTATGGGGGTGGGCCGCATCCTCACAAGTTTGTCTGTAACATGCCCCAAACTTAAAGGATACCACAACTGAACGTGTGTGGTTAAAATGAGTGCAGCACTGTATAGGGTGTAATACGCACATACCTACTGTTCCTCCCGCCCCCCTCTGTCTGCCGCCATTTCACACTCTATACACTCCGGTGTGCGGCGACTTGCTTGACCTCTGCCCCGGACATACTGCGCCCTGTGTGCGCAGTATGTCCTTCCCCCTTCACTTCTGGACGTCGCACAGCGCGAGGCTCAGAAGCTGCTGTCCCCTCTGCGCTGCGTGTGCGCTCCATTACACCGAGCATCACATAATTAGCATGTGACGCTCGGTGTAATGGAGCGCACACGCAGCGCAGAGGGGACAGCAGCTTCTGAGCCTCGCGCTGTGCGACGGCCAGAAGTGAAGGGGGAAGGACATACTGCGCACACAGGGCGCAGTATGTCCGAGGCAGAGGTCAAGCAAGTCGCCGCACACCGGAGTGTATAGAGTGTGAACGGCGGCAGACGGAGGGGGCGGAGGAAAAGTAGGTATGTGCGTATTACACCCTATACAGTGCTGCAATCATTTTAACCACACACGTTCAGTTGTGGTATCCTTTAACGTTTCAAAAGCTTGCACAGAAAATTGTACAGGCAGTCAATAAAGGTATCACCTAAATAACTTTTGTTGTTATATCTTTAGATTTTCTCCATGACTAATACAGGACCACACACAACTGGCTTTTAATTGGAGTAACATTTTTATTCCAATTCCTTAAAGATAAATATTGGAATAGCTAGATGTAGTCCTACCTGTGCATCTCCCATACTCCATCTTAACAAACTGAAATCCATGGCAAAGACTGGCTTAGGTAATGCAGAACTATCATAGGTACCAATTTCCGTATACCAGAAGGATCCATCTGACCTCCTTTGCCAGTTGACAATGTCATGCATAGCTGGAATATCTCCATTTTCATCAAAGTAAATTTCTCTTCCACTTCTCAATGTTATTTTGGCATTCTGTATATAACGAAGTAACTGTAACAAAAATACAGTTGATTCTTTTTCTTCAAGTTCTTTCTAAATTCGCTATTCAATTGTGCATTAGCCAAGTTCCCAAAGTTATTTTAACTCATCTAATACTCTCCCTAGCAGACTAATATACCTCCAACACCAAGTAGACTACCTGTTTTTTCTCACTGTGGGTGTCAGTGAAAGCTACCTGCTCTCTGGATGTAATCAAGGTCTCAGTGGTTGAGAAAAATGATGAGATTAATCAGTTGTCTTCCACAACTCTGTTTTCTTGAGGTCCATCTCACAAGCCATGTGCCCTGAGACCTTTCTCACAGCACTCGTGTCATAAGGCTCATCCAATAACCCTTGTGCCCTGAGACCTAACCCACAACTCTTGTGCCAGCAAGACCCATCCCACAAATCTTATGTTCTAAGATCCACCTAACAAGTATTGGAAGAGTGCAGCAAAGGGTAATTAGGACCTTCAACCTGTTTTTGCTTTAGTTTTATGGAGAATGGTAGGTTTTTTAATTCAAGTTTTAAATCTTCTAGACACATCTGTTGTTTGCAGCAAATTTTCATGTGTTATAATGACTTTTGTGTTTGTCTGAAATGTTTGCCCAGTTTCCATCTTACATTTAAACCCCAAAATATGACTGTTTGCTGTATAGAACTTATGGAGAAGCATGTGATCAGGGATGAGCAGAAACTACGCCAGTGCAAATTTACGCATCATAGTTCGCATCTACGCATCGTAGTTCGTAGGTGAAGTTTCAAAACTACGCTTACGAATTTACACGTAGCAAAGTACCGCTAAGCGTAGCTTACGCCCACTATGCGTAGTGAACTACAAATGCGTTACTTGCGGCTAATTTTCCGTGTTCGATTGTATGCTTACAAATTTACGCATTGGAAAGGGAAATGTACGCATAGAAGAGTTCACGGTATACACAATTAAAGAGGATTGCGTAAAATGTTCTGCATACGGGCATAAGCATCCGCATAAACTACGCTTCACACTATGCGTAATTGCGTATTTTATTGCGTAGTCTGCGAAATGCATACAAAACGAATATTTGATTTCAAAGCCGTAGTGTGGCGAAGCGTAATTGCGTAAAACTACGCATAGTTTCAGCGTAGCAAAGTTGACTGACTACGACCATCTCTGCATGTGATCAGTTTGGTCAGGTGATAGATAGGTGTAAGTCTCTGACTTTATAGTCATGATGATGTGCTAAAGCAGATGTTATCAAATCAGAGCATTGCAAATCTATCAGATGATCAAACAAATCAAATGCTTCTACACGAGTTCTCCTAGACATGACCATCAATTTAGAGCAACAAGCACAAATTCTTTTCAAGCAGGAGGTCCCCAATTACAGTCCGGATTCTCTTACAGGAACATTAATATGTCCTGCTGAGCACCCTCTCAGCAAACTCACCTATTGTACCTCTACCCCTCCATTTAAGTGGCAGCCCCCCCCCCCCCCCCGTAATGTCCCCAGCTTGATCGTGCACCCTTATGTTTGAGCACCTAGCTCATGGACTCTTTATACTATTGTCATCAATGACGCTTAACCCCATCGTATGATCTTGCTTATTGTTTCTTCTGTTATGTAAACCCTTTTCATCTTTTGTACAGTGCTGCAATGTATGTAGGCGCTTTAGAAATACAACAGATAATAATAATACATTTAACCTATAAAGCACATTTGTGTTATAACACTAGTTACAATTATAACAATACTAAATGTATTGACCCTAAAAATAATGCCCTTTAACATCTTATTATGATTTTTCTTTGGCTGTAACAACTTAGAATGAATGAATTACCTCCCATGGCTTGAAACTGAAAACGCTTTTACAGAACTTCGAGGGGTAGAAACCTTCACTTCTCTTGCAGGTTCTCATAAGTTTTAAAGATTCAGCTAAAACATAAACTGCCGCATAAAAACAATTTGTGTATTTAAAACTTGTAATATAGTTTGTGCCGTTCCTTACGCTGTATACACTTTCATTTCCAGTACACAATTTGACAGGAGATTGTAACAAACTCAAATTTCTTTTTCTGTCTACAAAATTGCAGTTGAAAATCTTTTCCCAGTATAGTTTCATCCAGGTTCGTTGCAAATTAAAGGAATGTTCAATTCTAACAAGATAGTCACTCAAGCCTGGAACTTCTTGACTTTTGGTTCCTAAGCCAACAGTACCAGAGACCACTTGGAAGTACTTTTCTGCGAGAAACAAGTTGGTTTTGGCCCAGCCAGCATTGGCAACAAAAAGTTTCCCACTGACGTTCTGTGTCAGCATTTCATCCATGATGGGGACAATATCAATTCCAAGAGCAAAGGCTAACACCACTGTGGCAGTTGACACTTTGATGACCTTAACTATATGGGGAGCGTTACGGTCTGGCCGACCCAGAAGAATACTTTCAGTGAAGGCCACACATCCACCAGCTTTAATTATCTCTTGTTTGATTGGTTGAATTCCAGACTGACCATAGTCATTATCTGTTGCCAGTAAACCAACCCATGTCCAGCCAAAGTGAAGAACAAGTTTAGCCAAACCCTTAGATTGAAATGTATCACTGGCAACAGTCCTGAAGAATGAGGGGAACACATGTCGATTGCTCAGTACAGATACACCTGAGAGAGGACTTATCTAAAAAATGAGTACAGCACAGTTAGTAAAATAATTACTATCCATACACAGAACTCTAACTCTCTAGAGTACCCAAATACAGTGTTGCTTGTGGATTTTCGCCAAAGGCAGTTTTGCTTGAAAATGCCATTTGTTCCGCGAATATATGCAAATTTTTTTTAACTTTTTCACCTAAATAGCAAATTTAAAAAACAAGTGCCATATTTCTACCAACTAGCAATTTTCCAAAATGACGGCAATATTCAAAATGTACTTTGTGCGGTGGCATAGTGGTTAGCGCTCTCACCTTGCAGCACTGGGTCCCTGGTTTGAATCCCAGCCAGGTCAACATCTGCAAGGAGTTGGTATGTTCTCCCTGTGTCGGTGTGGGTTTACTCCGGGCACTCCCGTTTCCTCCCACATTCCAAAAACATACAGCTAAGTTAATTGGCTCCCCCCCTAAAAAATGATCCTGGACTACAATACATACACTACAAAATACAAATATAGACATGGTAGGGATTAGATTGTTAGCTCTTCTGAGGGACAGTTAGTGACTAGACTATACACTCTGTGCAGTGCTGCGGAAAATGTTGGCGCTATATAAATAATAATAAAAAATTATGGGAAGTGATTTCTTCTGTCCCCATATTAGGCCTTACAGAAAGTTAAATATCAAAGTGAAAAAATGCTGAACTAATTTTTCGTTATTAAAGTGAAAGAAAATGCTAAATCATTTGAGTGTATTTTCACTTGTCAAAAAGAAAATTACTTCATGAAAATAAGGCAAAAAGAATTTCGGTATTTTCGCTCATAACCGCCTATATAAAAGAAACTTTTGAAAATATGTTAAAGCGGAATATAACCCTGCATTTCAACTTTGCTCTAAAACATTATTTACAGCATATTATATGCAACCAGCATTTTTTTTACTAGACCAGCATTGGAAGGGTTACACACAGAGCTTTAAAGTTCCATGGAGAGAACTGCAGACGCATCCGAAGTTTAGATAGATACATTTAAGCAAAACAAAATGTAACAACTGTGGAATGTGACTCACTCTCTCTGACTGTGCAGGAGTTGGAGGACAGTCAAAGAGTATGTAACATTCCTCACTTGTTACATTTTGTTTTGCTTAAATGTATCTATCTAAACTTCGGATGCGTCTGCAGTTCTCTCCACAAACTTTAAAGCTCTGTGTGTAACCCTTCCAATGCTGGTCTAGTAAAAAAAAAATTCTGGTTGCGTATAATATGCTTTAAATAATGTTTTAGAGCAAAGTTGAAATGCAGGGTTATATTCCAATTTAAAGAGACAGTTTGATGACAAAAAGTGGTAGAAATGCTTCCTATATCTACATAGCATGATATTAGTATGTAGCACCACCTCTTTTTTAATCTTTAGCCAAGAATGAGTTTCCTTTTGCCCATCTTCACCAGAGCCCTCTGGGATATCAACTGATTTTTCTGTTCCTCAGACAGAGAGCGGAAACATAACAGTCTGCAAGTACACACCTTGCCAGAAGTTAAAATGCCACCTTCTGTGATAAATTAAAGAATGCAAATCAGGGTTAAGGTAAGTTTTGACTATGATCAAACACGGCCTAAATTATTTATAAAAAAAAAATATTCAAAAGAAAAGTGGAGATGTTTGGCTATAATGCACAGTGCCAAGTTTGCATTCAAACATTTCACATATCATCCTAGCACATACTAATTATCAAGCACAGTGGGGAAGTCCAGACTTCAATCACATTGGAATGCTGCAGTAGAACCATAAGACAGCTATGCATATACAAATGCCTGCAAAACTCAATTAACTGTAGTCATGTTGTTAAAAATGGTGGGTCAAAATTCCTCCGCAACAATGTGCAAGGCTGTTAAGGGAAACAGAGAAGGCTAACTTCAACTAACTGCTGCTAAGGTGGATCTACAAGCTATTTGCTTTATTTTAATAAAATAAATAATCACATGGTGGAACCAGTTGGATTTTGTTTTACACCTGAGCTTAAATTTCAATTTTAGAACCTGCTAAGAAAAAGATGATTTTTTTTTATTATGCCCTAATACATTAAAAAACATTAGCAGAAAAAGAGGGTGTGCAGATGACTATATTTTTTGTTTTGTTTTTTCTTGTTTAGAAATTGGTAAAAAAAATCATGTATAAATAAGGTGAAGAATAAGTAAGGAGGAATAAGTACAAGATATATTTGGTGAATTAACTTTAAAATCTGAGAACTTTGCTCTTGGAATATTAAGCTGGTCATGTAGGTTTAGATTTCCATCTAATGTGGCAAAGAGAGCCAAAGAGCTCATTCCCTCTCACCAGAATCTCATCAGAGACATATCAGATCCCCCCACTGCACACTGATTTTCAATAGATCTCATTATGAAATCTATTGAAAATCCATAGAACTGCAGTGTTGCACTGTTTAATACAGTGTCACCTTGTGGGCTATCAACCTACTGCCACTCTCCAACCACGTCCAATCAATAAAAATTTTCCAACTTGTCTAAGTGTCATTTTTTTTCAGACAATCAATTGAAATTATGGTCAGTGCAGCATGTTGTGCTATAGACTTCAGACGGACAACTATATGTAGAGATGCAATTTAATGTAATGTAATTTCAAAATCAAAAAATCAAAGACGTAATTTAAAAATATTAAATACACAATGGCATGTCTACAGTTTTAAAAAAAGCCTCAGAGCTTGACGTTCAACTGTCATACAGAAACAAGAAATAACTCTCTAACCTGAGGATACTTTAATACTCCTAAAACACTTGCCAGGATGATGGAATTAGATGACACCATGGATCCAATAACTGATGTAAATGGGGACTTAGAAGGACATCGATAGTTGGGGACAAGTGGGCTGGACTCAGTAAGAAATTCTAAAGCTCCTTGTAGCTCATAGTGAGGAACACTGCAAGTGTCATAAGCACAAAATCCTAAAGTAATATTAGGTAGACTTTCTTGGCTTGTATTAATCTCCTCTACAGCGAAGAAGAGGGTCTGGAGCATCCGATAATAATCCAAATTGAATCTGAAAAAAATAGATTTTAAAATTGTATTAAAAATATATGAACTTTGAAACAATGGTCCTGATGCACTAACATTGAATTGTTATAATTTAGGGCTTGATTCACAAAATGGTGCTAACCTAGTTAGCATGCCTAAAGACTTTGGGCGTGTTAAGTAGGGTGCTAACTAGGTTAGCACTGTTTTGAAAATCTGCTGTGCCCATGCGCAAAACTTTGAGCGCTCAAAGGCCGGTGTGTGCTTGGTGCGAAGAAAATGGCGCACCCGATGCGCCTACAACATTGCATTTGGATGCGACCTTAACGTCGCATGGCTGCAACATTAAGGTCGCATCCAATGCAATGTTATAGGTGCATCGGGTGCGCCGTATTCGTCGCACCGCAGTGCGACATTTTGAGCGCACCGGCCTTTGCGCGCGCAAAGTTTTGTGCGCGGGACTTTGCGCGCGAGTGCTGATTATCACGACCTAACTAACTTAAGCCATGATAGAGAGCTTTTCCCAAGCTTGCTAACAGTTAGCACCACTTTGTGAATCAAGCCCTTAGCGTTTCTACAGGGACAAAAACCAGGGGAAAGAATATATATATATATATACTAAACTTGGTGCGCCCATGGTGCAGGGGTATCTTGTGGAGTTTTTCCCCAATCCCCCCCCCCCATTTATTATGGCCCCTTGTACCTCTTGTTTCCCCTTTGTTCCTTGTCATGCCCCCCCTTTGCCCCTCTTGTGCCTTGTTATGTCCCTCTTGTTGCACTTGTGTCCCACTGTGCCTCCTTATGTCCCCTTTGTTCCTTTTGTGACCCCCTGTTCCTCACTATGTTCCCTCTCACCTATGTGGCAGGATAAGAATTCTGCTATTACAGAAATGAAGTGTTGTGTGCAATTATGAATGCTGCTCTGCTGTACAGTTTGTTTTCCCGCCATGACATGTTGCCACATAGGTCTTTATCTATATTGTTAGGGGTAGTGTTACTCTATTATGCACAAGCACTTTATATATCATGGTTCATCATGATCTATTTATATTTTTGACTGCATATGCACTATTGAACTTTTTCATGTTTTTTGTATGAAGATCATTGCTAAATGCTGATATTTATGTTATAAAACGTTCCCATATTGTGTCTTGAATAGAGATGTTGGCAAACCATTCGTCAGCGAATCCCTATTGGCCAATACTACTTCCGAGTCACTATGATCCGGAGTAGTACAGCTGTGCTGGGCCGGCGGTGCACGTCTTTGATCGCGCGCCTTCTTCCCGGGAACTCTCTGCGCATGAGCGTGACGTCACTCATGACGTCACGCACGTGCGCAGAAAGTGCCCGGCAACAGGTGTGCGATCAAGGACACGCACCGCCGGCCCAGCGCAGCCATACTACTCCGGGTCATAGCGACCCAGAAGTATTACAGGGCGAGTGGTTCGCCGGCGAACGGTTCTCGAACCGCTCGCCGACATCTCTAGTCTTGAACTGACCCGCCACCGCACCACTGCACACATATTTATTATTTCATCATTTTTTTATACCTTTTGGCGTGGTGGCTTACATTTTTAGACCAGTCTTGACCAGATGTTTGGAAATATATAGAGAGCTTACTATATATACTGTATTATTTGGACCTGATGGCCTGGGTGGCCATACCTTGGTTTTAATTGTTTTTACTGTATATTTGTTGCCAAATAAAAATGTGATGTTTTTAATTGTTATAGCATTGATGTATTACTCAATACAATGTAAGGGGAATATCTTGCTCTTTTATTGCTTAGTCCGAATTTAAAATGTAGCCAATCTGGGGCTGTAAGGCCACAATATCTACAGGTGAAACGAGAAAAACTAGAATCTCGTGCAAAAGTCTATTTATTTCAGTAATTCAACTTAAAAGGTTAAAGAAACAAATGAAATAGACTCATTACCAGGGATGATCAATGGGATGCAAATATTTCCAAGGTCATGTAGATTTTTATGCAAATATATGCAGCTTAAAGAGGAACTGTCACGAAAATCTTAAAATTTAAAACACATACAAATAAGTACATTTCTCCCAGAGTAAAATGAGCCATAAATTACTTTTCTCCTATGTTGCACTGGTCACTTACAGTAGGTAGTAGAAATCTGACATTACCGACAGATTTTGGGCTAGTCCATCTCTTCATGGGGGGTTCTCAGCATGGCCCTTATTATTTATAAAGACATTTCCTAAAAATGATTTACACATTGATGCTGGCCAGCCTCCCTGCTCGCTGCACACTATTTTGGCAGTTGGATGGAGCAACTGCCATTCACTAAGTGCTTTTAAAAATAAAAAAAAACCTGAGAACCCCCATATGAGAAGATGGGCTAGTCCAAAACCTGTCAATAATGTAAAATTTCTACTACCTACTGTAAGTGAGAGCAACATAGGAGAAAAGTAATTTATGGCTCATTTTACTCTGGGAGAAATGTACTTCTTATTTGTATGTGTTTTAAATGTTAAAATTTCCGCAACAGTTCCTCTTTAAACATTGACCAATCAAGTCCCACCCAAGTTTAAAATGATTGGTCCATTTTCAAGCTGCATATATTTGCATAAAAAGTTACATAAATTTGCATGAACTCAGAAATATTTACATCTCATTCATCATCCTTGCTCATTGCATAGTGAGATTTGTCAAGCCTTGATTTGTTATAATTTTGATGATTATGGCTTACAGCTTATGAGAACCCAAAAATCAAAATCTCAGCCCATCAGAATATTGTGAAAATGTTCAATATTCTAGGCTCAAAGTGTCAGACTCTAATCAGCTAATTCATCCAAGACACTTGAAAAGGGTTCCTATTTCATATGTTAGTTTCACCTTTCAAGTTGAGTTACTGAAATAATTGTACTTTTGCACGATATTCAAATTTTTCGCGTCTCACCTGAATGAATATATCCAACTAATTATAGAGTGTAACAAGCAACAAAAAACCTTACACCGTGCAGATGGTCCTGGGTGGTTTTGTACTGAAGACAGTCTTTTGATAAACTTTATCTGAGTGAACTGGTATTAAAACACCAATCATGAGATCTCCGGGCTGAGTGATTGCCTCCAGGTCTGACATGGCCGGCAACTGACATCTCTGGCCCACAAACGTGTGAAAAAAGCTGCAGAAAAACAGTGCAAAAACCCTAATAATTTGTAGATAAAACTGAACTTGCATCGGCAGAACGGGCATGTTTGTATTTTACTGCAATAGTTTAATCTGTTATTTTATATTGCAGATCTGCCTCTATTTAAAGTGAGCAGGAGTTACTGCTTGTGGCCTCATGGTAATAGTAAAATTATGCTCATCATGTCAGGACAATTAAGTCCTTTACTCAACAACAGAAATTAAACGCATACCCAAGTGAAAAAAAATTATTCTGCAGATGTGGCCACTTCATTGTATAGACAGAGAATTAAGATCTATGCATTCAACATAGAGTGAAATTCTTAATAAATATTATAGGGAAATTCATATAACAGCAATAGCAAGTCTCAATATAAAAAATCATATAGTGGAAGTCTCAATAAGAAAAACGCCAACAGGAAGTCTCAATACGAAGAGGAGATTAAGGGTTAGACGGTGGGGGGGGGGAGGGGGGTATATGTTTTAGGCACCAGCTGGGGAGGTTAAGGATTGGGCATCAGTAGAGGGCAGGTTAAAGGTTAGGCATTAGTAGGAAGAGGGATAGGGGTTAGGGGCATCGGTAGAGGGAGAGTCAAGGGTTAGACATTGCTAGCGAGTTGGTTAAGGGTTAGGCAATGTTAGAGGGAGGGTTAAGGGTTATGCATCGGTAGAGGGGTGGTTGAGGGGTAGGCATCACTAGTGGGTGGGTTAAGGGTTAGGCAGCACGGTGGTGTAGTGTTTAGCGCTCTCACCTAGCAACAATGGGTTCCTGGTTCTAATCCCAGCCAGGTCAACATCTGCAAGGGGTGTGTATGTTCTCCCTGTGTCTGCGTGGATTTCCTCCGGGGCACTCTGGTTTCCTCCCACATCCCAAAAACATACAGATAAGTTAATTGGCTTACATCTAAAATTGGTCGAAGACTATGATACATACACTACACGATACATACATACACATATGACTATGGTAGGGATTAGATTGTGAGCCCCTCTGAGGGGCAGTTAGTGCCAAGTCAATATATAATCTGTACGGCGCTGCATAAGATGTCGCCACTATATATATACTAAATAAGGGTTTTTTCGCCTTCCTCTGGATCAACAGGGATATTTCAGGGAGCAGGCTGGTGTTGTAGTTTATACTGATTGAACTCGATGGACGTATGTCTTTTATCAACCAAAATAACTATGTAACTATGTAAACAATAATAGGCTGCAGTAGAGGGTGGGATCTGTGTCAGAGTAGGGTTAGAATAATAAAGATAACCAATATTTTACTACCATAATTAATAAAAGAATATTGGTAATTTTACCAAAATTCTACTGGCGTCTCTCTCCGGCGCCCTTTTTACCGGGTGCTTTTTTTTTTTTTTTTTTACAAATATGCTTATATACATCCATATGTTGAATCCAGTTAGGATACTTGGCTATCAGAAGCTAAATTGTATAAAAAGAAACTCTAATGACATATAGTAGAATGTAGTAAATTATTCTGGATACCAATTTTAATCTTAATTATCCTGATTTCTGGATATTGGTGTGTAACTTTCCCCTCCCAGTGATGTTATGCCTAGGCTGTGATGTCACACAGTTTTCTGCCCAAAAGCAAACAGCCTGTGTGCTAGTGGTAAGTCACAGTTAGATGTATTTCCCTGCTAACGCTCTTTGCCTGTCATAAGTCCTTGAAATGTGTAGGCAAATAGCAGTTTGAAGAGGGACAGAAGATTTCTTAACTCTACTAAGATAATGAAAACGTGGCTTGTGGGCATCAGAAATATGTGTATATTTTATATATATATATATATATATATATATATACACTCTCTACATATATAACCACATTTTATGCAATACTATGCAAAGCATGCATAGAGAACCCCAATCTCTATAAGAAATATATAAATACAGAGGGGCTGCAGCACACAACAGGAAAACAGTGACAGGGTCTCTTGGTTACGCTTTAACGCGTTTAAGCTCACCAACTGCGCCAACGTGTCCCCAATCTGGTGAGTCCTACTCTAACCAGGCAAAAATGCTAGTTTTTATCAGCGTTCTAGTGGGAACCATGCCAAAAGACCAAGGGTCTACTAAATGGGAGAAATTAAATTAAAAACACCTCACCTTCTACTAGCTACTAACTGAACTACGAGCTCCACTCATTTATATGCTTAACTGTGCTAGAGGTGGACGTGGTTATGCACGCTCACAGGGGATAATAATATATGTCAGGGGATGAGCAGCACAAACCAAATTATATGCAATACTATGCAAAGCATGCACGCAGCACTGGAGAACCATAAATACACAGGGGCTGCAGCACACAACAGGAAAACAGTGACAGTGGCTCTTGGTTACACTTTAATGCGTTTCAGTTCAGCAACTGCGCCAAATTGTCCCCAAGCTCTGGTTACGCGTTAAAGCCTAACCAAGAGCCGATGTCACTGTTTTCCTGTTGTGTGCTGCAGCCCCTCTGGATATATATATATATATATATATATATATATATATATATATATATATATATCATATTTTTGCTCCATAAGATGCACTTCATCTCTCCCACAAGCGTGTGTGGTGGGGCAAGTCTTTGCATCTTATGGAACCAAGGCTGGATTTCTGTAAGCCGTGCCAAGTCAGCTGAGAGGGTGACAACAAACTCAAGCTTAGGAAGCAAAGTTCTGTAAAAAGGATGATGCCTGATCTACCCCGCCCCCTTTTCTCTTGCTCTCCTCCCATCTGGCTTTTTTTTTTGCTCTAAAAATGGAGATCAATGGGAGCAAGGATTTTTCCAGCAGCTCACCCTCTTCCCCAGGACACCCAAAACTGCAGAAGGAGACAAAGCAGGTGTTTTCAGTGCATGGCACTCAGCGCCAGGTGCCAAACCAGGGGCTTCATAGCAGCAATGTAATACTGTGCGAGGCGCGTAATGGTAATTCAGGGTTCCAGCAGTTGGCGGACCCCAAATTACATCCCCCTCCGAGTTGTGACCACTTGGAGGGGGACTCAGCCATCATTCGGCTCTCCCGGCACCCAACACACTGTTGTGTGTGTGTGTGTGTGTGTGTGTGTGCGTGCGTGCGTGCGTGCGTGCGTGTGTGTGTGTGTGTGTGTGTGTTAGTGTTGGGCGAACAGTGTTCGCCACTGTTCGGGTTCTGCAGAACATCACCCTGTTCGGGTGATGTTCGAGTTTGGCCGAACACCTGACGGTGCTCGGCCAAACCGTTCGGCCACATGGCCGAACTAAGAGCGCATGGCCGAACGTTCCCCGAACGTTCGGCTAGCGCTGTGATTGGCCGAACGGGTCACGTGGTTCGGGCCCGAACGCGCTCTGATTGGCCGAACGGTCACGTGGTTCGGGTAAATAAATACCCGAACCACGTCACATCTCCGCCATTTGTCTGTGGGTTTAGCTTTGGGTAGGCAGGCAGGGTAGTTCGCTCTCCAGCCACGCTAGCCAGGGTCCCCCCCAGTCACTGTGTGTCGCTGCTGGGAACAGTAGTACACCGCTCGCTCAGCCACACTATATATAGCATTGTTTACTGCCACTGTGTACCTCGCTCAGCCACGCTATATATATAGCATTGTGTTTTCTGACACTCTGTGTACACGGCTTAGCCTGACTAATATAGCATTGTGTGTACTGCCACTGTGCACCTCGCTCAGCCACGCTATATATAGCATTGTGTGTACTGCCACTGTGCACCTCGCTCAGCCACGCTATATATAGCATTGTGTGTACTGCCACTGTGCACCTCGCTCAGCCACGCTATATATATAGCATTGTGTTTTCTGACACTCTGTGTACACGGCTTAGCCTGACTAATATAGCATTGTGTGTACTGCCACTGTGCACCTCGCTCAGCCACGCTATATATAGCATTGTGTGTACTGCCACTGTGCACCTCGCTCAGCCACGCTATATATAGCATTGGGTGTACTGCCACTGTGCACCTCGCTCAGCCACGCTATATATAGCATTGTGTGTACTGCCACTGTGCACCTCGCTCAGCCACGCTATATATATAGCATTGTGTTTTCTGACACTCTGTGTACACGGCTTAGCCTGACTAATATAGCATTGTGTGTACTGCCACTGTGCACCTCGCTCAGCCACGCTATATATAGCATTGTGTGTACTGCCACTGTGCACCTCGCTCAGCCACGCTATATATAGCATTGTGTGTACTGCCACTGTGCACCTCGCTCAGCCACGCTATATATAGCATTGTGTGTACTGCCACTGTGCACCTCGCTCAGCCACGCTATATATATAGCATTGTGTTTTCTGACACTCTGTGTACACGGCTTAGCCTGGCTCTATAGCATTGTGTGTACTGCCACTGTGCACCTCGCTCAGCCACGCTATATATAGCATTGTGTTTACTGCCACTCTGTGTACACCGCTCAGCCAGACTATATACCGTTGTTTACTGACACTCTGTGTACACCGCTCAGCCAGACTATATACCATTGTTTACTGACACTCTGTGTACACGGCTCAGCCTGACTATAAAGCATTGTGTGTACTGCCACTGTGCACCTCGCTCAGCCACGCTATATATAGCATTGTGTTTTCTGACACTCTGTGTACACGGCTTAGCCTGACTATATAGCATTGTGTGTACTGCCACTGTGCACCTCGCTCAGCCACGCTATATATAGCATTGTGTTTACTGCCACTCTGTGTACACCGCTTAGCCAGACTATATACCGTTGTTTACTGACACTCTGTGTACACCGCTCAGCCAGACTATATACCATTGTTTACTGACACTCTGTGTACACGGCTTAGCCTGACTAATATAGCATTGTGTGTACTGCCACTGTGCACCTCGCTCAGCCACGCTATATATAGCATTGTGTTTTCTGACACTCTGAGTACACGGCTTAGCCAGACTATATAGCATTGTGTGTACTGCCACTCTGTGTCTGCTGGGCCTGGGAACAGTAGTACACCGCTCACCCGCCACTGTATAGCATTGTGCTCTGTGTCGCTGCTGGGAATAGTGGTACTGTATAGCATTTCTGTACTGCCACTGTACTGCTGCCAGTCAGCGTGTACTGTAAGGATAAGTGAAATGAGGAAGAAATCCGGTGAAAGAGGAAGGGGCAAGGGAAGAGGTGTTTCCCCTGACGGTTCACGTACAGGCCACAGGGGAGCACCCAAGAAAACCCACTCAATACCGCCCATGTTGTCCAGGACAACAACCCTCACAAATCCAAAAGAACAGGACCAGATAATTACTTGGATGACCTCTCAAGCGTCCAGCAGTGGGTTAAGCAGCACCAGCACATCACGCACGAGGTCCGAGTCCTCAGCCAGTTACAAGGAGCCAGTGGGCACAAAGCTGACACAACCGGCAGCGACACCACGCACACAACTGCCAGATAACCAGTCCTATGAATTACCTCAGGACACAATGGGGTATTCGCAGGAGCTATTCCCAGCCCAACAAACTTCCACCTATGAAAGGTCAATGGAGGAACAGCCAGAAATGTTGTGCCCGGATTCACAACCATTAACTGTGGGAAATGCACCGCGCACTGAAATACAAGGCGAGTCCGAGGAGGACTCGGAAACCCAAATCCCAGAGCAAGTTGGGCAGGAGGGGTTGCAATTGCAGGAGGTCGGCCGACAAGATCTGGAAGACGACGTTGGAGTGAGCTGCGCAGAGGTTGTTCTGGGGAGCTCTACTCCACGGCGGCGGCCCCCCACAATGACATATGACGAGTTTGAGGAGATGGAAGAGGAGGGTATGGACAATGTGGACAGAGACCCAGATTTTATTTGTGAACGAGAACATCGCCGTCGTAGCAGCAGCACAGATGAGTCTGTTGAAGAACCCACTGCTGCACGAGTTCGCCTTGTGCCACAAGGTAGGCGGCGCGCAATTTCAGGCACCACAAGCGTGGAAGTTAGAGTGAGAGGCAAAAGAGGAGGAAACAGAAATCGCCAGCAAGGAGGCAGGTGCTCCAAAGTCTGGGCTTTCTTTGAAGACTGCACTGAGGATGTTACCATGGCGATTTGCAAGGTGTGCAAGACTCGCCTGAGCAGGGGGAAAAGTATTAACAACCTCTCCACCACCAGCATGAGCCGCCACATGCTATCCAAACATCCCACTCTGTGGGCAAACGCGGCAGGACAGGGTACCAGCAACACTGCCTCCCTTGGGTTCACCAGACTCACCACCAGACCCGCCTCAGCAGCAGCAGTAGCCCAGCCATTGCGTGGTTCACAACATTCACAAACATCAGACGACGCTGACACTGTCACTTTCCGGAGTAGTGCTCTTGAGGTCTCCCAGTGTTCATCAAACACAACAACCAACAGCCCTTCCGTGTGCAGCGCTACGGTTCAGTTGTCTGTGTCGGAGATGTTTGAGCGCAAGAGGAAATTGCCAGCAAATGACCCCCGGGCCGTGGCAGTAACAGCTAGCATAGCCAAGCTTCTGGCCTGCGAAATGCTGCCATATCGAGTGGTGGAGACAAACAGCTTCAAGGGCATGATGTCAGTGGCCATCCCACGTTACGTGGTTCCCAGCCGCTACCACTTTGCGCGCTCTGCAGTGCCTGAGTTGCAAGAGCACGTGGTCAGCAAAATAACCCGAAGCTTGAAGAATGCCGTTGCCTGCAAGGTTCACCTCACCACTGACACTTGGACGAGTGCGTTCGGCCAGGGTCGATACATCTCCCTTACCGCGCACTGGGTGAACCTTGTGGAGCCTGGCAGCGATTCATCACCTGCTACGGCGCGGGTGTTGCCCACGCCGCAAACAGCTGCACCGCCGTCCCTCCCACTGGATAACAACAGCAGCACCTACCTCTCTGACTCCTTCTCCTCCAACGCATCTCAAAGCTGTACCTCATCCGGAAACGCTAACCCAGCAGCAGTAGGATCGTGGAAGCAGTGCAGCACAGCTGTTGGCATGCGTCAGCAAGCGTTGCTGAAGCTGATCTGCCTTGGGGATAAGCAGCACACAGGGGAGGAAATTTGGAAGGGAATAAAGGAACAGACGGATTTGTGGCTGGCACCGCTGGACTTGAAACCGGGCATGGTTGTGTGTGATAATGGGAGTAATCTCATTCGCGCTTTAAGGTTGGCTAAGCTGACACACATCCCTTGCCTGGCGCACGTGATGAACCTAGTAGTTCAGCGGTTCCTGAGGACATACCCAGGCGTGGCCGATCTTCTGTTGAAGGTGCGTCGAGTGGCCAAACATTGTAGAAATTCCAGTACTGCTTCGGGGGCACTCGCCAAGATGCAGGAGCGCTTCAATCTCCCCCACCATCGCTTGCTGTGTGATGTCCCTACGCGCTGGAATTCTACGCTGCACATGCTAGCACGCTTTTGTGAGCAGAAGAGTGCAGTGGTCCAGTACATGACGGCGCAGTACCGAGGCGCATCCGGACAGCTGCCAAGCTTCTGTGGATCCGATTGGGCCAACATGTTGGACCTCTGCCAAGTCCTCCAAAATTTTGAGCAATCCACGTTGCTTGTGAGCAGTGACAACTCTTCAGTCAGCATTACCATACCACTGCTGTGTTTACTGAAGAGGTCAATGTTGAAAATCAAGGAAACAGCTGTCATGATGCAACTGGGGGAATCTGAAGGAGAAAACGATCAGCGTGATGGTACCAACATCAGGCCATCCGCCTCAGGGAACGCTGGCCCCAGCAGCTATGACGAAGAAGAGGAGGAGGAACAGCTGGAGTTGGAGCAGGAATTTCATGCCACCACTGACGAGGGCCAGAGCGGTGCACGTTGGACTTCCACAATTCAACGCGAATGGTCAGCAGAAGCAGACCAGGAGGAAGGTGACGACTATGATGCATCACAACAACTATCACAACGCTCACAAGAGGATGATGAGGATTCTGGTAGGACTCTGGCACACATGGCTCAATTCATGCTAGACTGCATTGAACGTGACCCACGCATTGTGCGCATTCTGGACAACACCAATTACTGGGTTTATACCCTTCTGGATCCACGGTACAAACACAATGTTCCAAAACTGCTTGAAGAAAGAGTCAGACAGGTCAAAATGGAAGAATACCAGCAGGCCCTTGTGAAGACTTTAGAGAGGAGATTGACATCCTCCCCCTCCTCTAGCCAGTTGTACGCAGACAGACTGACTTCCGCAAACCCAGGACGACCAGGAGGGCAGCAAACAACGCAAGCCGCAGCTAGTGCCCAAAAGGGAACGGTATCGGCAGTGTCCTTGGAGTGGGAAAATTTTCTGACACCCATGCAGCAGCAGCCCACTGAACAGCAAGCGTGCAGATCCACCTCCAACACCGATCGCCTGGAGAAGATGGTCAAGGACTACATGTCAGATGACGTAGCTGTGTCGAACAATCCATCTGCACCCTTCAACTATTGGGTATCGAAGCTAGACACCTGGCACGAACTGGCAATGTACGCAATAGAGGTGCTGGCTTGCCCGGCAGCCAGCGTTATGTCGGAACGTTGTTTCAGTGCTGCCGGAGGCATCATCACAGATCGGCGTATCCGCCTCTCCACAGAAAATGCAGACCGTCTGACTCAAATTAAAATGAATCAATCCTGGATTGGAAATGACTACGCAACACTCCAGGACCCCAACCAAGTAACATGACCAATGAACATCTGGGATGGTGTAGCATTTCCGGTCCCTGTTTATTGAACCTCTCATCTGTATTACATTTATGACTGCATGGCGGCAAAAAGCATTGCTGCTATATCCGCACGCTTTTTTTCCTCATGCAAGGCCTAGGTTGTTGTGTCTCAAAAACCGTGGCCTTCTCCTCCTGCGCCTGCTCCTGTTCCATCACGTCTGCTGCTGCTGGGTTAGCGTTGCCGCGTGGTCCCTGTTTATTGAACCACTTATCTTTATTACATTTATGACTGCATGGCGGTACAAAGCATGCTATCCGCATGCTTCTTGCCCTCATGCAAGGCCTGGGTTGTTGTGTCTCACAAAGCGTGGCCTTCTCCTCCTGCGCCTGCTCCTGTTCCATCACGTCTGCTGCTGCTGGGTTAGCGTTGCCGCGTGGTCCCTGTTTATTGAACCACTTATCTTTATTACATTTATGACTGCATGGCGGTACAAAGCATGCTATCCGCACGCTTCTTGCCCTCATGCAAGGCCTGGGTTGTTGTGTCTCACAAAGCGTGGCCTTCTCCTCCTGCGCCTCCTCCTGTTCCATCACGTGTGCTGCTGCTGGGTTAGCGTTACCGGTCCCTTTTCCTGGAACCTCTTATATGTATTACATTTATGACTGCATGCCGACAAAAAACATGTTACCTGTGCAAAGAAAACAGACATTTCCCACATTTAAAAGACAGTTTTCCCTTTGAAACTTTAAAATCGATTTTCTCAAAAACTATAAGCTCTTTTTGCTAATTTTTTTTCCCTCTTGTACCCACTCCCAAGGTGCACATACCCTGTAAATTTGGGGTATGTAGCATGTAAGGAGGCTTTATAAACCACAAAAGTTCGGGTCCCCATTGACTTCCATTATGTTCGGAGTTCGGGTCGAACACCCGAACATCGCGGCCATGTTCGGCCTGTTCGGCCCGAACCCGAACATCTAGATGTTCGCCCAACACTAGTGTGTGTGTGTGATTTGTGTGTATGTATGGTATGCGCGTGTGATGTGTGCATATTTATGCTGTACTTGTGTGTCGTGGGATGTGGCATGGCGCCAGCCCTACAGAGATGATGCCCCTTGCACCTTAAAGACACTCCTGGCTTAGAATATGTTTTCTATATTTCCTCCTCTAAACCTATGTGCGTCTTATGGTCCAGTGCATCTTATGGAGTGAAAAATATATGTGTAGGTGTGGGTGGGGGAGGGTACAGTACAGTACAGTTTTTTAGGGATTTTTATGTCTTCTTATTGGGATACCATTGCAAAGTATGAAAAGACAGTTTTCAGTAGCAAGTACATAACTGGCAGAATGAGTGCCGAAAGTGGTGTTTCCTTCCAAGAAGTGTATGTAGGGTTTCCGGAGGTGCAACATGAAGCCATATACAAACTCCACAGCTGAAGACTCATTTCAGGACAAGGAGCTGCATGTTTACATTATTTTTAAGAGCTTGAGAAAACCTGGGCAAAAAATATGTGCGCATCAGGTGCCAGCCGGGGAACCTGGGCAATGAACAATGTAAGCAGGTATTTTCTTTTTGTAGCCTGGGAAACCAAAAATAACACTTTTCAAAAAATCCTTACAATGTTTTCAGTCATGGGCTAAACACAAGTTGCCAGATGAAACAAAGAAAATACGTTACAGATTTCAGACATAATCGTAAAAAAGCAGAACAAATCATATTCAATTATTAACAAACAAGGCTAAAAAGTGTGGTTGTGTTTCAAACTAATAAATTAAAAAATATTCAGGTGCACTTTAAAGTCTACTTACAAAGCTGCCAAAAAGCAATGGTGCTCAGTCCAAAGCAAACAGAAATAAAAATTGTCCCCAGTAGACGAAACAAGGTGGCAGCAGTATGCCCAAGTCCTGTTTCTTAGATGGGCGAGGTGTGTGTATTTAAAAGGTAATGCACTATTGAGTCCTATTCCATTCCATGATGCAGTGTCTATGAGACCACTTAAAGAGTTGCAGTTTGATGACAGGCTATTCAGACCACAGAGGCTATTTATCACACATTACATGACATTTTGATCTGTCTGCAACTCCGGTGAGTTAATTAACCCCAGACTGAGGTTTGGTGACAGTGGCCCACATGCAATTCACTTTTTTTCTGAGTTTTCTCCTAGGTGATATTTTCAGAACTTGCTAATAAAATACTTTTTAAGCCCCAAGCAAACAAGAAAATAGTCAGAATAATTTTGATAGTACCTTTTCACTGACCTTTTGGTACTTTTTCAATTGCAAATTGCTAAAAAAATTATTTTAAATACAAAATGGAAAATTATCTCCTAGGAGAAAACTCAGGAGAAAACATGAATTTCATATGGCCCAGTGTGTCTGTTGTTCAGGTGAGTGATACCCCTGATACCCCTGTGTGAGGTATGGTGACAGTGTATTTTTTAACGTGGGAGTTTGGTACACATATTAGCTTCACTTCATCAAGCATTACTGCATTTGGTAATGCTGAAAACAGCTGATTTTTCAGAGGTTGTAAAATGTCAATTCATCAAGGCTGTTACCGCATGGCAAGCTGAAGTTACCGAGCAGTGAGGTAAATTACCGACTTGTGCGGTAAACACCTCAACAAATGTCAGCAAATGTCAATTCATCAAGATTACAACATGTGGTAAATGTGCTTAGTATCATGGTGGATGATTACTAACAGCTGTGGTCTGTTGAAAACAGTGCAGAGACCGTAAAGGCAGCCCGTGACTCACACAAGCAGAGAGGGATAACCTATGATTGACAGAGCCAATAGCAACAGCCTCTGTCTCCTGCAAGTCCCTGTGATAGGACGCAATGTCTTCTTCAGAGGAACACACTTTTCTACCACCCAGGCAGTGGAGGAGGGAGATCCAAACAAAAGAGGTTTCCCCTGCAGCCCTTTGGCCATTTAACCTTGTAGGTTCCTGTTTAAAGATTCAGAGTAGCTAGTGGGGAAATCACCTAAGTGTGGCATGTGTAATGTCTTCCAGAAGTTCATCTAAGCTGTGGCAATTAAATAAAATATTAAGAAAGACTAATAGACAGATTTAGAGGGAGCATAGGCAGTATAACAAATATGTAAATTCTAAAGGCATGTGGGGATGCCTCTTACTATTGTAATGCCGTCACTGCACGGAACAGCTTGTAACAACACAGAGAAACTTTACACTGCTCTGCTGTTGCCAAACACATTTTTGTGAATTGAAGCCATGGGTTTCGGTAAATTACTGAACTTCTACCGCACCTGTGAAAATCTTGATGAATTAGCAAAAGAAGTCTAAAATGCTGAATGCAGTATTTTCCCGACTTGTATTTTTTTTTTCCTCTAACAGCCCTTGATGAATTGAAGCTAATGTGTAATGGATAGCGGAAATGCCGCCGCGGAGACAGGTGGCATGGCGGCGGTCTCCGCGAGTCACCCGGCGGCCTCTGCCGCGCAGTTACATGCTGGTGATCTGCCTGGTCCTTCTATTGCAAATAGATTGAGGGCTACACGTGCACGCGCCAGGCGACAGGACCTTTATGCGAATAGAAGGGGAGTCAGCTGATCTGCCAAGTCAGCTAACTCCAACAGTACTTCGGATTGGCTGAGTGGCTGGGGCGGCACTGCGGAGCAACCTTGTATATATAGTACCAGACTGTCAGTTGCTCCGCGTCTGCTGTTGCAAATGCTTACGTGTGAGCGCTCAGAACTTAGTCAGATCCCAAAGTGTGCTAGAACCAGGCGGAGCTGGGGATCCACACTTAGCCAGATTCTGTTGATAGCTTAAAGTACTAATTACATTGTATTATCTGTTATGACCTTCTGCTTTCCTTGACTACTCTCCTGCTTGCTGACTCTGTACCTCTGCTCATCTGATTCACATTGCCGACTCTGCCTGAACTCAACTCTGAATCAGCCTTCTGTCTTTGTACCTTATCTGCCCGTACGTTGCCTACTTTGCTAGTCTGACCTCTCTATCCTTGCCAGTGGACCTAGCCACTGGTGAGGGATCTGTAGCATTCACCTGCTCCTCAGGTGAAGCTCTATTGCAGCACTGTCTGTAACACCTGCTCCTCAGGTGTCCACTGGCTGCAGTACTGTCTTAATCACCTGCTTCTCAGGTGATCAACCTTGCAGCATTCCCTGTAGCACCTGCTCCTCAGGTGTCCTTTAGCTGCAGTACAGCCGGACTCGCCTGCTCCTCAGGTGGTCCTTGGCTGCAGTATTGTCTGTAGTCACCCGCTCCTCGGGAGACCTCCTCTTCCTCATTACTGTTGCACCAAACACTACTCACTTTGGTAGTCCTGTGTCTGGCTATACTAGCATTATTGGTGATTCTGCAGATCACCACATAATCAGTTATAGCATCTGTATTATTGGTGATACTGCAGATTACCAATAATCAGAAAATCTGTTTAGCTGACACCAATCGTTACACAATGTAAATATTTTAAGAGGAACCAGTGCCAGATAGATGTTTTTATTACTGTTTTTAACTAGTTACTTTCCAGCGTGATCCCTTCGGGCAAATTTATTTATACATTGTATACATAGGAATGGGTATATACATCTTTAATATCCAGATACATTTTTAGCCTTGTTAGTTAATAACTGAATACATTTTGTTCTACTTTTTTACAAGTATCCCTGAGCTGGAGGTCTGCAAAGAAAATACTTGTTTTATTAGTATTACTACGTAGTTTCATATTCAGGGTTTTTAGTAATTTTTGTCTAAAAATAAGTAAATCTACTGTATATAGACTTTAATGGTGTTTCTACTCCTTCCTTATTGATGCATAGGGATACTCATGTGGATTCCGTGTAAATAAAATTTTCGCATTTCCAATCAGAAATCATCATTTCTGATCAGAAAATGGAAATCAGAAATCAGGTGATCCAATCAGAAAGCGTGGTCAGGAACAAGAAGCGGTTGGTTACAGGAAATTAATCTAGAAATAAGCTTGGTCAGGGTACAGGCAAAGTCAGCAACAATATCAATCAACTGTGAGCGCAATCTCAGCAACAAGCCCAGCATAGGCTATCAAGGGCAATACATGAGGGCGCTCACTTTACATTTATACAAGGACTAACCAATCAGAAAGCAAAGGAATCCAAAGTACCCTATCCCATTGCAGCATGTCAGCAAGTCAGCTGACACGCAGTGAACACATGTGATTATTGTTTACAGGGGTGGAGCGCATACTGAGAATGCGTCTGCCGATTATCCAATGGGAGCTGGACGCCCTGCGCTCCTGTGACATCAGTGAGCTGCCGAGACCCAGAGACTTGCACCTCAGCGTGGGTCTTAGCGCTCTGCCGCCATGAGCAGCCAGAGGATCTTACAGAGCTAAACTTTGACCCCTTACCTAACAGTCAGCAGACGCATGGCAGCCAATCAGCTAGCACCCCCTCCTGGACCCCACACCCCCTTATCAAAAAGCAGTTGCGGTGGCCATATTGGATTAATTCTCTGCTGGCTGCTGACTGTTAGTGAGAGCAGGGTCAAACTTGCTGCAGATAGGTAGGGAAAGCATTAGCTATGCCTGTGTCCTTGTTCCTCACTAGCTGTAAAAGCACCCCAAACAGCCCTTTTGGAGGGCTAGCATGTCGGTATCCTGTGTTTTTTTTTGTGTGTGAGACACTCCACAGCCCACTGACACCCATAGCTGTGTGCACACTACTGCTGTAGCCTCATTAAGTTGCAGGCACAGAACCAGTCCAATGCATTATTATTTAACTGTATTCTGATAGCACTATTGCATTTCTCTGTTTGTGACACTCCACAGCCCACTGACACCCAGAGCTGTGCATAATGTGATTTCTGCCCTTTAGGGGTTAAAACCCGACTTTGCGTCAACTCTGTAATTTTTGGTGGGACTTTTGGCATGCCCCCCCCCCCCCCCCCCTCTGGCTTGCCACAGTCCAGGTGTTGGACCCCTTGAAACAACTTTTACATCACTTTTGTGGCCATAAACAGTCTTGAAGTCATTGAAGTCTGTGGCTGTTCGCCAGATTCGCCTGTTTTTTGGAAGTTCGCGTTCACAAACAGACAATTCTATGTTCACGACATCTCCACTTACCACAGTATAGGGAAGCTTTTGGATGCTTCAGAGTCTTCTCCGATCCTCATCGACCCCTCTATTTCTTTCAGGGACCCTCTTTTTCATGATGGACATACTCCCCTCTGTGTATGTGCACTGGTGCACTGCGTAGGTGCCAGTGTAGTCTGGGCCTCTACTGAGGTAAGTATGTAGTTTTTTTTAATCAGTGCAGGTAAGCATTAAAGAGAAACTCCAACCAAGAATTTAACTTTATCCCAATCAGTAGCTGATACCCTCTTTTGCATGAGAAATCTATTACTTTTCACAAACAGACCATCAGGGGGCGCTGTATGACTGATTTTGTGCTGAAACCCCTCCCACAAGAAGCTCTGATGACCGCGGTACTTTTGACAGTTTGCCACAATGTAACAAAGTTCACAGACAGGAAATAGCTGTTTACAGCTGTCTCTAACAGCCAAAACAGCTAGGAGCAGCTACATAACCTGCCCACAGTAAAAATGTCACCATGTGATAAATGTCAGAATGTAAATCAGGGAGAGGAAAGATTTTACAATGGGCAAACACTGACTAAATCATTTATACATAATTATTGTAAGAATGAAGCACTTTTTTATTACATTATTTTCACTGGAGTTCCTCTTTAAATGTTACAAAAAAGAGTAATGCTATAATTTCTAAGCTAATTTTTGAAAAGTGACCAAAGTAAAATCAAACAAACAAAAAAAAAAAGCCCAAAAGATTAGATAAACATTTTCTTTGGTTAACTTTTAAAATGATTACATTATTTGAATGCTTGGTAAAAAGCATTTCCCTTCACTTGTTCAATTTCTAACACCTGGTCATACATTAAACTAAATTTCTTCACGTTTGTAAATAAATTGAACTTTCTTGCATTTCTTGACGTTTTATTTATTTATTCTTATTATTTATTGTATTTACTGTACACAGAGCCAACATATTGCACAGCACTGGACAATGGATACGTACAATGATACAAAGGATGACAGATGTACTAAGCTATACATGGCAAATGGTACAAAATACATGATCATGCAATTTTGGGCTGGTTAGGTAAGTCCAGTAATACAAGTATGAGGTTGTTATAGTCCATATTTCCTTAAAATCTGTTGGTCATGTCATTATTTTGTTTTTCTACCCATAAGATGCTCTTTAGAGTTCATATCCGGTCTGAACAATATGATGAAACATTTAGGAAGGAACATACAGATGACCAGAGCCCAACTGGAAGCCAGAATGGCAAAGATCTCCATGGCCACCGTGTATTTACCCTGAGCACTAAGGTATGCTGGGATAAAAGATATCCAGACACTGAGGAAGGCCAACATGCTGAAAGTAATAAACTGGGCTTCATTGAAGCTGTCAGGAAGCCTACGAGCCAGGAAAGCTACAATAAAGCTAATGGTAGCCAGGAGAAAGAGGTAACCCAACATGATCCAAAAGGCTATAAGTGAGCCCTCATTACACTCAACAATGATGAATCCAGGCTTAGTCTGAATGTTGTTTTGTGGGAATGGAGGTGCAAGTGATAGCCAGATTACACATAAGATAAACTGAATAAAAAAGCACACACAAATAAAAATATAGGACACGTGAGGTTTAGTCCATTTCCGTAGACTGCTGCCCGGTCTGGTAGCCATGAAAGCCAACACTACCATGATGGTTTTGGCTAATATGCAGGAAACACAGAGAGCAAAGACCAGGCCAAATAAAGCCTGGCGCAGAAGACATTTTTCAGACTGGGGGTATCCAATAAACACTAAAGAACAAAGAAAACACAAAGACAGAAGTACCAGGAGAAGACAGCTCAGAGCATAGTTGTTCGCTTTGATTATTGGGGTGTGTTTATGCTGCAAGAAAGTCTTCAAGACTAAACCAGGAATAGAGGCAGATAAAATGCTGATAGATGCTAAAATTGCTCCTAACGGCTCTCCAAAGTCAAGAAACTCAAAAGTCTTAGGAGTACAGATGGTCTTCTGTGAGTTTGGCCACTTGTCCCATGGACATTTAATACAATCAACGGAATCTAGATAAAAAAATAAAATCATACAGCACAACATTAATATTTATTTATTTATTTATTGAAACAATGGGCCTAGTCTTCTCCAGTGTACCTAAGCTAGAGAACAGAAATAATCCTGGCCATAGTAAAGGTTATTAAAAGGCTGGTAAAATCACAATACATTCAGGACAACCTTTATGCTCTGAGTTAGTGATTAACTAACCTTTCAGTAAACTTCCCTATGAACCTATCTGGCCCAGATGAGAGCAACACATTTTTACCACCTATCCAGGCCAGATTTGCAGAGTCATTCATGTCCTCTGGTGTTTTCAAACTAAGGAGAACTTTTTTCATCAGGTCTTTTGTGTTTAGTCAACTCTAATAAGATTCCAAAAAGATTATTTAATTCACTTTTGGCTTATTCAATTTACTTTATCTCCTACGTTTTCTCCTAGGTGATATTTTCACACCTTATCAATAAAATGTATTTTTAAGCCACTGGTAAGCAAGAAAATACTCAGGCTAATGTTGTTGGTACTTTTCACCCCCTTTTTGGTATGTTTTCTATTCCCCAATGCTAAAAAGTTATTGTAAATAGATGATGAAAAATTATCCCCTAAGACAAAAGGTGAATTAGATTGGGCCCATATTCTCCGAAGTTTTCTTTGTGGTGATATTTTCATACCTTAATGGCCCATCTCATAAGCAATTAACTTTTTCTCCTAATTTTTCTGCCTGATGATGTTTTTTTTAAATTGTCAATAAAATGTCTTGTAAACCACCTGCAAGCAAGAAAGTGCTCAAAATAATTTTGATAGTACTTTTTTGCCTACTTTTTGGTACTTTTTCAGTTGCCATTTTAAATGGATGATGAAAAATTATCATGTAGGAGAAAACTCTGGAGAAAAACTTTATTGCATATGGGGTCTTATCAATACTATGCCTTTTAAGTAATTAGTAAACAAGGAAATACTCAAAATTATTTAATAATTTTCCACCTACATTATGGTACTTTTTTCAATTGCAGAGTTGCAGAGTGCTGAAAAGTAATTTCAAACAAAAGATGAAATATTATCTCAGAGGAGAAAAATTAGGAGAAAAAAAATAAATTAAATAAAAGGCAATATCTTACAAACTACTTATTTGAGAAATACATTTACAATGGAGCCTATTTTTTAAATAATCTTTTATTTTTTTATAAAATGTTACTATTTTATATAGAACTGTATAAGAAATAGAGGCTGCAGATGACATATCTGAATACATAACCTATACAAACCATGACAGAGGAGAAGCAGATGATCCATTCCTAGTCAGCTGAGTTTGCAACCTATTAAAATAAAGTTATATGCGTTATCCGGAAGGATCAAGTTCAATCCTTCAGACAACACTGCGGAATACAAGCTTTGAACAAATGCCTCCTGTGGCGACAGCTAAGAGACATGGCCATTGCTATGAAGAAGGGAGGAAGGAGTGCAACTCTGTGGACAATCTGTGGACAATGCTGTGGACAATATTTAAAATAAGTTTTAATCACTTTGCCATTGAAAACGTACCAAAAAGCAGTATTTTCCTGCTTGCTAATGGCTTAAAAGCATTGATAAGGTGTGAAACTATCACCTTAATGAAAAAGGGAGCTGGATCAGGCCCCATGTCTCTTATTCAATTAATTTTTTTCTCCTAAGTTTTCTCCAAATGTGATCTTTTCAAACTTAAAATAATTAAAATATGAAATCCAAAATGCAGTTAAGACCACCAGATAGGACAAAAAAATACAATAATTTTGATAGTACTATTCTTCAACTTTTTGGTACCTTTTCAATTGCAAAGTGCTGAAAAGTCATTTTAAATAAAAAAATAAACATTATCTTCTTGCATACAATTTTGGAGAGAAAGTAAATTGCATCTTGGCCAATATCTGTTTATCTCATGACTTTTCTTTCCTCCTTGGCCCATATGCAATTAATTGTTTTCTCTTGAGCCATTGTTTTCTCTTGAGCCACATGGCCATTGCTATGAAGAAGGGAGGAAGGAGTTCAACTCTGTGGACAATCTGTGGACAATGCTGTGGACAATATTTAAAATAAGTTTTAATCACTTTGCCATTGAAAACGTACCAAAAAGCAGTATTTTCCTGCTTGCTAATGGCTTAAAAGCATTGATAAGGTGTGAAACTATCACTTTAATGAAAAAGGGAGCTGGATCAGGCCCCATGTCTCTTATTCAATTATTTTTTTTCTCCTAAGTTTTCTCCAAATGTGATCTTTTCAAACTTAAAATAATTAAAATATAAAATCCAAAATGCAGTTAAGACCACCAGATAGGACAAAAAAATACAATAATTTTGATAGTACTATTCTTCAACTTTTTGGTACCTTTTCAATTGCAAAGTGCTGAAAAGTCATTTTAAATAAAAAAATAAACATTATCTTCTTGCATGCAATTTTGGAGAGAAAGTAAATTGCATCTTGGCCAATATCTGTTTATCTCATGACTTTTCTTTCCTCCTTGGCCCATATGCAATTAATTGTTTTCTCTTGAGTTATTTCCTAGGAGATAATTATTTACAGTTACTTCAGTTACGTCTATTTGTTGACCCGTATGTGACACAAAAAAAATTCCTTGTACGGCACCCCATACTTGGCAAATAAAATCAATTCTGATAATTTTCTCTTTAAAATAATTTTTTAGCATTTTACAATTGAAAACGTACCCAAATGTTGGTGAAAAAGCACTATTAAAATTATTTTGAGTATTTTCTTGTTTGCCGTTGGCTTAAAATGCATTTTATGACAAGGTTTAAAAATATCACCTAGGTTACATAGTTACATAGTTATTTAGGTTGAAAAAGACATACGTCCATCGAGTTCAACCAGAGAGCAAAGCACAACACCAGGTGAAAAGTCTGTTTAGTTCATGCTTAGCTCTCTGTTAAGATGACGTATTATTGTAAATCAAACCCAATGGTCCAAAATCATTTAACCTGTTCTCCTAGGTGATATGATCACACCTTATCAACAAAATGGCCCATATGCAATTAACCTTTTCACCTGAGTTTTCTCCTTGGAGATCATTTTCAACTCCTCTAAAAAAAACAACGTTTCAGCATTTTACAATTAAAAAAGTACCCAAAAGTTAGTGAAAGAACGCTATCAAATTTATTTTGAGGGGTTTTTTTGCTTGCTGGTGGTTTAAAATGCATCTTATGGCAAGGTGCAAAAATATCACCTAGGAGAATACTTAGATGAAAAAGTATGGGCCAATGGCTCATATGCAATTAACTTTTTCTACTTTATTTTCTCCTAGGTGATGTTTTCAAAATTGTCAATTCTTTTTTTTTTTTTCAGTTGCAAAGTGCTGAAGAGTTATTTTTAAATAGAAGATGAAAAATTATCTCCTAGGAGAAAATTCAAGAGAAAAAGTTAATTGCATATGGGTCAATGTCTTTCAAGCAACCAGCAATCCAGAAATGTACTTTTACACCTACGTTTAGGTCATCTTTTCAATTTGTGAGTGCTGAAAACTTATTTTAAACAGAAGTTGAAAAATTATCTCCTAAGAGAAAACTTAGGGAGTAAAATGAATTGAGGAAGGACAATTGCAACCATTCTTACAACTGGCTCTTAATTGGCCTTTGAGAATTCTACATGTGTTTCCCATAATTTGCCATATGGTGGCTTTCTATTTTACATAATCCAAATTTTCCATCTAAGTAATACATTTGGTATTGCACAATACATATGTTTTTGTTTGTTTGTTTGTTTGTTTGTGTATAACACAGAAATTCAGTTTAAAGTGAATGTGAACCGCATTTTAAAAAAAATGAAGCAAATACTTACCTAAGGAGAGGAAAGGCTCTGGGTCATATAGAGCCTTCCGTCTCCTTTCTCGGTGCTCTCTATCCTGTGCTGACTCCTCCCGTTTCAATCCCCCGCCGAAAGGGTATTTTGAAGTCTTCGGGAGCCATGTCCTACTGAAGACGTGCGGCTCCATACTGCACAGATGTGAGCGTGCAAGAGAGCGTGCTTGTGCAGTACAGGGCCACCCTTCTTCAGGAGCACTCGGGCTCCCTGAAGACTTCTGAAGCCTCCTTTGGCCGGGTAAAGCAGTATTTGATTAATTTAGTCAAATACTGCTACCAGGCAAGCCAACACTGGAACGAGGGGACCAGGAGAGGAGCAGGAAGGCTCTATAGGACCCAGAGTAAGTATCTGTCTAATTTTTATAAATGCGGTTCCCATTCACTTTAACCACTCTGTGACCTCCTAACACAGATTGGCAGCCGCAGAGTGGCTCTGTTGTTCCTCAGTCACTCCATATGGCGTCATCTCATGAGGAACGAGATTAGATGCGAGCTCCCATCGCTGTAAACACAGAGCCCTAGTGATCATCGTGCCAGTGGCTGATCAGCGCTGGCAGGCTGTGTTTTCGGAACAAATGAAAATAAATGTGTAAATAGCACTGCCATCTGATGCAGTGCTGTAAAGAGGACAGCCTTGTCACTTAACTGTCCCTCGGAGGGGCTCCCAATCCAATCCCTGCCATAGCCATTTGTCTAGATATGTTTAGTGTAGTGTATGAATCGTAGTGCAGGGCCAATGTGGGGGGGGGGGGGGATAAAAAACATAAATTTTTAAAAAATAACAGTCTTTTTTATATATGTTACAGCCAGAAACAGAAGTCTGGCCGCTTTGGGTTCTGGCTGGTCAAAAAGATTCCCGTCCGCATAAATGCATTTATTGGCCGTCTCGCTGTAGCCAAATGTATCCAACGGGGGAGGGGGTAATTGAATTAATTCATCTTGCGTCAATGTGAGATGAAGCCGCCTCTTCGGCTCTGCCTCCTCCCCCTGCCTCTCTCCTATTCAACTTTGGCAGCCAGGGACACGCGTGTCCCTCAGAGTCGTTTGTAGCAGCAGGGAATCCTGCCGTTCATTCCTGCGGAGCGGGTACTGGCAGAAGCAATGTCTACAGCCTCCCCTCTCTGCTTCCCTGCCACTACGAATGACTCTGGGGAACACGCATGTCCCCCAGATGCCAAAGTTGCATAGGAGAGGGGCAGGGAGAGGAGGCAGAGCCGAAGAGGCGGCTTCATTTGATAACATTGCCGCAAGAGGAATTAATTAAATTACAAGCCCCCCCCCCCCACCGTTGGATACATGTGGCCGCAGCGAATGGCCACCAAATGAATTTATGTGGACGGGAAGCTTTTTATTTCTAACATTGGCCGCAGGTGCACGGCCACTTCGCGGTTTGACCGGCAAGGACCCGAAGTGGCCAGACTGGCCGTAACATATATAGAAAAAAAAACGCAAACAGCAGCAGCAATCAATTACCACCAAAAGAAAGCTCTATTTGTGGGAAGAAAAAGAAGTAAGATTCCTTTGGGTGTTAAGTTGTATGCAGGGCCGGCCCGCTCATGAGGCGGGGTGAAACATTTGCCTCAGGCGGAAGATCTGGGGGGGGGCGGCACCCACCTCTCCTTGGATGCTGGGGGCCACCCGCCGAGCTGGAGGGGTAGCTGGCAGAAAGGGGGTATTGGGCCTAGCGGTGGGGAGGGGGGTCGGACCCCCCCTCCCTCGCCTGGGTCCCCCGATCTGGGGTGATCCTCCAGAGTTAAACCAGCGTGCATATCATTAAGAGGCAACAGGCGGGGGAATCACTCACCTCTTCCGCGTTCCATCGTGTGCTCCACTGACGTCACTTCCGGCAACGCCGCCCACTGTATTGTAAGTGGACGGCCTTGCAGGAAGTGACGTCAGTGGAACGCACGATGGAACGCGGAAGAGGTGAGTGATTCCCCCGCCCGTTGCCTCTTAATCATAGAGGAGGAGGAGCAGCGCAGATCGGGGGACCCAGGCGAGGGAGGGGAGGGTCCGGCCCCCCTCCCCACCATTAGGCCAATACCCCCTTTCTGCCCACTACCCCTCCAGCTCGGCGCCCCCCCCACCCACGGTTTGGGGGGGGGCGATTTTTTCTAATTTTGCCTCAGGCGGCAAAAAGTCTAGGGCCGGCCCTGGTTGTATGGCTGAGCAATAAACCATTACATTTGTGAAGTGCGGAATTGTAACAAATCGCCTGGTCACGGGGGGGTATAAACCTCTGGGGCTCAAGAGGTCAATAAATAACACAATTTCTAGCTCATATTACCGGTCTGGTTGGAGATCTCTCCTTGCAGACATGGAACACATTCATAGCAGCAGGCAGGTTGTCCTTGCAATGGGGCTTTTCTGAATCCTGGGCGGCAGCTCTCACTGCAGACTGAACGAGGAACCTGTATGTGATAAGAATAATCACACCTTGAAAAAAAAGAGTTAAACTCACATAGAGATGACTTTAGAGTTGATTTCTTAAAGATAATCTGTACTCTAAAATTCTTAAAATTAAAAGCATACCATTGTATTCATTATGTTCTCCTGGGCCCCTCTGTGCTGTTTCTGCCTCTCCCTGCTGCAATCCTGGCTTGTAATTGCCATTTTTACCCAGGGTTTACAAACAAAAGACATAGCAAGTGATAGGCTGAGAGTAGCTCAGTGTGTGAGTCATACAGAGTGTGCAGGGGGCCTGGAGAGGGTGTGTATAGCTTCTATCCAATCACAAGCAGCACAGCACATTCCAGCCTGACTGCCTCAGCCCGACAGAGCCGACAGAGGAGAGAAGATTAGATCATATAACAGCCACTGTGCAACTAGGAAAGGCTGCAGTAAGACAGAGCACATTAGAACAGGTATAGGAACGTATAGGATAGAAGAAATAAGGATGAAAATATTGTTACAGAGTCTCTTTAAGTATGGAGAACAGATTATTTTTATTTTTATTTCTGATTTGCATGCAAGTTTAATGCAAATTGTATGCAGCTTGGAATAGGTCCAATTCAAATTGGCAGGCAGTATGTTGGATTGGACCAATTCCATGCTTCATACATTCTGGAGTAAATTTGTCTGCAAGTCAGAAAAATTAGCATCTGCTTTACCATCTTTATTGGAGAATAGTGTAGAACAATTGAGAATATAAGTGATTCAATAAACCTGGTCTGAATTTTTTTTAAAGCATCTTTCATCAGTTGGCAATTTTGTTCCTAACTTTACTCTGAATTAAACTACATTTTCTTTACTAAGAAGGGCCACTAAAAGGTCAGTAAATAGAAGTTTAAACTATTACAGTCATACACAGTATCTTTTGAAATTATAGATTAACCACTTCAGTCCTAAAGGTTGTTGTTACTTTATGGATCAAAAAAATTCTCAAATTTCTTTTTTTTGTTTGTTTTCCTTTTTCTTCTTTTCAACGCTCCTCCCACTCATTTGCAAATAGCTTTATCACTACTTATTATACCTAAATAATCTATATCTTGTTTTTTTTCAGGAAAAAGTAGGCTTTTTAAGGGTCATTTTTGTGTAGTTATTACTTTATTCTCTATGCATTTTAAATGCTGCATACACAATGTAAAGAAATATATTCTATATAAAATGCATGGTAATAATACATTTTGAAAACAACTAAGAACAGGAACAAACATTTTACAACATGCAACATCATTACTTCCCTACCTAAGCACTGACAAATAAGGCATTGCTGATAATTTATGCTTTAGTGAGTGAAGGGTTCAGGAATGTACATTTTGCCATTAAAGGATAAAACATTTGCCAAAAATTATAAATTACTTTACAACAAAGCAATGATTGCTTAACCTGTTCAGCACTGCTGGACAGTGCATCTTAGCCCCTGTGGACTTCACTTCAGCACTAGAGGAGTAGATACACATATCAGAGTGTGCAAGAAGTGCTTTGATATTTACTTTCTCTGGATGCTGGATCAGGTCTACTCTTCCACCACCGAGAGGTGCTGCTGTAATGCTAACATCTTCCTCTGGGTCCCAAACACATGAGACGACATGTGATGGAGACCTGGAGGAGGATGTCGTTATTAGAATGCCACTCAGTGGTGGAAGAGGAAAATGTCCAGATAAGGAAGATATCAAAGCACTCCTTGCACTACTCAGCATTAGGCTGACAGGCTGGGGTAGGCACCCACGTACGTGGCATTGCAACGCACGTACCAAAAACAAAACAAGAATCGTCAGGGAAAGGGTTAAATAGTGGGAATTCTTCATAATTATCCATAACGGTGTCCTAGTTTGAGTTGAAGTTAGAATATATAAAAAGATTTGGGCACTTCTACTTCCTACTTCTTTTTTTTTTTTTTTTTTACTAATATTAACAAAAAAGACAGCATAACAAGCTCAGATAAAAATCTCACCTGGGAATCTCCCATACTCCATCTCATTAGACTTAAATTGATGGTGAACATAGGACCAACCAATGCTGAGCTATCATAGCTTCCAACATCAACATAGCGATTGGAGCCATCTGCCTTCTTCTGCCAGTTGACAATCTCATAGTTAGCTGGTATGTCTCCATTTTCATCAAAGTAAATTTCTACTCCACTGCTGAGTGTTAGTCTAACATTCTTCAAGTAATGAAGCAACTGTAATAAAGAGATGTGTCCCGTAAAAAAGGATCTGTGAACTAGTCATTGAAAAGCAGTCCCTACTTGGAAGCCAATATTCAATACAAACTTAGGGAACAAGCTAACGTGTGATGGTATTGGCTCACCACCCACAGTGCTGTCTGGTGGAGTTTGGAACATGGTGATAACCCTTCACAATTGCTCTCAATGGGTAGTAAGATCTAGCCATGTAAGGTATTTGAAGTGGAATTTTGGGTGGGGCATATTTGAATGTACAATTCTAGGGTAGCACAAGGATTTGGTTAAAGGGGTGACATCTAGAAATAGGGAGGAAGTACTGGTAAAGAGAAATGCAATTCCATTAGATGAGGAGACATCATCCCTAAAATTGACAATCCTGAGTGATCAACATAGGTGACTATAACATGTATTAGATACAAACTGGAGAAAGAATTGGGAAATTGCAAATTACAACTAGAGATGATTGTATTGTGTTAATTTTGCTTACGTTAAGTTTCACAAAAAATGTTCATTTATGATTACACATACTTACTATTTGTAAAATGTAATTGATTTCATGTAATCCATTCATACATTTTACATGTTTTTCAAAATTATGAATTCGGCAGTTGTAATTATTTTTCACACAAATTATGGAAAAACATTTGAACCAGTGGGCTTCAGAAGTGGGTATGAGGGCTTTGGGGGAGAGGGGGGCTTTGCTGTCCCTCGCTTCCAGAGCTCCCCACATCAAACACCATGTGGGCTGGTATAGCTCAAGAAGACCCATTGAGTCTTGGCTCGGAATTCTGGTGATCCCAGTCTGCATGGGAGATGATTAAAGGGATTAAATAGGCTTGGAAGGGGGGACCCCATGCTGTCTGTTTTTATAAAATATATAGAATGTGTATACAGAACTCGGAACCACTAAAGTGTAAAGCAGCAAAATGTCCTCGTGATGAGTTTTAAAAAAATCTAAAAAATGCAAGGTCTTTTTGAAAAAGAAAAATTACTTTTTCCCAAAGAATCAAAGTTATTTGGCTTTATGATTTTAAATTGTAAATGTGAAGTTTTACGCAAAATTAAGATTCTGCAAAATTAGACATCAACACTAATCACAACTTTAGTAGCTGATCCAATTAACAATTAGCTATCTCAATTTTTTAGTAACTCGATTATCATAAGTTCCCCATCTTTGGTGAAGCTAATTATACTTAGCAGTGTGACTATGATGTGAGATGTTGGAAGTTCTCTTTCTGTAGAGGGAAAAAGAAACATAATAAGAGAAATAGGAAGGGAAAGAGGCCGGAGGGAACAAAAAATCTCAATTGGGCTTTTACTTCAGATATTATAATTGATTATTTTTTACCGACAGTTGTGAAGGTAAAGTATGTGTATAGATATCAATGTATGTGTGTCTACTCCTACTTAGTGGTGAGCACTACGAGTAGTAGTTTCTCGTAATTGCAATTTAAATGTAAATTAGATAGCGCTGCCCACGGCAGAGAAGGGTTAACTTACCTACGCTGCTGCCAATAGCCAATGCATTCCACTCACTGTTCACTTAAACTCCACTACTTTCAAGCCCAAAAGGAGAAAGTAGTGGAGATGCGTGAACCACAAGTGCAACACATCAGCTACAGGCAGAGGCATACATTAAACCCCACCCCCCACACCATGGTCTGCGCTATTCTAATTTAAATTTTGATTACGAGTAGCTACGTACTCGTAGCTACATGTAATGCTTACCACCACTACTACTTTAGGAGTACATACTTTCATTTCTTTAAAAAAAAAAACTACCTGCCATGGCTTGAAATTCCAAGTGCTTGTGCAGGTCTCAGAAGAAGAGAGCCCTCCACTTTTCTTGCAATTCCTCATGTCTTCCAATGATTTGGCCAAAACATGAATGGCTTCATAGATATTATGAGTGTATTTAAAGCTGGTTATGTAAATGGAACTATTCTTTACACTACCCAGACTTTCTTTTCCAGTACACTGTTTCAGACCGGATTCCACAGAACTTGAATTATTTATCTCATCTACAAAATTGCAGTTAAAAATCTTTTCCCAAAATAGCTTCACCCAGTTCTGCTCCAAGCTGTAGAGATGTTCAGCCCTAAGAAGAAAGTCACTCATGCCCGGAACGACGTTGATAGTGAGTCCTAAACCAACGGTACCAGAAACAACTTTAAAATACTTCCCCGTAGAAAACCAGTCAGTCTGGGACCAGCCAGCATTTCCAACAAAAATTTTTCCACTGACTTTTTGTTTTAACATCTCGTTCATGATAGGAACCATGTCAACATCAACAGCAAAGGCAACAATTACCATCACACTTGATTCTTTGATGGTTTTCACTATACGAGGAGCATTACGGTCGGGCTTTGACATAACAATGGTCTCAGTGAAGGCCACACATCCTCCTGCCTTGATTATCTCTTGTTTGATTGGCTGAATACCAAGCTGTCCATAGTCATTATCTGGTGCTAGTAGACCAACCCAGGTCCATCCAAAATGAAGAACAAGTTCAGCCATACCCTTAGACTGAAACTTATCACTGGCAATGGTCCTGAAAAAAGTGGGAAATGTCCGTCGATTACTGAGGAGGGATGCGCTTGAGAGAGGGCTAACCTGGAAAATAATTAAATTAGTAAAATAACTAAATTAAATCCTAACATAAAGCAGACCTAAACTCATATTATGTATTCATATCTGAGGATCTATTTTGGTTGTGTAATAAGTAATATTATTTTATTCTGTCTTTGCAGTCTACTGTATTAAAGTGATATAAATAAGTGATTAAGTGATATAAATATATATATTAAGTGATATAAATATATATAAATATGATATATATATATATATATATATATATATATATATATATATATATATATATATATATATATATATTATAATGTGCACCTGTCACACACAGACAGGTACTGGACCAGCACAGTGACACTGTGTGCACTCACGTAGGTAGGTGGGTGCACTGAAGTGAACAACAGGTAGGTATATGCAGTGATGGGAATTACAATGTGCACCTGTCACACACACAGGTAGTCACTGAATGTACTGGGCCTGGCAGTGGCACACACAGTAGGAATTGCCAAGGCTGTCTATGCAACACAGGTGTCTGTGGGACACACACACAAAAAAAAGATCACAAGAACAAGATTAGCTCTCAAAGGAGCTGTTGTAGCTGTGGGGTGCTTTTTTAGCAATAAGAATCAATAAGGAGCAAGCTAACAAGCCTACAAGATCCTAACTAAGCTTTCCCTATAGGTCTCTGCACAGCAGCTCTCCCTTCTCAAATTACTGCAGGCACACGAGTGAGTGAAAAGCCTGACGCTGCCTGCCTTTTATAAGGGGGGGGGGGGGTGAGGCTCCAGGAGGGAGAGTAGCCTGATTGGCTACAATGTTGTAGTTTTTCAGAAACTCGATTTTAAAAATGCACGTAAAAAATAGTGTTTCAACTTAGAAGAGTGACAGTTTAAAAACCATTTTTCTTTGCATTTTTAAAATAGAGTTACTGAAAAACTACAAGGTCTTTTTGAAAAGTTATTTTTGTGACTTATACCCACTATTCCGCTTAACATATATAGCAATTTTGGTAGCGATAGCATGCATGGGGGCTTTGCTATTAACTTCTAAAGTCGGCACAAACTTATGCAAAAAGTACACTAAAAATGACGCAAAATTTTGAAATACTACTATTACATACAAAATTAATTACGATTTTCGCAGAAATTTTGCATTACGATTGCGATGCGTAATTGCGAATTCCTGGCCCACCACTGGTGTGAAACACTCATTCTCATGTACGGGAGTGGCTTTTGTTCTACTGGGCATGAGAGGACCTTACTTACGCAAACTCAGTCAAGATATGCCCATTCATGGCCTAGAGATGAAGAGGGATCCAGTGCTTGAACGGTGGCCTTGTGAAGATCTGAGAAGCTTGTGGACCATCCAGAGCTAACTCCCCTCCTTTCCATTACTAACTTACATTAACAATTACATTTTCTAAACAGATTTATAGTATTTTGTAAAGTTAGCTGTTAGAACATATCAAGACATGAAAGACTCTGTTTTACCTGAGGGTATTTTAAGACGCCTAAAAGATTGGCCAAGCTTTTGGAGTTTGAAGACACCACAGATCCAATAACTGCAGTGAAAGGTGATTTTGAAGGACATCGATAGTTGGGGACAAGTAGGCTGGACTCGGTCAGAAATTGTAAAGCTCCTTGTAGTTCAAAATGAGGAACGCTGCAAGTGTCAAACATCTGAAAGCCTAAAGAAATATTGGGCAGAATTTCCGGGTCTGTATTTATCTCGTCTACAGCAAAGAAGACAGTGTGAAGCATCCGGTAACAATCCACATCAAATCTTAAAAATCAAACACAAAATTGTTATAAATAAAAGTGACTTCATTGTATGATTGTGATGGATCTCATTTATTCTGGTCATGGTATACACAAAGGAATACATAGCAGTTTCAGAAGCAAACAATTTTTGTGTTCTCAATGATGTGAATACCTAAACATGTATATGTGCAAACTATTAAGTTATTCAAAAATAAATAAAACAAGTTACCTATTTGTCACTTATTTTGCTAATGTGAAATGCAACAGGATGAGATGATACATTCGAGATGGTCAATGGGATTCTAATAATTTCACCTTGTATAGAAATTAAATTCAGGAATGTATAAAGGTTGGAAATGGGCTAATGACTGGAAACTTTTTGGCTATTTTTGAATAGGGATGGTCAGAAATTCTGATTTCCACCAATGCCGATTACTTAGTTCCACAGATTTCCGATTTCTGAGGAGTTTTTTTGGTCATTTTTTTGCCATCTCTGACTGGCCAAATACTTACGAGTTGACTCTGCATTCTCCGATTGATCCACTGCTTTCGAGTTCTGTGATTGGTTTAAAATTACAGAGTTGCGGTAATGAGGCGTTTTTGCAGAAATCTGACTTCTGATTTCCAAAGAAGTATTTATTGTTTTTTTTTTTAATTCTCTGATTGGCCAAATACGAGTTCACTCTGCATTCTCTGATTGGTTCAATGCTTCCAAGTTCTGTGATTGGCTATTTCTGTGAAAATCTGATTTCCGATTTCCATTTTCTGATTTCTGATTAGAAATGCGGACATTTTAATTCTGCAAAATCTAAATTAGCATTCCTATTTTTGATTCTTCCGGTTCCATTAGGCTTACTCTTTGCCTGCAATTTGCATGCAATCTGGATTTATTCACATATCATTTATCATCGCTTATGATGAACATGTATCTGCATAGTACCAGGCAGTGGCATAACTAAGGAGCTGTGGGCCCCGATGCAAGTTTCACAATGGAGCCCCCCCAAGCACTCTATACATAACAATTGATACGGCGCACCAAAACCTGGCAATGGCAACTACAGTGTCAGAGGTGCAAGAAGGGGGCGGGGAACAGTTTGTTAATGATTACCACTATTCAAAGTATCTATAGAAGTGATTATTATGAGCACAGGACCAATAGAGAGCTAATACTGTAGTTGAGGGAGGACCCCGATGCGGTCGCTACCTCTGCAACCCCTCTTGCTACGTCCCTGGTACCAAGTAACAATAAAACTTGCCACAGTTCCCATTTCCTCTTTTCGTGCTTTGAGGACTCCATTAATCCTGTGAGATTATTTCTAAAATGGGCAACTTTGAAATAATATTGTGAAATATGACTATTCTCAAGATGTACGTATATATGTTAAGACTACATAAAACATAAAATAACAGAGCCTGTCATGACAGTCTTTGTCTTAATGGTGGAGGTTGCATTGTGATGATAAATACTCACCTGTCTTTACATCCTTCCTCCAGGCAGGTGATCACTCTGCCCCCTCAAAGAATAGGCCCTGGCATTTTTTCAAATTTGCCACCAAGGTTTTGGCCACACCCACCTGCATCACTGCAGCCCACCCCCAGCTCGGCAGCCACAACCTAATTGGTGGCTAACGAGCTGGGAGTGGGCCATGGCGACACAGGTGAAGGTTTTACCTCTGAGCCTCAGCAGTGTTCGAAAACATGGTCTCTGCCGCACTGCCAAGAAGGGGACGAAGCATCACCTGTGTCCCAAAGATGTCAGGATAGGTAGGTATTTAACCCCATTAACCACTTGCAGACCGCGCACTCATACCGCGCGTCGGCAAAGTGGCAGCTGCAGGACCAGCGACGCAGTATTGCGTCGCCAGCTGCAGGCTGATTAATCAGGAAGCAGCCGCTCGGGCGAGCGGCTGCTTCCTGTCAATTCACGGCGGGGGGCTCCGTGAATAGCCTGCGGGCCGCCGATGGTGGCTCGCAGGCTAAATGTAAACACAAGCGGAAATAATCCGCTTTGTTTACATTTGTACGGCGCTGCTGCGAAGCAGCGCCGTAAGGCAGATCGGCGATCCCTGGCCAATCAGCGGCCGGGGATCGCCGCCATGTGACAGGGGACGTCCCGTCACTGGCTGCACAGGACGGATAGCGTCCTGTGCAGCCCTGATCTCCGGGGGGGGAGCAGGTAGGAGAGGGAGGGGGGAATTTCGCCGCAGAGGGGGGCTTTGAGCTGCCCCCCCCGCCAGCCACATGCAGGCATGAGAGATCGGACCCCCCCAGCACATCATCCCCCTAGTGGGGAAAAAGGGGGGTGATCTGATCTCTCTGCCTGCTACATGATCTGTGCTGGGGGCTGCAGAGCCCACCCAGCACAGATCACTCAGCACAGCGTTGGTCCTTAAGGGGGGGGTAAAGGGTGGGTCCTCAAGTGGTTAAAGCCCCCCCAATCTTTCCTCATTCAGACAGAGACCTGTCATTTTTAGCCTTAGGCACTTCTTAAAAGTATGGTGTGATGTTTGACTGGGATTAAAAGCTGTACAGAGACCTGCTGCTTGCACTGTGAATGTGGATGCCTTAACCCAGTGTAGATAGCACTAGATACTAACCATAAGAAAGTACTATATCTGAGAGTATAGGTGCCCATGCATTTGTGGCATTGATATCCTGCAGATTGAATCATAATTATCAAATCTAGCAGAGATCAATGCTGCAGTATGGCCGCCCAGCTGGTCTTCTGCCATATGTATTGTGTACCCCCCTGAACCTGTGGTGAGTGATGCATTGTGGTTTTGACTCACCTGTCCACTGGCGCATTCCTCCTATGTCCCCGTCTTCTTTTTATTGCCACTGTGACCCCAGCACACGTAGTGACATGATGAGGCTCTGGCCATGCCCATCTTCAGCTTGGCTCTGGCTACTCCCATCTGCAGCCAGGCTTTGGCCATGCTTATCTGCAGCCAGGCTCTGGTCACACCCATCTGCGTACAAACACTGGGGTAATGGGATACAGACACCCCAAGTGGTTATAGAGAAGGACACAAAGGAGGCCTCACACCTGCAGACAGGTGTACCAAAACTAGGTATGCTCATTCGGATTTTGCGGAATTGAAATTTCCGATCTGAAAACCAAATTTCCGATCGGAACTCAGAAATCGAACAATGGAACTTGGAAATCGAAATCGTATTTCTGCGGACATACTGCATTATTGCAATTCAGTAAATTTAGCCAAATCACAGAACTCTGAAGCATTGGACCAATCAGAGAACGCAGAGCAAACTCGGAAGTATTTGGTCTATCAGAAAATGCAAAAAATTACCAAAAACACCACTCCTCGGAAATCGAACTCGTAAACCGTTCCGAAATTGGTGGAACAGTAACTGGCATTGGCGGATATTGGAATTTCTGTGGAATTGTAAATCAACATTTCCGACCATCCCTAGCCAAAACTACACAGGTCGGGGGTAAGGCACACAAAACACATCACATGGGGGAGACCTGGGGGGCCCGGCAGGCAGAGGCAGCTGGACAGATTTCCAATCGCTTTCAAATTGAAATCTATTGGAAATCTGTGTGCAGATGTGTGGCAGCAATAGATTCCTCTCTGATGATATCTCCTGCCCCCTATGCCAATGTATGGACAGCTCATGCCACTGTACAGTATCTGAAAGTGTCCTGGTGTCTTTGATAATTATACAAGTGCTAGGCCGAAATTACGCATTAGCGTAATTACGCATCGTAAATGACTACAAATGCACCGTAAGCGTTACGTGTAAGGTTACGGTATTACGCGTAATTAATTACGCGTAGACCGTAGGTTACGTTATTACGCGTAACAAATTACGCGTAAGACAGTAAACTCATATTGAAATTACACAGTCTGCCGTAATCGCGTAATATTACGCTCCCGTATAATATAAAAAAGCAGCCGACTTTAAGGGTTAATAGCAAAGCCCCCTTAAGTGCTAAGGGCCTCAAATTTGGAGAATATATTAAGGAGATCAGAAGGAATAAGAGGAAAACATTTTTTTTCAAAAAGACCTTATAGTTTTTGAGAAAATCGATGTTAAAGTTTCAAAGGAAAAATATATACATTTAAAAACCTGCCGACTTTAACGGTTAATAGCAAAGCCTGCTTAAAATTTAGGAACACCAAATTCCCAGGGTATTTTAAGGGGATCAGTGGGAATAAGAGGAAAACATTTTTTTTTCAAAAAGACCTTATAGTTTTTGAGAAAATCGATTTTTAAGTTTCAAGGGCAAAAATGTCTTTTAAATGCGGAAAATGTCAGTTTTTTTTGCACAGGTAACAATAGTGTTTTATTTTCATAGATTCCCCCAAGTGGGAAGAGTTTTACTTACTTTGTTCTGAGTGTGGGAAATATTTTAAAAAAACGACATGGGGTCCCCCCTCCCAGACCTCTTTAACCCCTTGTCCCCCATGCAGGCTGGGATAGCCAGAATGCGGAGCACCGGCCGCGTGGGGCTCCGCACCCTGACTATACCAGCCCGCATGGTCCATGGATTGGGGGGTCTCGGAAGGGGAGGGGCAGCCAAGCTTTCCCCTCCCCCTCCGAGCCCTTGTCCAATCCAAGGACAAGGGGCTCTTCTCCACCTCCGATGGGGGGTGGAGGTGGAGGCCGCGATTTCCTGGGGGGGGGGGGTTCATGGTGGCATCTGGGAGTCTCAAATCAGAAGGAACCCCATTGGTCTGCTAAGGACCAATGGGGCTCCTTGGAGCCCAAATACAAAGATGCTTTAGAGAGCTCTGAGCTATATAGCTCAGAGCTCTGTCGGGTGCAGGACGCTAAGTCCCGCCGGCTCTCGCCGCCCTCCCCGCCTCTCCCACATGTCACCTACATACATGCTGGCACCCATGGGTGCCAGCATGTATATGGGTGACAGGTGTGGGTGGAGTGGATGGCGGGAGCCGGCGGGGACTTAGCGTAAGTGTATGCGGCGGCCGGCGGGTGAGCGGCGAGTGACGTCGGGTGCGGTGGAGTTACAAAGTAACAAAGTTGTTACATTGTAACAACTTTGTTACATTGTAACTGATTAGTATATTTCCGAGGATATTGCATGGGAACTGGCTTTTAAAGGGACAGGTAAGTATTAATGGTTAATTAAGAATATTAAAGGACTTTTTTCGTGGTTATGTTTTTTGTTCAATTAAAATACTTTTTTCTAAGTGTTTGTGTGTTTATTTACTTTTAACTCTTAAAGGAAATGGGTAAGGGGTACAAGTACCCCTATACTCATTTCTCCTGGGAGGGGGGGTGGGCATCTGGGGGACCCCTTTTTAAAGGGGACTCCCAGATGCCACCATGAAACCCCCCCCCATGAAATCGCGGCCTCCACCTCCACCGCCCATCGGAGGTGGAGAAGAGCCCCTTGTCCTTGGATTGGACAAGGGCTCGGAGGGGGAGGGGAAAGCTTGGCTGCCCCTCCCCTTCCGAGACCCCCCAATCCATGGACCATGCGGGCTGGTATAGTCAGGGTGCGGAGCCCCACGCGGCCGGTGCTCCGCATTCTGGCTATCCCAGCCTGCATGGGGGACAAGGGGTTAAAGAGGTCTGGGAGGGGGGACCCCACGTCATTTTTTTAAAATATTTCCCACACTCAGAAAGAAGTAAGTAAAACTCTTCCCACTTGGGGGAATCTATGAAAATAAAACACTATTGTTACCTGTGCAAAAAAAAACTGACATTTTCCGCATTTAAAAGACATTTTTGCCCTTGAAACTTAAAAATCGATTTTCTCAAAAACTATAAGGTCTTTTTGAAAAAAAAAATGTTTTCCTCTTATTCCCACTGATCCCCTTAATATACCCTGGGAATTTGGTGTCCCTAAATTTTAAGCAGGCTTTGCTATTAACCGTTAAAGTCGGCGGGTTTTTAAATGTATATATTTTTCCTTTGAAATTTTAACATCGATTTTCTCAAAAACTATAAGGTCTTTTTGAAAAAAAATGTTTTCCTCTTATTCCTTCTGATCTCCTTAATATATTCTCCAAATTTGAGGCTCTTAGCACTTAAGGGGGCTTTGCTATTAACCCTTAAAGTCGGCGGCTACCTAACATTGATCCATGCATCAACTTTTCCGCTTGGAAGCATGGCCTTACGCATTAATTGCTAGTAGGAAATTACGCGTAAGGCAGTAACGTAACAACCTGCATTACGGTATTCTTACGCGTAATTGCATAAGGGCTATGCGTAATTACAGACATGAACGTAAATACATGTCTACGCCGTAAGCGTAATTCCGTAATGCGTAATAGCATAAAATTACGCGTAATGATCCGTAAGCGTAGTTTTTTGCATTACGCCCAGTACTGAATTATACATTCTAGTTTTCATTGTGTGGTTAATTTTTTCTGCCATTTCTGCTTGACCATGTTTGTAGTAAAAAAATTAAGACGTTTTACAGAAAAGACATAAAATAAGTAAGGGGAGATCATACATAGCAACACGGTGGCAAAGTGGACAGACTACTCACCTTTCAGTTCCAGGGTGCTTGGGTGAAATATATGGGTCCCTGGAGGAAATCCTGGCCAGTTTGCATGTTCTCCTTGTTTGCATTGGTTTCTTCTGGGTACACAAGTCTCCTCCCACTTCTCAAAACACACTGATAAATTAATACGCTGCACACACACACATACACACCCCACCCACACACACACTGCACGCACAGACGCACGCACAGACGCACGCACAGACGCACACACACACACACACACACACACACACACACACACACACACACACACACACACACACACACACACACACACACACACACACACACACACACACACACACACACACACACACACACACACACACACACACACACACACACACACACACACACACACTCAGTGACATGACTATGTAATCTGTAAAGCCCTTCAGAATATATCAGTGCTATATAAATTCATAATAATAATATGGTAGGACATAAGACTATGACAGGATTACACTGTGAGCTCCTCTGAGGACAGTCAGTGACATGACTATGACTGTGTAAAGTGCTGCAGAAGATGTCAGTGCTATGTAAAAAAATATTAACAACAACAAAAACAATAATAATAATAATAATAATAATAATATGGGGCATTAGACTATGGTAGGATTAGATTCTGAGCTCCTCTGAGGACAGTTAATGACATGGCTATGTACTCTGTAAAGTGCTGCAGAAGATGTCAGCGCTATGTAAATAAATAACAACAACAACAAAAAACCAACAACAACAATAATAATAACTAGCGGACCCGCAGCAGAGCATACGCCGCATAAGGGGGTAGAGGGCAGGAAGGGGGTATCGGGCACAGCGGTGGGGAGGGGAGTCGGACCCCCCCTCAACTGGGTCCCTCATGTGTGCTCCCCCTCCAGCTTAAGCTCAGCAGCAGCCGCCACTATTAGTAAGAGGCAACGGGCGGGGATGACTCACCTCTTCCGTGTTCCATCGTGCGTTTCACTGTTGTCACTTCCTGCAATGCTACCCACTGTATTGGTGTATTTTGCCTTCTTAAAACAGAAAGAAATCTGCAATAATTCAGCTATAAATGAACAATGAACATTTGTGGTTACCCACAATGCACTGCTACTAAATATGCCAATTATTCTTTTTCACCCTTAGTAACCCAAGCAAGCATCCAGGTCCACTGGTGTATAGCAATCCTTTAGCTTTAAATTTTAAACAGCCATATCAAACCCACATGTGTGACTCGCGGCAAATTGCGCACGCAAAAGACGCATGAATCGCGGCACTTCACGTTCTAATTGTTTAGCACACCCATGCTAAACAGTTTGCACTGCTTTGTGAATCAGGCCCTACAGCATTTCGTTTCATTCAGTCATATCAAACCCACATGAGACAGCCTATTTTAGACTTTCAGTCCTCATCAGTTCTTGGCAGGGATTGATATGGCTGTATGTATGGCTTGGACCAGTACAACAGAGTAACCAAGCAACTCAGGGTGAACCAAACTACTGAGAATGTATATAGGAGGATAAAAGAGACCAAAAAGCTGTCCTACTAAAAAAAAGCAAAGCTTGGTGTAATTTGCCTTCTTAAAACAGAAGCAAATCTGCAATAATTCAGCTATAAGTGAACATTTGTGGTTACCCACAATGCACCGCTACTAAATATGCAAATTATTCCTTTTCACCCTTGGTAAGTCAAGCAAGCCTATGGGCCTGATTCACAAAGCGGTGCAAACTGCTAAACAGTTAGTACGTGAAGTGCCATTCACAGACTTTTGCGCACGCAAAGTGCCGCGATTTGCGCGATCGCGTTTTTTTGCGCGAGCAAAGTGCCGCGATTTGTGCCGTGGTCTTTTGCGCACACAAAAGACCACAATAACGCAAATCACGGCACTTTGTACGCACAAAAGTCCACAAACGGCACTTCACGTGCTAAACAGTTTGCACTGCTTTGTGAATCAAGCTCTATAGCTTTACATTTTACATAGTCATATCAAACCCACATGTGACAGCCTGTTTCAGACTTTTGGTCCTCATCAGTACATAGCAGGGATTGATATGGTTGTATGAGATAGGGCTTGGACCAGTACAACAGAGTAACCAAGCAGCTCAGGGTGACCCAAACCACTCGGAATGTATAGGAGGATAAAGGAGACCAAAAAGCCCTCCTACTAAAAAAAAGCAAATTGGTGTAATTTTCCTTCTTAAAACAGAAGCAAATCTGCAATAATTCAGCTATAAGTAAACATTTGTGGTTACCCACAATGCACTGCTACTGAATATGCAAATTATCCCTCTTTGCCCTTGGTTTGATATGACACTACTTCTTCTTCTTGCTTGGACCAGCCCCTTCTTCTTGCTTGGACCGGCTCTGGGGGCAGGGCGCTACTTATTCTTCTTGTTTGAAGGTTGAGGTACTTAGGGCTCTATTCAGAAAAGGTTACCGCAAGTTTTCCGCTCAAAACAGCGGATTTTCCCGTCCATTTAGCAAAGTGGGCATTCATAAAAGCTGTTCCCGCATGAAAATCTACAATCCCCCAGCAGAGCGAGAAATTTCCACCTTCTCCAATGTTTTTCTAGATTTATCTAGAAAAAAGTAACAAAATGGCCATTCATAAAGATTAGAGGAAGCGGTATGTGGACGGGAAATACCGCTTCCTCTGATTTTGCGGATTACATACAAGTGAATGGGACAGACCTCCCAGAGAGAGCAGTGCACGGAGGGACTCTGCCGGCTGAAGTGTTTCCGCATGCCTTCCGACAGCTTACCGCCAGCCTTCAGCGGGAGATCTCCGCACTTGCATCGCAGCTGGCAACATTTTTTTGAATGACCACCCAGAAGTCTAAAATACCGCTGCGGTATTTTACCTCCAGGAGTTTTTTCACCACAACTTTTTTATGAATAGAGCCCTCAGTCTATTATATATATAGATTTGCCCTTGGTTTGATATGACACTACTTCTTCTTCTTGCATGGACCAGCCCCTTCTTCTTGCTTGGACCGGCCCTGGGGGCAGGGCGCTACGTCTTCTTCTTGTTTGAAGGTTGAGGCACTTAGTCTATTATATATATAGATAATAATATGGGGCATTAGACTATGGTAGGATTAGATTCTGAGCTCCTCTGAGGACAGTTAATGACATGGCTATGTACTCTGTAAAGTGCTGCGAAGATGTCAGTGCTACAGTGGGATGTGAAAGTGTGGGAAACCTTGTTAATCATCATGATTTTCCTGTATAAATCGTTGGTTGTTACAATAAAAAAGTCAGTTAAATATATCATATAGGAGACACACACAGTTATACTTGAGAAGTGAAATTAAGTTTATTGGATTTACAGAAAGTACGCAAGAATTGTTTAAATAAAATTAGGCAGGTGCATAAATTTGGGCACTGTTGTCATTTTATTGATTCCAAAACTTTTAGAACTAATTATTGGAACTCAAATTGGCTTGGTTAGCTCAGTGACCCCTGACCTACATACACAGGTGAATCCGATTATGAGAAAGAGAACTTAAGGGGGTCAACTGTACGTTTCCCTCCTTTTTTAATTTTCTCTGAAGAGTAGCAACATGGGGGTCTCAAAACAACTCTGAAATGACCCGAAGACAAAGATTGTTCACCATCATAGTTTAAGGAAATGATACAGAAAGCTGTCTCAGATATTTAAGCTGTCTGTTTCCACAGTTAGGAACATATTGAGGAAATGGAAGACCACAGGCTCAGTTGAAGTTAAGGCTGGCAGACCAAGAATAATTGTGGATAGTCAGAAGCAATGAATGGTGAGGATGGTCAGAGTCAACCCACAGACCAGGACCAAAGACCTACAACATCATCTTGCTGCAGATAGACTGGATCTCCTCCTACCTTTCAAAGTTTCAACCACTCCTTCACAACACCCTTCAATGGCTTCTCCTCCACCTGCTCTCTCCTCTTGGTTGGTGCTCACCAAGGCTCCATCCTGGGACTCATTCTATACTGCCTTGATTGGGAAAACCATCTCCTCCATGGGCTTCAACTGTCTACCGGCACATACCGGCCTGGGGTCCAATCCTCCAATGACCGTATCTGCGCATATCTCACTGTCATACATGATTGCAGGACTTTACTGGGGCTGTCCCCAACTCTCTGAAACTCTCTCTGACCAGCTATCAGACTCTTTCCCACCTTTAATACCTTCAAATGAGCCTCCAAGACTTGCCTTTTCATACCCCTCTACATCAGCATCATATTACGTTCTGCTGGGAACCCTCTCAACAGATATGCCCTATGTACCCCACTTATTAGATTGTAAGCCTCTGGCAGAGCCCCCCCTCCCCTCCCAGCGTTTCCAGCTTGATCATGTAATCTCACTCTCTGTCACCCCTCTTGTGGACTAGAACAGTCTCTATTTGGACCAATAACAACAAACTACTGTTATCAAATCATTTGCATGATCTTGTAATGTTGTGAGCTCCTTGTATGTCCTACCTTGTATGTTTTTATTTATCTATTGTGCAGCGCTGTGTAATATGTTGGTGCTTTATAAATACAACAATAATATTAATAGCCCAGAGCCTTCCCTCATCTTCGGTGAGCATCTAACCTTTCTTTTTTTAGTTTCAAAATTACTTTACTCGTTATCTTTCAGGTGTATAAAAAGAAAAAGTACAAATTACAGTAGGTACAGTAAGTATCAAATTTACAATTTACAATGAAATGCAGTCATTACATGGTCAGTGAGGTAAATGTACTTTGTCAAGCTATATAGGCTGTGCCTTTAAGAATAGAGAAAGATAACATAGAGTATAGAACATATTGCATAAAGCATAAAATAGATTTAAAAAAAAAAGGTATACAATTATAGAAATAGAGTAACCAAGCAGCTCAGGGTGACCCAAACAACTAAGAATGTATAGGAGGATAAAAGAGACCAAAACGCCCTCCTACTAAAAAAGCAAAGCTTGGTGTAATTGCCTTCTCTATAGAAATATGAAGCCTATAGAAATATAAAGCCTATAGAAATATAAAGCCTATAGAAATATAAAGGGTACACTGTATGGACCAAACATGTACATCAGAGATGGAGAAGAGGCTTTGGCCATGGTCAAGCTTAGAATTGAGCAAGAGCTTGTCGGATATCAGGAGATGTGACATTATTTAGCCAGGGTTGCCAAACCTTATCATAGTGATGGACTTTGTCTGCCAAATTTGCCTTGATTTCTTCATTGAGCATGGTTTCATGCATTTTATCTAATACGCATCTATATGTTAGTTGTTGTTGGTGCCATTGGGATGCAATGTAGGTCTTAGTAGCATTGGCTGAAAATTGAATAAGTTTATGATGTGCATAAGGAATATCTTCTGGTTTATATCCCAGTAGGAAGATTTGTGAGTCTTGTTGCTAGTCTAGTGGCTGGATTGTGTAATGGTTAAGGGCTCTGCCTCTGACACAGGAGACCTGGGTTCGAATCTCAGCTCTGCCTGTTCAGTAAGCCAGCACCTATACAGTAGGAGACCTTTGGCAAGTCTCCCTAACACTGCTACTGCCTATAGAGCGTGCCCTAGTGGCTGGCGCTTTGAGTCCGCCAGGAGAAAAGCGCGATATAAATGTTATTTGTCTTGTCTAGTTGTAATTGGAAGGAAAGGAATACAGTTGGTGAATTATATACATTAATTCCCCAGAGATACCTATATGTCCAAGGACTTGGAACATATAATTCCAAGAGATGGTGTTGAAGGCCTTTTTACCCTCTCTTTTTTTACAAGGTTTTACAGTTGTCCTTTAAAATCTTCTGTGTAGATTAGATAATGAGATGAGGGATAATCCATTAGAAAATAAAAAAAGTTAAATAATCTCATTGATTTATATATTCAAACCCTACCTATTAAAATTTACTTATACGAGAAGTGAGCTGTTCGAATCTGTGATTAAAATGAGGCTTGATTGCCTCAGGTGTGCGGTCCTCTATGTGTTCCAAACATCTTGCACGCGTCCTATTGGACGCATTGCAAAAATCACTACGCGATCTTCCTCCTTCCGGCATGAAGGAGGAAGTGCGCGTAGTGAGTCTTGCAACGCGTCCAATAGGACACGTGCAAGACGTTTGGAATGCATAGAGGAGCGCGGACTTATGGGTAAGTAACCCCCTCTCTCCCAATCGCACACCTGAGGCAATCAAGCCTCATTTTAATCACGGTTTTCAATAGTTTACTACTTGTGAGCTCATCACTACTTATACAGACTGTTGAAATAAATGTTGACATTTCTTGAAATGTTTTTCATTAACTGTTTCACATTACTTTAAGCATTTAGGACAGGTTTGCATTAAGGGTTGCACAGGCACCAGCTCTGTCAGTCAATTTAAAATAAATCAATAAACATGCTTTTTTTTTTCTTTTTTGAGAAGAAGAAAAGTGGTGGCCTCAGCATTCAAGAAAAGAAGAAATATTAAAAAAGCACAAAACATCAAAACAAATAATAATGCTAAAAATAGTTTGATGTTTGTTGAGCATCAAAACATGCTTACATGTCACAGGTTGTCTTGGGAGGTTTTGTACTGAAGGAAATGCTCTCATAAACCCTGTCATAATGGACTGGTATTAAAACCCCAACCATTAGGTCTCCAGGCAGTGCTATGCCTTCAAGATCTGATATTCCTGGCAGCTGACATCTCTGACCCACAAAAGTGTGGACAATACTGGAGAAAAACAGTGTCACTATCCTGACCAGAGCGCAACACCTTCTCATTGTTTCTCAGTTAAATGAAAAGGCTTCAGTGCACATGGATAGTCACATGATAGGTTCAAAGAAGTGCCATTGAGTGTTTGACTTACTGGGAAATTCACTGCTATTTATAAGTGAATCTCTTTCTTGGCTTGCGGCATCCTCATGGCACCAGTAAATGACCTCATGTCACTTGATGATAAACATAAATCCTTTGTCTGTTAAATGACTCTTGTGGAATCTAAAATTAAACATATACCCCAGCGAAAACCTGCATTTACTTTCTTGCAGATGTGATCTCTCCAGTGAATAGAGACTGCTGTTCTACACATTTAACTGACAGAATGGTATTGGTATTTATTTTAAAATTGCATTTCCTTAACCAAAAAGTTAAAGTGTATGTTAAATATTTATTTTGAATGTAAAAATATGTTTCTTTTAAATAATTTGTGTTATACGTTCATTGTTCTAAGCAATTAAAATATATATTTATAACTTAAAACACATACCACAACAAGCAGCAACAATGGCAGCACCTAATATCATAATTGTACTTACATTAAAAATTGTGTTTGCATTTTAAAAAAATGCTGCATTTGCATTTAAAAAAAACACAAATGCAATGCAGACAGATGGCGAAGTGCTCCGCAGTGCGTCTCTCCCTTAGTGTTAAGTGGTATTTAATTATATTCCGTTACTAATGCTCTTTGCCTTGTGATAAGTCATTTAAATGTATAGGAAAAATAGCAGCTAGAGGATGGACAGAATTATTATTACTAATATAAAAATATTAACTCTATTTAGATTATGAAAATATGGTTTTGGGGCACCAGAAATTATATACATATATATATATATATATATATATACATATATATATATATATATATATATATACATATATATATATATATATATATATATATACATATATATATATATATATATATATATATATATACGCACCAGAAATTATATACATATATATATATATATATATATATATATATATATATATATATATATGTACATATATATATATATATATATATATATATATATATATATGTATATATGTATATATATATATATATTTATTTATACAGTGGGATGCAAACGTTTGGCCAAACGTGTTAATAGTCATGATTTTCCTAAATAAATTGTTTGTTGTTATGAAAAAAAATGTCAGTTAAGTACTGTATATCATATAGGAGACACATACAGTGATATTTGAGAAGTGAAATGAATAGAGATGGCCTGAACGGTTCGCCGGCGAACGGGAACCGGCGAACTTCCATAGTTCACGATCGCGGAGAACCGCAAACTTTTCTTGAAGTTCAGTCCGCCCCTGTACTACATCATTAGGGTCAACTTTGACCCTCTACATCACAGTTAGCAGGCACATTGTAGCCAATCAGGCTACTCTCCCTCCTGGAGCCCCACCCCCCCTTAAAAAAGGCAGGCAGCATCAGGCATTTCACTCACTCGTGTGGCTGCAGTAATTAGAGAAGGGAGAGCTGCTGCAGAGAGAGGTATAGGGGAAGCTTAGTTAGGCTCTTGTAAGCTTATTAGCTTGCTCCTTGCTAATTCTTATTGCTAAAAAGCACCCCTCAACAGCTTTTTTGAGAGCTAATCTTGTTCTTGTGATCTATTTTTTTGTGTGTGGCCTACTTGCATTATATACAGCCCTGTCAGTCAATCGCAGCTGGCGTTTGGCCCCTTGGTGGTAATTCCTAATGTGCCACTGCCAGGCCCAGCGCATTCAGTGATTACATGTGTGTGTGACAGGCAGCTGCACATTTGTAATCCCAATCACTGCACCTGTTCACTGTTCAGTGCACCTACCTACCTACGCATGTGTATCGCCACCTATGGACAGCCAGCCAACATGCCCTTCAACATCAGCTGTTGATGCCACTATAGTGCCCACACCCGAGGGGGGCTCAGTGGTTTGGAAATTTTTGTGTGTGTAAGTCAAAGATCAGAGCAATGCCATCTGTACTCTCTGCCACCAAAAATTGAGCCGTGGAAAGGCCAACACCCATGTAGGGAGTAGGGACAACTGCCTTATAAAGGCACATGCAGAAAAGGCACAGACTGCAATGGGAAGACCACCTGAGCAAAAGCAGCACAAAAAAGCAAAGCCACCCTCCTTCTCCTCTCCCTCCTTCAGGTGCATCATCTTCAGCCGCTTTCTCAATTGCACCTTCACAGCCACCCTCCTCCACTCCGCCTCTCACCTTGAGCAGTTCCTGCTCCTCTGCCCACAGCAGCAGCCAGGTGTCCCTGAGGGAAATCTTTGAGCGGAAGAAGCCAATGTCTGTCAGTCATCCCCTTGCCCAGCATCTGACAGCTGGCTTTGGCGGAACTGTTAGCTCACCAGCTGTTACCATACCAGCTGGTGGACTCTGAAGCCTTCCGAAAATGTGTGGCAATTGGGACACCGCAGTGGAAGATACCAGGCCACAATTATTTCTTAAAAAAGGCAAAACCCAAACTGTACCGTGAAGTAGAAAGGCAAGTGGTGTCACCTCTGGCACACAGTGCTGTGTCAAGGGTCCATCTGACCATGGATGCCTGGTCTGCCAAGCATGGTCAGGGCAGGTACATTACTTACACAGCCCATTGGGTAACCTGGTGACTGATGGCAAGCAGGGAGTATGTGGCTGTGCAGCAGACCTAGTTGTGACACCTCCACGGCTTGCAGACAGGCCTGCTTCCACCTCCTCTCCTTCTCCTCCTACTCCTCCTGCTACATCCTCTTTGCTGTCATCCTCTTCCTCCTTGGCTGAGTGGCAGTGCAACTCTACAGGTGCTGAGATCTCCTCTCCAGCTACACAGCCCCAGGGTTTTGTTGTTGCAGCTGCAGAGCAGTCAGAAAAATAGGCAGGCATGTACATGCACCAGAAAAATTATTAGAGCGGCCGCTGCTAGCAGCGGCCTTAAAAATTCAGGAATCCACCTGGAGTCCTGGACCCTGTTGGTGGTGGCGGAGAAGACAGTCACACGGCGTGCTGGCAGAGATGCTGTGTGTGGGGACTGACTTAGTCTTTGAGCAGGCCTGAGTGTACTATGCAGACCAGGCATCCGTGGTCAGATGGACCCTTGACCCAACACTGTGTGCCAGAGATGTCACCATTTGCCTTTCAACATGACGGTACAGTTTAAGTATCGCCTGTGAGGGATAGCGGACCCGCTGCCAGCAGGCATGAGGCAGCGGGCTCCGCTCTCCGGACTCCCACTGCCGGCGTGCCACCGAGCAGGGCTGTGCAGTTGGCGGAGTCCGTATGCTCGGCGGACTCCGCCGCGCAGTTGCCTCCTATGGGGTCTCCTTCGCCGGCACTTACCCGGCGCTTGGCGTGCGCGCGCGAGGAGACAGGAACTTTATCGTTCCTGAAGAGGAGTCAGCTGACCAGGCTGGTCAGCTGACTCCAGCAGGGCCAGGGATTGGCTGGGTGGCTGGGGGACGCTGCTAGAGCGTTCCCCAGCATAAAAGGAGCTGTCTGTCAGTTGCTCCTTGTCTGCTGTCGTGAAAACACTTCTGTGTTAGCGCTCAGACCTTAGTGCCAGTGATGAGCGAAAATGCAAATATTCTTTTCGCCGAATTTTTGCGAAAATAAATACTATTTTCATTTCGAAAGGCGAAAATTCGCTGAATATTTTCGCATACATTTTCGCCTAAAGTCTGTTTTTTCGCGTTGAATATCTAAGCCCCCTTACAAGCTAGAATCACCAAATTTGCAGGGTATATTAAGGAGATAAGTGGGCATAAGAGGAAAAAGAAATTTTTCAAAAGGACCTTATAGTTTTTGATAAAATCGATTTTAAAGTGTCAAAGGAAAAAAGTATACATTTAAATGCAGTAAATGACAGTTACTGTAGCAAACCTAGCAGTAGTGTAAATTTACTAATATCAAAAGAAAGGGCCAAGTGTAAGTGCCATGGGCTAAGTGCAAAGGGCCAAGTGCCAAGTGCAAAGGGCCAAGTGCAAAGGGCCAAGTGCAAGTGCAAAGGGCCAAGGGTCAAATAAAAAGGGCCAAGTGCAAAGGGCCAAGTGCAAAGGGCCCTTGGCTCTTGGCCCTTTGCCTTTGCACTTGGCCCTTTTCATTTGACACTTGGCCCTTTGCACTTGCACTTGGCCCTTTGCCTTTGCACTTTGCCCTTGCACTTGGCCCTTTGCACTTGGCCCTTTGCCTTTGCACTTGGCCCTTTGCCTTTGCACTTGGCCCTTTGCACTTGAAATTGGTCCTTTGCCTTTGCACTTGGCCCTTTGCCTTTGCACTTTGCCTTTGCACTTGGCCCTTTGCCCTTGGCCCTTTGCACTTGGCCCTTTGCCTTTGCACTTGGCCCTTTGCACTTGCACTTGGCCCTTTGAACCTGCACTTGGTCCTTTGCCTTTGCACTTGGCCCTTTGCCTTTGCACTTTGCCTTTGCACTAGGTCCTTTGCATTTGGCCCTTTGCACTTGCACTTGGCCCTTTGCACTTGGCCCTTTGCACTTGGCCCTTTACACTTGCAATTGGCCCTTTGCACTTGGCCCTTTGCACTTGGCCCTTTGCCCTTGCACTTTGCCCTTTGCACTTGGCACTTGGCAGTTTGCACTTGGCACTTGGCCCTTTCTTTTGCTATTAGTACATTTACACTACCTCTAGGTTTGCTTAAGTAACTGTCATTTACTGCATTTAAATGTATACTTTTTTCCTTTGAAACTTTAAAATTGATTTTCTCAAAAACTATAAGGTCTTTTTGAAAAATTTATTTTTCCTCTTGTACCCACATATCTCTTTAATATACCCTGCAAATTTGGTGATTCTAACTTTTAAGGGGGCTTAGATATTCAACGCGGAAAAACGGACTTTAGGCGAAAATTAATGCCAAAATGTCATTGCGAAATTTCGCCTTTTGAAGCGAAAATAGTACTTATTTTCGCGAAAATTTGGCGAAATCGAAAATGGGATTTTCGATGCGAAAATGGCTTTGGCGAAAATTCGCAAGCAACACTGCTTAGTGCAGTGCCCTGGTGTTGATACTAAGGATTTCACACCTTAGCTTAGGATTGGTATTGTATATTTATCTGTGTTTTGACTCTGGCTATCCCTGACTACTCTATCTCTTGCTGATCTTGTACCTTTGCCTATCTGATCCTTGTTGTCGACCTCTGCCTGTCTAACATTTACTCTTCTGCCTTCCACTCCTGTACTGCCGCCGACATCTCTGTTGCCGAACCCTTGCCTGTCTGACCCTTTTCCCTTCAGTGGAACGTCTCCCACTGGAGGGTTATCTCTGAGGCTTGCCTCTCCGAGACGCCTGCCCCGAGCAGACGATTACTGCTGGGGGTCGAGATTCCTCACTCAGCCTGGTTAGAGGATCTCACTCACGGGGTTCCCATTCAGAGGTAACCACACCTCTGAGGAATTACTGTGTGGTGGACATTTCCACACTATCTGATATATTACTGTCTTTATTGTGTTCTTCTGCTGGTGTCCAGAGGTTAGCAATATATCAGATTATCGGTGATACTGCAGATCATCAATAATCGGGTATATATCTGCATTTTTGGTGATACTGCAGATCGCCAATAATCAGATTCTCTCTGCGTGCTGACACCGATCATGACATCGCCTTTTTGAGAAAAAATTGCAGCCTGTTATCTTCCACTGCGGTGTGTGGCTTTGCATTTGTGTGCTGCTTTTCCTCAGGTGGTCATCCCATTGCAGTTCATGCTTTGTAATCATGTGTCTTCGTAAGGTAGTTGTCCCTATGTGGGTCTTGGTCTTTTCACGGCTCAATTTTCGGTGGCAGAGAGTACAGATGGCATTGCTCTCATCTGTGGCAGACACACAAAAAATTTCCACACCGCTGAGCCCTGGGGTGATGGCATTTTGGTGGTGGCGGACGACTGAGTATTAAGTGGGGTGCCAGAATCAGAGCAGGAGGAGGAAGATATGTCACGCTTCCATGCGGAAGCTGAGAAAGATTAGGTGTTCTGTGTTAAATAGTGAACTACGTTCTGACAATATTGAGGGTTGATGGCACGTGCCTTCTTCTGAACCCTGTACTTTGGTCGAGAGCCGCATGAAATCATGACAGCACGACCTTGAACAGACCTGCCAGGTGGCCTGCCTTTGCCTTTTATTTTGTTTATATAGGGGGGGATGAAGTGAAAGGTATGCACTGACTTCACTAATACAATGTCACACAGGTGCAGTTAAAAGGTATGCACGGAGTGGTATATCACACTGTGTGCACTCACGTAGGTAGGTGGGTGCACTGAACACAACAGATAGGTATATGCAGTGATGGGTATTACAATGTGCACCTGTCACACACAGACAGGTACCAGACAGGCACAGTGACACTGCGTGCGCTCACGTAGGTAGGTGGGTGCACTGTGAACAACAGGTAGGTACATGCAGTGATGGGTATTACAATGTGCATCTGTCACACACACAGGTAGTCAGGTGCTGGGCCTGGCAGTGGCACACACAGTAGGAATTACTGTATATACTGTATATATATATATATATATACATACTGTATATCCTTTTTTCAGTCTTCTAAATGGGTGACAATTCCAAAGTATGATCACACTGTTTTCTTGAGTGAAGCTACCAGAGTACATAACTGGTCGGCTTCCTTTCATGGCTTTATATGTAGGGTTTCTGGATGTGCCAGATGATGATACAAATACAACTTCAACAGCTGGAGACTCACTTCAGGAGCTGCACATTTACATTTTTTTCTAGAGCAGTGCTGTCCAACTTCATGGGCAAGGGGTGTGGGTAGCACTGGATTTTTGGCTGTAGGGGCTGGACATCAATGACCCCGCTTTGGGGGGGCAGAGCCAAGCACAAATAAGAGGTAGGCCTGCCAAAGGAGGGGGACTGAAAAAAAAATAGCCCGAGCAAGCGAGTGCTGCCCAAGGGCTGCCAGTTGGACAGTACCTCTCTACATCATAATAAAAGGTGCACAAGAGTATGTGTGTATCAGGTGCAGGAAAATCTGGTCAATGAAGAATGGGAGTAGATATTTTCCCTTTTTGCCCTTGCCCACACTAACTAACTTTATTGAGAAAAATCATAGGGGTGCTTTGATAGGGCTATGGAGTGACTTGGGGGTTCTATAGCCCCAAAAAGCCCACCTGGACCTACACCTAATATGCAGCAATAGTGACAATTTGTTCAAAGTGTCCCAGTGCAAGAATGGAGGGGCATAAGAATACTAGGGAAGTCTCTGGACTATTGAGATGCACCCCACTATTGAAGTCATCTATGTTTGTTTTTTCCCAGTTCAGTTATCCTTTCATTGTTACAAACAGAGTCATGTTTTAATATTATAAGCTAATGACATTTCGCAAATGGACACTGCTAAAAAAAAAAAAAAAAAAACATTAGAACAATAACAATAACAATAATATTTTATAGCGCTTTTCTCCTTGGGGACTCAAAGCGCTGTGACCCTGCATTAGCAGTCTCAAAGGCTCGGGAAAAGAGGTGAGTTTTTAGCCTTTTTTTAAAGCTGTCCAGAGAAGGAGCCTCTCGTACTGATTGTGGAAGTGAGTTCCATAGAGTATGGGCTGCATAGGGAAAGGCCCGAGCACCAAATGTTAAGTGTATCCTGGGAATAACCAGCTTCATCTTGTTAGCAGAGCGGAGGGTGCGTGGAGGGGCATAAAGTTCCAATAGATCCGCTATGTATTTGGGTCCCATGTGGTTTAGAGCCTTGAATGTCAGCAGGCAGATCTTAAAATTGATTCTCCATTTTACTGGCAACCAGTGAAGAGTTTGCAGTATTGGGGTGATGTGTGAGCTGCGGGGGGCATTGGCTAGGAGTCTGGCCGCAGCATTCTGTACTAGCTGTAAGGGGCCCAGAACCTTATCTGTTGATCTGATGAACAGGGTGTTTTAGAAGTCTAGGCGGGAGGATACAAATGCATGAACCAGGACAGGTAGGTCTTCAGCTGGGATAAGGTGTTTGATTTTCGCTATATTTCTTATATTTCTTGTCATTTATATAACAGTATTTAAATTCTTGGTAATAGGCATTTTTTTTTCACTCATTTGATGTCTAACACCTGGCCATACTTCTACCTAATTTTGTTTACTAAAGCAAATACATTGGGCCTGATTCACAAAGCGGTGATAACTCAGTTATCACGCCTAAAAGACTTTAGGCGTGATAAGCTTTGCACCACTGAGTTAGCACCGATTTGTGCTCTTTATCGCGCGCAAAGTCCCGTGCGCAAAGTTTTACTCGCGCAATCGCGTAATTCTGCGCGCAGTGCCCATAGGGTTTAATGGGTGCATCGCGCGCACTGCACCATGCGCCGCGCGAATTTGCGCGAGTTTCATTTTATCACACCTAAACTGAGTTTAGGCGTGATAAGGGGCTTTTCACAGGCGTGCAAACACTTTGCACCGCTTTGTGAATCAGGCCCATTGAATTATTTTGCATTTCTCAAAGTTTTATTTGCTTATAATCTGTTGGTCATGTCATTATTTTGTTTCTACCCATAAGATGCTCTTTGGAGTTCATGTCCGGTCTGAACAGTATGATGAAACATTTCGGAAGGAACATACAGATGACCAGAGCCCAACTGGAGGCCAGGATGGCAAAGATCTCCATGGCCACAGTGTATTTGCCCTGAGCACTGATGTATGCTGGGATAAAAGATATCCAGACACTGATAAAGGCCAACATGCTGAAAGTAATAAACTGGGCTTCATTGAAGCTGTCAGGAAGCCTACGAGCCAGGAAGGCCACAATAAAGCTAATGGTGGCTAGAAAAAAGAGGTAACCTAACATGGTCCAGAAGGCAATGAGTGAGCCCTCATTGCATTCAACAATGATGAATCCGGGCTTAGTCTGAATGTTATTTTGTGGAAATGGAGGTGCAAGTGATAGCCAAATTATACACAAAATAAACTGAATAAAAAAGCACACAAAAATAAAAATATAGGACACGTGAGGTTTAGTCCATTTCCGTAGACTGCTGCCAGGTCTAGTGGCCATGAAAGCCAACACCACCATGATGGTTTTGGCCAATATGCAGGAAACACAAAGAGCAAAGACCAGGCCAAATGAAGCTTGACGCAGAAGACATTTCTCAGACTGAGGGTATCCAATAAATACTAAAGAACAAAGAAAACACAAAGACAGAAGTACCAGGAGAAGACAGCTCAGAGCATAGTTGTTAGCTTTGATTATTGGGGTGTGTTTATGTTGCAAGAAAATCTTCAAAACTAAACCAGGAACAGAGGCAGATAAAATGCTGACAGAAGCTAGAATTGCTCCTAACGGCTCTCCAAAGTCAAGAAACTCAAAAGTCTTAGGAGTGCAGCTGGTCCTCCTTAAATCTGGCCACTGATCCCATGGACATTTCATACAGTCAACAGAATCTAGAATTATATATAAAATAAGTGTAGATTTATCATATAGAACAACATTAATATGTATAAAACAATAGGCATAGGTGTCTACAGTTTACCTGAGCTAGAGAACTGTAATGAAGGTAATGGCAGCTGCGGCGAGCGGTACCGCCGCTGTAGCGGCCTCCATCTCGCCACTTGTTCCTCCGGCGGAGGTGGGCTGGGGGACGTCGGCTGCGGCGAACACTTCCGCCACCATAGCTGTCTCTGTGCCCCTGCCCATCTTCTCGGCGTGTAGGACGCCGAGGACGGGGCTTTCTCACGCTCACAGGGTCGCTGTCTTGCACCAGTGCGCGCATAAGCAGGACCTTTATCTCGGGAGGAGAGGCGTCCGCTGACCTGCTGGTCGGCTGACGTCAGAGGAGTCCCACAGCGCCCAGGATTGGCTAAGGGTAGGAGGGCGTGCCAGTGGGGTCTCCACTGCTTCTTAAGCCTCCGGGCTTCATTCAAGCTTTGTCTGTTGTCGTGAATACTTGCGTGTTAGCGCTCAGACCTTAGGCTAGTTCCCTGGTGTTGATGCTAAGGATTTAACACCTAGACTAGGATATTGCTACCTTGTTATTGTTATTTGTTTAGACTAGTTCCCGGGTGTTGATGCCAAGGATTTCACACCTAGACTAGGATATTGCTTACTGTATTGATCTCCTGTGTATGACTCTTAGCGATTACTCTGACTCTGATCCTGCTTTTTGATCCTGTACTTTTGCCTATCTGCCTACCTGTTGCTGAACCTCTGCCTGATTCCTGATTACTCTATTGTCTCACGATTCTGTACCGATACGTACCTACCTGTTGCTGAACCTCTGCTTGATTACCGATTACTCTCTTGTCTCACGATCCTGTACCGATTCTTACCTCTCTGTTGCCGAACCTTGCCTGCCTGACCATTCTACTCACCAGTGGGCCCTCGCCACTGGTGAGGTGTTAACTACGCCAGCTCCGCTGGTAAAACAGTTCTGCTAGGCTGTAGCACAGCCTTAATTACCTGCTCATTAAGTAATCTGTCATTGTAGTATTACTGTGACGCCTAGGCTACAATACAGTCTGCCTAAGTGTACTGTTTATACCTCACCAGCCCCTCTGGTGAGGTCTCATTAAACCAATAAAGTTACGGTTGCACCAATTCACTACACACTTTGCTCCTTATCTGCTATACTAGTATTATTGGTGATTCTGCAGATCACCCATAATCAGGTATAGCGTCTGTATTATTGGTGATTCTGCAGATCACCATATAATCAGACATCTGAGCAACGACACAAGACCGTTACAAGAACATAGATAATCCTGGCCATAGTGAAGGTTGCTGAAAGGTTGGTGAATTAACCTCTCACAATACATTCAGGACATACTTTCTGCACTGATATTGATCATCTATCACTTTTCATGGTCTATCATCTTTCTTCTCATATTCTATACCTAGCCTTCAGCTATGTCAACATGCTAGAAAACAGGTGGCTGTTCAGGACCATGTAAGTTGAGAAACTAATATATGTATAGGGAGGCTGAATACAAATTCATGCTGGGCCTTTAGCAACAACCCAAACCCATTGTTTCCCTCTTCACCCTGTCCTCTTTAAGCCGGTCCATCATGCACATCGCTTTAGTCCTTCCTACTTTCTCCATAGAGTAGACACAGCCATGTCTCTCAGCTGTAGCCACATCTGTACAAAGCTTGTATACTGAAGTATTGCCTGAAAGATTAAGCTTGATCCACACAGATGACATGCATTAAGCTTGTGTACAGGGATGCTCATTTGGATTCCCCAGAATTGAAATGTCTGCATTTCTAATCAGAAATCAGATTTCCATGGAAACCTAATTTACCGCAACTCAGTAGCCCAATCACAGAACTCAAAAGCATCGGACCAATCAAAAAATGCAGAACTTTTCAGGGTAAGTCATATTACTGCAGTCATTTTAGCCCAATCACAAGAGTTTTGTTATTGGCTTAAAATTTCCGTGATATTCTGATAACTGCTGTAAAATTCTGTGTTCTCTGATTGGTCCAATACTTCTGAGTCAACTTGGAAGTATTTAGCCAATCAGAGAATGCAACAAAAATTTCGGAAAAAAAGACTCCTCAAAAATGAGAAATCAGAAAAGTGGAAATTGGCATTATCAGAAATCGGAAATTGGCGTTTACGATCATCCTTACTTGTTTATATGACTTTAGTCTAATAGATTTCAAACTGGGTTGGCCAACACTGGATTCTCTGCCTCTCCTCTGTCATAGTATGTACATACTATGCATACAGTTATGTCATCTGCAGCCACTATTTCTTGTACAGCTCTAAATAACAGTGACATTTGATTAATAAAATAATTTAAAGCAATAGACTTTATAGCAAAGCTTAATGCTTCAATTTAATGAAGTAGAACTTAAAAGTACTTGTGGAAAAACTTCAACTGGAAGCTTAAAAAGTTCCGATCTTTATTTCAACATGATTATGGACAGAGACATGTTACTGTCAGACCTTTTTGACTCTTCAGTTGGGGTGCATTCCCTCACAAATCCTTCCATGGCCTGGCTGAGCTTTTATCCTGCTCCTGGTTGGTTCCAACAGAGTGGTGAGCAGTGTTACCGCTCTTATCCATGTTTGCAGAACTCCACTTAATTTTGCAGTACTCAAACTTAGCTTTCTACCTTCTGATGTCATCCATTGATAGTTTACTATTTTTGCTTCTTTCATTTTAGTTGTTGGAATAAAAAAATGTAGGACATTGAAATGGAATCCTATGATAATTGTTTTTGGGCCAGTAGAGGAGGCGAACCAATGTCCTAATCTATATTAGCATAAGAAATGTTTGAGCAGGCTGACTTTGACTTCAGTGGTTGACTCAGCATTACTCAAGGCACAGAATCTGAATGACCACTGATCTTCTTCCGAGCATTTTGCAAAAGACTATGGGTCCCTATCCCTAGCAAATTCTAAATTACTTTTCTGCAAGTGGCCACCAGGTCATGACCTACTAGAGATAGAGTGAGCAATCATGTTCAGCAGTGGCGTAACAATAGGGGCTGCAGCCCCTGCATTTGTGGTGGGCCCGGGGCCCCTCTGGGGCCCACTCAAGGCTGTTTTGGAGGGACAGGAGGGGTCGCAGCATGAGGGGTGAGCATGGCCACACATCAGCAGGGAGGGGGGACAGTTTATACAGGAGGGGGGACAGCTTAAACAGGAAGTAGCGTGAGACACTTAGAGATCGGACTTCCACAGTAGATGGAGGTATCTGTTCCTGCCCGCCACCTGCTGCCACTGATTGATGCTGGAGGGGAGCACTGTGGGGAGAGCCCGAGGTGAGGGAGTGGTGGACTGTGCCCCTCCCCGCTGATGTGTGGCCACGCTCTCCCCTCATGCTGTGACCCCTCCTGCCCCCAAAATGACCCTGAGCAAGCCCAGGGGGAGGGTATCCAAATTTTTGTAGGGCGGCCAAGTGAATTCTAGTTATGCCCCTGATGTTTACAGTTACAAAGTTCAGCAGAGAACTCAGTCATAAAGCAAGTAAAGTTCAGGGTTGGTGGCAGTGAAGGCTGCGTCAGATAACAAGCAGAAGTCAAGGCGGGCAGCAGGCAAGGCTAGGTCATTAAACAGGCAGAAACAGGCAGCAGGTAAAGCAAAGTCACTAATTAGGCCAAAGATGATAACGGGAGCAGTGAAACAGGAATAGTCAGAACAGCCAGGTCAGTAATGGGATCAATTAATAGGCAATGAATAGCAGAGTTTCAAGAAGAACCAGAACTGTTCAGGACTATCAGGACTGATGATAATTCAAGGGGGCTGGGGGGGGGGGAGTTCAAGTAACCTGCAGCCCTAAGTGGGAGCCTAGACGTGAATTGATGCCATCTACTGGGCCTGTGCAACAAGACACGCACAGCAATGGAGCAGGAGACATGTGCACGAGACTAACAACCTGTACAAATTTGCTGCCCATCTACAGTGTATCTAATCTTACAGTCATACAATTGTCTCTGAATAGGCCTTTGGGAATGTTTCATGTGTTTCCCAGAGCTTGCCATCTGGTGGTTTCCTATGGTAAATGCGAAATAATCCTAAGTGATATTTCTAATTTCCCAAACTAACAATAAATATATTATTTCTATTCATTGTTTTTATTTTTATATAACACATAAATCCAGTTTAATAGTTTCCATCTGATTACCAGTCTGGTTGGAGATCTCTCCTTGAAGACACTCTACACATTCATAGCAGCAGACAGGTTGTCCTTCCAATGGGGCCTTTCTGAATCCTGGGCGGCAGCTCTCACTGCAGACAGAGCGAGGAACCTGTATATGATAAGAATAACTGTGCCTTAGGCCTCTTGCACACTGCAAGTCTTTCCGATTCAGATTCCGCTTTTTAATCAGTTTTTACATCCGATTCAGATTCCGATTTGCAGTGTGCAGGGAGCAAACTGCAAATCGGAATCTGAATCGGATGTAAAAACTGATTAAAAAGCGGAATCTGAATCGGAAAGACTTTCAGTGTGCAAGAGGCATGAGATAAACATGTGTATGTACAGTACAACACATATTAATAACCAATTGTTTTACTTGTTTTATCTTGTTGATAAACTGTCGGGAATATAGTAAACATCACATCACTGAAAACTAAATTACAGCCATAAATGTTTTCCAGGCAGAATACAACTTCTGGGGACAGGGGGGAGATAGAACAAGGTCAACAGTTCATGGATTTTCACTCTGGGACACTTGATAGGTTACCACTGATTGAAGACAGTAAAACATTCAATCTACTTTGTAAATGTTTAAATATAAAGAAAACCATGGCATACTTTACAAAGTCATTTTTAGGAGTAGGAGGATAAATATGATTTATAGCATCAGTTTATTTTTACCTCAGGTTCACTTTAAAATCTAAGCATTAAATTCACGTAGAGCTGATGGTGGAGCTGATTTATAAAAAATTGAGAAAAGAGATTGCCCATGAGATAATATTTGTTGTCCTGATTTTCAGGCAACTTTCATGCGGTTTGGAACTGGGCCAGTCCAAATTGGATTGGACCAGCTCCATGCTTCATAAAATTTGGACTAAAATTGTCTTCAAGACAAAACTTAGCATAAGGATTTTAGAATCTAAAAGCAGTGCAATTTTTTTGCACCCTTTCAGACCCTAAAACCTGGAAAAAATCCTGCTGTCAGGGAAATCTGCAGCAGTTACAGTAATCACTCACCTCCCTGGCTCTAGCGCTGCAGTTAGACCTCCATCCTCTGGGTGGCGCTGCAAATCTAAAGTGAGATTGCCTATTGTCATGACGAGAGCCGGTAATCTCAGCAGCAGGAAGCAGAGCCACGGAGGAGAGGAAGAAGAATGCCAGCCAACGTCGGGATTGCAGGGAGGTATGTAGAAACGCTCCCGCCACGCGCATTACTCTGCATACAGCCTCCGGCGGCTACCCCGAGCAGAGGTTGGGATTACCGCTCTTAGCTGCGTTTTTTTGCCCCGACCTTAGCTCGGGATAACCGCCAAGGAGGTTAAAGAATAGCAGATATCAATGGAGAATATAAGTGAATCAGCAAACCTGGTCTGTAGGGTTGGCTCAACATTTTACCATGAAAATTTGCCAGTGTTCACAGTGAGTCTCATTAAATGTATTGGCAGGCAAGCTTTTAAAACCTTCAGAGGATCTCTACAGCCACAATTTGTTTAAAAAAAGGTGTACAAATTATACAAAAACAAGGGATCAATGACAAAAGATTCACTAAAAAAATATGTATTTTATGCAACCGCTTTATTAGCCGTATTTACTATAGATGTCAGTGGCAAAGCACTTTTACATGCTAAAAAAATCAACTGGCAGGGTATGTTAAGGGTAACATTAGGAACAAGAGGGAAAAAAATTCAAAATTACATTTTTATTTGAGAAAATCAATTTTGTATACTTGTAAAAAAAATGCTTTTTAACCACTTTATCCACCACTACAGTACATCTTCTGTCACGTCTTCTGTGACTTCATCTAAGCCATGAGGACGTAGACAAATGTCTTGTAGCTGAAGCAGGGCTGTGCACAATTGAGCTTACTCCTGCGCACACCTCTAGCCACTATCTGATGCAGCATTCATTGGTGAAAGGGAATATATGTTCCCTGAGCCAATAAGATTGATTTTTACTATTAAAAATACTTTTATTTTCTCAGTTCATAGTGAGCTCACTGTAGCATTACTTCGGAATCAAATATCCTCACCATAAATTGTGACAAGAACATAATCTAAGTTTTTTGATAAATAAAGAGATAGCCAAACAGAATTTGTGTTTTTATCTACAGTAACACTTTTTATTTTTAAACTGGGTTTGGTGAATTTGAGAAATAATGTTTTTTTTTATTTTTCCCCCTCTTTTCCCCATTAAAATGCAAAGAAAATTAAATTGTTCAAGAGAAAAAAATGCCATGCAATGAAAGGCTGGTTTGTCTTGAAAAAAAAATATTTAGGTGTCATAAGTAGGGATAAAGTTATTGTTGATTAAATAGCTAAAATGTCAAAAGGGCTCTGGTCCACAAAAGGTAAACAAGGTCTGGATGCGAAGAGGTTAAAGTCCGCAGAGTTACAATCTGCAGCAGAATGGCATTGCTCTGGGGCTCGCTATACTTAGTATATGAAAGTCCAGGACTGGGAAAGGGATTAACATGTTTGGCGCTGTTTGTCGGGGCAGGGGACCTAAGTTATCTGTACTTTTTAGTGCTCTCTAAGTATAGATTACATAGTAAATCCAACCTAAATCTTCCTCCCTACATGGGCTGCACAGACCAAGAAGTACTACCTTTCTGGTTCTCAACTGTACCAATCAAAGAACTGGCACACCCAATAATTACTTCACTGCCAGAAATTCCAAACTCTACATCTGGCTACCTGTGAAGACATGTCCTAGATAGTCGAAAAAAAAAACCTTGTCTGCGATGAATCAACAAGTGCAAAAAAGTCATTTTAAAAGAACATAGGGCCAAATTCACAAAACACCATTAAGGAACCATGAGCAGGCAGCACACTATCATTTTTATTTCACTTACACAGACTACATAGTACATTGCGCAGCTAGCACAACCCACTTTACCTGTGTAATGCTTGCGTTACTAGCAAAACATGCAGCCCAAAGGTAATGCGTGTTGAATGAATTGAGAAACATGTGCTGCCTAGTCAATGCAGCTAATAGTAAGGCCGGAGTCCCACTTGTCTGTTTTTGAAGCACATTTAAACTGACAACAATCTATTTAGATTGCTGTGGTGGCGGTGAGGCGTGCATGCATCAATTGGACACAAATCAATGACTTACTTCCTGTCCAGCAGGACATGTCAATGTTCGGGGGCAGAGCTATGCATATTACACTGTTGCCACAGTCTGTCACAGGATAATGTGTAAGGGGAAATGGGCGGGGGGCGGCTATCCTTTCTAGGTCCTCATGTGAATTAGCATGCATAGTTTGAAATCTTCATTTTCATATGTTTCCATGGCAGCACGGTTGGGTAAAGTCCCGCCCACTTGACCCCTCTAGGACCCTACCTATAAATTTCCCCCAATGACTCCCCCCCCTTGTCTTTTTTTTTGTCCTCGGCATCACCGACTCCAGGACCATACCGAGCAAGCTGAACAAGAAAAATTCAAGTAAAAGATAAGCAAGTTTTCTACCTACCATACAGGTTCAGCCTCTCCTGTATGATGTCCCCTGCACAGATTCTAAATGCGTCTTGGACAGAGGGAGATCCATTTCTGGCCATGGACTGGGTCAGCGGTGAGGTAAAGCCTCCTTTAGCTGAATACCATCCCCTGTGCGCGGCTAAATGCGGACAGCCTGTTCCTCGTGTCGGCTGAGCGTGTGGGCGTGCGTTCCGGCGTGCGCTCCACCGATATGTAACTTCCGGTCGGCGCCTCCTCCGTCCTCTCTCTCTTCCTCTATTGCGGAAGCGGCTCATTGGCCGCCTAGTGCTAGATCCACCCTCGCTCCCCATTGGCTGGCAGGGCGAAGGGGGGTTATTTAAACGGCAGCTGCCGTATGGCTATGGGGATTCCCTCAGTCTGAGGAGGTACGCTGCGGAGAGAGGTCCTTTTTGCTGCGCTCTGCACAACTTAAGGGGACAGCGCACAGTAAGCTATACTAGGGGCTGGGAGTTAGAAATCCTTCTCCCTTGCCCCATAACCTTCTCATTTTGTTTTTTCTTTATACAGCAGGTGCTGTAAAGACATGGAACAGGAATTGCGGGATGAAATTGACCAGTTACAGGTTATTAGGTAGGAAACTATGCTCTTGATAGGTAAGTATTTCTTCTTTAATAGGAAAAGAGTGCTTGGCTGACTGGGTCTTCCTTATTTTCAGCCTGTCAGAACAACTTCTACAACAACAGCCTGGGCCATCATGGGTATTACCGGTTAATAGACCGGAACCCCCACGATCAAGGTCAAGATCAAAGTCTCGAAGAAAGTCGAGTAGGAATCGCTCACGCTCAAGGAGCAGATCCCGGTCACGTAGAAGGTCATCGTACAGGAGAAGGCGATATAGCAGATCTCCCAGCAGGGACCGCTACTATCACAGACCCTCTGAGAGGCGATGCTGGGCATGTGGTGATAAAGTCATACCGGACAAGCGAGTCTGCCAATCATGCTTTGACGCCATGTCAAGGGAAACAGATCAGCCAAAGGACATAGCATCAATGATTAAGCAAGCCGTACAGGAGTCCATGAACCAGTACATATCCTCTTTAGCCCCTCCGCGTTCCCCGCAGACAGAGGTATTACCGTTGGAACAGCGACTTGAGCAACCTCAAGAGACCGAGACTGACCAACCTGAAGTGGGCTTCAATTTCAACTTAGTCCAACCATTCATAACTGCAGTAAGAGAAGCAATAGAATGGCAGGAGGAGGATACACAAGAATCTACATCTACCAATCAGAAGGAGTATTACTCGCACTTGAAAAAATCATCCAAACCCTTTCCTTTGATTACTGCAATCCACCAGGTCATCTTGGAGGAATGGAAGAAAACTGACAAAAAGACGGTGCTGTCTAATCGACTGACTAAACTTTACCCTATGGAAGAGAATAAACTTATATCACTGGATGAGCCTCCCAAGGTAGACGCCTCAGTAGTGGGACTGGCGAAGCATATAACGCTACCAAGAGACGACGCGGCTTCCTTTAAGGATCCTTTAGATAGGAAGATAGACTCAGAGTTTAAGAAATCCTATATCTCATCAGGAGGAGCTTGTAAACCTGCTATTGCTCTTACCTCAGTGGCAGAAGCATTAAGAGCTTGGGTAGACAATATTGAAGACGCTTTGCGATCAGATGCAGATAAGCAGATGATTATTGCAGCACTGGATGATGTCAAGATGACAGCAGACTTCATGGGAGAGGCCGCAGTGGATATCCTGAGGTGCTCGGCTAGAGCAATGCTACATGCTGTAGTAGCAAAGAGGGCATTATGGCTAAAGAACTGGTCGGCAGATCCAGCGTCCAAACAGGACTGGTGTAGGATACCCTATGATGGGAAGAGCCTGTTTGGCGAGGAGATGGACACTGCGATTAGCCGAGTCACCGGTGGCAGATCTGGAATTATACCACAGGATCGTAACACAAGGAAACCTCCTTATCAGAGAAACACATATCAGGGAAAGTATAGGCCTAGAACAACTTCTCGTCCTTTTAGGGACTACAAAAAGAACTGGCAGGGATCTCAAGCATCTATGCTCAAGACTAATAAACAGAAGAAGACGTCTCTACCATCGTCACAGCAGAAATCTTTTTGATATCCAGACTGTTCAGACATTTCCAGTGGGAGGAAGACTTCAGATATTTGGGGATGTCTGGACGAAGTTAATCAACGAACACTGGATCACGAGGATGCATATTTACACATAGCAATACATCCGGAATACCAGTGTTACCTCAGATTTGCGGTGGGAGACAGTCACTTCCAATTCCGTTCCCTCCCATTCGGAATTTGCACTGCTCCCAGGACCTTTTCAAAGATATTATTGGCATTAGTAGAGTTTCTCAGACTGAGAGGTCTCAGGCTCTATCATTACCTGGACGATTTGTTGCTCCTACACCAAGACAAACAGCAAATTCTGCAACACAGACAATTCCTCATAGAACAGCTGCAGGAATTCGGGTGGAGGATAAACATCAACAAAAGCAAGTTGGAACCCACAAAGGACATCTTATTTCTAGGGGCACGTCTCCAGACCGAGATCAACACGGTCAGTCTACCAGTAGACAAACAGTTGAAAATTGTCAATGTAGCACGAAACATGATCTGCTCCTCAATAGTTACAGCGAGACAATGTCTAAGCCTGTTGGGAACAATGACTTCCACTATCCCCATGGTCAAGTGGGCACAGTGGCACTCCAGGCCTTGGCAGGTGGGATTCCTGTCTCAATGGAGCAGCAAGCGGATGGATCAATCTATCTTAATAACCCGGCACATGAAGGACAGCCTGTTCTGGTGGACAACACAGGAGAACCTAGCCACCCCTCGGCAAATTCAACAGTCGCTTCCAGTTATACTTAATACCGAGGCCAGCCAGAGGGGTTGGGGGGCATGTCTTCTGTCACAACCAGTGCAGGGGTTGTGGGAATTTCATGGCCACGAAGTTCCAGCCAACATCCTGGAGATCAGGGCGGCTTTTCGGGCATTATCTTTCTTCCACAACCAGCTAATAGGGAAAGACGTCCTACTACAGATGGACAATCGTACAGCGGTAGCCTATGTGAAGAAACAAGGAGGGACCAGATCAAAGAGATTGCTAAGAGAAGTGGCTCCAATCTTCCATCTGGCAGAGAAATCCCTCAACAGTCTATCAGCAGTGTATATTCCGGGCAAGGACAATACGTCGGCAGACTTCCTAAGCCGAACATATCTGGACAACAACGAGTGGTCACTAAACACGGAAGTCTTTCAATCGATCTGCAGCCAATTAGGGAGTCCACAGCTAGACCTGATGGCAACCCGAATCAACAGCAAGTGCAACCAATACTTCTCGAGACATCGGTCCGTGACTGCTCTGGCAACAGATGCACTAACGGCACCATGGGACTTCGACATAGCCTATGTCTTTCCCCCAGTTCCGTTAATTCATCGTTTATTAATGAGATTGTGCCAGGAGGATGTGACTCTGATCGCCGTGATCCCATTCTGGCCCAAGAGACCGTGGTTCCCACTGCTGTGGGATCTGAAAATCCAGCCACCACTATACCTGCCACTACTTCCGAATCTATTAACACAAGGACCGATCAGCCATCCCAATCCGGCCAAACTAAAACTGGCGGCATGGAAATTGAAAAGAAGAAACTAGAATCACTAGGGTGTACACCAGGGGTAATAGACACAATCCTTAAGGCGAGGAAACCATCCACCAATGCCTCATACCAGAGAGTATGGGCGAAATTTGAAGAATTTTCAATGGCTGAAGGGTTTAATCCACTGAAACCGATAGTTACTCAGGTTCTTCAGTTCCTGCAGACTGGCCTAGACAAAGACTTAAACTATCATACCTTGAAATCACAAGTATCAGCTTTATCAGCCCTAACGGACCAGAGGTGGGCCTTGCATCCCCTTGTGACCCAGTTCCTAAGGGGGGTGATGAAGAAAAAGCCTCCAGTAAAAGCAATCTTCCCAAAGTGGGACTTACCACTAGTTCTGGACACATTGTCCAAATCACCGTATACTCCAGTGGACCACTGTACACTCCTTCAACTAACATATAAAACAGTATTCCTGGTGGCAATGTCCTCAGCAAGAAGAGTCTCAGAGCTACAAGCTCTGGGCTGTGAAGAACCAGCCCTGACATTCTTCCCAGATAGAGTGGTACTCCGTCCAATCCAACACTTCATTCCAAAAGTTTCTACCGTATACCATTTCAATCAGGAATGGACTTTACCGACATTACAAGAGGAAAACAGTAACGTGCCACATCCCTTAGATGTGGGAAACACTCTAAGAACTTACGTAGAAAAAACTGCGGAACTACGCAAGACTAAAAGACTGTTCATTGTTCCGGCAGGATACAGAGCAGGACAACCTGCTACAACAAGGACTATCGCCCAGTGGTTAGTCAGGGTCATCCAAAGTGCATACACAGCTGGGGGTCTCACACCACCCCAGCAGATAACTGCACACTCAACAAGAGGACTTGCAGCATCCTGGGCTGCCTTTAACAGGGTTCCGGCAGACAAAATTTGTCAGGCCGCTAACTGGTCATCCATACACACCTTTATGAAGCATTATAGGGTTGACCCAGCAGTTAATTCTTCTCGGAACTTTGGTTTATCAGTGTTAAATGTGAAGCAACATTAAATTTTTGTTCAGCATTGCACCTCATCCCTCCCTGTGTGTTTATTACTAGTTATCTCCCAACCGTGCTGCCATGGAAACATATGGAAAACGGAAAATTGAATACTTACCTGACGGTAATTTTCCTTTCCAGATGTGTCCATGGCAGCACGGGGCTCCCTCCCTTTGATTCGGTGATTCCGAGTTAAAAGACAAGGGGGGGGAGTCATTGGGGGAAATTTATAGGTAGGGTCCTAGAGGGGTCAAGTGGGCGGGACTTTACCCAACCGTGCTGCCATGGACACATCTGGAAAGGAAAATTACCGTCAGGTAAGTATTCAATTTTCCGTTATTTTTTACTATATGTGTGCTAATCTAACCACTTGAGGACCGTGATGTTAAACCTCCCTAGTGACAAGGCCATTTTTTCCTTAATAGGCCACTGTAGCTTTAAGGCCTAACTGCAGGGCCTCACAACAACTCAGCACACAAGTGATTCCCCCTACCTTTTTTCCCCACCAACAGAGACCTCTGACCTTTTTTTTTAATAAATATTTATTTGTTTTTTTTTAAATAAATGTCATTATTATTTTAACAGTTGCGTTCAGCTACACTGCACCCCACTTCCCGCATATTAGACTCCTCGCTGAGGTCTGGTGCCCGCTGCTGACTGAAGAGCTCGGTCTCTGGCTGCCATCTAAGAGGAACACAAGCTGACTTAGGCTGATCCTTACTGACAGCCACTACATTGCAGGTGAGACCTGTCCTGGATAGGACAGTATGATTGCTACTTTCTGACAGTTTAAGAGCATTCTTTTTGTTTGTTTTTAGCCATGTACATTGGACCACAGAGCTGCATATGAGCAGGATTGCCTGATGTATGGTGCCAATATTTTATTTGCAAATAAAGGTGCATTTTTTTCAGTTTTGCATCTGTCACTATTTACTAGCCCATATTTTCAAAAATTACAGCAATATACCCCCTTGACATGCATAACAAAAAAAAGTTCTGTCCCTAAGGTAACTATTTATGTATTTTTTTTTCATTGTCATTTTTTTAATGCTAAAGTTTTTTGGGGGTATTGATGAGAGAGTATGGGAGGTTAGGAGTTAATTTGAAATTATGCGTAGGTCTTTTTATTGAAATAAATGTATGTAGGTGTAATTTTACTATTTGGCCACAAGATGTCCTCACATATTTTCTTCCTGCCGCATACTATTACTGCGCGAACAGGAAGTAATGCGCTTGTTACAATGACTGCAGGCATCTAATTGATATCGGTGATTATTGACACGTGGATTGACTGCATTCCCATTTATTGATTTCCCTAATGATCAGCGACAAGAACACGTGCAGGAGTACACGTGGGAGTGTGCGGCAGTGGGAGGCATATATCTAAATTTCAACTTTAGTTTTAAATTTATCTCAGATAGAAATCTCACCTGTGACTCTCCCATACTCCATCTCATTGCACTGAAATCAAAGGTTAACTTAGGACCAAGCAACGCTGAGCTGTCATAACTTCCAACATGAACATAGCGATTGGAGCCATCTGCCTTCTTCTGCCAGTTGACAATCTCATAGGTAGCTGGAATATCTCCATTTTCATCAAAGTAAACGTCTACTCCACTGCTGAGTTTTAGTCTAACATTCTTTACGTAATGGAGTAACTATAACAAAAAGATGCTTTTTTTTAGAAATTATATGTGAATTTATAGTTGAAAAGTACAGTATTTTGTTATATAAGATGCTCTAGTCTATAAGATGCACCTGGGTTAAGAGGGCAAAAAACAGAAAACAAAAATATACTAAACCTGGTGCGTTCATGGTCCAGGAGCATCTTGAGATGTTCTTCCCCAATTATTGTGTCCCCATGTACCTCATTGGTGCTCCTGTGCCCCCATGTGTCCTCCTGCGCCCCCAGGTGTCCCCTTTTGTCCCCATGTGTCCCTCACTTCTCCTGTGTTCTCCTCCACTCCCCCCCCCTCCCCCTGAATAAATACCACTCCTCTCTCTCACTGTTCCCCTAGTGCTGGCTTCTGCTGACCACATAATCATCAAAAGGTGGCACTAGGGGAGCAGTGAGGAGAGAAGAGGTCTCTGATCGCCACAGACTCAGGTACATTAGGTGAGCCATGCTGCAGCTGCTTGAATTTATTCAGGGGAGAGGAGGAGGACACAAGGGGGAGCAGAGGGGAAGGGGGACACAGTGCAGGAAGTCCCCAATGTTGCAGCGGGTTGGCGGTTCGTATCAGCAGACATTCATAAGACAACTGTATTTGGCATATAAGACACAGTGACCTTTTCTTCCTGTTTATGAGGGAGAAAAAGTGTGTCTTATATTCTGAATAGTACCATATAAAATTGTAAGCTGATACGCAATACAGGTTTAACGAACGAGATAGGGACTGTGGATTTGTTCTTAACCTGAATCCATTCTTCAGTTGGAACACTGTTCCACCTATGTCCCCTGTACCTTCTCTGTGCCCCCTTTGCCTCCAGTTTCCCCCTCTGTGCCCCCTTATGGCTCATCTGCACCTTCCTTTGCCTCCAGTGTCCCTCTCTGCTTCCACTGTGTCTCTCTATTTGCCTCTTTCTATCCCCATTTTTACCACCTTGTGTCCCCCTGTGCCTTATTGTGTCCCCTATACATTATTATGTCCCCCCATTACCATCTGGTCCTATTCTGCCTCCTTTGTGTCCCCCTGTACATTATTATCCACCCCCCGTGTCTGCTTCTTGCTCCCCGTTCCTCCTTCGTGTACCCTGTGCCTCCTTCATGTCCCCCTGTGCCTTTTTCATGTGTCCCTGTGCCTTTTTCATGTCCCCATGTGCCTCCTTCATGTCCCCCTGTGCCTGCTGCATGTCCCCCTGTGCCTTCTGCATGCTCCTGTGCCTGCTTTGTGTATTTCTGTATGTCCTCCATGCCCCCTTCCTCCTGCTTCCCCTTGTCCTGCACTCCAATAGTGTAATGTAATGTAATCTACTCATTTCCATGCCAGAGTCCATTCCTCTCTGCTTACAGCTCACTCTAGCGCTCAGCATTTCCTCCTGCATGACACATAATTACACACGTCATGCTGTAGGTAATGCTGGACGCTAGAGTGAGCTGTAAGCAGAGAGGAATGCTGCCTGGCTATGGACTCTGGCGTGGAAGTGAGTAGATTACATCTGCTTACTTTTCAGGCTCAGAGCACGGTCGGACGGAGGCACAAGGGGAGTCCCCATTGTCACGTGATGGGATCGGTGGTTCATTCATATCGGCAGGTTGTTCATAGGTCAGGGACTACCTGTACAAATATTTGGGGCAAAATGCTGAGCTATTGTAGTAGGTCACTGCCCACAGTGCTTTCTGGAGAGGTTTGGGACATGGAGGTGACCCATATACCATTGTTGTGTATGGGAGGTAAGGCCTAGCCATGCTAAGCATTTGAACTGTCTCCTATTCTATGAAGTGAAATTTTAAGTGGGACATATTGGAATGTACAGTTCCATCTACCGGTCCACCAACCTCCCTCCTATTGTTCCCTGAGGGTAGCAGAAGGATTTGGGGAAAGGGGATGACACCTAGACACAGGGAGCTGGTTCTGGTAAAGTGAAGAAAAATGCAATCCAATCAGATGGGGAGACATCACGCCCTAAGACTGACAATCAGGAATGATCAACACGTGACTATTATAATCATTAGATCCAAACTGGAGGAAGAATTGGGGATTTTAAAATCTCTTTAACTTTGCAAATACCTTTAGCAGCTGATCCAGTTAACTATTAGCTATGTTACTTTCTTAGTAGTGTAATGAAATCGTAAGATCCTCCTCTCTGGTGATGCTAATTAGGATTAGCAGTATGACTATGATGTGAGATTTTGGAAGTGGTTATCTTTAATCTTTCTATAGAACTGAGTAACCAAGCAGCTCGGGGTGAGTCAAAACCACTAGGAAAGTATTGGGGACTAAAAGAGACCGAAACACCCTCCTACGAAAAAGCAATGTTTGGTGTGTAATGCCACTGCATTGTGGGAAACCACAGAGGTTCACTAAAAGCTGAAATACCAAAAGTACCTTCTGTAGAAGGCACATTACACCAATCATTGATTTTTAGTAGGAGGGCTTTCCGGTCTCTTTTAGTTCCCAATACTTTCCTAGTGGTGCTGGGTTACCCCGAGCTGCTGGGTTACTCTGTTGTACTGGTCCAAGCCCTGTTCCATAGAGCCATATCAATCCCTGCCATGCACTAAGGAGGATCAAAAGTCCAAAAAAGGCTGTCTGCCTGTGGCATTGATGTGGCTCTGTAACATTTAAAGTATAGGCTTGCAATACACCATAGGTTCTGGATGCTTGCCTGGCTCCAGGGGCATAAAGAGATACTTTGCATATTCAGTAGCGGTGCATTGTGGGTAACCACAGATGTTCACCTAAAGCTGAACTATCGCAAGTACCTTTTGTTTTAAGAAGGCAAATATGTAGAGGGAGAAAGAAACTAAAGTGGAAGGAAGGGATGAAGGAAGGGAAGAAGAAAGGAAGGAAGAAATGAAGGAAGGGAAGATGAAAGAAAAGAGGGAAGAAAGTAAGGAAGGAGGAAGAGAAGGAAGCAAAGTAGGGAGGAGGGACTAGGGATGGACGGAAATGCAGATTTCCACATCCATGGATTTCCCCAAATGCCGATTTATGATTCTACTGATTTTACCAATTTTGTTAATACAGTTGGGTAATTTTTCTTTATTTTTTAAGGTTGTTATCCCAAAATCCACTATATTTTACGGATTGGCCTAAAATGTCTGACTTCAGGCCAATCACAAGTCTCGAAATTCAGAAATACTTGGTAGTTTTGGACCAATCAGGGAATACAAAAGGTTACTGCGGAAATTGCAATACCGTGGGAATTTTAGGCTAATCACAAGACTTGGAAAAACTCTGTAGTATCCGAGTCTTGTGATTGGTCTAAAATTTCTGCTGTATTCCGATTTCTGCAGTAAACTTTTGCATTCCCTGATTGGTGCAATACCATCAAATCTTGTTATTGGCCTAACATTTCTCAGTAATGTGGTATTTCTGTGGTATCTTGATTTCTGCATCCCAATTTACAATCACTGACTGGAAACTATGAAACCAACATTCTGTTAAAATTTGCGAACCATCCCTAGTAGAGAGGGAGGAAAGAAAATACCTAAGTTGGGCTTTAATTTCAGGTATTATAATTGAATATTAACTACCGATAGCTGAGAAAGTAAAATATGTGTATGAGTATTACAATAAGTATATCTACTTATATTTTAGGTATATTTGAAATGTATTTGAAAAAACTACCTGCCATGGCTTAAAATTCCAAGTGCTTGTGCAGGTCTCAGAAAAAGAGAACCCTCCACTTTTCTTGCAATTTCTCATGTCATCCAATGATTTGGCCAAAGCATTAACTGCTTCATACAAATGATGAGAATATCTTAAACTGGTTATGTAAATAGAACTATTCTTTACACTACCCAGACTTTCTTTCCCAGTACACTGTTTGAGAGCAGAATCCGCAGAACTTGAATTATTTATCTCATCAACAAAATTGCAGTTAAAAATCTTTTCCCAAAATAGCTTCACCCAGTTCTGCTCAAAGCTGTAGAGATGTTGAGCCCTAAGAAGAAAGTCACTCAAGCCTGGAACTACGTTGATGGTGAGTCCTAAACCAACGGTACCAGAAACAACTTCAAAATACTTCCCCATAGAAAACCAACCAGTCTGGGACCAGCCAGCATTTCCAACAAAAATTTTTCCACTGACTTTTTGTTTTACCATCTCATTCATGATAGGAATCATGTGAATATCAACAGAGAAGGCAACAATTACTGTCACACTTGACTCTTTGATGGTCTTCACTATATGAGGAGCATTACGGTCTGGTTTTGACATAACAATGTATTCAGTGAAGGCCACACATCCGCCAGCCTTGATTATCTCTTGTTTGATTGGCTGAATTCCAAGCTGTCCATAGTCATTATCTTGTGCCAGTAGACCAACCCAGGTCCATCCAAAATGAAGAACAAGTTCAGCCATACCCTTAGACTGAAACCTATCACTGGCAATGGTCCTGAAAAAAGTGGGCAACATCTGTCGATTACTGAGGAAAGAGGAGCTTGACAAAGGACTTACCTGGGAAATTAAATCAGTAAAATGACAAAATTCAATCCTAACTTAAAGCAGACCTAAAGTAATTTATGCAATTCTATATGAAGCTCTGTTTTGATTGTTTTGATTGTAGAATAAGTAATTCTATTTCAATCTTCCTTTGCAATGAAGACATTCTCCTGCCCTAAAGGTGCCTATTCATCTAAATTGCGACCTGATCAACTAACCAATTAGAAAATGTTATCGAGTTGGATGAAAATCAGTGCCACAACAAGCATGTCCTGTTGATGATTTAACTGATTTTGATGTAAAGTCGGTCGATTGCACCGATCAGACATGCTGGAAAGTTCTTGGTCAAACTGTAAAACATCCCCCATGATCTCCGTGTGGTGTAAAATGTCACCTGTACCGCTGTCATGACTCCAGGACTAATCCACCATCTCCCCCGTTGGGGCACCAGGCACCATTATGGTCATATGATATGTGCTCCAAATGGTGGAGCTCGATGATGACAGCAGAGGAGGTGAAGAGTTGAAGAAGCGAGGCAGGTGAGATATAACACTGTACAGGCACCAGGGGGGAGGAGGGGGGGGCATTTACAATGGGGGCGACTAGGCAGGTGGAGGAGGCAGCATCACTAGGAGGCAAATGTATCTTGGTGGAGCAGCCCATACAACGCTAGATATATGGACACCTTATGTGTAAAACATGATCTTTCTTAAAGTCTAACCACATCAATAATTGAACAAAACACCATTTGATAGTTATTGGGTATATACAAAGTAAGGAATATAATTGGTGAACAGAACACCTGTTTAATGGGCCAAATGTACTTGGCAAGCTACACATAGCACATTTCCTCTCCTCTCTGAATAAAACTGGTGGATGGGCCAGTTGGGTGTTTCTACACGATTTAAAAAGTAGGATGAGCTATAGGTGTAAGGATACATTTGCCTCATACTAAAAATAACAGCCTGGTCCTAGTTTATCAAAGTTACAATCATCAGGCACAAGTGCAGATGCCCATGGCCATGATTAGGCCAAAAAGTCAATTTGTAGATACTCTAAAGAACAAAACCAAAACCATAGATATAGGGGGTAACACACATGGCCCATGGTGAATTTGTGAAACAAATGTCTACCCTTTCCATTGAGAATCACTGTATGGACTCCTTTGCCTTAGTAATATGTTTAGATCCAAGGCAAACTGGGAAGTTCTGAGAAAGCTGTTTGTGAACAATTGTAAAGTTGGCACTGCAATTGTAGGGATGGTCTGAAATGCCAAATACCGATTTCGTAGACTTAAGATTTCTGTTTTCCGATGAGTCTTTTTTTTGGGTAATTTTTTTTTCATTCTCTGATTAGCCTAATACTTCCGAGTTGACTCTGCATTCTCTGATTGGTCCAATGCTTCTGAGTAGTGATGAGCATAATGACCTAATTGCGTTTACATGAAATTTTGTGTAATTCACTAAACAACAATTTTGGGCGTAATAAAAATGGTTTAATTTCTCGAAATTACGCAAAATTTTGCATTAATGCAAAATTTTGTAATTATGAACTTTTCCGTAATTATGATCATTTTCGTAATGGAAACAAATCAGAATTTTGTGTTTAACATGGAAATTCAGCCATTCTCAAAATTGTGTTCCAGCCTAGAGCTTCCTGATATATTTAAAGTGACAACACATGCAGGGACCTTTGCATTACCAGATATTGCAAGGCCCAAAACCAAGTGTCTCAGCATGCATGACTGCTAAGTGCACCTTGGCAAAGAGCACCTGTCTTAGAAGTGCCTGCAAGTAGAGCTTCCTGATACATTTAAAGCGACAGCACGTGCATTGGCCTTTGCATTATCAGATATTGCAATCAGTAATTGCAATCAATGAGTGACTTTCCTGAGTTTAGTAACTACTTAAATTTGCATAATTACCATTAAATTACATTCATTTTCAAAATTAAAATTATTGTTTCAATAGAAAACACGAAATTATGAAATTTCGCATTAAACATGAATTTGTGCCAAAATGCAAAATTAAGTGATGCAAATTTTGCCCGCGGAATTCTGAATTACTGTTTATATGGCAATTACAAAATTACAAATTTGTGACCTAGTGGCAAAATTTGCGTCCGTAACTACGGAAGCACAAAATTACACAAATTTCGGCTCAGAACACTACTTCTGAGTTCTGTGATTGGGGTAAAATTACTGAGTTGAGGTAAAGAAGTATTTCTGCAGAAATCCGATTTCTAATTTCCGTTTTACAATTTTCAAGGAGGGAAATATGTTTATGAAACATAAAGTCCCAGGGGTAATTCATATACTTGGTACTTAAAGAGACACTGAAGCGAAAAAATATATATGATATAATGAATTGGTTGTGTACTATGAATAATTACTAGAAGATTAGCAGCAAAGAAAATATTCTCATATTTTTATTTTCAGGTATATAGTGTTTTTTTTAACATTGCATCATTCTCTAATATGTGCACATTACACAACACTTAGCATTCAAAATGATTCTTTCAGAGCAGTCTGTGAACTAATGAACTCTCCTCTGCCAGAGGAAAAGTAAATAGTTAACTAACAGTTGAGATAATAAAGTCAGAAAACAGCCCTCTCCACGACTTTTGAAAGTCGTAGAGATAATGGCTTTTTTGTATAGAGATAACAACTGGAGTTTCTTAACTCTTCCTGTACTGTAAACAATTAGACTGATGTATCTGATCTTAATGTTTTATTTCTTAGCTGTACTACACATATAAATTATAATATCATATTTTTTTTTCCGCTTCAGTGTCTCTTTAAAACTAGTGGTGGGCAGAAGTTACGCCAACGCGTAATTACACATCGTAATTCGCAATTACACAACGTAACTGTAATGCAAAATTTGTGGATTCTGAGTAAATTTTTTGGGATGCAAACATTTTTACACATACGATTGGATTGCATGTGCAGTATACTGTCTGATGAATGCAATTTTGTTTTTGCACAAGTGAACCCATTTTTTTGCATTGTATATTTATGCACAATAATGAAAAAATTTGGTGAATTTTTGCGTAATCATAATTGACCCCTTAAGAGCACCACTACTGAAAACAATTACTGTCAGAATTAGCATTTTTCAATTATAGGTGTCATCAGAGTTAAAGTATTCAGCAGCTTATAAAGATTTTTTGCAAAACAACTTTTTTTTAATTCTAGGAATACAGAAGAGCAAAGAATGGGTGGGTGTGCGTACATGTATGCCGCCGGTGAGCTGGGCACAGGAAGAGCCAAATGATGGCTCACCCGGCTATCGTCCAAATCCAGTGGTGTAAAATACTATCCCGACAATCCCCAAATTACCCTTACATGCCCCATACAGCAAAACAATACTGCTATGGGGTGCCTAGTTTTGGCGCTCACCACTGAGCGCCATGCACCAAAACCACCTGCTTCGATGGGCGGACCTGCCTACAGCAAAGGCTGATCTATATCACCCAGCATGCATCTTGGTAAGCAAAAGGCACTATCTAGTTGGAATAATCACATGTCAGGAACCCAGTCAAAGGTTTTGAGCTTTTTTTAACTTGATAAAGATCTGTTGTTTGAAACAGCATGCCTCATAGTCTATAGGTGAGTTCAGTATGAGTTCAGTAAATTGGGTCAGTGGACAAACTTCAATGAAAACGAGCACTGCAAGGCTAGGAGTGTCTCTTGCCCATCTTGGCATATCCACAGCAGATTTTTTTTTCCGCATTAAAATAAAGGATTAGTGGTGAGTAGGGATGGCAAATAATGCTTTGGATAACTTGTGGAGAAGCATGTGATCAGTTTGATCAGCTGATAGATTTGTAAGGTTCTGATTGGCTGGTCAGGATCATGTGTTAAACCAGGGAGTCATGACAGCCATTCAGAACCTTTCAAATCTATCAGCTGATCACATGCTTCTCCATGAATTCTCTGAATCATTGCCATCCCTAGTTATTAGCGCTGCAAGGCAAGAGTGCTAACTACTAGGCCACTGTGCTCCCCTAGTGATGAGTTAACCTGAGGAGAATATTTGGACAAAAATAAAACAAATACTTACATGAAATATAATTAACCACTTCAGCCTATGGGTGTTTTTACCTTCAGGGCAGATGCAATTATCCCCTGTCAGCGCTCCTCCCATTCATTTGCCAATAACTTTATCACTACTCATAAATGACCTGTATCTTGATTTTTTTCGCAAATTAAGCTTTTTTTGTGGGCATTGGGCAATACTTGTTTTTCAGTAATTACTTTATTTTCTATGCATTTTATAGGCAAATACACACAAAAAAGAAAAACACAATTTCTCCATCTCCAATTCTATCCCCTATAGTTGTAAAATAAGCAATGCTACTATAAATAAAACCCACCCATTTTATTTGTCCATTAGTCCCAGTTATCACAACATTTAAATTAGGTTTCGAGTACAATGTATGGTGTCAATATATTATGTGGAAATAAAGGTGTATTTTTTCTGTTTTTTTTTTTTATCCCATCAATTGTTAACCCTTATGTCCTAAAATAACATGGATATCCCTTCATGACATGCATATGACATGCATATTTAAAAAAAAAAAACTGAATCCCTAGGGCAACTATTTACGTTTTTTTTTTCACTGTGTTTTTTTCCCCTTCATTTACTTGCATGGTAACCAGGGTGGGGGTTAAGGGGGACTTTGGAAGGTGATAATCATATTTCTTTTAATTCAGATCACCTCATCCAGAAAGGATGAAGTGGTTAAACAAGATTTATTGTGAAAGTACTTTTTTCCCGCACCATGGACCTGCAAAATGTGAAACGTGTTTAAAAATAGTCATCCTTGCAAGGAAAAAAAATGATAATGCACAAGTGGCTTTTAGGGTGGCACGTAATTTAAATCATGAATAGCACTTACTGGCCGCGGGGGGGGGGGGGGGTGATTTACCCATGCTGCTTCCTATTGCCGATTCAACCCAGAGAAAGGACGCATTGGAGTAAGGTGGAATACAAGTGAAGTGCATTGGATATAGGTGGTGGCTTGGGTAAGTTAACCCACTCTCTCCTGTGGCCAGTAGGTGCTACTCATAATTTTGATTATGAACAGCACAAGTGGCTTTGTTCTACTGGGCATGAGTGGACCTAACTCATTCATGCCCACTCTGGATATGCCCATCTATGGCAGGAAACACAGCTCAGAGGTTGAAGAGGAATCCTGTGCAATGGTGGACTTACCCAGGATCTAGGAAGCTTTTGGACCATCCAAAGGTATCTAAATCCCCCTCTCCTCCTTTCAGGTTTGCATTAACAATCACACTTTCTAATCAGATTTACAATATTTACATAACATTTTCTTTAAGTAAGCTGGTCAATAACGTTAGAACGTATCAAGACATTAAAAGGAACTCTCTTACCTGAGGGTATTTTAAAACCCCTAAAAGATTAGCCAAGCTTTTGGAGTTTGAAGATGATACGGATCCAATAACTGCAGTAAAAGGTGATTTTGAAGGACATCGATAGTTGGGGACAAGTGGACTGGACTCAGTCAGAAATTGTAAAGCTCCTTGCAGCTCATAATGAGGAACACTGCAAGTGTCATAAATCTGAAACCCTAAAGTAATATTGGGCAGAATTTCTGGGTTCATATTTATCTCCTCGACAGCAAAGAAGGCAGTGTGAACCATCCGATAACAATCTATGCCAAATCTTAAAAAGTACAGACAAAAGTGATACAAAAAGTGAATTTATTATATGATTGTGATGGTTCTCATTTATTCTGGTTATCATGGTATTCAGCAGTTTACATTACAAACCTGTTATGGTTTTTTTATGTTTTTTTGAAGACTTGTCAGTTAAAACACAAAAAAATTACGATGAAAGACATGGGTACGGAACTTGTCAGGGTGAATCAATCCAAGTATTCATGCTGGAAGTAAAAATTGTCAACTGCCAATTTGGGTATGTTATGGACCTTCACATATACGACAAGGATGATGTGCAATTAATGCAGCAGATTTAAAAATATAGGTGGCTCCGAACAGTTCGCCAGCGAGAAATATTCTGTGAACATCGGCTGTTCAAATTTGCAGTGAAAAGCCAACATTTGGCGTGTTTGATTCACCCCCTGTACATTATCATTGAGCTAAACTTTCACCCCTTACCTCACAGTCAGCAGACACATGGCAGCCAATCAGCTAACACCCCTTCCAGGATCCCTCACCCCCTATCAAAAAGCAGTATCAGTGGCCATATTGGATTAATTCTCTGCTGGCTGCTGACTGCAAGACCAGGGTCAGACTTGCTGCAGTTAGGTAGGAAAAGAATTAGCTAGGCCTGTGTTCTTGTTCCTCACTTGCTGTGAAAGCACCACAAACAGGCCTTTTGGGGGCTAGCACATTGGTCTCCTGGGTTTTTTTGTGTGTCTGACACTCCGCAGCCCACTGGCACCCAGAGCTTTGTGCATAAGGTGATTTCTGCCCTTTAGGGCTCTTTCACATCAGAGCTTGCGTTGGAGAACGCTCAAAGCATACGTTTTGTTGTATGCGTTTTAATGCATTTTGATATGCGTTGCACTGCAGTGAGTGTGCGTTTTTAATCCGTTTTCAATGCGTTACAGCACATAGGAAATCGCAGGTAATTTTTTTTTCTTTTAGTTTTTAACTTTCTACATTGTTCCTCTGTTGCGTTCTGGGACTTATTGCCTGCGTTAACGGATTAAAGATGTGCATAGTGTGCGTTTTACATTGACTAATATTGTAACGCTTAAAGCTAGCGTCGGCCGAAAAACTGTGCCTGGGTGCAGTGCACAAAAACGCAGCGTTATATGTGAAAGCTAAAATGAAAGTCTATGGACTTTCATTTCACCTTGGGTAACGCAAACTTTACCCTTTGCGTTGAAACGCAGAAAATCTACCCTAATGTGAAAGAGCCCTTAGGGTTTAAAACATGACTTTGCATCAACTCCGTAATTTTTGGTGGTACTTTTGGCATGAATCCCTCTGGCATGCTCCTGTCCAGGTGTTAGACCCCTTGAAACAACTTTTCCATCACTTATGTGGCCAGAAACAGTCTTTGTAGGTTTTAAAATTCGCCTGCCCATTAAAGTATATGGCGGTTCGCCAGATTCACGAACATTTCTGGATGTTCGCATTCGCCGTTCGCGAATGGAAAATTTTATGGGCTCGATCCACAAAAGGGTGCTAACTGAGCTAGCATGCCTAAAAGCTTTGGGCGTGCTAACTAGGGTGCTGAACAGTTGGTATGCCCAAAGCTTTTACTGATCGCACGCAAAGTTTAGCACTGCGCGGTGCGCGCGAAATGTCGCGCCGGGTGCGACTAAAACGTTGCACTGGGTGCCCCTAAAACCTTACACCAGGTGTGCCCAAAACGTTGCACTATGCGACTTTTCAGGCGCACCTGGTGCAATGTTTTAGGGGCACCCAGTGCTCTGTTTCGTGCGCCCTGCTCAGCACTAAACTTTGCGTGTGCTAACTTAGCGTGCAAAACTTTGCGCATCCTAAAGGGCTTTAGGCATGCTAAGGGTGTTTTAGGCATGCTAACTAAGTTAGCACCCTTTTGTGAATCAAGCCTTATGTTCACAACATCTCTATTGAAAAAGCTGCAAAATGGGGTCAAAATCATGACTGCCTGATTTCAAATGTCCAGACATTATAGGGGCACTACAGCGAAAAACTGTAAAATTTAAAATATGTGCAAACATATACAAATAAGATGTACATTTTTTCCAGAGTAAAATGAGCCATAAATTACTTTCCTCGTATGTTGCTGTCGCTTACAGTAAGTAGTAGAAATCTGACAGAAGTGACAGGTTTTGGACTAGTCCATCTCTCCATAGGGATTCTGAGGGATATACTGTATCTGAATATGATTTGCAGGCACCGGCGTACCTACCGGGGATGTGACCCCCTCAGCCGCAGGGGGGCCCAGGGCTGCTCTGGGGCCCGCTCACTGTGCGTGGGGGGAGCGCTGCTCTGGACCCCCCAGCAAGGTGCTCAACTGGCCGCAGCGTCTAATAGACGCTGCACCAGTTCATTCCCCGCAGCCCTGCTCCAGTATCCTGCATAGTCTCCGGCAGGCAGAGCAGGGCTACGGCAAGATGGCCGCCGAAGAAGCCCTGCACTGGAGACTATTTGTGTCTCTAGCACAGGGCTTTGGCAGCCATCTTGCCGTAGCCCTGCACTCTGCCTGTCAGCGCGGGAGATGTGCTGCAGAAGGACTCGGGGAGTTGGTGCCAGATGCCGGGAGAGGAGAAGACTTCTGTCAGGTAAGTGAATTGTTTTTTTTTTAACAGGTGCATTTTTTTTTCTAGTGTCTGCTGCCCACATTGCGATTTTCAGGTGTCTGCTGCACACATTACGATTTTCTGGTGTCTGCTGCCCACATTACGATTTTCAGGTGTCTGCTGCCCACATTGTGATTTTCAGGTGTCTGCTGCCCACATTACGATTTTCAGGTGTCTGCTGCCCACATTGCGATTTTCTGGTGTCTGTCTGCTGCCCACATTACGATTTTCAGGTGTCTGCTGCCCACATTACGATTTTCTGGTCACTGCTGCCCTCATTGCGATTTTCTGGTCACTGCTGCCCACATTGCGATTTTCTGGTCACTGCTGCCCACATTGCAATTTTCTGGTGTCTGCTGCCCACATTACGATTTTCTGGTCACTGCTGCCCACATTGCGATTTTCTGGTCACTGCTGCCCACATTGCGATTTTCAGGTGTCTGCTGCCCACATTACGATTTTCAGGTGTCTGCTGCCCACATTACGATTTTCTGGTCACTGCTGCCCTCATTGCGATTTTCTGGTCACTGCTGCCCACTTTGCAATTTTCTGGTGTCTGCTGCCCACATTACGATTTTCAGGTGTCTGCTGCCCACATTACGATTTTCAGGTGTCTGCTGCCCACATTACGATTTTCTGGTGTCTGCTGCCCATATTACGATTTTCAGGTGTCTGCTGCCCACATTATGATTTTCTGGTGTCTGCTGCCCACATTGCGATTTTCTGGTGTCTGCTGCCCACATTACGATTTTCTGATGTCTGCTGCCCACATTGCGATTTTCAGGTGTCTGCTGCCCACATTACGATTTTCTGGTCACTGCTGCCCACATTGCGATTTTCAGGTGTCTGCTGCCCACATTACGATTTTCAGGTGTCTGCTGCCCACATTACGATTTTCAGGTGTCTGCTGCCCACATTACGATTTTCTGGTCACTGCTGCCCTCATTGCGATTTTCTGGTCACTGCTGCCCACATTGCGATTTTCTGGTGTCTGCTGCCCACATTACGATTTTCAGGTGTCTGCTGCCCACATTATGATTTTCTGGTGTCTGCTGCCCATATTACGATTTTCAGGTGCCTGCTGCCCACATTACGATTTTCAGGTGTCTGCTGCCCACATTATGATTTTCTGGTGTCTGCTGCCCACATTGTGATTTTCTGGTGTCTGCTGCCCACATTACGATTTTCTGGTGTCTGCTGCCCACATTACGATTTTCTGGTGTCTGCTGCCCACATTACGATTTTCTGGTCACTGCTGCCCACATTGCGATTTTCTGGTCACTGCTGCCCACATTGCGATTTTCAGGTGTCTGCTGCCCACATTACGATTTTCAGGTGTCTGCTGCCCACATTACGATTTTCAGGTGTCTGCTGCCCACATTACGATTTTCAGGTGTCTGCTGCCCACATTGCGATTTTCAGGTGTCTGCTGCCCACATTGCGATTTTCTGGTGTCTGCTGCCCACATTACGATTTTCTGGTGTCTGCTGCCCACATTAGGATTTTCTGGTGACTGCTGCCCACATTGCGATTTTCTGGTGACTGCTGCCCACATTGCGATTTTCTGGTGACTGCTGCCCACATAAGGATTTTCTGGTGACTGCTGCCCACATAAGGATTTTCTGGTGACTGCTGCCCACATTAGGATTTTCTGGTGTGTGCTGCCCACATTAGGATTTTCTGGTGTGTGTTGCCCACATTATGATATTCTGGTGACTGACTGCTGCCCACATTACGATTTTCTGGCCCACATTACGATTTTCTGGTGAACACTGCCCACGTTACGATTGTCTGGTGAATGCTGTCCATGTTACAATTTTCTGGTGAACGCTGCCCACATTACGATTTTCTGGTGAACTCTGCCCACATTACGATTTTCTGTCCCACATTACGATATTCTGGTGAACGCTGCCCACATTACGATTGTCTGGTGTATGCTGTCCACGTTACAATTTTCTGGTGACTGCTGCTCACGTTACGATTTTCTGGTGACTGGTGCCCACATTACGATTTTCTGGTGAACTCTGCCCACATTACGATTTTCTGGTGAACTCTGCCCACATTACGAGTTTCTGGTGAACTCTGCCCACATTATGATTTTCTAAAGGCCCACATTACGATTTTCTGGTGAACTCTGCCCACATTACAATTTTCTGGCCCGCATTACGATTGTCTGTTAAAATGCTGCCCACTTTACAATTAATTTACAGTGAAACGCTGCCCCATTACGATTATTTGGCACCTATGGGGGGGGCCCCCATCCAAATATTCGCAGGGGGGCCCAGTGATTTCTAGTTACGCCCCTCTTTGCAGGTCTTGTGCGCTCCTCCCTCTGACTCAAACAATATGTTCACACTATATATATGTACTACTGTAAACCAATTGGATCGCTATATACCTAATTGAGTGTGTACCTCAATAAAAAATTCAATTAAAATGTGGTATAGCGCTCAACAATTACACACTTCCAAACCCACATAAATTCAGTCCATAATATCTTAAAACATGATCCTAGAAAAAAATTATTTTCTTAAAGTCCAAATTGAAATTAAAAGTCCTTCATTCATCAAATCTTCTTTGCACACTTATGATAAACTTTGTACGCTCACCAGATCTGTAGGCCAACCTGAATTGATTGGCAAAACACGCTTGTGACACTTTGTCAGTGATCCCACACGACCAGTCTGCTCCAATCACGCCTCCTCAATGTTCAGACCATAAAAACAAAACACACTTCCATAGGGTAATATTGTATGGCAGCTTGGTTCACCACTCCCTTTATAAGATCTATCTCCAGTGGTTCCCTGAATTTTATAACAAAACACCCAGTGACACTTCCACCGTATTTCAACAAAGCCTCTCACCGTTTGTCTGTGCTGACCCAGCACAGACCAGCCAAAATCGCTTGTTTGTAGTAGTGTCAGATACTGTGTTCTATGTCCGCCTCTTCCCCTAGGACTCAAGCAGGACTCAACATGGTGTAATACCGTTTATTCAAAATATAAAATATTAAAAGAGTGCACTCACAATCTTCCAAAGTTAAATGCGCATATCAAACAAAGGCGGCTGGCGTCTCCTCCACTCCATAGGCTCCGCCCAACTAGTTTCGTCAGAGCGACTCATCAGGGGCATGGCCTATCGGAGCAGGAGATGCAGCTAAATACAACATTTCAGTCACATGATCCCTTACATGACGCGGACCTACCGCCCACCTCAGCGTCTTTCATTGGTCTTTGTCTGCCGCCTCTCATTGGTGCAGCGCTGAACTACGGGGAATCTAAAACTACAACCCCCATAATTCCTAGCTGTTTTCCGCCTTGTCTTACAATACTATGAGTATCCCACACTACCCATACGCTATCTATCACCCCCACCCACCTCTATCTATCCCATCCAGCTACGGAAATCCGCATTAATGAGGGACTAACCCAACCAACTTCCTCCATTAGCAATACGGTACAGCTTACAAAAATTATATATAGTACAGCTTACAAAAAATATATATATTATTAAAATTAAACATCCAACCACACAAAATTTGGACATGTGTATCCTTGTGCATCTATTTGTGTGAACACGTATCGGCATTGTTAAAGGGACAGGTCCCACATGAAAGGGGTAATTACTAAACTGATGAAAAAAACCCTCACTACCAAAATAAGACACATGAATGACGCATCAGTGTTGACATTAATCCATAATGCCTCCCCAAAAGTCCCGCCCCCCCCCGCAAATTCGTTACAATTCCTACACATTGTCGACATGGGTAAAAACCCACATTGCATTGTAGTATTGTAAGACAAGGCGGAAAACAGCTAGGAATTATGGGGGTTGTAGTTTTAGATTCCCCGTAGTTCAGCGCTGCACCAATGAGAGGCGGCAGACAAAGACCAATGAAAGACGCTGAGGTGGGCGGTAGGTCCGCGTCATGTAAGGGATCATGTGACTGAAATGTTGTATTTAGCTGCGTCTCCTGCTCCGATAGGCCATGCCCCTGATGAGTCGCTCTGACGAAACTAGTTGGGCGGAGCCTATGGAGTGGAGGAGACGCCAGCCAGCTTTGTTTGATATGCGCATTTAACTTTGGAAGATTGTGAGTGCACTCTTTTAATATTTTATATTTTGAATAAACGGTATTACACCATGTTGAGTCCTGCTTGAGTCCTAGGGGAAGAGGCGGACATAGAACACAGTATCTGACACTACTACAAACAAGCGATTTTGGCTGGTCTGTGCTGGGTCAGCACAGACAAACGGTGAGAGGCTTTGTTGAAATACGGTGGAAGTGTCACTGGGTGTTTTGTCATAAAATTCAGGGAACCACTGGAGATAGATCTTATAAAGGGAGTGGTGAACCAAGCTGCCATACAATATTACCCTATGGAAGTGTGTTTTGTTTTTATGGTCTGAACATTGAGGAGGCGTGATTGGAGCAGACTGGTCGTGTGGGATCACTGACAAAGTGTCACAAGCGTGTTTTGCCAATCAATTCAGGTTGGCCTACAGATCTGGTGAGCGTACAAAGTTTATCATAAGTGTGCAAAGAAGATTTGATGAATGAAGGACTTTTAATTTCAATTTGGACTTTAAGAAAATATTTTTTTTCTAGGATCATGTTTTAAGATATTATGGACTGAATTTATGTGGGTTTGGAAGTGTGTAATTGTTGAGCGCTATACCACGTTTTAATTGAATATACTGTATCTGTTATCAAAAGCACCTAGTGAATGGCAGTTGCTCTCTCCAACTGTTAAAAACTGTATAGGAAGCAGGGAAGCTGGCCAGCATCAATGTTTAAATCCTTTTTAGGGAATATCTTTATAAAGAATAAAAGCCTTGCTGAGAATCCCCTATTGAAGAAATGGATTAGTCCGAAACCTGTCACTTCTGTGAGATTTATACTACTTACTGTAAGTGACAGCAACATAGGAGAAAATTAATTTATGGCTCATTTTACTCTGGAAAAAAATGTACTTCTTATTTGTATATGTTTGCACATATTTTAAATGTTACAGTTTTCTGCTGTAGTGCCCCTTTAACTGGGATAGTGAAGCTACTTTAGTAAAAGTGACAGACTTACAGTATATCAATACTGCAATACAATTAGTGATGAACGTAATCTGCTAATTATGGTTTTGTTAGTTTCATGTAAAATTGAACAATTACAGCCACATGTTATTAAGATTTGATATTCAATTGATTTTGCATAATTAGGCATAATTTTGTGCTGATTTTAGCAATTAATAGCAAAGTCCCTGTACATGCTATAATTGTCACCAAAATTACTATGTATAATAAGGGGAATAGTGGGAACAAATCATCCATTTTTCTTTTCAGAAAAACCTTGGAGTTTTTGAAAAAAAAATAAGATTTTAAAATATTAAAAGAAAAATGTTTTTTGTAAAAAAACAAAAAAAAACAAAAAAAAAAACTTAGTCAAATTACATTGTGCATGTATGGAGCTTTTGTTACTAATTGCACAAAATTACACATAATGACACACAAAATTATGGTTCCTAATTATGGCTACAAATTAAACACATGAAGATTTTTTTTCTAAAATTTTGCAATATGACTTGCATAATAATTGTGAATTATAATGCGAAATCACGATTCTGCTAAATTGGTGCTCAGTGCTCAACAAGTTGTTTAGGTGATACCTTTAATGGCTAACTGCACAAGATTCCTTTGCAAGCTTTCAAAACTTTACGTTTTTTCTTCAGGCATGTTTGAGAGATGGTATGGTTCTGATCCAACTCTGAAACATACCTAAAGAAGAAACTTAACGTTTCAAAAGCTTGCTAAGGAATCTTGTACAGTTAGTCATTAAAGGTATCACCTACCTAAACAACTTTTGTTGTTATGTCTTCGGATGACATTTGCACTAAACTGCATTAAAGAGTAACTGTCAGGCTGCAAAAGCTAATTTAAACCTCTATTCTCCTGTGTTAAACAGTTTAGAAGGAATCCAAAAAGGCAATACTGAAGTTAAAAATCTCTCTTACTGTGATGTGTGCTGAACAGCAAGGCTGTTAGACCCAAGCTCTGTAAGGAGGCCGGCAGGACACATAACAGATACTGCAAAGCATTCTGGGGCTGCTTCTCCCTAGTGCACTACCTTGGGTCATCCCCTTCATTTCCCTATCACGCCCTAAGGCTGCTTTCACAGTTACAGGCTCATGTTACAGCAGCTTCTAACAGCAGTAGCCTAAACTCACAGCACTGAAAAATCACAGGGCACATGTTCCGTTAAAGTATACTGCATGAGTCCGCTATTGTTCCTAGCCACATGGCTAATTAATATTCACTGCACATTAGTGTTGTCCATTAGGATCTTTTTTGTGAGTCGAATCATCGTGAAGCAGGGAGGATATGACATCACAATTGGCTTCATGGGAGACAGACAAACATGGAACCTGCCATGAGCTGTCAGGAGCATCATTCTCTGCAAATCCTATATAAAAATTCTGTGAAATCCAAACGTGGACAGTGAAATGCATATGTAATGTAAGTACAGCCAATATTTAGCTACTGATATATGTGTTTTTATCTCTGAGACCCTATACCTAACAGCTCCTCTTTAAGCAGAATTACGTGTGTAAAGTCTTACTGCATTATAAATAAAGCAGAATTCAATGCATTACACTCTAATCATTGTATGTGAGCCTTACAATCATTGTATTCGAGCCTTTACACATGTATTTCTGCTTTATGCATAGAGTGTATTATAGGCCGTAGAGGCGTGGGGAATAGGGCTGAGCTCTCGGATTCCGAATTTAGAGTTTGCCATTGGAATTTGGCAGTTCCGAGTAAGCACTCAAAACTCGAAAATTCGGCAATTCCGAGTACCGAATTTGTGTTTACATTGAAGTCAATAGTGCTAAATTACGTGGTCAATTGTGAAGCCCCCTTACATGCTATCATCACCAAATTTGGCATGTATATTAAGCAGATGAGTAGGAACATGGTAAAAAAAATTGTGAAAAGACCTTATAGTTTTTGACATAAACGATTTTAAAGTTTCATAGGAAAAATGTTTTTTAAACTCTGTAAAATGACACTGCTGCAGTACAGGTTACTGCATTCCGAGTTCTGTATACATATTGTATCAGTTGGAAGGATCCGCACCGTCTAAAAAATAGGTATTTATTTAAAGCTCTTTAAAACATCACAGGCAAAAATATAAAAGTGTGCCGGGTCACCATTGACGCACGGCGTTTCGGATACAAACCTTCCTCAGAATGGCTCCAGTACACACTGCCATATTCACACAACCTATGCCCATTATATATACAGGCAGAGGACCTGATGGAAGACTACAACCTGTCTTAGCAATTTGCTTATATGCATATTCATATCAACAAAAGCCAATGAAAATGAATGTAACATTTGTAAACAGTACAGAGGTCACAGTATTAGAAACAACCAAATATAACATGACTTACATCAGGCTGGTCTAACTCAAGAAAGCCCCCTCCAAACGGATCCAGGCATCAAAGGCACTTCCTTATTAGTCCCAAGATGTGTAATACACCTCCAGTGGACTTCTCAAAACATCATGCCATAGATGCTCAGTGAGGTCGGCTGATCCCAAGCTCTGCCGACTAACCACCGCATTTCCTCCATGGTAGGGCACTTACCCCGCTTCCCAGCCAATCAGCATGTCAGCAAGTCCCCGACAGCGTCCTGTTTACAGGACTCAGCCTATAGGAAACTCACCGCCAGCGTCCGCTCATAGAGCTAGATGACTCCTGACCAATCAGTGTGGCGCCGACAGCGTCCGCACCCAAGACTACGCGTAACGTCACTATTAAGGCGGACAAATCGCCGCCAGCGTCAGCTCGTAAAGTTGGATACCTTCAGGCCAATCAGTGCTGCGCCGACAGAGTCCGCACCTAGAACAACATATAGCGTCACCACTAGGGCGGGCAAATCCCCACCAATCAAAATAGGGCCTACAGCGTCCGCATGTGAACCTGGTCTAATGAAGACCAATCAAAAGCGGACTAGCTTTACACAAGGTCTATTAATAAACAACTATATATTATCCACTGCCACAACTTGTTACATCATAAAACTAGTGACGTACATTAACTTGGAGTTTATACCATTACTCACAATAGGGCAAATGCATCGGGGAATCAGTCTGGTTGTTTCATACATGTGACCTCATTCCTGTAGCTCCAGCTCCACCTACTGGATAAACATATTAGACATGAATATAAATACACATTAGCAAAAAGAGTAACAGTTGTAAATCCGCCTTAATAGTAACGTTATGTGTAGTCTTGGGTGCGGACGCTGTCGGCGCCACACTGATTGGTCAGGAGTCATCTAGCTCTATGAGTGGACACTGGCAGGGAGTTTCTTATAGGCTGAGTCCTGTAAACAGGATGCTGTCGGGGACTTGCTGACATGCTGATTGGCTGGGAAGCGGGGTAAGTGCCCTACCATGGAGGAAATGCGGTGGTTAGTCGGCAGAGCTTGGGATCAGCCGACCCCGCTGAGCATCTATGGCATGATGATTTAAGAAGTCCACTGGAGGTGTATTACACATCTTGGGACTAATAAGGAAGTGCTTTTGATGCGTGGATCCGTTTGGAGGGGGCTTTCTTGAGTTAGACCAGCCTGATGTAAGTCATGTTATATTTGGTTGTTTCTAATACTGTGACCTCTGTACTGTTTACAAATGTTACATTCATTTTCATTGGCTTTTGTTGATATGAATATGCATATAAGCAAATTGCTAAGACAGGTTGTAGTCTTCCATCAGGTCCTCTGCCTGTATATATAATGGGCATAGGTTGTGTGAATATGGCAGTGTGTACTGGAGCCATTCTGAGGAAGGTTTGTATCCGAAACGCCGTGCGTCAATGGTGACCCGGCACACTTTTATATTTTTGCCTGTGATGTTTTAAAGAGCTTTAAATAAATACCTATTTTTTAGACGGTGCGGATCCTTCCAACTGATACAATATGTATACAGAACTCGGAATGCAGTAACCTGTACTGCAACGGTGTGGATCCTTTCAACTGATACAGTACATACTATCCCTGTGACTCCAGGGGTGATCACAGCACGTCGACAGTACCATCGGTGCAGATGTAATTACATTACTGTATACATATTGTATACATTTCATGAAAACAGACAGCGTGGGGTCCCCCCTCCCAAGCCTCCTTAACCCCTTTTCCCTCATGCAGGCTGGGATAGCTAGAATGCGGAGTCCCGGCCACGTGGGACTTCGCACCCTGAGCTATACCAGCCCGCATGGTCCATTGTTTAGGGGGGCTCTGGAGTAGAGGGGCAGCCAAGCCTCCCCCTCTCCCCCCGAGCCCTTGTCCAATCCATGGACAAGGGGCTCTCCCCCACCTCTGGTGCCCCAGAGGGAGGTGGGGGCCGCCGACATCCTGGGGGGTTAGTGATGCCATCCGAGGGTCCCCTTTAACAAGCAGACTCCGGAAGCCGCCCCTTCCCCAGGAGAAATTAGTATAGGGGTACACGGTACCCCTTACCCAGTGCCGGCCCTAGACTTTTTTGACGCCTGAGGCTAATTTTGAAAGAATTGCCGCCCCCCCCCCCCCGCCGAGCTGGAGGGGTAGCTGGCAGGACGGGGGTATTGGGCCTAGCGGTGGGGAGGGGGGTCGGACCCCCCCTCCCTCGCCTGAGTCCCCCGATCTGCGCTCCCCTCCAGCTTTAAATGTAGAGTGAGCAGCCAACAGACAGTAAGAGGCACAGGCGGGGAATCACTCACCTCTTCCTCGTTCCAACGTGCGCTCCACTGACATCGCTTCCTGCAACGCCGGCCACATACAATACAGTAGGCGGCGTTGCAGGAAGTGACGTCAGTGGAGCGCACACTGGAACGAGGAAGAGGTGAGTGATCCCCCGCCCGTGCCTCTTAATGTCTGTCGGCTGCTTACTCTACATTTAAAGCTGGAGGGGAGCGCAGATCGGGGGACCCAGGCGAGGGAGGGGGGGGGTCCAACCCCCCTCCCCACCGCTAGGCCCAATACCCCCGTCCTGCCAGCTACCCCTCCAGCTCGGCAGCCGGCCCCCCCGCACCCACGGACGGGCGGATGCCGCCCCTAGAACTTTGCCGCCTGAGGCAAAAGTTTCACCCCGCCTAATGAGCAGGCCGGCCCTGCCCTTACCCATTTCAGCAGAGAATTTAAAAAAAGAAATAAAAACACGACAACGAAAAAAGTCCTTTATTATTCTAAATTAACCAGGGATACTTACCTTGCAATAATCCCACGCCAGTATCCTCAGGAGTGGTCCCACGCCAGTATCCTCAGGAGTGGTCCCACACACCCGCCCAACTCCCGGTGCTGAATGGCTGTAGAAAGCCTCTGCAATCTGTATTGCATAAGCTAGAAACACGAAAATTGTTTGCTGAAGCAAGAATTTTCGGCAAACAGTGTCACAAACAAAATGGCTGCTGGGTAATCCCCGTTCCCCGGAGGCCACCTCAGAGTGTCAGATTGAGCGTTATTTCACATAAATAGTTGAGTCCAGGGGGGCAGGGCACCTTCTGCTCTGGTCACCTGGACCCACCATCTATGTGAAAAATGGCTGGTTTCGCCACTCTAGTGTGGCCTCCAGCGTTCCGGGATTTCCCAGTGGCCATTTTGATCGCATCACTGTTTGTCGAAATTTCTTGTTTCAAAGGCAACATTTTCATGTTCATAGCCTCTGCTATACAGATACAGAGGCTGACTGTGACTATTCAGTGGCGAGAGTTCATCGGTGTGGAAGGGTGGTGAGATGTCCTAAGAGGATACTGGTGTGGGACCACTCCTAAGGATACTGGCGTGGGATTTTCGCAAGGTAAGGTAAGTATCAGTGGGTAATTTAAAACAATAAAGGACTTTTTTCGTTGTCATGTTTTTATTTCTTTTTTTTAACTCTGCTGAAATGGGTAAGGGGTACCGTGTACTCCTATACTCATTTCTCCTGGGGAGGGGGCGGCTTCCGGGGTCTGATTATTAAAGGGGAACCCCGGATGGCACCATGAACCCCCCAGGACGTCAGCGGCCCCCACCTCCTCCTGGGGCACCGGAGGTGGGGAAGAGCCCCTTGTCCATGGATTGGACAAGGGCTCGGGGGGAGAGGGGGAGGTTGGCCGCCCCTCTCCTCCAGAGCCCCCCCCCCCCCCATACCATGGACCATACGGGCTGGTATAGCTCAGGGTGCGAAGCCCCACGTGGCCGAGACTCCGCATTCTGGCTATCCCAGCCTGCATGGGGGACATGGGGTTAGGGAGGCTTGGGAGGGGGGACCCCACGCTGTCTGTTATCATGAAATGTATACAATATGTACACAGAACTCGGAATGCAGTAACCTGTTCTGCAGCAGTGTCATTTTACACAGTTTAAAAAACATTTTTCCTATGAAACTTTGAAATTGATTTGCTCAAAAACTATAAGGTCTTTTCACAATTTTTTTTTTACCATGTTCTTACTCATCTGCTTAATATACATACCAAATTTGGTGATGATAGCATGTACGGGGGCTTTACAATTAACCACAGAAGTTGGCACTATTGACTTCAATAGAAATGCACTCGGAACACGAAAATTCGGAACACGAAATTCGGTTTTCGCATGCGGTACACGGAATTTCGACGAAATCGGAATTCAGCTGTTCCGATCAGCCCTGGTGGGGAAGAGCAAAATCATCACTGGTAGTTTGATTGCTAATAAGGGCAAAAGTGATCAAAAGAATCAGACTAACACTTTCACTTCATTTATAATAATTTTTAAAGTGTACCTGAGATGATTAAAACATAAGACTTTATTCTTGCCTTGGGCTTCCCCCAGCCCCATAATCTCTGTGGGCTCCCTTGCTGTCCTCTTGAGCAGCTTCATTCATCTTTAATCTTCCCCGGTACAAGGGCCTCAGGCACACCAGTTGGGCTGCTCTGCACATGCGCAGGCGGGCTGTGCATGCGCCCGTCTCGCTCCTGTCACCAGGAGTGGTATCTGCCTTCGCCAGGTGTACTGCACAGGTGCAGAACACTTCCAGTGACACTAGAACCATGAAGGTGCGCACGTCCGGTTCACGCATGCATAGTACAGCCCAAGTAGTACTCAAGAGGCCTTTGTGCCGGCGCAGATTAAAGATGAATGGAGCCACCCAGGAGGACGGCAAGGGAGTCCTCAGAGTATACGCTGCTGGAGGAAGCCCCAGGTAAGTATAAAATTTTTGTTCTCAGCCACCCAACCTGGCTTCATGGTCATACTAGAATCTTGCTACTAGATTTGGGCAAATTTGCAGTGAGACTAAACTTCAAAATTTCCCTTTACTCATTCCTGGTATAGATATCAGCACTGAGGTTCAAATTTAAAGGGACACTTAAGTCAGGAATAAAAAAATCAGTTTTACTTGCCTGGGGCTTCTACCAGCCTTATGCAGCCATCCCGTGCCCTTTCAGTCACTCACGTAGCCTCCAGTCTCCAGCCACCAGCTAGTTTTGTTTTTGCTGACAGGCCCTGATAGGGAGTTGGCGGGCTTTCTGCGCCTGCACAGTCCTGGCCACGCGTATCCTTCTTCATGTTCTCCTCCTCAATAGTGTCCTGCACAGGCGTAGGTCACTATTGCGGATGGGAACGCAAAGAAAAATACACGTAGCCAGGGCTGTTGGTCCTGTCAGTGAAAATGAAACTAGCTGTCGGTGGGGGACCGGAGGCTTCTTGAGGGACTGTGAGGGTACGGGATGGCTGGAAGGGGCTGGTAGAAGCTCCAGGAAAGTAAAACTGATTTTTTTTATTCCTGGCTTACGTGTCCCCTTAAGCTGAGCATTAACTTATGCTAAATGCTCAGCATTTAAGAGCCAATTAATATTCATAGTATTAATTTTGTCCATTTTTGTTTATTTAATTATTTTTTTACGCAGTGGTTTTGGTGAAAAATGGATCCTTAAAGTACACTTAAAGGGATACTGTAGGGGGGTCGGGGGAAAATGAGTTGAAGTTACCCGGGGCTTCTAACGGTCCCCCGCAGACATCCTGCGCCCGCGCAGCCACTCACCGATGCTTTGGCCCCGCCTCCAGTTCACTTCTGGAATTTCAGACTTTAAAGTCTGAAAACCACTGCGCCTGCATTGCCATGTCCTCGATCCTGCTGATGTCACCAGGAGTGTATAGCATAAGTCCAGCACGGTCTGTACCTGCGCAGTACACTCCTGGTGACATCAGCGGGAGCGAGGACACGGCAACGCAGGCGCAGTGGTTTTCAGACTTTAAAGTCTGAAATTCCAGAAGTGAACTGGAGGCGGGGCCAAAGCATCGGTGAGTGGCTGCGCAGGCGCAGGATGTCTGCGGGGGACCGTTAGAAGCCCCGGGTAACTTCAACTCATTTTCCCCCGACCCCCCTACAGTATCCCTTTAAGCTTTTTTTTTTTTACTAAAGCTGTTTCCAAAGTCTTTTTTAAAGAAACAACATAAATAATTAAATCTCTATTTGAATATTTTTGCTGGAGGCTGCATTCAAGAAAAATAATGAAAACAGAGAAACACAAGTACAGGTAAAAACTTCTGTAGAAGAAAAGAAAGGTCTGTCACCTGCAATAAAAAAAATGATACACAGTTTATAAAAGCTAATACATCAGAGAGAATGACAAAAGTTTGATGGTTGTTCAGCATTAAGAAAACAAAAAACAAAAACAAAAAAAAACACTTACATGGCACAAGTTGTCTTGGGTGGTCTTGTACGATAGGAAATGCTCTCATAAACTTTGTCATTATGAATTGTCATTAAAACCCCAATCATGAGATCTCCAGGCTGTGCTATGCCTTCAAGATTTGATATTCCTGGCAGCTGACATCTCTGACTCACAAAAGTGTGGACAATACTGGAGAAAAACAGTGTCACTATCCTGACCAGAGAGCAACACCTTCTCATTGTTTCTCAGTTAAATTTGAAGGCTTTAGTGCACACCGATGGTGACTGACACTGTGCGGATGAGAGGTTTGAAGAAGTGCAATTGAGTCTTTGACTTACTGGTATATTTATGAATATTTATAGGCAGCACATCTCTTTTTTGGCTTGAGGCATCCTCATGGCACCAGTAAATGACCTCAATCATGTCACTTGGTGATAAACATAAATCCCTTCTCTAAATATTGTTAAAAGACTCTTGTGGAATCTAAAATTGAACATATACCCCAGCGAAAACCTGCATTTGCTTTTGTGCAGATGTGATCTCTCCAGTGAATAGAGAATGATGTTCTATACTTTTAACTGACACATTGCTTGATTATCACTGCTGCAGGGAATATTTAACATTGTATTTTATTAAAGGGGCACTATGGCGAAAAAAATGTAAAATTTAAAATATGTGCAAACATATACAAATAAGAAATACATTTTTTCCAGAGTAAAATGAGCCATAAATTACTTTTCTCCTATGTTGCACTGGTCACTTACAGTAAGTAGTAGAAATCTGACATTACCGACAGATTTTGGACTAGCCCATCTTCTCATAGGGGGGTTCTCAGGGTTTTCTTTATTTTTAAAAGCACTTAAAGCACATAGTGAATGGCAGTTGCTCCGTAAAACTGCCAAAATAGTGTGCATTGAGCAGGCATGCTGGCCAGCATCTTTGTATTAATCATTTTCAGGGAATGTCTTTATAAAGAATAAAGGCCATGCTGAGAATCCCCTATGAAGAGATGGACTAGTCCAAAATCTGTCGGTAATGTCAGATTTCTACTACTTACTGTAAGTGACAGCAATATAGGAGAAAAGCAATTTATGGCTCATTTTACTTTGGAAAAAAGCACTTCTTACTTGTCTATGTTTGCATATATTTACATTTTTACAATTTTTTCGCCATAGTACCCCTTTAAACAAAAGCTATAGTGCTTGATGAACTAATACACATTTAAAAAAATAAATAAATATATATATATATGTGTACATATATATATATATATATACAGTGTTGCCCATAATTGTTCATAACTCTAGCAAGTTTTGACTTGCAGCTACTTTTATTCAACCAGCAAGTAATTTTTTGGGGGAAATGGCATAGGTGTCTCCCAAAAGATAACAAGACAGTGTACAAGGGGCATTTTTGAGAAAAAAAAGTGTCCAAAATGATTCATACCCTTCACAAACTGTCACAGTCTGTGGGAAAATCCAAATCCTATACTGTTCCTAACATTCCAAGCTGTTCTAAAGCATCCTAATTACCCTTATTTATTGGGAACAGCTGTTTTTTTCAACTCAACAGGTGAAAAACAGCAGCTCTCTGCAGCTGATTTGTGGACAGTCAGGACTAAGACAAAGGAACTCAGTTAGGACCTGCGGCTGCACATTGTGGCTGCTCAAAAGTCATGAAAGGGCTACAAGGCCATTTCTAAATGTTTTCAAGTTCCAGTGGCTACAGTGCAAAGTATTATTAAAAAATACAAGATGTTCCACACTGTGAAGGACGTGGTCACAAGCCAAAAGTGACACCTGTGCCGGCCAGGAGGATAGTGAGAGAGGTGAAAAAGAATCCAAGGATAACCACCAAGGCCATCCTGGTGAATCTAGGCTCTGCTGGCGGCAATGTCTCAAGGCAGACAATCCAATGGACACTGCACACTACTGGGTTCCGCGGATGCAAACCAAGGAGGACGCAACTTCTCCAGATAAGGCACAAAAAAGCTTGCTTGGCCTTTGCAAATGCTCATCTGGACAAAGAAGAAGATTTCTAGTCATCTGGTCATGGTCGTGGAATCCTAATGCTTTGGGGGTGTTTTCAGCCAATGGACCAGGGAACCTAATCACAGTAAATGGCATCATGAAAAAAAGAGCAATACATGAAGGTTCTCAACGACAACCTCAGGTAGTCTGCAGAGAAGCTTGGCCTTGGGCAACAGTGGACATTTCAGCATGACAATGACCCCAAACACAGAGAAAAAGTGGTGAAGCAATGGTTAGCAGACACCAACACTAACATTAACATTTTAGATTGGCCCAGCTAGAGACCTGACTTGAATCCAATTCAGGATCTGTAGAGGAAGCTAAAGTTCAGGGTGATGGCAAGAAGATCCTCCAACCTGAAGGATTTGGAGCTCATTGCTAAAGGAAAGGGAAAGTATGCTTTAAAGTGGACCCAAATTAAAAATACAAGATTTCAGAAATAAAACCTATTTTCTAAATTATAATAATAAATAGCAGCCTTTTTTCAGCTGCATGATGACAAATATAAAATATTTTACATTTATTGGAGGAACCCCTCCCTTCTTTTCAAATTGCCGGGATTTTTCCAGCAAACTGGTGGAGTAGGAGGTGTCCAGCAATGGAGGAATTGCTAATGGCTGCCACCTGTATAACCCAAGATATAAAAAGAGAAGGGCGAAAAGCATGCACTGAAATGATCATAGGTTTGAAGGAGTGTTTATTTATCTTTGTATGTGTCAGAGTGGTGCAACTAAATATTTTTAATAAAAAAAAATGTTTGGTTTGGGTCCGCTTTAAGTATAATATCCAATCCCAGCCCTCCCGATTGGTAGAATTCCTGTGTAACACATATTTTCCTGAAGGGATGAATCCTGAAGGGCTGAGCTCCTTGGCCTTTAGCTGGTAGTTCCAAAGGGATTTCAATAGATTAAGCCACATCCTTAAGTATGGATACATTTGCTCTAAACAGTCTTTTATTGAGAACCACTGAGTTCCACCTAGGGAGTTCTTTGAGGTCCATCAATTATTCCATTACGTCCATTCCTTAGCCAGAGTGGGTCAAGAGCTCAAAACAACCTCCTTTGAGTTATTATGTTGATCCCCTGCATAAAGGGACCCTCTCACTTATTTACTCAATGCTAAATTCTGGTTCCCCAGACAGGAAGTTCCAATTCCAAAGGGACTGGGAGAAGGATATGCATAGAACCTTGGAAGATGAGCAATGGTCTTAATGTTTTGACACCCTCTCTAAAGGAAGCCTCTGTGTTGTAGATATGGAAGAGTCACTGCAGGTACTGCATGGATCCTACCTGTTTCCAGAAAAGCTTAATCTCTTTTACCCAGATAATTCTGACCTTTGTTTCTGAGGTTGTACTACCATTGGCTCTTTCTATCACATGTGGTGGTCATGTCCTGTAGTGGCTCAAATCTGGTGTAAGCTAGTACATAAAATTAATTCTGTCCTTGCACTTAATTTAAGAGTTGATCCAGCTGTGTGCAAAGCATAAACTTATCCAATTCCTTATGAATGCAGCTAAAACTTATATAGCCTCACACTAGCTGAAAGACTTGCTATCCTATCACTGCATTATCATCACTCGTATTCATACAATTATGTTGAATGAAAAAATTAAAGCAAATCTGTGGGATAGAGACCATCATTTTGATAAGATTTGGTCACCTTGGTTGCAACTTGCAGTCAGTTTCCTCATTGGGTGTTCAGATTGCCCCAATTAGACTTCTTTACTATATTAAAGATCATTCTTGGCACAGTGCAGACTACTGTTATCTTTGTTTATTCTCAAAAATACTTTTCTAACTTTTTACTGTTCCACAAATTCTCCATTTCTTAGGTGACACTACTGCATTAATGTATGCCATGTTTCTGTGATTACCTATCTATCAGGATGTACATCTACATTTGCAGTGTTTTGTACTGACTAGCCATTTTGGCCTTTCCTCTTTATTGCACTTTTGTATGATATCTGATGTGCTGTCTAATAAAAAAGTTTTTGAAACTTAAGATAAATGGGCACAAATACCTGTGGAGACATGCCAAAAGCTGGTCTGCAATTATAGGAAGTGTTTGAGTGCTGTAAAAGCCAATAAAGGCATTTCTATTGATTATTGAGAAGGGTATGATTTGCAAATACTTTATCTATATATATAATAGAGTAAGTGCCTCAACCTTCAAGCAAGAAGAAGAAGTAGCGTCCTGCCCCCAGGGCCGGTCCAAGCAAGAAGAAGGGGCCGGTCCAAGCAAGAAGAAGAAGAAGTAGTGTCATATCAAACCAAGGGCAAAGGGGGATAATTTGCATATTCAGTAGCAGTGCATTGTGGGTAACCACAAATGTTCACTTATAGCTGAGTTATTGCAGATTTACTTCTGTTTTAAGAAGGAAAATTACACCAAGCTTTGCTTTTTTTTTGTAGGAGGGCTTCTTGGTCTCTTTTATCCTCCTATACATTCTTAGTAGTTTGGGTCACCCTGAGCTGCTTGGTTACTCTGTTGTACTGGTCCAAGCCCTATCTCATACAGCCTAATTGATTCCTGCTATGTACTGATGAGGACCAAACGTCTGAAATGGGCTGTCATATGTGGGTTTGATATGACTGTGTAAAACTTAAAGCTGTAGGCTTGCTTTACTTCCCAAGGGTGAAAAGGAATGCATTTGCATATTTAGTAGCAGTGCATTGTGGGTAATCACAAATGTTCACTTATAGCTGAATTATTGCAGATTTCCTTCTGTTTTAGGAAAGCAAATTACACCAAGCTTTGCTTTTTTTAGTAGGAGGTATTTTTGGTTCCTTTTATCCCCCTATACATTCTGAGTGGTTTGGGTCACCCTGAGCTGCTTGGTTACTCTGTTGTACTGGTCCAAGCCCTATCTCATACAGCCGTATCAATCCCTGCCATGTACTGATGAGGACCAAAAGTCTGAAACAGGCTGTCTACATGTGGGTTTGATATGACTGTGTAAAATGTAAAGCTATATGTTTGCTATACACCAGCGGCTATGGATGCTTGCTTGGCTTACCAAGTGTGAAAAGGGGTAATTTGCATGTTTAGTAGCAGTGCATTGTTGGTAGCCACAAATGTTCACTTATAGCTGAATTATTGCATATTTCCTTCTGTTTTAGGAAGGCAAATTACGCCAAGCTTTGCTTTTTTTTGTAGGAGGTCTTTTTGGTTCCTTTTATCCCCCTATACATTCCGAGTGGTTTGGGTCACCCTGAGCTGCTTGGTTACTCTGTTGTACTGGTCCAAGCCCTATCTCATACAGCTGTATCAATCCCTGCTATGTACTGATGAGAATCAAAAGTCTGAAACAGGCTGTCTACATGTGGGTTTGATATGACTGTGTAAAACTTAAAGCTGTATGCTTGCTTGGCTTACCAAGGGGGAAGAGGGGTAATTTGCATATTTAGTAGCAGTGCATTGTGGGTAGCCACAAATGTTCACTTATAGCTGAACTATTGCAGTTTTCCTTGTGTTTTAAAAAGGCAAATTACACCAATACAGTGTGCGGCATTGCAGGAAGTGGTGACAGTGGAACGCACGATGGAACGCAGAAGAGGTGAGTCATCCTCGCCCGCTGTCTCTTAATAATAGTGGTGGCTGCTACTGAGCTTAAGCTGGAGGGGGAGTGCACATGGGGGACCCAGTTGAGGGGGGGTCCAACCCCCCTCACCGCCGCTGCGCCCAATACCCCCTTCCTGCCCTCTACCCTCTTATGTGGCGTATACTACGCCGCGGGTCAGCTAGTTAAATTATAAAAGAATGTATTACACTAATAGAGAGAGACAGATACATGACAGTAAAAAAGAAAAGAACGAAATGATGTTGGCTTACTGGGGGAGCAGCGTTAAATTAACTTACAGATGTTGCTCTGTAGCCCCCGTCTCCACGAGGGCATCCATTTTGCAGTTTTCACAGGTAAAAGTGCCCTGAGTCCAGCGCATTCTTGGCCACTGTTGTATGTTGGGAGATGTAGTCACATCCAGAAGATCTAATGAGACTACATTTCCCGGCATGCACCAGCAGCTAGGAACACCACATATCCCAGTTTACTCTAGCGACCGGGAACGTGCTGGACTTGTGGGCACATTGAATTGTAGCCGTGTGGCAGTGACAGCTGCAAAACAAATTATCTGATCCAAAAAGAGTGTGGCACCTCACATGTCTTATCTATGACAGTTTTGCAGGTTGACCACATCCTGGCTGGAAGCCTTGTTTAAACCTTAGAACTAGAGATGAGCGTAATGACATAATTACGATTTTGCGAAATTTCGCGTAATTAGTGTAATTACGATTATGGCCGTAAGTACATAATCGTAATGAAGAAGGATTTCGCGAAATTCCGCGTAAGCGTAATTTATCGCGTAATTTTCGCATTACAGTGGGTATTGCGAAATTACGTTTGCCTTGCATGCAACCGTTTGTAAGCATAGTTACATAACGTAATTTCGCGATAGTTCATATTACTGTAAGCGTTAATTTTCGCGTAGTTTTTGCGTTACGGAATGCTGAGTTGTTTTTCGAGACTTCAAGAAGCGAAAAGTTCGGTGAATATCTTCGCGTTAATTTTCGCATTACGAGGAGTCCGCCATAGTTGCCCTTGATACTGTCTACATGTGCTATTTCGCATATAAAATTCGCCATGTAGTGATATTTTGCAGCAAAATTCGCCATGCAGACGAAAACGCGAAAAAATTAAGATAAATTTTGCGAAAATTAAGCGAACCCGAAAATGGCATTTTCGCATCGAAAATGCCTTTGGCGAAAATTCGCGAGCAACCCTGCTAACAAGTAATTACGAAATTCGCGAATTTACGAAGAAATGCGAAATTACGTTATGGTTTAACGCGAAATTACGTTATGAACGAAACGCGAAATGACGCGTTGAAAATTATGCTTACGGTATTTTCAATTACGATTTTAATGGCAATTACGCTACCATAATTTCGCATCGTAATAGCAAATTTCGCATGCGTAATTATAGTAACGCGAAATTTCGAAAATTTCGGCTCAACACTACTTAGAACGCAATTACATTGCAGATAGCTATTAAAAGTGTTTCATGAACATGTGTTTTTTGATAAGAAGCTCAATCATTTATTCATTCCATTGTTAATGTTTGAGCACACCTAAATTGCGTATAGCCTATTGGTCATGTCTTTATTTTGTTTCTACCCATAAGATATTCTTTAGAGTTCCTGTCTGGTCTGAGCAATATAATGAAACATTTAGGAAAGAACATACAGATGACCAGAGCCCAACTGGAGGCCAAGATGGCAAAGATCTCCATGGCCACGGTGTATTTGCCCTGAGCACTGAGGTATGCTGGGACAAATGATATCCAGACACTGAGGAAGGCCAGCATGCTGAATGTAATAAACTGGGCTTCATTGAAACTGTCAGGAAGTCTCCGAGCCAGGAAGGCAACCATGAAACTAATTGTAGCCAGAAGAAAGAGGTAACCCAACATAGTCCAGAAGGCAATGAGTGAACCCTCATTACACTCAACAATGATGAATCCAGGCTTAGTCTGAATGTTATTTTGTGGGAATGGAGGAGCAAGTGATAGCCAAATAATACATAAAATAAACTGAATAAAGAAACATGCAAAAATAAAAATATAGGAAAAATGAGGTTTAGTCCATTTCCGAAGACTGCTGCCAGGTCTAGTGGCCATGAAAGCCAACACCACCATGATAGTTTTTGCCAAAATGCAGGAAACACAGAGAGCAAAGACCAGGCCAAATAAAGCTTGACGCAAAATACATTTCTCAAGTTGGGGATATCCAATGAACACCAAGGAACAAAGAAAACACAAAGACAGAAATGCCAGGAGAAGACAGCTTAGAGCATAGTTATTGGCTTTGATTATTGGAGTGCGTTTATGCTGCATGAAAATCTTCAAAACTAAACCAGGAATAGAAGCAGATAAAACACTGACAGCTGCCAAAATGGCTCCCAATGGTTCTTCAAAGTTAAGAAACTCAAACGTCTTAGAAGTACAGCTGGTCTTCTGTGAATTTGGCCACTTATCCCATGGACATTTCATACAATCAACAGAATCTAGATCCAGATAAAATAAAAAATAAAAACTGTTGTACAGTTATCAAGCAACATATAATGAGCACTCATTTTCATATACTTATATCTTGAGCTGTAGAACATAAATCTAAGAAATCTCTCTTGGATTTATCAAAATTAGTTGGTGAATAGTAACCCCTTACTTGGTTGTATTATTACACAGTGATGGCTACAAAAAGGATAGGGAATTAGTGGTTGTGCAATTGCAGCTGATCAGAAACCTTGAGCAATGCCATTTCTCAAGTACATTTGGGACATTCTGGACAACCACTTCACCACTAAACGGTTTTACCCTCATGGACCAGAGCAATTTTCACAAGTCAGTGCTTCTCACATTCATTCGACAATAACTTTATCACTACTTATCACACCTAAATGATCTATATTTTGTTTTTGTTCTTTTTCACCACAAATCAGACTTTTTAGGGGTGATGTATGTTTTCGATAATTACTTAATTACTTTACTTTCAGTGCATTTTATTAGGAAAAACAATGACAAAATGAAAATAATACACTTTTTCTTAAATTTCATCCCCTACAGTTTTTAAATAAACAATGCACTACAGATACAACCGACACTTTTTATTTACCCATTTGTTTCTGTTCCTATTTGTAATGATCCTCTCATCTGGCTGCACAGGCAGACAGCTGTTTGACCATTCCTCAAGTCTGTGGGCTGCGGGTCTCTGGAAGAGAGACCTGTCTTCACTTTGCAAGTTTCAGACCTGCTCTGCTGCTGAGGAATTTGCATACATTTGTCATGCAAATTGCCTAGCCGCCTCCTTTGAAGGCTTGCAGCATAAATACCATGTGATCCCACAATCCTTTGCTGGTCATGATGGTTTGTTAATACACTCCTGGAGTGTGAGCCTTGCTATTGTTTGCTAAAGATTATCTTAGAGTAATTCCTGGGGACTGCACTAGGCAATCCTTCTAGTGCAGTCAGGTTGTATTATCTGTATTGCCTGTCTTGTCTTGTCCTTGCGATTGCACTGTCGCCAGAGGTTGGCGATGGTGAATCATTTGATCCAGTACCTGGATCACACTTGCTCTAGCGGTAGTGGCAGTGGATCTATCTATTCTATGTCTTGGAGTTTTACCGTAGCTGCGGTTGCTACTGGTTACTCCTTTTGTCTGTCTTGCCGTGTGGATCGCACTTGCTCTGGCGGAAAGAGCAGTGGATTCTGCTAGGCCTATTCCTGTACTCGGATCACACTTGCTCTGGTGGAAAAGAGCAGTGGATCCTGCTAACTCTGTTTCTGTACTTGGATCACACTTGCTCTGGTGGAAAAGAGCAGTGGATCCTGCTTGCTTTGTTTCTCTACTTGGTTCACACTCGCTCTGGCAGAAAGAGCAGTGGATACTTCCTGTCCTATCCCTGTACCCGGATCGCACTCGCTCTGGCGGAAGAGCGGTGGATCTTATCTGACCTATTCCTGTTTTCCGTTCATCTGTCTGTCTGGAGCAAACGCTTGCGGTTTTCTGCGGTAAGGCAGCCGTTTAGCAAGCATTCCTGTTGTTTGTTAATTTGTGTTCATTCGTTAGTCAGGGTGGCGTGCTTGTCTCTGTTGCGCGTAACGTGCGGAAACCACGCTGTAAACGCGCTTGTCGCTTTTGCGCCTAACGCGCGGTGACCACATTTAAGTATTGTGTTTGTTACTTTCATTGACATTCTCATTGTATGATATGCTGTGCCTTTCTCTCTGCTCCTGTGTTTAACCTTTACTCTGTCTTGTGTCACTATTGGCAATCGCCACTCTTGCGATTGCGTTCCTACTTTGTTTCTGTTGTTGTGTGTTCACCGTCGCAGGTTGGTGACTAGATCAGTGGACTTACATACATTCCTTCTCTGTGCTTATTCAGTCTTGTGTCGCTGTTAGCAATCGCCATCTCTTGCGATTGCTTTCCCGCCTGGTCTTCACGGTTGTGTGTTCATCGTCGCTCTGGCGACTAGATTGGTGGACACACATACACCCTGTCTCTGTGCTTTCTCTTTTTAAGGGCTATCTTGCCCTGCATCGCTTCCCCTCGTACAATTCCTAACTGGAATCTGTGGCTGTGCAGAGGATCTGTTCCTCTACACTCCACAGCTCCATCTGCCGACAGGAATTCCCCTCTACAGGTGCATAGCACCATTGCTGGGTTGTGGAGGATTTCCGCAGTGTCAGCGCGCATCCTGTGCGCTGACCACGGGAATAATTCCACAATCGTTACACTAGTACATTTAATTTCTGTTCCTAGTACAATGTATGACGACAATATATTCTTTTGAAATAAAGGTGTCTCTTTTCTGTTTTGTGTTTTTTTTGTAGTTGATCAATAATTACAAGCTCGTATTTGCTAAAATAACAGTAATATACACTTTTGAACTACATATTAAAAAAGGAGACCCTAAGGTAGTAGTCTTTTCAATTGCTGTCATTTTTTTTTTTTTTTTTTTACAAAAGTGTTCTATTATGGTAACTAGGGGGGGGGGGGGGTAAGAAAAGAATAACATATTTTATTTAATCTGTGTAGTCTAAAATGTGGATTTTTGTATGCATTAGTTACACTAGATGTAAACATTCTTTATTCTGTGTGCTCTGAACAGAGCTCAGAGCACAAAGGCAGTCTATTGTGTATCTTGTTACAGGAAAGATCATTGGCTTCTCATTGAAGCCATGATCTTTCCCTTAGAGGCACTATGATTGGCTCAGGGAACACATGTTCCCATTCACCCATTATAGATGAAAACATCATGTTGCCTTTAAGAGCTTTACAGTGAGTGGTAAAAAAAATAAAAAATCACACGCACAGCTACTAAATTGCTAACCTTTTAATAATCCTCTGTTTAATCCAGATTTTTTGCCACTCCACATTTGGAGGGATCTATGTATGTCTCTATATATTCACAGAGATCTGCACCATTACTATACGCTTCTGAAGAAGTGACCTTTCATGGTAGCAAAATGCGTGTCATGCTGCATTCAATGATATTACCATGATATATTGTTGGTTTTGTGCCAGCTAGATTCATCTATTCATCACTAGAGATGGCCAAACGGTTCGCCGGCGACCGGTTCCCGGTGAACTTCCGGTGGTTCGCGATCGCGGAGAACCGCAAACTTTTCCGGAAGTTTGGTTCACTCCCATAATGCACCATAAGAGTCAACTTTGACTCTCTACATCGCAGTCAGCAGGCACATTGTAGCCAATCAGGCTACACTCCCTCCTGGAGCCCCACCCCCCTTATAAAAGGCAGGCACCGCCGGCCATTATACTCACTCCTGTGCCTGCAGTAAATAGAGAAGGGAGAGCTGCTGCAGACTCTCTCCTAGGGGAAGATTAGTTAGGCTCTTGTAAGGCGATACCCGAACTGTACCGTGAAGTGGAGAGACAAGTGGTGTCATCTCTGGCACACAGTGTTGGGTCAAGGGTCCACCTGACCACAGATGCCTGGTCTGCCAAGCACGGTCAGGGCAGGTACATAACTTACACAGCCCATTGGGTCAACCTGGTGACTGATGACAAGCAGGGAGTACATGGCTGTGCAGCGGACAAACTTGTTACACCTCCACGGCTTGCAGGCAGGCCTCCTGTCACCTCCTCTCCTCCTGCTACTTCTTCTTTGCTGTTGTCTTCCTCCTTGGTTCAGTGGCAGTTTAACCCTACTGGTGCTGCCATCTCCTCTCCAGCTACACAGCCCCATCTCCGCAGGGCCTATGCTGCATGCCAGGTACGACGGTGTCACGCCATCTTAGACATATCTTGCCTCAAAGCGGAGAATCACACTGGACAAGCTCTCCTGGTGCTCTGAACAAACAGGTGGATCAGTGGCTGACCCCGCACCCGCTGGAGATCGGCAACATGGTGTGTGACAACGGCAGCAATCTCCTTTCCACTTTGAATTTGAGAAAGCTGACACATGTACTCTGTATGGCACACGTGCTGAATCTAGTCATTCCAAGAATTGATTAAGTACCCAGGCTTAGAGGATGTCCTGAAGCAGGCCAGGAAGTTGTGTGGGCATTTAAGGCAGTCTTACACGGCCATGACACGCTTTGCGGACATTCAGCAGAGAAACAAGTTGCCGGTGAGTGAGATGCTTGATATGTGATAGCCTGACTCTCTGGAATTCGACCCTGGTCATGTTCTCTCGCCTGCTAGACCAGGAGAAAGCAGTCATCCAGTACCTCTACAATTTCAGTAGAAGGACGCAATCTGGGGAGATGGGGAGGTTCTGGCCCCCGAACTGGACACTGATGCGAAATGCATGCAGGCTCATGCGGCCGTTTGAGGAGGTGACCAACCTGGTGAGTCGCAGTGAAGGCACCATCAGCGACTTGATCCTGTACACTTACTTCCTGGAGCGTGCTGTGCTTAGAGTGGTGGATCTAACTGTGGAGGCACATGAAGAGGAACAGTTATGGCAGGAGCAGTTGTGGGAGCAATTTTCATCAGAATTAGATGTTTCCTCAACACCTGTGGCAGCACAGAGGGGGGAGGAGGAGGAAGAGTCGTGTGGGGAAGAGGAGTCAGACTCGGATGATGAGGAAGGTGTTTCTTTGGAGGAGGAATAGGCAGCGGCAGAAGAACAACTGCAGCAGGCGTCGCAGGGGGCTTGTGCTGCTCGACGTTCCCATGGTATTGTTTGTGGCTGGGGGGAGGAGTTACCTGACTTCACTGAGGAATAGCAAGAGGAGATGGAGAGTACGTCTAGATCCAACTTTGTGCAGATGGTGTCTTTCATGCTGCCCAGCCTGTTGAGGGACCCCCGTATAAAAAAACTCAAGGGGAATGAGCTGTACTGGGTGGCCACGCTACTAGACCCTCGGTATAAGCACAAAGTGGCAGACATGTTACCAACTCACCAGAAGGCAGAAAGGATGCAGCACATGCAGAACAAGCTGGCAACAATGCTTTACAATGCGTTTAAGGGTGATGTCACAGCACAATGCAATAAAGGTACCACTGCCAGTAATCTTCCCCCCATGTCCACGCAGGCAAGGACAGGACACTCCAGCAATCTCATGGTGATGTATGACATGCGGACATTCTTTAGTCCAACGCCTCGCCATAGCGCTTCTGGATCCACCCTCAACCAACGCCTGGACCTGCAGGTAGCTGACTACCTGGCGTTAAGTGTGGATGTAGACACTGTTAGCAGCCATGAACCCTTGGACTACTGGGTGCACAGGCTTGACCTGTGGCCAGAGCTGTCCCAATTTGCCATCCAACTTTCGTCTTGCCCTGCCTCAAGCGTCCTTCAGCACAGCTGGAGGCATTGTCACTGAGAAGAGAAATCACCTAAGTCACAAAAGTGTTCAGTAACTCACCTTTATCAAAATTAAGGAGGCATGGATCCCGGAGGGCTACTGCCCGCCTGAAGACTAAGTCAGTCCCCACACACAGCATCTCTGCCTGCATGCCATGTGACTGTCTGCCTGCCCCAAGACTAAGTCGCTCCCCACACAGCACTTCTGCCCACAGGCTGCTTGACTGCCTTCTCTACTACCACCAACAGGGTCCAGGACTCCAGGCGGATTCCTGAATTTTCAGGCCCCTGCTAGCAGCGGCCGCTATAATTATTGTTTTTTATTATTATTATTTCTTATTTATATAGCGCCAACATATTCCGCAGCGCTTTACAAAGCACAATAAGACGACAAGGGGAACATAGATACAACTAACAAATGTACAGCAGAGTTCCAAGCAGCACCAATATTGTTAAAAATACAGTAAACATTAGGAGGATGACCCTGCCCTTGCGAGCTTACAATCTAATGGGTAGTGGGGGACACACTAGGTAAGGGGGTGGAGGATGGATGAGGCAGTGACCCTTTGCCTCTGATTACATTGTGACAGATAATACTTTTTCTGGTGCGTGTACATGCCTGCCTAATTTTTCTGGCTGCATTGTGGCTGCAACAACAAAACAAAAGGCATGTACATGTGCCCATTCCCCTTCTTGATCATTACCTTGCCGCGGTGAAGGGGCTTGCGTATCACAATGAAGCAATGACCGCTGGCTATATGAGTGTCTCGGGGGGTGGCACACCAAAGATAATATGGTCGTTGCTTCATTGTCGACAGACCAAATTTGATCAGCTGGACAGTCACTGTTCTGTCATTCAGCTACCTTAGCCCGCAACCATATGGCTGGAAAGCCGCCATCATCTGCACTCTCATCATGGTGCGCACCAGTCCAGCACGGCCGTCACTATACAAACAGCTGTTTGCAGTCACTGCATACCTTTCACTGCATCTTTGACTGCATATTGTATTATACCTGGCAGTCAGTGTATACCTTTCACTTGAATGGATGGCAGACTTGCCCTCCATAACAGATTATCGCTAAAGGTAATAAAGTCTATCTGTGTCATATACAGCAGGGCCTCAAAAGTCCTCCTGTATTGTTATTTTTGATCACGACCTAGGGACGTGCATGCCAGGGTTCGAATCTTGGCTCTGTCTGTTCAGAAAGCCAGCACCTTTTCAGTAGGAGACCTTAGGCAAGTCTTCCTAACACTGCTACTGCCTATAGAGCGTGCCCTAGTGGCTGCAGCTCTGGCGCTTTGATTCTGCCAGGAGAAAAGTGTGATATAAATGTTATTTGTCTTGTCTAATTTTTCTTTTGAAATGAGCATAAATGGTACATGCTAGGCTAGCTTCAGCTAGTAGTGTTGGTGGTACAATGGATATATTAGTTACCTACCATACACTGAGACCTGGGTTCAATCCCCACCCATGGTATGTAAGTTGGCTTTTGAAATACTGGCAATTCCCTGGCAGATGAGACCCTCCTCCCTCTGGTAGGAGGGAGGAGGGAATAGGCAGAAGGGGAGGAGAAGCCTACAAGAGGCTAATTAAACTCTCCCTAGCAGAGTGTGTGTAGCAGCTGTCCCTTAACTAATTAGTATAGGCAGACGAGTGAGTCAAATGGCTCAAGGACCTTGCCTTTTATAAGGAAGGGGGGGTCTAGCAGTGAGTGCAGTCTGATTGGTAACAATGTGCCTGCTGACTGTGATGTAGAGGGTCAAAGTTCTGCTCAATAGAGCATTATGGGGCGAATCAAACTTCCGAGAAAGTTCGCCTTTGGGAGGCGAACGCGAACCACCGAAGTTCGCCGGGAACCGTTCGCCGGCGAACCGTTCGGGACATCTCTACACTCCTTCACCAAAGGTGGGCTAAAGATACTGGATTACTATTTGAACATAGGTATCAATAGTGGATACAATATTGTAACTTCAAAAATGCAATGCGTTTTGCGGGTCTATGCCCACTTCATCAGGCTGTAGCAAAGGTGCCTCCAGAGATGCTTCTGCTGGCTAAGATTAATCAGCAGTCACTTCTGATGAAGCGGGCATAGACCCGTGAAGCACGTTACATTTTTGGAGTTACGAATAAAGTGATTTTCTGCTGATGGTTCTGAGTATGTTTGGGTGGTAAGTCCTTCACTACCTCCCTTCTTAGGCTCTCTGCACACTGCATGCGATTCTGATTCCGCTTTTAATAGGTTTTTACATCCGATTCCACTTTTTAATCAGTTTTTACATCCGATTCCGATTTTTAATCTTTACTGCATGCTGCATTTTTTATCCGTTTTTCTGTTGAATGTATTCAGGGAAAAACAGAATCGGAAACGAAATTGGAATCAAAATCTCTAAATGGATTTGCAGTATGCAGGGAGCCTATAACTGTTTTTGGAATATTTTATAGTATACTAGCTGATTGCCCGGCGTTGCCTGGGTATGTATTTAGCTGGTGTTGGCCCCGTCTACTTTTTCTAACCCTAACACACAAATACTCAATGACCAACTTTGTGAGCTATGCCGTCTTTGGCATTGAAATGAAAAAATCTGATTGGCTGTTTGTGACTCCACCCCCTTTTCTGAATTTTAACCCCAGTCACCCAATGACCAACTGTACCAGGTTTGAGGCCTGTGCCATTAACAGTGCAAGAATGGAAGCAATTAAATATTCCCCTAGAAAAGCAATAGGTGAAGTTTGATTCACTTTTGTAGGCTTCACACACTTTTCTACATAATAATCCCAGTCACTCAGTGACCAACTGTGCAAAGTTTAAGAATCCTGCCATTAACAGTGTAAGAATGGCTGCAGTTTATATTTTCCCAGTGAAATTTGTATTTGTCTCCACCCACTGATGACCCGGCGTTGTCCGTGTATGTATTTGGCTGGTGTTGGCTTCGCTCACTTTTTCTAACCCTAACACACAATTACTCAATGACCAAGTTTGTGAGTTTTGGGGTCCTTGGCATCAATAATTTGTATTTTCTCATGAAATGAAACAAATCTGATTGACTGTTTGTGGCTCTGTCCCCTTTTCTGAATTTGAACCCCAGTGACCCAATGACCAACTGTACCACGTTTGAGGCTTGTGCCATTAACAGTGCATGAATGGCAGCTATTTTAATATGCCCCTTGAAAATCAACAGGTGAATTTTGATTGGCTTTTTTAGTCTCCACCTATTTTTCTGAATATTAATTCCAGTCACCCAGTAACCAGCTGTGCAAAGTTTGAGAACCCTGCCATTAACAGTAAAGAAGGGCTGCAGTTTACAACCCCCCCCCCCAAAAAAAAAAATCTGTTTTTGACTCCACCCACTTTTTGTAACCTTGACACACAGTCACTACTCAGTGACCAAGTTTGTGAGCTTTCGGGTTCCTGGCATCAAAATTGTGCTAATGGAAGCAGTTTATCTCGTTAAGAAATATGGCTGTTTGTGGCTCTGCCCCTTTACTGAATTTGAACCCCAGTCACTTAACAACCGACTGTAGCAGGTTTGAGGCCTCTGCCATTAACCGTGTAAGAATGGCTGCAGTTTCAATATTCCCCTTGAAAATCAATAAGTGAATTTTGATTGACTCTTGTAGGCTCCACCTACTTTTCCAAATATTAATCCCAGTCACCCAGTGACCAACTGTGTGAAGTTTGAGAACCCTGCCATTAACAGTGCAAGAATGGCTGCAGTTTATATTTTCCCATGTAAAAAGTTAGTTGTTTTTGGCTCCATCCACATTTTCTAACCTCGACATACAGTCACTCAATGACCAGGTTTATGAGCTTTGGGGTCTTTGGCATCAATAAGTTGAATTTTACCACTGAAATTAAACAAATCTGATTGTCTGTTTTTGGCCCGCTCCCTTTTCAGAATTTAAACCCCAGTCTCCCAGTGACTGACTGTACCAGATTTAAGGACTCTGCCATTAAGTGTGTATGAATGGCAGCAGTGTAAATTTTCCCCTTGAAAAACAATAGGTGAATTATGATTAGCTGTTGTAGGCTTCACCCACTTTCCTGAATATTAGTCACAAGCACCCAGTGGCCAACTGTGTCAATTTTGAGAACCCTGCCAATGACAGAATGGCTGAAATCAATCTAACAAATCTGATTGGCTGTTTGTGGCTCCACCCCCTTTAGTGAATTTGGACCCCAGTCACCCAATGACTGACTGTATCAGGTTTGAGGCCTCTGCCATTAACAGTGTAAGAATGGTAGCAATGTAAGTATTCCCCTCGAAAATCAATTGGTGAATTTTGAGTGGCTGTTGTAGGCTCCACCTACATTTCTGAATTTTAATCCCAGTCTCCCAGTGGTCAACTGTGTCAAGTTTGGGAATCCTGCGATTAACAGTGTAAGAATGGTTGGAGTTTATATTTTCCCATGTAAAAAATGTAGTTGTTGGCGCAGCCCACTTTTTCTAACCTTGACATACAGTCACTCAGTTATCAAGTTTATGAGCTTTGGGGTCCTTGGTATCAATACTTTGTATATCCCCATTGAAAAATAAACAAATATAATTGGCTGTTTGTGGCTCCGCCTCTTTCTGTATTTGAACCCTAGTCACCCAGTGACCAACTGTACCAGGTTTAAGGGATCTGCTATTAACAGTATAAGAATGGTAGCAGCTTAAATATTCCCTTTGAAAATCAAAAAATGAATTTTTATTGGCTGTTGTAGGCTCCACCCACCTTACAAAATCTTAATCTCATCCACTCAGTGACCAACTGTGCAAAGTTTGAGCTCCCTGCCATTAACAGTGTAAGAATGGCTGCAGTTTATATTTTCCCAGCAAAATTAGTTTTTGGCTCCGCCCACTTTTTGTAAACTGAACACACAGTCACTCAATGACCAAGTTTGTGAGCTTTCAGGTTCCCGGCATCAACAATGTGTGAATGGAAGCAGTTTATCCACCAAGGAAATCTGATTGGCTGTTTGTGGCTCCGCCCATTAGTGAATTTGGACCCCAGTCACCCAATGACTGACTGTAGTATTTGAAGTCTCTGCCATTAACAGTGTAAGAATAGCAGCAGTTTAAATATTCCCCTTGAAAATCAATAGGTGAATTTTGATTGGCGGTTGTAGGCTCCACCCACTTTCTTGAATCTTAATCCCATTCACCCAGTGACCAAGTGTGGCAAGTTTGAAAACCCTGTGATTAACAGTGTAAGAATGGCTGCAGTTTACATTTTACCATTAATAATGAATGGCTGAAATTTGATTGGCTGTTTTATGCTCCACCCACTTCTCCTGGATTTGTAACCTCAGTCACCAAGTGACCAACTGTGCCAAGTGTGGGGACTCTGGCTTGATTACTGTGAGAATGGCAGCCTTTGACATTTTTTCCATTGACATGAATGGGTGAAATCTGATTTGCTGTTTGTAGCTCTGCCCAGGTGTGCAGGGGGGCCACGAGACCCCCAGAACATATCATCCTAGGTATCAAGGGATCTGTATATTGGCTGTTGTAGGCTCCACCCACCTTACAAAATCTTAATCTCATCCACTCAGTGACTAACTGTGCAAAGTTTGAGCTCCCTGCCATTAACAGTGTAAGAATGGCTGCAGTTTATATTTTCCCAGCAAAATTAGTTTTTGGCTCCACCCACTTTTTGTAAACTGAACACGCAGTCACTCAATGACCAAGTTTGTGAGCTTTCAGGTTCCCGGCATCAAAAATGTGTGAATGGAAGCAGTTTATGCACCAAGGAAATCTGATTGGCTGTTTGTGGCTCCGCCCCATTAGTGAATTTGGACCCCAGTCACCCAATGACTGACTGTAGTATTTTAAGCCTCTGCCATTAACAGTGTAAGAATAGCAGCAGTTTAAATATTCCCCTTGAAAATCAATAGGTGAATTTTGATTGGCGGTTGTAGGCTCCACCCACTTTCTTGAATTTCAATCCCATTCACCCAGTGACCAAGTGTGGCAAGTTTGAAAACCCTGTGATTAACAGTGTAAGAATGGCTGCAGTTTACATTTTACCATTAATAATGAATGGCTGAAATTTGATTGGCTGTTTTATGCTCCACCCACTTTTCCTGGATTTGTAACCTCAGTCACCAAGTGACCAACTGTGCCAAGTGTGGGGACTCTGTCTTGATTACTGTGAGAATGGCAGCCTTTGACATTTTTTCCATTGACATGAATGGGTGAAATCTGATTTGCTGTTTGTAGCTCTGCCCAGGTGTGCAGGGGGGCCACGAGACCCTCAGAGCATATCATCCCAGGTAGTAAGGGATCTGTATATTGGCTGTTGTAGGCTCCACCCACCTTACAAAATCTTAATCTCATCCACTCAGTGACCAACTGTGCAAAGTTTGAGCTCCCTGCCATTAACAGTGTAAGAATGGCTGCAGTTTATATTTTCCCAGCAAAATTAGTTTTTGGCTCCGCCCACTTTTTGTAAACTGAACACACAGTCACTCAATGACCAAGTTTGTGAGCTTTCAGGTTCCCGGCATCAAAAATGTGTGAATGGAAGCAGTTTATCCACCAAGGAAATCTGATTGGCTGTTTGTGGCTCCGCCCCATTAGTGAATTTGGACCCCAGTCACCCAATGACTGACTGTAGTATTTTAAGCCTCTGCCATTAACAGTGTAAGAATAGCAGCAGTTTAAATATTCCCCTTGAAAATCAATAGGTGAATTTTGATTGGCGGTTGTAGGCTCCACCCACTTTCTTGAATCTTAATCCCATTCACCCAGTGACCAAGTGTGGCAAGTTTGAAAACCCTGCGATTAACAGTGTAAGAATGGCTGCAGTTTACATTTTACCATTAATAATGAATGGCTGAAATTTGATTGGCTGTTTTATGCTCCACCCACTTTTCCTGGATTTGTAACCTCAGTCACCAAGTGACCAACTGTGCCAAGTGTGGGGACTCTGGCTTGATTACTGTGAGAATGGCAGCCTTTGAAATGTTTTCCATTGACATGAATGGGTGAAATCTGATTTGCTGTTTGTAGCTCTGCCCAGGTGTGCAGGGGGGCCACGAGACCCCCAGAACATATCATCCCAGGTAGTAAGGGATCTGTATACCAAGTTTTGTTCAAATCGGTCAAGCCGTTTTTGAGTGATCGCGGCACACACACACACGCACGCACGCACGCAGGCACGCGCGCACGCACGCACGCGCACACACACACACACACACACACACACACACACACACACACACACTACCCATAAAATGGAGAATCCTTTTCAAAACTGGCATGCTATCTTTCAAATCCCTACACAACCTAGGCCCCGGATACCTGAAGGATTTGCTGCAACTGCATCACACCTCCCACAACCTCAGATCAAAAGGATCCAATAACGTGCCCACCTCCAAAGTTCAACTAAAAACCTTTGGATCTAGAGCTTCCTGTCATGCTGCCCCTACCCTTTAGAATGCCTTGCCAACACATATCCAGGTTGTTAGATGCAGAGAGGTGAGTTCACTCAACACAAAAGGTAGTTAGATGCAGTGAGGTGGGTTCACTCAACACAAAGGTAGGTATATGCAGTGATGAGGTGGGTTAAGTAAACACAACAGGTACTGGGGGTATATGCAGTACTGGGTAGTACAATGTGCAGCTCCCTGTCACACACACAGGTAGTCACTGAATGTGCTGGGCTGCTGGCAGTAGCACACACAGTATGAATTAGCAAGGCTGTGTATGCAACAAAAGTGTCAGTTTGACACACAGAAAAAAAAAATCAAAGAACAGGATCAGCTCTGAAAAGAGCTGTTTATGGGTGCTATTAAAGCAATAATAATCAGCCAGGAGCAAGCTAAGAAGCCAAGAGCCTAACTAATCTTTCCCTAGGAGAACAATTCTGCAGCTTCTCGCCCTAGTCTGTATAATAGCAGGCAGACGAGTGAGTGTAATGGCCGGCGAGCCAACCTTATATAAGGGGGGGGGGGCTCCAAGGCTGAGTGTAGCCTGATTGGCTACAATGTGCCTGCTGACTGTGATGCAGAGGGTCAAAGTTGACCCTCATAGTGCATTATGGGGTGAATTGAACTTCCGCAAAAGTTCGCCTTCTCAGGCGAACGCAAACCACCGAAGTTCGCCTGGAACCGTTTGCCGGTGAACTGTTCGCTACATCTCTATTCCTCAGTATGTGTCAGCCAGCTCCTTTCACAGCCTAACAGAGGAGGATTTTTATCCAGCTCTCTTCTCTCCCTGACACACACACACACACACACACACACACACACACACACACACGCACACACACACGCACACACACACGCACGCACGCACGCACGCACGCGCACACACGCGCACACACACACACACACACACACACACACACACACACACACACACACACACACACACACACACACACACACACACACACACACACACACACACACACACACACACACACACACACACACACACACACACACACATCCTTTTCAAAACTGGCATGCTATCTTTCAAATCCCTACACAACCTAGGCCCCGAATACCTGAAGGATTTGTTGCAACTGCATCACACCTCCCACAACCTCAGATCAAAAGGATCCAATAACGTGCCCACCTCCAAAGTTCAACTAAAAACCTTTGGATCTAGAGCTTCCTGTCATGCTGCCCCTACCCTTTAGAATGCCTTGCCAACACAGATCCAGGTTGTTAGATGCAGAGAGGTGAGTTCACTCAACACAAAAGGTAGTTAGATGCAGTGAGGTGGGTTCACTCAACACAAAGGTAGGTATATGCAGTGATGAGGTGGGTTAAGTAAACACAACAGGTACTGGGGGTATATGCAGTACTGGGTAGTACAATGTGCAGCTCCCTGTCACACACACAGGTAGTCACTGAATGTGCTGGGCTGCTGGCAGTAGCACACACAGTATGAATTAGCAAGGCTGTGTATGCAACAAAAGTGTCAGTTTGACACACAGAAAAAAAAAATCAAAGAACAGGATCAGCTCTGAAAAGAGCTGTTTATGGGTGCTATTAAAGCAATAATAATCAGCCAGGAGCAAGCTAAGAAGCCAAGAGCCTAACTAATCTTTCCCTAGGAGAACAATTCTGCAGCTTCTCGCCCTAGTCTGTATAATAGCAGGCAGACGAGTGAGTGTAATGGCCGGCGAGCCAACCTTATATAAGGGGGGGGGGGCTCCAAGGCTGAGTGTAGCCTGATTGGCTACAATGTGCCTGCTGACTGTGATGCAGAGGGTCAAAGTTGACCCTCATAGTGCATTATGGGGTGAATTGAACTTCCGCAAAAGTTCGCCTCCTCAGGCGAACGCAAACCACCGAAGTTCGCCTGGAACCGTTTGCCGGTGAACTGTTCGCTACATCTCTATTCCTCAGTATGTGTCAGCCAGCTCCTTTCACAGCCTAACAGAGGAGGATTTTTATCCAGCTCTCTTCTCTCCCTGACACACACACACACACACACACACACACACACACACACACACACACACACACACACACACACACACACACACACACACACACACACACACACACACACACACACACACACACACACACACACACACACACACACACACACACACACACACACACACACACACACACACACACACACACACACACACACACACACACCCTTTTCAAAACTGGCATGCTATCTTTCAAATCCCTACACAACCTAGGCCCCGAATACCTGAAGGATTTGTTGCAACTGCATCACACCTCCCACAACCTCAGATCAAAAGGATCCAATAACGTGCCCACCTCCAAAGTTCAACTAAAAACCTTTGGATCTAGAGCTTCCTGTCATGCTGCCCCTACCCTTTAGAATGCCTTGCCAACACAGATCCAACCTTAGACATGTTTAAATCAAAACTGAAGAGCCACCTGGTTAGTCTGGCATTAATTATCACATAATGTATTCCCCTGTACAGATCATTATACATGTATAGATCTGGGACAAGCTAATGCAGTTTGGATCATACGGGGGAAAAATACTTTACAGATGTTTTGTTGTTTTTATTGTGTTCTAAAAAAAAGTAGTCTTTTTTTCCTAAAGGGTAGAAAAAACAGTTAATAACAAGTTCTTACTGTTTACCAGTCTTGTTGGAGATCTCTCCTTGTAGACATGGGACACATTCAAAGCAGCAGACAGGTTGTCCTTGTAGAGCCGACTTCCTGAGTCCCGGAGGGCAACTCTCACTGCAGACTGAGCGAGGAGCCTGTAAATAATAATAATACAAATAATAATATAAGGAGATATTATAAAGTTGTAATTACTACCCAGAAGTTATTATCATATATTGATGATATTTTGACAGTTTTTAATCATTGCTTCCCGAGAAAATTTGCTCATTGTAGATTGTAAGCTCGCAAGGGCTTCTGGGTGTAAGCTTGCAAGGGCTTCTGGGTGCAAGCTTGCAAGGGCTTCTGGGTGTAAGCTTGCAAGGGCTTCTGGGTGTAAGCTTGCAAGGGCTTCTGGGTGTAAGCTTGCAAGGGCTTCTGGGTGTAAGCTTGCAAGGGCTTCTGGGAGTGAGCTTGCAAGGGCTTCTGGGTGTAAGCTTGCAAGGGCAGGGCTCTCTCCCCCTTTTGTGTCTTGGAAATTATTATACATTTTATTCATCATGTTACTTTTATCACTGTCATTACTAATTATGTATCTAGTATTCTGTATTTTGTATTGTTTATGTATTTTGTCACCAATGATGTATTTTGTGTATTGGAGTATACATTGTCTGTATTATTATGGACCCCATGTTCGTTTATTACTTTGTATAGTGCCACGGAATATGCTTTATACATTATTATTATTAATAATAATAATAATAATTGTATGCTTTATTTCTTTTACAGATTGTGCCAAAAGTGACTAAAGTGTAACATGTAAAAGATTGAGCAGTGAGCAGCAAAAATGCTGATATTCTTTTTGTATTATTTTTTGCAAAAATAATGTACAATTCAACTTTCGAGCAAAAAATGCTATTGAAAATCATTTATTTTCATCAATTTTTAAAAAATGTTCATGCTAAGAAAAATGGTTCTTGTGCTTTTTTTGTTAATTTTCGCGGTTCAATAAAGAGCTTTCAAGTTTTTCATGAATTTTCACATCGGAAAGAAAAAATTGTTTTTATTGACCATATTGCAAAAATACAATGTATTTTTGCAAATATTTTCTCCAAACTTAAAATGCTATTTTTGATGCGAAAAATGACTTTGGAGAAAATTGAGACAATGATATTGAGGCTCGCAGCATGATAAAGTTTCTGCCTTTGAAGAGTAATTGTGCCTGACAAAAAAAAAATCCTCTTCATGCTGTTCCAGCTGCTCCAACATCTGCCTTAAAGGATACCCGAAGTGACATGTGACATGATGAGATAGACATGTGTATGTACAGTGCCAAGCATACAAATAACTATGCTGTGTTCGTTTTTTTCTTTCTCTGCCTGAAAGAGTTAAATATCAGGTATGTAAGTGGCTGACTCAGGCCTGACTCAGACAGGAAGTGACTACAGTGTGACCCTCACTGACAAGAAATTCCAACTATAAAACACTTTCCTAGCAAAAATTGGCTTCTGAGAGCAATAAAGAGATAAAAAGGGGAATTTCTTATCAGTCAGGGTCACACTGTAGTCACTTCCTGTCTCAATCAGGACTGAGTCAGCCACTCACATACCTGATATTTAACTCTTTCAGGCAGAGAAAGAAAAAAAGGAACACAGCATAGTCATTTGTGTGCTAGGCACTGTACATACCCATGTCTATCTCATCATGTCACACGTCACTTCGGATATCCTTTAAAATGTCAGTGCATGTTTGTTTCTGGAAAGGGGTTAGCAGACGTGGAACCCAGTGTGCAGACACCTTAGACGTGCAGTTCTTCATGAATAATTCTGCTCACACTACCATAACTGAAGCCAGTTTCATTCATGGTTATTTGAATGGTTGTTTGTCTTTTATAAATAAACACTCCACTTTCTTTACTGTGGCAGCAATGTACTTCAATGATGGTCTTCCAGGTCTTGGCCCACCTGTGAGGGTCATGGGACCAGTTTGGAAATTCCTTTTCCACCTCGCAATAGTGTTATAACATGAGTGATTGTTTCCATAAACTGCCAATCTAATCATGAGTTTGCTGGGCACTTTTACTCGTCTTCAAATGCAGGAACGTTATCACAATGTGAGCCTCAATCTTTTCTATCTCAACTTTAGTCACTTCTGGCAGCATCTGTAAAAGAAATAAAGGCTGATTTTCTCAACATCCTGTGCTTAGGAACCAATGATGACACTGACAAAATGTGATCAGCATATCAATACCATAATAACTTCCAGGTGATAATTAAAACTTTATGATACCCCTCGTAATAATGACAGTTATATTGTTGGAATTGGAATCTATCAGGATGATACCATGTATACAGGAATAGAGTCGGAAGGAGGCTTATTAGATGCAAGCTTACTCTTTTTCTTCAAAGCTAGCCAATAAATGGAATCATCCTGATTAAAAACGTCTTCCTTAACCACTTAAAGCGGATCCGAGATGAAAAACTAACTATAACAAGTAAGTTGTCTATATATTAATTTTCTTATCTAAAGTTTAGATAGTTTACACAGCAAATTTGGCTGCATTCAGCTTCAACAGTTTAAGATGATTAATTTCTGTGATACAATGAGAGCGGCCATGTTCTGTTTGTCATCATTACACAGGTAATCTGCAAATTCATCTCAACCCCTCAGCTCCCTCCCCTCACCTCCTCCCTCCTCCCCTCTGCCTCTGAAATCTCTGGCTAGTAACCTCCTCCTCCTGCCCAGACTGAGCTCCCATGAGCCCTTGCTACAGTGCCAAGGCTCTCTGAAAGGCTGTGGGCAAGGCTTGTTTAGTTTATAGGGAAGTAGAGTATTAAAACAAAAACAAAAAAGTATTTGACTTGAGGAATGCCCTATAACCTATATGTAAGGAACACAATTATGCAATGTATAAAAGTTCATCTCAGATCCACTTTAACCTCCCTGGCGGTAAGCCCGAGCTGAGCTCGGGCTATGCAGCGCAGGAAGATATCTCAGCCCCTGGTGGGGCGATTTTCTCCATGTAAAGTGCTGTGCGTGCAGCTTGATCACCGGCGCTCTGCGGCGATTGCCCGCATGCAGCGGCAGAAGAGGGCCCCCCCGCCAGAGCCCTGCACTGCCCGGACCAATGAGTTCCGAGCAGCGATATGGGCTGGATCGAGTGCGCCTGATGTCAGGATGTCATGCCGATCGTTGCCATGGCGACAGGAGAAGCCAAACAAGGGAACGCGTTATATACGCGCACCCCTGTTTGCTATTGTTGCCGGCGGCGATCAGACTAGAGGACCACATGCGCCTTCTAGTGGTGTTTCATGTAAGAATTTAAAAAAAAAGTTTTTTTGACCATTTGAAAAAAAAAAATTAACCGCCAGGGAGGTTAAGGACCACAGGATATCCCCCCCCCCATCCCCTGCCCCCCCAGTGGCCAGGCTACTTTTTACAATTCAGCACTCTTCAGCTTTAAAAGCTTGCTGCAGAGCATTACAGCTCAGCACACAAATGACCCCACCTTTTTCTGCCCACCAACAAAGATTTCTGTTGGTTGGCTCTGATTGCTGCTGCAAGCTTTTTTTTTTTTTTATCTATTGTTAATTTATTTCTCCTCTTTTTTGAATTAAAATGTATATTTTGTGTTTATTTCTCCCGCCCACCCGACAGCCAATCACAACGATCAGCTCTCATAGGCATCTGCCGATTGCTCTGTGACCCGAGCCGAGTGTCCCCCAGTAAAGTGCTGCTATACTGTAGATCGCAGTGCTGTACAATGTAAATAGACGTCAGTCTGATAGCGGCGATCGCCGATGGGGGACTGTTGACAGAGCGGTGCGCCATCACTTAAGCGGGGATTGCGCATGCTGATGTGCGCGCATCCCTGCTTAAGTGATGGAGCAGCCCTGCAATCTCCACCCCCAGGGCTAACGTGGTCCTAGGGGAGCCCCCTTGTGGCTGCCGATTGGCGTTAGGCGGTCGTAAAGTGGTTAAACTGTAAAAAATCATAGCCAAAAAAAGAGGGGGGGGGGGGGGAGGAAACCTATTATTAAAAAACAACTATTCCTTCCTCCTCCTGCGTTCATGGAGAAAAAAAACCCTAATGCTGGGTGAACACCATACCATTTTCTGGCAGATTTACCTGCCAGGTCGATTGTTTTCAACATGTCCGATCTGAATTTTGATTGATTTTTAAATTTTCCATTCTTTTTTTTTTTTTATAGTTTTTTCGATCGATTTTCATTCAATCTTATGAAAATCAATCAAAATTCAGATCGGACATGTGGGAAATAATCGATCTGGCAGGTAAATCTGCCAGAAAATGGTACGGTGTGTACCTAGCATTAAGTAGCTGCAGAGCTGTAGTACTGTGAGTCCGCCAGGAGAAAAGCACAATATTAATGTCTTGACAAATTTTTGACCATAGTTGATTTAATCTAGATTTACAGGAGCCCCAGAGGATTAAAATAATTGGGGAATATCCTACGTTTTAGATTATAGACAGTCTTTTTTTTTTTTTTTTTTTCAGTGTGGCCTTTACATGTATCTGTTGGTAAGAATTAGTTATTGTTGCACTTGCATCCCATGGGTTACCTTTGCAATTAAATCATACAGTAATTTGTTTGCAATGCAGGCTGATAATTAACTCTCACAAGATGAGGAGTTTTTTTTTAATTATTTCTTCTAGCAGTTGAATCCGAGTCAAACTTATACTGTGTTCTGGCAAAGATTATGTCATTAAAATCTACTTTGCAGCATATTACAGTGAATCTATTATATACTGCACATTAACAGTGTAAATGCTGAAGTGTTTTTGTTGGGGTACATCTTATAACACATCAATATTTATTTATACATGTATGTATGTATATATATATATATATATATATATATATATATATATATATATATATATATATATGTATATATATATATATATATATATATATATATATATATATATATATATACATATATATTATAGTACGGATGAGTAGAGAGATTTAGGCACCCACTTATTACTCTTTTTGGCATTGTTAATGTGCACTTTTTTATTGTCAAATATGAGCTTTAAAGTGTGCCCAACAGTGTTGCTTGCAATGTTTTGACAGTCATTTTTGCATTGAAAAATATTTTTGCAATTTTGAGAAAATATTTTTGAAAATACATTGTATTTTTGCAATATAGTCAAGGGAAACATTTTTTTTTTCTTTCCAATGCAAAAAAAAAAATTGCAACCAAAAGCATTAGAATTATTTTAGTGTGAAAATTTGAGAAAAATGTGAAAAATCACAAACTTATTACAAAACGATTTTCTATGGCATTTTTGCTTTAAAGTTGGATTTTACATTATTTTTGCGAAAATTAATGCAAAAAGAAAATAGGAATTTTTGCTCATTGATGGTGGCCAAGTGAAAGCTTGGGTACAAAATCACATACTTAGCAAAGAAGAGGGTAGCCTCTTAATTCTATAGAGGGTTCTCATGGTATTCTCCAGTCCACCATTGCCACCAGCAAACCATCCAAAGCTTACCAACAAAGGCTTGTAGGTAATCTGATTAGGGCCATGCTCATTAAGCAAGAGCACAGCTGTACTGGAGGAGTCGAGGGCAGCAGCAGAGGACTGGAGGACAGCATTTCCTTCGCCTTAGGTGAGTATGTGATAATTTTTTTACATTTTTGAGGCCAGGTGTTCTCTTTAAATTTATCTCTGATAGAAGTCTCACCTGTGAATCTCCCAAACTCCATCTCATTGAATTAAAATCGATGGTGAACTTAGGACCAAGCAATGCTGAGCTGTCATAGCTTCCAACATCAACATAGCGATTGGAGCCATCTGCCTTCTTCTGCCAGTTGACAATCTCGTAGGTAGCTGGAATATCTCCATTTTCATCAAAGTAAACGTCTACTCCACTGCTGAGTGTTAGTCTAACATTCTTTAAGTAATGGAGTAACTGTAAGAGAAGGATGTATTGCTGAAAACTTTATTCAAATAATAGCGTATAGTTAAAAATAATTCATGATCGCAATCTGCTAATTACAATCATGCAAAATTTTGTGTACACTTTCACAATGACGGCCATATGTAAATACGACATTGAAATTCCAATGATTTTGTATAATTTCCAGCAATATTCATGTAGTTTCATACCTACTTTAGTGGTTAATAACAAAGATATTTAAAAAAAATGAATTATTAAACTTTTTTCGTTTATTTTCAAAATCAATTTTCTCAAAAATTAAAAAAAAGTCTTGTTTCCACTAGTCCTCTTAACACACTGGGCTTGATTCACTAAGACAAATAGCATGCCTTATCAGAGTTAACGTGCCTTATTAGAGTTCACATGCCTTATCAGAGTATCATAGTGAGCGCTACAAACTTATGCCTGCTAATTGGCAATGACGAGAGCTCTACCCTGAGCCCCTGCTGGTCCAATCACTTTAAAGGATATGTTAACTCTGGCGTCATAAGGCGTGTTAACTCTGATAAGGCATGCTATCTATCTATATATATAATAGAGTAAGTGCCTCAACCTTCAAGCAAGAAGAAGAAGTAGCGCCCTGCCCCCAGGGCCGGTCCAAGTAAGAAGAAGGGGCTGATCCAAGCAAGAAGAAGTAGTGTCATACCAAACCAAGGGCAAAGAGGGATAATTTGCATATTCAGTAGCAGTGCATTGTGGGTAACCACAAATGTTTACTTATAGCTGAATTATTGCAGATGTTCTTCTGTTTTAAGAAGGCAAATCACACCAAGCTTTGATTTTTTAGTAGGAGGGCTTTTTGGTCCCATTTATCCCCCTATACATTCTTAGTAGTTTGGGTCACCCTGAGCTGCTTGGTTACTCTGTTGTACTGGCCAAGCCCTATCTCATACAGCTGTATCAATCCCTGCCATGTACTGAGGAGGACCAAAAGTCTGAAACAGGCTGTCACATGGGGGTTTGATATGACTGTGTAAAATTTAAAGCTATAGGCTTGCTATACACCAGTGGTTCTGGATGCTTGCTTGGCTTAGGCAGGGTTCACATTTGCGTTAGCAGTCAGGATTTTCCGAACCAGATCCGGAACGTATACTGTACAAACGGAACGGACGTTTGGCAATCCAATGATAGTCTATGGATGCGTACATACTCGTCTGTTCCACGTGGACCGGATACGGACTCCGGACACTTTTCCAACTTGCTCTATTTTTCACGTACGTCAGATCCGGCTGCCGCTTTAGGAACGGATCCTGACTGCACCATCCGCACAGCTGAACCAATGAGAAACGGAAAAGAGGCAACACACTGGCTATAAAAAATCTGGACGTTCTACCCACTTCCTATGCGTTTTCATGGGCCCAGCGTTTGAGGAGTGGAGCAGCAGTGACTTGTGGCTGGAGATATTTGGTATCATGTCGGACGAAGAGGTGAGGCCCTACACACCTGAGGACCTGATTCTACAGGTGCAGCAGCTACCTGCCTGGTGCACCCCCCATCTCCTGCGAGGAACACACCTTCTTCCCACATAGTATAGGTACAAATCAAAAATGAGACAATTCCCAGGTAAAATGAGTACAAAAACACTGGATCCATGGTCCAAACTGCAGTCTCTATATCCAAGGATGGTCTCCGCATGTCAGGCTGTCTCCAACAATGACCCCAGGGCTTCTGCAGACCTCCCAGACCACAAGAATTTATATAGTCTGTATCTCTTTAAAAAACAGATCCGGATATCAATCTGATCACCTACTGATGAAAAACCGGATGCAAACGGAACGGATCCGGAACGGATCCTGAGTGCAACCATATGCATCTGATCATGATGCGCACGGAACGGATCCGGACATCCGTTCCGTTTTTTTGAAAAAAACGCAAGTGTGAACGGGGCCTTACTAAGGGTGAAAATTAATTATTTGCATATTTAGTAGCAGTGCATTGTGGGTAATCACAAATGTTCACTTATAGCTGAATTATTGCATATTTCCTTCTGTTTTAGGAAGGCAAATTACACCAAGCTTTGCTTTTTTTTTTAGTAGGAGGTCTTTTTGGTCCCTTTTATCCACCTATACATTCCGAGTGGTTTGGGTCACCCTGAGCTGCTTGGTTACTCTGTTGTACTGGTCTAAGCCCTATCTCATACAGCCGTATCAATCCCTGCCATGTACTGATGAGGACCAAAAGTCTGAAACAGGCTGTCACATGTGGGTTTGTGAAATATTTAAAGCTATATGCTTGCTATACACTAGTGGCTCTGGATGCTTGCTTGGCTTACCATGAGGGAAAATGGGTAATTTGCATATTTAGTAGCAGTGCATTGTGGGTACCCACACATGTTCACTTATAGCTGAATTATTGCATATTTCCTTCAGTTTTAAAAAGGCAAATTACACCAATACAGTGTGCGGCATTGCAGGAAGTGACGACAGTGGAACGTAGGATGGAACACGGAAGAAGTGAGTCATCCCTGCCTGCTGCTTCTTAGTAATAGTGGCGGCTGCTACTGTGCTTAAGCTGGAGGGGGGGTCCAACCCCCCTCCCCACCACTGTGCCCAATACCCCCTTCCTGCCCTCTACCCTCTTATGCGGCGTATGCTACACCGCGGGTCGGCTAGTCTTTCTTAAAGCAAACTTAAACTGAAAAATAGTAGTGAAAATAAACATACACACATCATATTTACCTCCCGCATAATCTGCTCATTAATCTGAAGTGAAAATAAACATATGATGTAATGATTTGTATGTAGTATACTACAGCCAAGAAATAAAAGATTAGGAGCAGAGACATGAGTCTAATATTGTTTCTAGTACAGGAAGAGTTAAGTAACTCCAGTTGTTATCTATGCAAAAGAGCCACTGATCTCTACGGCTTTCAAAGTCGCAGAGAGTTCTGTCTTCCGAAGCTTGTTATCTCCAGTGTCTGTCACTGTATTTTGTTTTTTTCTGCAGAGGACAGTTTTAAAGTTCACTGGGCTGCTCTGTAAAATCATTTAGAATGCTGAGTAGTGTGTAAACTGCAAATATTTGAGAATGATGCAATGTTATAAAAAAACTATATCACTGAAAATAAAAATAGGAGAATATTTTCTTTGCTACTAATGTTCTAGTAATTATCTGTACTACACACCCAATTCATTATATCATTTTTTTTTCACTTTAGTGTCACTAATAAAGGACATTATCATGAAAATGGTAAAACTTAAAATAAATGTAAACATATACAAGTAAGAAGTGTGTTTCTTCCAGAGTAAAATGAGCCATAAATACTTTTCTCCTATGTTGCTGTCACTTACAGTAAGTAGTAGAAATCTTAAAGAACCAACAGGTTTCGGACTAGTCCATGTCTTCGTTCGAGTTTCTCTTCATGGCCTTTATTGTTTATAAAGACGCTCCCTGCTCACTGCACACTTTTTTGGCAGTTGGACAGAGCAAATGCCATTCACTAAGTGCTTTTGAAAATAAACACATCCTGAAACCCCCCATGAGTAGATGGGCTTGTTTAAAACCTGCTAGATTTATACTCCCTACTGTAAGTGACAATAACATGGGAGATAAGTAATTTATAGCTCATTTTACTTTGGAAGAAACATACTTATTTGTATGTGTTTATATGTATTTTAAATTTTATGATTTTTGTAATAGTGGTAATTTAAAGGACAACTGTAACAAAAGGTATATGGAGGCTGCCATATTTACTGACATATTTACTTCCTTTTAGGCAACATCAGTTGCCTGACCATTCTGCTGATCCTTTCTGCGGGCTTTTTTAACACTACAAGAGCTTTTCTGAGCGCTTTGTGATTTAGAAAGCTCTTGCTAATGTTATCCTATGTGTGTGTTCTCACTGGAGCAATGTGATTTTCCCAAAATTCCCCATAGCATTGCATTAGCAAGGGCTTTTAAAATCTCTAGTGTTTGAAAAGCTCTTGCAGTGTGAATCAGCCCTGCCTATAAGACTTTTAGCCATAGGCCCTGAACAAGCATGCAGCAGGTCAGGTGTTTCTGACATTATTGTTAGAGATGTCGCGAACATCAAATTTCCCATTCGCAAACGTCGAACTTCTGGGAAAGTGTGAGTTCGTGCAAACTGAGCGAACCACCATATACTTCAATGGGCAGGCACATTTAGAGACCTACAAAGACTGTTTCTGGCCACAAAAGTGATGGAAAACTTGTTTCAAAGGGTCTAACACCTGGGTAGGGACATGCCGGAGGGGGATTCATACCAAAAGTCCCACCAAAAATTACGAAGTTTACGTAGAGTCAGGTTTTAATACCTAAAGGGCAGAAAAAATCACAGCACATTCCTACATTTGAGGAATAAAGGGCTGCTTTAAAATGTCCAGATTGGTAATATAAGGGTTATGTCTGCTCCACACTGACAGACCAGATGTCGCATTTACCAAGATTGAGCGCTAACAGGTCTGTAAGGCCCTTAAGGTTCATACACACCTACCAACTATCTGTCCAACTATCTGCCAAACTTGTCTGTTAAAGGATACCCGACGTGACATGTGACATGGACATGTATATGTACAGTGCCTGGCACACAAATAACTATGCTGTGTTCCTTTTTTTCTTTCTCTGCCTGAAAGAGTTAAATATCAGGTATGTAAGTGGCTGACTCAGTGTGACCCTCACTGATAAGAAATTCCCCTTTTTATCTCTTTCTTGCTCTCAGAAGCCATTTTCTGCTAGGAAAGTGTTTTATAGTTGGAATTTCTTATCAGTGAGGGTCACACTGTAGTCACTTCCTGTCTGAGTCAGGACTGAATCAGTCACTTACATACCTGATATTTAACTCTTTCAGGCAGAGAAAGAAAAAAAGGAACACAGCCTAGTTATTTGTGTGCAAGGAACTGTACATACCCCTGTCTTTCTCGTCATGTCACACGTCACTTTGGGTATCCTTTAAGCCCTATACAAGTTTTGTCGTGAAACAAGTTGAAACAACTTAAAAAAGTATTTTGCTATTGTTCAAACAGATGATAAGACTGATAAGAAGTAAATCCAACTGTTGGATTGTTCACAACAAAAGCTGTCTGACAATTGTGCGGCATAAAAGACCGCTGTTGAGCGTGTGAATGGGGCTTAACAGACAAGTTTAGCAGATAGTTGGACAGATAGTTGGCAGGTGTGTATGAACCTTTAGGTGTGCATCGGCTGCTCGCGCGCTCAACTGACTGCACCAGCGTGGTGTGTGAGGCTTGGATTGGAAGTTAATTATGGATCTTTATGATGGTGGTAGCAAGCAGACTGGCCTATTTGTGAACTCCACCATGCTAACTAGTTATGTGACCAAGCAGCCATGTAAGCTTTTTTATAACAGGTCCGTAAGGCCCTTAAATGTGCGGGTGCTGCATGCACACTCAACTGAAGCAGACAGGCTCAGTGTACACCCTATCTTATTAAGCTATTTTGCAAAGTTATTTATAAAATATATATATATATATATGCCAAGGAATGAGCAGCACTAACCGAATTTTATGCAATACTATGCAAAGCATGCACGCAGCACTGGAGAACCCCAATCTCCATGAGAAATATATAAATACAGAGGGTGCTGCAGCACACAACAGGAAAACAGTGACAGGGGCTCTTGGTTACGCTTTAACGCGTTTAAGCTCACCAACTGCGCCAAAGTGTCCCCGATCTGGTGAGTCCTACTCTAACCAGGCAAAAATGCTAGTTTTTATCAGCGTTCTAGCTGCTCATCCCTTGGCTTATGTTATTTTCCCCTGTGAGCGTGCCTAACCACACCCACCTCTAGCACAGTTAAGCATATAAATGAGCGGTGCTCATAGTTCAGTTAGTAGCTAGTAGAAGGTGAGGTGTTTTTAATTTCATTTCTCCCATTTAGCTGACCCCTGGGCTTTTGGCATGGTTCTCACTAGAACACTGATAAAAACTAGCATTTTTGCCTGGTTAGAGTAGGACTCACCAGATCGGGTGCAGCACACAACAGGAAAACAGTGACAGGGGCTCTTGGTTACGCTTTAACGCGTTTAAGCTCACCAACTGCGCCAAAGTGTCCCCGATCTGGTGAGTCCTACTCTAACCAGGCAAAAATGCTAGTTTTTATCAGTGTTCTAGTGGGAACCATGCCAAAAGCCCAGGGGTCAGCTAAATGGGAGAAATGAAATTAAAAACACCTCACCTTCTACTAGATACTAACTGAACTATGAGCACCGCTCATTTATATGCTTAACTGTGCTAGAGGTGGGTGTGGTTAGGCACGCTCACAGGGGAAAATAACATAAGCCAAGGGATGAGCAGCTAGAACGCTGATAAAAACTAGCATTTTTGCCTGGTTAGAGTAGGACTCACCAGATCGAGGACACTTTGGCGCAGTTGGTGAGCTTAAACGCGTTAAAGCGTAACCAAGAGCCCCTGTCACTGTTTTCCTGTTGTGTGCTGCAGCACCCTCTGTATTTATATATTTCTTATGGAGATTGGGGTTCTCCAGTGCTGCGTGCATGCTTTGCATAGTATTGCATAAAATTCGGTTTGTGCTGCTTATCCCTTGGCTTATGTTATTTTCCCCTGTGAGCGTGATATAACCACACCCATCTCTAGCACAGTTAAGCATATAAATGAGCGGTGCTCATAGTTCAGTTAGTAGCTAGTAGAAGGTGAGGTGTTTTTAATTTCATTTCTCCCATTTAGCTGACCCCTGGGCTTTTGGCATGGTTCCCACTAGAACGCTGATAAAAACTAGCATTTTTGCCTGGTTAGAGTAGGACTCACCAGATCAGGGACACTTTGGCACAGTTGGTGAGCTTAAACACGTTAAAGCGTAACCAAGAGCCCCTGTCACTGTTTTAAAAAATATTTTATAAAAAAAATGGACAAATACAAAGTTATTTATACAAAATGTCAATGTTATTTTGAAAAAATGTCAATGACATTTTTGAAAAAAATTGACGTCAGCAGGTGACAGGCTGGCAGCAGGCCTGTCTGCCATTTGTTGTGGTGGTGGTGTCACACTACACCATCTAAGATGCAGAGCCATGCAGTGAAGGCTTGCCAGTGGTGGTCAACAGGTGGCAGGCTGGCAGCAGGCCTGCCTGCCATTCGTGTTGGGAGTGGTGCTGGTGGTGTCAACAACTCCTATGCAGAGCTACGCAGTGGAGGCTTGCCAGTGGTGGTCAGCAGGTGGCAGGCTGGCAGCAGGCCTCTGCCTGACATTCGTGGTGGGAGTGGTGTTGGTGGTGTCAACAACTCCGATGCAGAGGCACGCAGTGGAGACTTGCCACAGTGGTCAGCAGGTTTACCCAATGTGTGGTATAGGTAATATACCTGCCCTGACCATGCTTTGCAGACCAGGTATCAGTGGTTAGATGGACCCTTGCCCCAACACTGTGTGCCAAAGATGCGGTGACTTGGCTCTGCACATGATGATGCAAGTTTAAATAAATGTAATCAAATAATACAAATTTAATTTGCAAACGAAATTGTCAATGTTATTTATGGAAAAATTGTATTGTTATTTTGAAAAAAAATGCTATTAGAACACTGGGATGAGGGATGTGCAATAGCCCCTGGGGAATTGAGGGTGATATACTGTACCTGCCCTGACTGTGCTGCTTTTAAATGTCCATGGTGGGAATGTAAGGGTTATGCCTGCTTCACAGTGATAGACCAAACTTAGACAGACCAAACTCGCCGTTTAACGCACCGCAAAAAGTTGTTAATAGACACTCTCAGGACTTATATATTAGTCCTCTCTGCTGCAATCTTTTTGTAGTGGTCGCCATGCTACTGTGCGCACGTTGGCAAGAGTGCAGGCCATGGCGGCTTTCTAGCACCTATGGTCGGGCCAGTAAAGTGACCCAGAAAACACTGGTTCTGCAGTGTGGGCCCAGTGTTGGCCTAGTAGGCTTTTTTGAGTGATCACCTGAGGTGACTAAAGGTTTTGCCAAAAGTGATCCAGCCGATCGATCGAATTTGGTCTGTTTACAATGAAGCAATGACCTTATCCTCTTGGGTATGCCTCCAATGCACTCATATAGGTCATTGCTTCATTGTGATACGCAAGCCCCCTCACCATGTCAAGATAACAATGACAAAGGGGAATTGACATCATGTACATGCCTTTTTTTGTTGTAGCCACAGTTCAGCACTATGGGCCAGAATAACATGTTCACATGCCAGAAAAATCATTTTTGTATAGGTCACTGCTATTGCAAACAAAATCAGGATCCACCTGTGGAGAGGAGTTCTGGAGTCCTGGTCTGGACCCTGTTGATGGTGGTGGAGAAGTCAGTCATGTGGCGTGCAGAGATGCTGGGTGGGGACTGACTTCAGGCAGGCAGTAGCCCTCCAGGATCCATGCCTCATTCATTTTTATAGAGGTGAGTTAATCCACAATTTTCTGACCTAATCGACTGCGTTTCTCAGTGACAATCCCTCCGCAGCACTGAAGGTCCTCTCTGACAGGACGCTTGAGGCAAGGCAAGAGAGAAGTTTGCTGGCAAATTGTGCAGTCGTTAGTGTTCTGCTTGTGTGCTGTTATGTGGCACACAATTCGATATCACTAGAAGTGGGCACAGGTGTTGGTTAGTGCCAGTGTTCTCTGTCTGTGTACTATCAGACAGACAATGAGAATATGCTACAGGTGAGGTCAGACACAATACAGTGATAATACCAGATGCCCTGGAGCAGTAGTGGCAAAACTCTGCTTATTTGTTATGTGGCACACAACTGAATATCACTAGGGGCTTGATTCACAAAGCCGTGCTAACTGTTTAGCATGGGCGTGCTAAACAGTTAGCATGTGAAATGCCGCTCGCAGCCTCTTGTGCGCGCAAAGTGCCGTGATCGCGGACATTTTTGCGCGATAACGCAGACTTTTGCACGCAATCGGTGGCCGATCACAGTCCGCGTGATCACGTGCAAAAGTCAGCGTTATCGTGCGCAAATGTCCACGTTAGCGCGCGCAAATGTCCGCAATCGCTTTGCGCACGCAAAAGCCCGCAAGCGGCACTTTACGTGCTAACTGTTTAGCACACCCGTGATAAACAGTTAGCACGGCTTTGTGAATCAAGCCCTAGAAGTGGGCACAGGTGTTGATCAGTGCCAGTGGGCTATTTATACAGAGCCGGATTTGGGGCAAGGCCATCTAGGCCACGGCCTAGGGCACCATAGGAGCAAGGGCACCAAAGCAGCAGTATAAACTGGTGCAGCATTTGCAAGCCTGCAAATGCTGCAATGCAGGGGGATCAGATGAGTGCTTGACCACAGTACTCTGCTACTAGCCGCCTGTGCAGCAGCCACCTTGCTCTCTGTGCACGTTTGCATTGCAGCCGGCGGCTATGGACTTGGGCAGCATTGGAGACAGAGGGGAACAGGAAGCTTTGGCACTGGAGACGAGTGGATAAATGAGTGACACTGATGGCTGCTGCGGTGTGAAGGCGAGCTGGCTATCTATGCCAAAAAGGGGGGTTGGAAAAAGGAGGGATTAAGGGAGTCAGCTGGCTACCTATACTGGAGGGAAAGGGGGAGGGGTAATCTGGGTACCTATACTGGGGAGAGGGGGGATCATCAGGCTACCTATACTAAAGGGGGGGCGGCTGGTGACAGTGGCCTTGGGCAGTAAAGAGTACAAATCCGGCCCTGTCTGTCTGTGTACTATCAGACAGACACTGAGAATATGCAACAGTTCAAACACAATACAGTGATAATAACAGATGCCCTGGAGCACTACTGTGCCTGTGTCTCTTGTGAAACACAATTATAGTGGGCACTGGGTAGTGGGCACAATGGTGGGTGCCTTTGGGCTGTGGAGTGATGCACACACAAGAAGGACTTTTTGGGATGCATTAGCAGCAAGTATGTCAGCAAGGTTCAAAGTAAACAAGCCTAGCTAACGATTTCCCTGTCTCCAGCCTGTCCTTTCCTCTCTCTATTCCAGCGGAAGACAGACTGGAACATGGTGGGCACTGCAGTGCTTTTATAGGGGGCGGTGTCCGTAAGGGAGTGCAGGCTGATTGGCTGCCATGTGCCTGCTGACTGTGATGTAAGGGGTCAAAGTTTAGCCCATTAATGATGTTTGGGGGCGGGTCGAATAGCGCCATGTGCTTGCCGCAAGCACGAATACCCAATCTTTGCCGAATAGTGCTTGCCGACAAAGCGTTCGGGTCATCTCTATTTATGGCCACTTGTCACTAGGGGGCAGTGTAAGACAATAACAAAAGACTTCTGCTTTCAGTTTCTATATTTTCTGCTAGCAGAGAGAGAGATCAAAGCATTCCAAGTATTTATAGCACAACAAGTTCTGACAACTGAGGACAAAAGCAGCGCACTTATCTCAATTTACAAGATAACTATATTGAAGTTGCTGCAGTGGGATGCGAAAGTTTGGGCAACCTTGTTAATCGTCATGATTTTTCTGTATAAATCGTTGGTTGTTATGATAAAAAATGTCATTTAAATATATGATATAGGAGACACACACAGTGATATTTGAGAAGTGAAATGAAGTTTATTGGATTTACAGAAAGTGTGCAATAATTATTTAAACAAAATTAGGCAGGTGTCATTGTATTGATTCCAAAAACTTTAGAACTAACTATTGGAACTCAAATTGGCTTGGTAAGCTCAGTGACCCCTGACCTACATACACAGGTGAATCCTATTATGCCAAATTTTATGTAAGTAAGTACACTTTCTGTAATTCCAATAAACTTAATTTCCCTTCTCAAATATCACTGAGTGTGTCTCCTACATGATATATTGAACTGACATTTTTTGTCATAACAACCAACGATTTATACAGGAAAATAATGACGATTAACAAGGTTGCCCAAACTTTCGCACCACACTGTAATGGGTTGAAAGGAAATAAATATGGCAGCCTCCAAATACCTCTCACTACACTTCAGTCCTTCAACCGCCTTGGCGGTAATGAGGAGCACAGCTCGTCCATTACCGCCGGAGGGCGCCGCTTTTAAACACACAGCAAACACTTTGCTTGCTGCATGTCTACTCTGATCGCCGCCGGCCCGCCGCCGATGCGCCGCTATCCGTCGCGGTAAAGGTCCCCCCCCGAGACCCCGTGCGCAGCCTGACCAATCAGTGCCAGGCAGCGCTGCGGGGTGGATCGGGACTCTGGATGACGTCACAACGTCGATGACGTCATCACGATCGTTGCCATGGCAACGGGGAAGGCCTAAAGGAAATCCCGTTCAGAACGGGGGGGGCATCATGTAGCTAGCGCTAGGCTAGCTATATGATTGGAAAAATAAAATAAAAAAATACTGCTGCGCATCCACCCTGGCGATCTTAATAGAACGCCAGGGTGGTTAATACATACAAAATAAGCATTCTAATGATCTATTCAACATATTTAGCCTATCAAGTCACTCTGTATTTGATTAGGCATCGCAAGAGTTAAATCTGTTAAACCGTTTCTGTATGTCATTGCAGACAATAGCATACTTCTATAGAAGTATTTATTATTTAAAATTGTATCTCCCTTCCTCCCCATGCTTCATACAAATACAGTACGTGGCTGGATAGTGTAATGGTTATGGGCTTTGCCTCTGACACAGGAGCATTCAAATCTTGGCTCTGCCTTATCAGTAAGCCAGCACCTATTCAGTAGGAGACCTTAGGCAAGTCTCACTAACACTGCTACTGCCTATAGAGCGCGTCCTCGTGGCTGCAGCTCTGGTGCTTAGAGTCCGCCAGGAGAAAAGCACTATATAAATGTTATTTGTGTACTGATTTTACAAGTTCCCAAAGCAGTACAGTAGAAGAGATACTCAGCGGGCAGAACTGAAATTTCAAAATTTCCAATTGAAAATGAGTTTACTGCAGCTATAATCAGAAATTGGTCTCAGAAATTGGATTTCCAAGGAAATGCCGTGGTAATGCAACTCGGTAATTTTAGCCCAATCCCAGACCTCTGACATATTAGACCAATCAGACAATGCAGAAGTTTTCCACGAAAATCACATTACCGTGGTAATCTTAGACCAATCACAAGACTCAGATACTGCCGAGTATTTCGGAGTGTTTTGATTGGCCTTCAGTTTTTGTGGTATTTCGATTACCAATTAGGGATGGTCTGAAATGCCAATTTCCGATACCGCGGTAAATCCGCCTTCCGCCATTGCCAATTAGCTAATCCACTTTCCGCTACCAATTTCCGCATTCCAATGTGGAATTTCCGCCGGAAATTGCGGAAATTCCGCCCGACTTTAACATCGATTTTCTCAAAAACTATAAGGTCTTTTTGAAACCTTTTTTGCATCTTGTTCACAAGATTGAGTTTAATAAACCCCGTAAATATGGCGTTTCTAGGACTCATGGGGGCTTTGCTATTAACCGCTAAAGTTGGCGGATTTTTACTGTAATGTAAAATGCAGAAAATAGGCAGATGCAGGTTTTCTGCATTTTACATTACAGTAAAAATCCGCCGACTTTAGCGGTTAATAGCAAAGCCCCCGTAAGTCCTAGAAACACCATCAGGGTGTATTAAACTCAATCTTGTGAACAAGATGCAAAAAAACGTTTTCAAAAAGACCTTATAGTTTTTGAGAAAATCGATGTTAAATTCGGCAGAAATTCCGTGATTTCCGGCGAAATTTTCGCGATTTCCGGCGGAAATCCGCCTACCACACTTGCATTACCGATTTCCGCATTCTGATGCGGACATGCAATTTCCGTTTTGATTTTCGGAAATTGCATTTCCGCGGAATCCGAATGAGCATCCCTATTACCAATGTAAAATTCTGCATTCTCTGATTGGTCCAATACTCAGAAGTATTATAATTAACTAACTTTATTAACAAAATAGACATTCTTCAGAAATCGGAAATCGGATTTCAGAAATCCACGGAATCGGTAATCAGCATTTTCAGTTATTGGAATGTCCATGGAATAGGAAACTTACATCTTAGCACACTGATCTGTCTGACTATTTGGGTAAATAAATACCAGTTGAACAAGGTATGTAGTAGGTTAGCACCACCAAGATGGTTGTTTGTCCTGCATATTGATGCTCCCGAGCATTATGAGATAACCTACCAGTCTTCATAAAATTACACTGTTTTTTTACGCTATTCAGTTGTGATGAAATTGAGTTTAATGAGGGGAATCTGAAGCTTAACTATAACTTAATTCTAAAAAATAATGCTACTAATGAGTATGAGGAGACATTTTGGGTGCAAAAAACTTTCTTTTTGTTTGGGATGTAATCTCTAGCAGGGATGCTCATCACGAGGTCATGATCACGAATAACTCATGATCAAGAGCCATTTTTTTGTGATCACAAGGTCGTAATCGGCAATAGTGATCGGCTCTTGATCATGGATGCCAATCACAAATGTACTCGTGATTGCACTCGTTACCCGACTCGTGATCACAAGTTACTCGTGATCACTAGTCGGTATTCATGATTAAAAACCTTCCGAAATCTGGTGTTTCTGGCATGTAAGGGGGCTTTGCTATTAACCGCTAAAGTCAGCGGGTTTTTTAAACACTAATACTTTTTTTCTTTGAAATTTTAAAATTGATTTTCTCAAAAACTCTTGTTCCCACTGTTCTTCCTAACATATCTGGAAAATTTGGTGTTCCTAGCAAGTAAGGGGGCTTTGCTATAAACCGTTAAAGTCGGCGGGTTTTTAATTACGAATACTACTCGGGATTTGTTATTTCATGTGGTTATTCGACTCAAAACCACACTCGAGTCGGATATCCCTTTCTACTCGTAAACGTGATCATGAGTCAATTCATTAGTAGGCAGAGTCAAATTCGTGATCGCTCAAATTCGTGATTAGAGGTATCCGAGCACCTCTGATCTCTATTATTATATAGGTATGTGTATTAATTGCTAATTCTGACAATAACATAGCAACAAGTAAACATTTAATTCTACTCAAATTCCTGGAAAGTCTGGAAATTGCATAATATAGTACCTGCCATGGCTTGAAATTCCCTCCACCTTTCATGACATTTCTCATATCTTCCAACGATCTGGCTAAAACATGAACTGCTTC